>NC_138961.1:2217500-2855000 GCF_055761805.1 Camellia sinensis | reverse complement strand
ATTTGTAGTGCGCCAGATAAATGACTATAAGTAAATTATCTTCTTTTTTTTTTTTTTTTTTTTTTTGGATAACTGAAGACTATAAGTAAATTATCTCGAGAATAATCTAAAAGTACAATTTCAATGGCTTATTAGTTTTCAGATTCCAAAAAGGAACAATAAAAGCCAAAGTGAAAGGATAGGGCTTATGTACTGAAAATTTCGAAGTCGGAGAGAATTGGCTGTGGTCTGATATTTAAAATAGTGCGGATTTTCCCTTTAACTAAATTGAAGGAAAAATTTAATGCTAATTCTAAAATTTGGAGTTTGTGGTTTTTCATATAAGAAAGCTTTCAATAAAAAGTCCGTGGTAAGCAACTCATCATTTTTGGAAGGAATAATTACAAACACCATATGAAATATAATATAGTTAATGTTTGAAGATGTTTTAATTTGGGAGACAGGGCTCCCAGCAGCTCCTCTCTTAAATTGCCCTGAGTGTAGTTTACTTATACTCATATCTGTCGGGCTGTTTCTCCATCATATTTTCAAGTTAAATTAAAAATTCTCTTGTATCAATGTTTGTGTCACTATGGTTATAATGCTTTTCTTTTCAATCCATAATCTGCACCATGTGTATGCGTTTTAGTTTTAATTTCGAACATAAGCTTTGATTTCTTATTCTTAATGTTTGTAGAGCATGTCATGCTGTGCTCTTGTTTGGTGTTGGATTTTTGTTTTTTTTTTCTTTTGTTTTGAAATATATGCCTTGTTCTTGCAGGATATTCTGCAAACTGATTCTTCACTAAAGCGTTCTGATGAAGAAATTGCACTTTTAGATTCCTATGCATCAGTAAAGTCGCCTCTTGTGAGTAGTATTATTCTTCGTTCCATAGTAGTTGAATTAATGATTTATTATTGTAGCATAATTATTTTGGTCAGGACCATATGTTTGTTTGCAAAATTTTTTGTACTTATAAGTTTTTGTTGATGATGGATTTTCATATGCTAAAGTGGTGTATGCTTTATAATATGCCTTAAATTCGAATAACTGCTTTGTTCATTCAATATTGCAGTTTGTGGATTTCTTGTGAATGTTAATGTTGCAGTATTCCAACCATGTTTAGTGTTTTGTGCTTTAATTAAGCTATTTGTGTGTTATTTATTTTCTATTTATTTTATTACAATGTGTCAAATTTATGAGTGACTTTTTTGTCCTTTCTTGCATATTTTGATCGCATCAGTGTCTCCAGGAATTGAGTTATTTGTTTATGGCATATCATGATGTATCTTTTTCAGTTTTAGGCAGAAGTAGGAAATTTTTAGCCTTGTTAACGGTCAGCAGACATTTGTATATATTGGTAAACGTGAAATTTTTTTTATAGCTAAGAGTGATTTTTTCACTCAAGAATGTTTTGCCATTGCACTTAATGATTTGAAATCAATGTCATCTTGTATCGTGGGATATTCTAGTTTTTCTTCTACAATTACAATTTTTTTAGAACCTTCAAATATTATAGCATGACTTTGCGTATACTTTTGGTAGGCTCGAGTTGCCTAATGCTTATGTCCAGGCCCAGCTTGAACTTAACTTGGCTGACAAATTTCAGCCCAAGACCAGCCGTTAATGAAAAAAATTTGTCCAAGCCAGAACAGAAATTGGATTGGGCTTGTGTTATTCGAGTTCAACCTGCTTGAGTTGCAACTTTAATAAAATAATTTTAGATGCTTAGTGATTTTTTTTTACTTTTAATTTTGTTAGGTCATTAGCACTGGGAGAAATACTCATCGGAAGAGGGCACGTTTACCACCAGATGAAGAAAGTGATGTTGTAGATCTACCATGCCCTCAATGTGGTAATCAACTGCTTGATCATGTGTTGCTAAATCCTTAACTAGTTCAATTAGCAAAATATGTTATGTGATATCTATATTTCTGTGAAAAATATACTCCCTCCGTCCCAAAATAATGGTCCCTTTTGGGGAATCCAACTTTTTTTGGTAGTACAATTATTGCATTTGAAAAAAGTTGATTTTCCAAAATTATCCTTTTGATAGTACATTTTTTGGGAATATCAATGCATAATTGTACTTTTTATGTTGTTTATTAATTTAAAAGAAGGGTAAAATAGGAAATTTATATTATTTTTGTACTTGATTTTTGAAGAGGGACTAATATTTTGGGACAATGAAAAATGGAATAAGGGACTAATATTTTGGGACGGAGGGAGTATGTATTATTGATTGATGTATCTTGATTGTTATTGTTGTGTTGTTACAATTACAAGGATTCCTATTATATAGGAGTGTGTTTGGGAGTAGGTGGAGAGTAGGTGAAGTGGAGGTGGTAGTGGTGTAGTGGGTTAGGTTTAGTGGAGTAGGTGAGGTGGTAGTGGTGGTAGGTTTATGGTAAATTCTAACAGCCCCCCGCAAACTCAAGGAGGATAGAAACTAACCAACTTGAGTTTGAAGAGAGGAACAAAACAAGAAAAATACATAAAAATAAAAAAGGATAGGAGACACTGTATGGTCGTGTCAGACCGTTGGTGAAGACACTGAAAGGTGGTGTCATAACGTTGTAGAGGACACTGTATGGGGGTGTCATAACTTTGTAGAGGACACTGTATGGGGGTGTCATAACGTTGTAGAGGACACTGTATGGTGGTGGCAGACCGATGTAGAAGACAGTTTATGGGGTCATGCTGGACCCTTGTAGAAACTAACCGGAATCAATGTCGGGACAGTTTACAGAGTCTTGTCGGACCCATAAAGGAGCTAACCGGAATTAATGTCGGGACAGTTTACAGAGTCTTGTCGGACCCATAAAGGAGCTAACCGGAATCAATGTCGGGACAGTTTACAGAGTCTTGTCGGACCCATAAAGGAGCTAACCGGAATTAATGTCGGGACAGTTTACAGAGTCTTGTCGGACCCATAAAAAAGTTGCACCCTCAAAAGGTGTGCCCAATTTTGTCAAAAGGTGTGCCATCAAAAGGCGTGCCCAATTCATCAAAAGGTGTGCCGGACATGATGGCGAGGCACGTGGGCGCCTTGGCTTGCGCGCCCGTTTGTCGGCTGGTGGTAAGAGGCGCGCGATGCGCGTGGCTGCCTTGGCTATTTAACCAAGGTTGATGCTGAGGCTGAGGCAGAGAAAAGCTGCGAAAAACCTCTGAAAGAGATTCTGTAACACTCTGTTTTCTGAGAGAATGGCTTCATCGTCTTCCCGCGGGGTGCTCACCCTCTTTCCCGACCTCAACGAGTCAACGAGAGAGAGAACTGGTGCGGTGGCACTGGAAACTCAACCAAGCGCCCCGGAGTTTGCTCCTTTGAACTTTCCGATGCGGTCGGTGGAGCAAAGAATGGCAGTGCAGTCGGATGTGGAGGCCAACCAGTATACTTTGAAGACATGTGTGGAAAGCATGACGGCGGTCACAAACTTGTCGAACCGGCTGCAGAGTAGGACAAATGAGGTGCAGCATTTAAACTCCCAGCTGGCTCTGCTCCAACGCATGTATAAGGATGCGCGAGCAGAGATCAGTGTGCTAAAGGCAGAAAACAAAGAGCTGAAGCGGAAGGCCACCGTGATGTTCCGATTTGGAGGGCCGCCATATACTGTAGTAGAGGAGCAGGGGGGAGTGAACGTGCTCGGCGGCGTGGGAAACACGGAGGCCGCACCGTCAAGGACCGCCCAGGACGGAGGCAAAAAGAAGAGACCGGCGGCAGAGTAGGTCGGTGGGTGGCCGTCTGCAGAAAAGAAAACAAAGCTGTGGTTGTTTTTGTGTATTTTTGTGGTGTTGTTGTTGTTGTTGTTGTTTTTTTTTTTTTTTTTTTTTGTGTGTAAAATGTGGATCGGGGTGGATCCCGATATGAATAAAATGAGTGTATTGTGCAAATCCGAATGGCGTGAAGGGACAAGACGGAGCAGAAAAATTAAACTGGAATGAATGTTTTTTTTTTTTTTTTTTTGTTTTGTTTTTTTAAATAAAATAATAATAATAATAATAATAAATAAAATGAAGTGGGGGAAATCAGTGGAATCAATTAAGGCTAGTATAATATATTGGAGTGGGGAAAAGAATGAGGAGAATGTGGAGTATAGAATAAAATAAAAATGGGTATTTGAAAAAGATTAAAAAAAAAAAAGTTTTAGAAAAAAAAATAAATAAAAATAATAGAGGTGAAAGAGGACAAGCCCACGTGGGTGGTTTTTTTTTTTTTTTTTTTTAATATAATATAATAAAAAGATATATATATATATATATATATAAAATAACAAAAGTGGGAACAATGAGTGCACAAGAAGCTTTATAATAAAAAAACAATTTTGGGCGGTGGTGTGAAACCCAAACCGAGGCCGATTTTAAACCAAAACAATAAATTTTTATTTTCATTCTCATATTGTGTGAGAGAGAGAATCAGGAACCAAAGTTCATCTGTATCCTTGAGTGCGAAGGAGACAGGAACCAAAGTCTGGTCGATGAATCAGGACCGCATGAGCAGAGCGTGATTAACAGCTCCTGTTGGTTCGTCTCGGACGTTGCAGAGCAGTAGAGGATCGTGCTCTGCTTGTGTCGACTGGCAGGGATGGTCGTGCGGTGGTCTCGGTCCAGGTCAACGGTGGGGCAGATGGTGGTGGTGGTGCGCCGCTGCCACGGCGCCATGGTGGCGAGGCCCGAGCGAGCCGCCAAGGATGCTCCAAACAGGGAGGAGAAAGTAGAACTCCGTGTCGCCGATCTGGAGAAGGTCTTGGGAGTCGAGCTTGACGAGAGGTGGAGTACGCCTTCGACGAAGCAACCGTTCTTGCCGAGGACTGCGAGGGCGAAGCGGCGGCGCTGGAAGTCGTAGAAGATGCGGGCGTGGTGGAGATGATGGATTGGTTGCTGCGAAGAAGATGAGTCGCAGATCTATTGAAATCCTCAGGAGCCGAATCAAAAAAGAAGAGTTTCTGGTATGTGTTGAAAAAACTCCAGCAGGCAGCGAAGGCAAGGTTGCCGGCCGGCTGCCTGCCGGAAAGAAATGAGTATAGGCCTAAATCTTATGGCTCTGATACCATGTGAAAAATATATGTATTATTGATTGATGTATCTTGATTGTTATTGTTGTGTTGTTACAATTACAAGGATTCCTATTATATATGAGTGTGTTTGGGAGTAGGTGGAGAGTAGGTGAAGTGGAGGTGGTAGTGGTGTAGTGGGTTAGATTTAGTGGAGTAGGTGAGGTGGTAGTGGTGGTAGGTTTATGGTAAATTCTAACAATTTCCATCACTTTCAACCACTTAAGGATGTTCAGTATTTTCTCATAGTTTATAACATGGGCTGTATTTGTGATTTTCATTGGATACAATTCATTGAATTATGAATATTTGTCAATAGAGTTGTTATACTTATTTTATTGTCATTTTTAAACTTCCTTTTTTTTAACTGACTCATATCATATGCATCTCTTAGGCACTGAACTTGCTGGATTCCAGTGCAACCAGAACACTATTCATTTGCAGTGTCAAGCTTGTGGAGGAATGATGCCTTCTAGAAACAATCTAAGTGTACCACAGCACTGTAAATTCTTCTCTACATACTTCTTGTTGCTGTTTATTTACTTATCTACATCTTAGAATGTGTTATCTGTAAGTGTGCGGGCTCTGGAAGAAGTGCTGAGGACATTAGCGCTAGCTTGTCACTATTATTTGAACATTTAGAGCAAATCCAATGGTCAAAACCAAAATGACCTTGCCAAAGCCATTTTTTATGTTTTGCTACAGTTCAAAAAAACCCTTTTTAGGTTGTACCACTCCAATAGTGACTTGTCATTTTGGCACAACCAAGTTTCAAATTACCATCATCCAACTAATTTATACATGCTGCACTTTAGATCAACCAAACCTTTTCTCTATCACTGATCTTGATAGGTCACTTCACGGAGTGGGAGGTTTGGTGTCAAGTCTTTTGTAGGACATTAATGACGAGTAGGATGATGAGCTTTCTATGGAAAGGTGTTTGGAAGGTGGGAACCCTGTCGGAGGTGGCCTTCTTTGTATGGACCACAGTTCACAGGAAGATCCTCACCATTGACAACCCTAATTCGGAGGCAATGGATTATAATCAATTGGCGTGGAATGAGCAAAGAAATGGGGAATCTGTCTCTTATTTTCTCATTCATTGTGAGGCTTTGGGGATTTGTGGGGGTTGGTTTTGGGGTTATTTGTGTTTTCAGAGGGAGGTGGTGAGTGTCTTGTTTGGGTGGTGGGGCAGTAGAGTGGGGAAGCGTAGAAGAAAGGCTTGGGTCCTTGTGCTGCTTTGCTTGATGTGGTTTATTTGGAGGAAGCATAATAGGGGAGGACCTTCACGGGTGTGGAGGAACTTGTATATAGGTTGAAGACTGCTTCTTTGGCTATTTTGTGTAGTTGGTTTTCTAGGAGAGGCATGACTACACTATAAATTTTTTTTAAATCAATTTAATTTTGCCTTGGATCTTTGGGGCTTGTGTTGCTCATACTTCACAGTGAATCCCTGGAATGTTGTAATTGTTATGGCTTGTTTGGTTACATTTTTGTTCTATGGTTTGTGTTTTTATTTTTAAAAAGTTAGAAAATTGGAAAGAAAATTATGTTTGGGAACTGTTTTTGTTTCCAAAAAATGGCAACATTTTTCAAAATTTTAGGAATCAAGAAAAATGTGTTTTCACTTGCTTACAAACAAGTTCCCAGCTACCCCACCTCCAGCCACCAGCCACCCCTTTAGCAATTCAATCAAGCATGTTGTCCTGGTTTTTTCTTTATATGTTTTGCAAACATATGTTTGTACCAAACTTGTTTTTGTTTAACAAAAGAGCAAAACAAAAACATGTTTCTTGTTTTCTGTACAGAAAATTTGGAACTCTCAACTTACCAGACGCCACCTTAGCTTACCACCATGGTCCCAGTTGGTTTGATTTGACAGTGCAATTTACTTTGAAATTTATAAACATGCAGTGTGTATAGTGAAAGTTTATCAGTATTTTCTAATTGATATGTACGGATATTAATCTTCAACCTTCAGGTTTAGGATGTGACCGGGCATTTTGTGGTGCTTATTGGCGTGCTCAGAGCGTTTTTGAAAGTGACTCTCATCCAGTTTGCAGTCGTGAGGCTTTAAAACCTGTAAGCTGTCTTTTAGTTTTCCCTGCTCTCAATCAATAACTTGTTTGTCCGGAAGGACAAAACTATGAAGTTTTTCTTTCTTTATTTCTTTCCTCTGTTTTTTTGGTAGTTTGTTTACCTAATTTCCCTCATGGAGAGGGTTTACCATATGGGCACAATAGGGGTCCAGTCATGTGAATAGTTGATGTCACCAGGCCCCATTATTTTATATAAATGTGTTATCTTTGATGTATATTAGTGTGCCTGCTATGGACTGAAACATGTCATATGTATGCCATGCAGATCTCAGAACATACCATCACTAGAATTCCACAATTGGCTCATGAAAATAACCAGCATGAACAAGATGTATGTGTCTTTCATTCTTTCTGTTTTATTATTTGTTGATGTATGAATACCATTTATGGATTGATAGGACTCACAATTCAATGGGTTTATAGATTACGGAAAGGTGTATCAGTCAGACTGGGAGAACATTGCAGGATGTTATCTCTGATTGGATTACAAAGTTGGAGAACAGAGAAATTGGTAATTATATCTCTTGTCTTCTGTAACTGCAGTTCAATATTTGCGGATGTATTTTTAGGTCAACAAATTTTCTTTCGTTGACATCTATGTTACATGGGCTTGGATATGCGTTTTGGGAGCGAGTATGTCACATTGGAAAAAGGGATTCTCCCTGTCCATGTGAGAAGCAAGAAAACATTCTTTACTACTAAGTAGGAGCTTCTTCTTTTTCTTCTTCTTGCATCATCGGATATTAGAGAATCCAAGTGCCAATTTTTGTACGGTGGGGAGGGAGTAGAAGAGTCTATTTATAATGTTAATCCTGACGTTTACAGCATTCTTTTGGTTTGTCTTTTAGACTATTTTGCTACCAAGACATCCTTGGAGGCTGTGTTGTCAAAGTTTCTATTGTGTCCTTTTACACACAAATTGGTAAATTGGTTGCTAAAACTTCTGTATTGATCTGGGATTTTATTCCTATGCTGGAATTATGTAGCCTTTGAGAACAATAAACTTGAAACCCATAAATGATTGATTCTGCATATGATTGCAAATTTAAATTATCAACGAAAGTCGAGAATTAAATTGATATCAATTGTCCTGGTGTCATACAGAAATGAATTGATTCTGACTTAATGGTACTGATGTGGGGAACTACTAGTTGATAGATGACATTAATCATTTTATTAATTGCTGGTTTTCTTTTCCCTGTAGATCGAACAAGGATGCCGTTGAATCATGCTGAGATGATAACTGCAGCGACGCATATTTGCAGGTAAGTTTTATCTTGAGTTCATGCACTTGCTGGTCGTTCACTCTAACCTATCCACCAAGCGATCTCAAATTTCTTAAGGGCTAATCTGGATATAGTTGTTGGTATGAGGGTACATCTAGTGCATCTCTTTGTCTTCACTTCACCTGTTTTTAAGATTTTAAAATTGGAGTTATCGTTATCAGATCCCTATATCAAAATATTTGCAAGAAAAAGTTTTATTTTGTATTCATGCACTTGTAGATAGTTCAAACCCATACACCAAACATATCTCAATTTTCTTTGCTGCTGAACTTTTTCTGGGTTACTACCATGCTTTCTTTTTTATGATCTTCTCTGTTGTCTTTCAGAACTAGATTCCAGGCCGTATAGTTCATTCTAACCTATACACCAAACATATCTCAGTTTTCTTTGCTGCTGAACTTTTTCTGGGTTACTACCATGCTTTCTTTTTTATGATCTTCTCTGTTGTCTTTCAGAACTAGATTCTAGTCCGTATAGTTCATTCTAACCTATATACCAAACATATCTCAATTTTCTTTGCTGCTGAACTTCTTCTCTGGGTTACTACCATGCCTTTCCTTTCTTTTTTTTATTCTTTTTTTTTTTTTTATTCTTTTTTTTAATGATGTTCTCTGTTGTCTTTCAAAGGTAGATTCCAGTCTGTATATTTCTTCTTTTCTGTTTGTCGTCTTCATTGCTGTTATCTTCGTCTGTTGTTTTTCATTGTATGGTCTATTTTCTGTCTTCTTTCTCCCACTTGTCTTGAACTTTCCTGCTGTTGCATGCTAATCTGTCTATTAAGGTACCATGAATCTTTTTCGCTTCTCTTTATTCTCGTGTTGTTTGTTCTTGTATTTTCAATGAAGTCAAAACATGAAGACCAGGAGTATTGTTTTTTTTTTATTAGAGTGTGAATTGACTGATCCACCTTTTTTAATGCTAGATTTGCTTGGTTGAATTTGCAAGCTAGGTTAGGTGATACAACCCTTGGGAAGTTCAGTGCTGATGGCTGGACAGCTGTCTGCTCAGAAATTCTTTTAATTTATTTAATTACGAACTTCTTATTATCTTAGTTTCTGTTTAATCATGCTTTCTTCACTGTGATACTTCTTTTTTGTTATGTTTTCCCTTCTGCAAAAATTGGCAAGAATGTCTTAGTGTTGCATTCATCTGATTGTTCTTTTCTTTCTGGTTGCAGTGATTGTTATGACAAATTAGTTTCATTCCTCTTGTACTGGTTCCGGATTTCGGTGCCAAAATATGTATGTATTTTCATACTTCCAGTATTTTTCATCACCAATCATCAATGAAACTGTTGATTTCCTGATTCCTGGTTTATCTATGGTCATTTGTTATGCTCATTATAGATCAGCTGCCAGCAAGCATTTAGTTCAATGTTCTTACCATATTTAACTATGGTTTCTCTCGACTGGCGTGTTTTACTTTTTGTCTTTTCTATACTAAACCAAGAACATTAGGTTTATAAAATCTTTAGTATATAGAAAGGTATCATTTAAGTGCTGGTGGCTTTCCTTCAAAACTTGTTCAAGCTTGATTTGCTTACATAATGAACCGATCTTGAACTAGTTTTTAACAAGCTAAACACGAGTTGAGCTAGAGTTACTTTGGTTCGTTTTGCAATGTTTCTAACTAAATCATATAATCCATATTTCTTATCCAACTGACATGTATGAAAATTTTATCTCGATTCTTGATAGTTTCTACATGGTATTTTTTAAGGTGTTTTTTTTTCTCCTGTCATGGAATTGCATTAATTTTGAGTAGTGATGTTATTGCAATGATTAATTTAAAATATATTTACCAAAAATAGAATATGCAATTAATAAAAGATGCTTGATTCTACAAGTACAATCCTGCACATTTTGTTCCATCATATATTGAGTAACCATATTTTTAACCTCATTTGTTTCTACTCTACGTGGGTATTTTGTAGCTTCTACCACCAGATGCAACTCAGAGGGAAGATTGCTGGTATGGATATTCATGTCGGACGCAGCACCACAGTGAAGAACATGCTCGTAAAAGAAATCATGTTTGCCGTCCAACCAGGGGTAGAAATATGTAGGGTGTGCTGTTATTTAATTTATGCATTGTATGAATCTGATATACAATTGTGCAAGTATACATTTATTGCTGGAAAGGATGGATGTGAAGTTTCATGTTAGGTTCTCTTTAGGGTGTTTTCTCCAGAGAGAGAGTTCTTCAGTTAATTAGTATGCATTATCCCTTTTACTTTTCCTTCACTGATTTGATGATCCAAAATAATGCCTTTAATTTGAGTGGTAAGGACATTTTATTGGGACGTTTACCTATATATATATATATATATATATATATATCTATGAAAGATGAAACTTTTCAATTTTAATATATTTAGGCTTTGTTTGGCCTGCAACACTTTTAGCTTAAAAGTTAAAAAGTTACTAAAACAATCAAAAAGCTTGTGACCTATATTAAAAAGTCAAAGATTTTTTTTTTTTTTAATGTTTTGTACAATTTTTTTTGTAAAAAATTAAAAGGTCATGCCAAATCTATTAAAATTTTTTATTTCATATTTTATTTTAAAAATTAAAAAGTTACTTTTTTTTTTTTTTTAGATGGCCAACAAAAATAACAGACAAGAAAAAAACATAATCAAAGAGACGCTTCCCTCCTAACGAGGGAGCGTAAAGAGAGCGGAACGTCCTCCATCCATATGGAAAAATCCTCCAAAGCAAAAGCCATCCGAGCGAGACAATGGGCTACGGAATTCCTTTCCCTCTTCACATGTTGAATAGCCCAGGAATGAAATTCGGGCAGTAGAGATTTTGCCTACTCCACAAAATGCCCAAAGGATGCCAAGGACTTCGAACCGGAGTGAAAGGCGCGAACTATCATTAGGGAATCACCTTCAAAAACTATGTTGTTTAGCCCCAGATCCAACGTGAACTGAATAGCAACCAGCGCTGCAAAAGCCTCAATGCAATCCACCTCCATTCCTGACACCCTTTTGGCGGACATGGCAACTAGGACTGAACCCGTATGGTCCCGAACCACAACCCCAACACCAATAAAACCTTCGGCTACATCGCAAGCTCCATCAAAATTAGCTTTGAACAGCCTTTCCGCGGGAGGAGACCAACGAATTGGCATAGGAACATGCTGCGGCACCCGAACACGAGTCTGAACTGTACAAACTTCTTGAAAATATTCATATGCATACCGAGCGAGCTCCACCACAGATTGGGCCTTGTTATTGAACACCACTTGGTTGCGATGTGTTCAGATACACCAGCACATTACCCAAAACAACTTCCCCGTTACTAAATCAACAGATAAAAAGAACTCTAAAAGCTAGTCGAACAAAGTCCCAATCCGCTGACGATGAGCAATCTGGGCGAGACTGCTACAGGCCCACACCTTGTTTGCAAAAGGGCAATCAAAAAAATAGTGTTGAATTGATTCAGTAGCTCGGTGACAGAGACCACAATCAGCATTAGTTAAGACCTGCCATGCCCTTAACTTGGAGCGTACAGGCAAAATTTCCAAGCACAATTTCCAACCGAAAACTTTGATCTTACCAGGAATACACATATTCCAGAAGTTCTTCCAAAAACCAGCCCAATCCTGCCCACCATTCGACGACGACGCATGCTCAGATCTGCTGCAAATACCCATTTTAAGATGGTAAGCTGACCTAACTGAGAAATGACCTTGTTTGGTATAATGCCACACTAATACGTCCTCCGCCGAAAATGGACAGATAGGGATTAATTTAATAACCTCAATCTCAGAGGGGGGGAAACAAGCGCCCAGCATGCCCTCATCCCAGTTCCCCAGATCATGATCAATCAAGGCACTCACTGTAGCATCAACACCCAAGTAAGAAGGTGGGGAGCAAATTTTGAAAAAAAAGGCCGCGGAACCCATTTATCCTTCCAAATGCAAATTTGAGCCCCATTACCCACTCGCCATCGTAATCCTTCCAGCAAGAGAGACTACGCATTCCAAATACTCCGCCACAAGAAGGGCGGACTGGCCCCCAGAGGTGCATCAAGAATCGAGCCGTGGGGGTAATATTTGGCTTTCATTACCTGGGCCACCAAACTATTCGGAAATTGAAGGAGTCTCCAAGATTGCTTAGCCAGTAGAGCTTTATTGAAAGCCACTATAGATCTGAAACCCATCCCACCATCAGTCTTCACCATACAAAGGGTTGGCCAACTACACCAATGGATCTTGCGCCGTTCCTTACGTTGACCCCACTAGAAACAAGCAATCATACCACTAATCTCACGGCACAGCCCATCCGGCAATTCAAAACAAGACATGATATACGTTGGGATAGCTTGAACGACTGCTTTAATCAGAATTTCTTGTCCCGCTGCTGACAAAGATTTTTTCTTCCACCCATTAAGACGCTGCCACACTTTGTCCTTGATGTAACCAAACACTGCCTTTTTGGACCGACCCACAACAGACGGCATCCCCAAATATTTCCCCGGTAGTCACCAAATGGCCCACACCCATTACAGCTGAAAGACAAACCTGCTCCTCCAGCCGCACATTCGAACTGAAACATATCCCAGATTTGTCAAAATTCACGCGTTGCCCAGAGGCCAATTCATATTTCCGCAACAAAGCTTGAACGGTATTCAACGATGGGTCTGTCACCGTAGCAAACAACAAACTGTCATCGGCAAAAAAAAGATGGGAAATTTGAGGTCCCCCTCGACTAATGGATATGCCTAAAAGGCGTCCTTCTACTTTAGCCCGTCGTATCAGCGCCGACAATGCCTCAGCACACAATAGGAGAAGATACGGTGAAATAGGATCACCCTGTCGGAGCCCTCGCGAAAACCGAAAGTAGTGTGTGGGCTTGCCATTCAGAAGCACGGAGTAAGAGACACTCGATACACAGTGCATCACCAATCCAACAAAAGTTAGTGGGAAGCCCATCTTGATCATAACCACCTCCAAAAAGCCCCACTCCACCCGGTCGTAGGCTTACTCATATCAAGCTTTAAAGCAAAAAACCCGATTCTGCCCAATCTCTTATTCTTAAGGTAGTGGAACACTTCGAATGCCGTCAACACATTGTCGATAATCGCCCGTCCTGGGACAAAGGCACTCTGATTTACAGACACTACTGTATCCAACACCTTCTTAAGCCTATTAGCTAAGACCTTCAAAACTAGCTTATACACAACATTGCAAAGGCTGATTGGACAAAATTGACTCGACAGTTTTGGGTGTTTCAATTTTGGTATGAGAACAATATATGTATCATTAATCACAGAAACATCATGACCCTCATTTAGAATTCCCAACACGGCTCGACACACATCGCCACTCACCAAATCCCAAAATTTTTAGAAAAAAAGAGCTGGAGTACCATCAGGCCCAGGGGCCTTTGTGGGGTGCATCTGGAACAAGGCTAGACGAACCTCGTCTGCGACAAAAGCCATGCCTGCAGGTATAGAGGGAGTAATACAGTTAACTACCTCATCCATATCCCGAGGATTATGGGTGGTAAACAAATCTTGAAAATAGCTGATCACAATCTCTTCCAATTTAGCTGGCTTCGAGCACCACTCACCTCTCCCATTTTCCAGACCAGATATAGTTTTCTTCTTCTGTCGTTGGGAAGCTTTCGCATGGAAAAAGGCAGTGTTTCTATCCACATCCTTCAGCCAGTTCGCACGAGCCCGTTGAGCCCACATCACCGATTCTTTTTCAAGAAGCTCATCTACCTCTAGTTGGACGTGACGTAACTCCGCCAAATCAGCATCACTAGGAATAGGCAGAGCTTGTAACCGTTGAATAGCTGCCAATTTTAAATTCAAACTTCGTTGCACATTACCCAGAACCCGCCAATTCCAAGCTTGCAATTGAGAAGCCACTGCCTGCAATTTACGGGTCACCAGCTCAACACCAGAGAGATTACTTTCCTGATGCCATTCCCTTGTAATGATTCCTTCACAATCATCCTCTCGCAACCACATTGCTTCAAAATGATACAACTTCCGGAGTTTCGGCCTCTGAGCCATCTGAGCTTTAATCCCTTCCAGGTCTAATAATATTGGGAGATGGTCAGACGATGTACCACCCAGATGATAGACCTTAGCCAATGGAAAAGAAGTAAACCATCTCCCATTAGCCACACACCTATCCAAACGTTCACGAATCAAACCACCACCCGTCCAGCCATTACACCATGTAAAAGCCACCCCATCAAGCCCAAATCAGCTAAATCACAATCAGAAAGGACCTGCCGGAAGCAATCCGTCTGCCTTTGACTTCTCACCGCCATCCCATATTTTTCATGAGCATACAAAATCTCGTTGAAATCTCCAGCACACACCCACGGCAGATTCATCTGATCCTGAAATCATCGTAACAGTTCCCACGAATCACCCCTCAAAGAAGCATTCGGGTTTCCATAGAACCCAGTAAACCGCCATGATGTAGCCCCAGACTTAGTGAGGATTATTGAATCAACATGGCCCCTTGAATAGCTTTTAATCTGTATCTGAAGCTCACCAACCCACAATAAGGCTAAACCCCCCGATAGCCCCACACAATCAACCGTAAAGCACCCCTGCATACCAAGTTTACAGCGAATCCGCTCCATAGCTCGAGCATCAAGTTTGGTCTCCACCAGGAAAACCAAGGTAGGAACTTCCTTCTTCAACAAAAGTTGAAGAAAACGAACTGTCTGTGGGTTCCCAAGCCCATGACAGTTCCAACAGATGATTTTCATGGCTGTCGGCGGGGCTGGGACCCAGCCTCCGCCGTTGAATCAGGACCGGCCACGAGAGCACCCAGTCGAGCCCGCTTCTCTTTTGAGTCACCGTCATCGGCCTGTACCTCCTTATCAATCAAATTCCGCTTCACACCCACGTATAGTGCACCAGACCCAGAATCCCCTTTGTGGTTACGAGCAATTTTCTTCCATTTCTTTCCCACCCTACCAGCTTGTGCTAAAGAAACAAGGGGCTCTTCTCTATTCACCAAAGTTGGAGACTGTAGCACCAACCCTTGATCTAAATCCATCAAGTGAGAGGGTAAGGGTGGGCCGACACAGTTAGCCAACCCAGACGAGCCCAAGCTCACAGGGTCCCCCTTAGTCACAACAAACTTGTAGCCAATAGAATGGGCCTTATGGAGAGCATCATGAAATAACCCATTATCCTAAATGGGCTCTTGGGAAAAAGAATCCACTTTTCTCCCCACTAGCCCACAGTCAGTAGGCCCAGAGTTCAAAAATTCAACATGCAGCAACCTGTCCCGCTCAGTCTCCTGCTGAGAAGGCAAGAAATCCCCACCTTCCCCTGTCAACGCCAAAATCTTCTCCTGTTTTGACGCCGACTGATCATCATTTCCAAATAGAGAGGCTCCTTCCAAAGTAGGCGAAGACACAACCACACCTGGATCCTCCTCTCGGCGGAGTGCCGGCTTCGGCCCCGACAACCCAGTAGCACCAACCTTACCCCTGCTCTGACTGGGGCTCGCAACAGGAGACGTAGGGCGAGGTCGAGGCTTTTGAACATCCGCACGCAACCATGGTCCATATTGTACTGTTTTACCAGTTCCAGTCTCTAGTTGTGACAGCAAAGTATTGCACTCATTCTCGCTATGCCCCAAAACACCACAACAATAACAAAAGTTAGGTAGTCTTTCATATTTAAAATCCACCCAAACGGACTCCCGGTTATGAACTGCAAGCTTCATACCCCGGCACAAAGGCTTAGCCACATTAATTGTGACTCTGATGCGCAAATACCGGCCAACTGCCATTCCACCAGGCCCATATTCAACATCCACTATAGAGCCAATCTTATTCCCAATCAAGTAACCCACCTCCTTAGTCATACTGATAAGAGGCAGATTATGAAACTGGATCCAAAAGGTAGCCTCAGAGAGTAGAACCACGGAGGGTTGGAGATGCATATCCACCTCATTCAAGAGAATAAGGTGTTTATCAAAACTCCAGGGGCCATTAAGTAGCACCCGACGTTTGTCCGCGAGGTGGTGAAATTGAAAAAGGAATAGATTCATCCCAATGACGTGAAAATCCATACCTTTCGCTGGACGCCAAACCGTCATGAGCGTAGACTTCATGGCCTCCACATTGAAAGGTCGAGTGGTCAGCACCTTACCCACTAAACCTAATCCAGCCCTCTCTACAAAGGACGTGGTTAGCAACTCATCCACTACCACAGTATCCTCTTCATCCGCCATAAGAGCTAACCGACTGGCAAGATGGGCAATAGAGTCGACCATAGCGCCAACACGACTGCCCCAGTCGTCACCCTAGACGGAGAAAAAAACCTTGCACCGGAGGGCAAGACCCAACCCCTACCAGAGATGCCCTAGAAAGAGCATCGCAAGAGAGGGACAATCAAATTTTAACTTACTTGAATTATACACAGAGCATCGCAAGAGAGGGACAATCAAATTTTAACTTACTTGAATTATACACATTGTGTGTGTCAGTCGCTAGCTGTTTTAGTTTCAGAAGCAATTACACATTGTAGATGAAAATGCTAAAACAATGAATTAAGATCTAAACTGTTCCTAAGTTTTTCTTCTTCAATATATTTCTTTTAGATTCTAAAACATAATGAACTAAAATTTAAGAAGAGTTTAGTTTGTTATCACAAAATGTAAAAATTAGATCATAATACTCATAAAAATGTACTTTATAAATGATTAATTTGAAGAAAAAAAAAATACATTTACTATTAGAAGATTTCTCATTGGTAAAACAAAATTGCCCCTTTTAATATGACGACCTAGACAAACTCCATTCTGATCATATCAAAATTTGAATCATGTAACATGTTACTGGGTGGAATTTAAAAAAAAAATTTCCAGGTGACATTCAAACACCCCGGAGAGAGACTTCCAATTCCTCAATCCTCTTAGCCAATTCATGCTTCCCACAATTCTTCAACCCATCAGTAACCATATCAAAAGTTCTTGACAATGGCGACAAACTCATCTCAGTCATCTCCACCAGATAATTCGCTGCCTCTACAAATCTCCCTCCTCGACTACACATCTTGATCAACATTGTATA
Source organism: Camellia sinensis (assembly GCF_055761805.1). Classification (NCBI taxonomy): domain Eukaryota; kingdom Viridiplantae; phylum Streptophyta; class Magnoliopsida; order Ericales; family Theaceae; genus Camellia; species Camellia sinensis. The sequence continues at coordinate 2,837,520 of NC_138961.1, read as the reverse complement.
CACAGGTCGATTCGGTTCATGCCCTTTCACTTTCATATCACTGAAAAAGCTAAACGCATCATCGAATTGTCCTCTCCTGCAAAGTCCCTTCAGAATCGGAGCATACAAGCTCGGAAATGGCTTCTGCCCATCTTCCATTGATCTATGGAGAATCGCAAGAGCTTCATCGACTCGACCAGCTTTCGATGCAGCGGTTATTAGGGTTTTGTACGTGTCTGTGTTGGGACAAAGCCCTAATCTACACACAGTATGGTAAATTTCAATGCAGAATTCGATTTCCCCTGATTTACACAGAGCTTCGGATAGAGAATTGAAGGTTTCGATGTCAGGCACGAAACCCTCTTTGGTCATCTTCCTCACCATCTCTTTCGCTGCTTCGAGATAACCTGCGTTTAACAATCCATCGACGAGAAGATCGCGGCCGCGAACTGGTGGATTGAAACCCTTCCGACTCATCTCCGACAAGAATTCTTGCGCCTCCTTCATCTTACCCGCCGAGCACCACCCATTGACGAGGATCGAGTAGGTTTTCTTGTCCGGTACAACTCCTTTGCGGATCATTCTCCGAATCAAAGCATAAGCGCCCTGGAAATTCTTGACCTCGCAGAGAGCGAAGAGAAGCGAGTTATATATCTGAGTGTTTTGGGGACAACTGAAGGTTTTCGATTTGTTGAAAAGCTCGACGGCTTGATCGACGAGGCCGTGCTTGCCGTAGTGTTCGATGATGAAGAAGATGAGGTCAGGGGAGATAGGGAGACTGTGAGATTTCATTTGTTCGGCGACTTTCCACATGGTTTCCCAATGGCGAGTGCGAGCTAGGGTTCGGAGGAGCTCTTCGAATTCGAGGGTGGTGGGGTCGTAGGAAGGGTGGTGAGAGCGAGCCCAGTTGAAGAAGCGGAAGGACTCGGCGCCGGAGTGGGAGCAGCTACGGAGGACGCGGTAGACGAGCTCGGAGGTGACGGTGGAGGAGGAGATTCGCATCTTGTTTAGGGTTCGCTCCATGTAGATGTCGCGGCGGACGATGTTGGAGATGTGGTGGATTGCTGCGAAGTAGTCGTCTTTTGATGCGCCTCGGCTGCTGCCGATGCTTGTGTTGGTGGGGATTCCATGGTTGGTGGTGGTGGTGGTGGTGGTGGTTAGGGTTTTGAGGAGAAGGGCGGTGGCGATGGCGGTGGCGGTGGCGGTGGCGGTGGCGGTGGCGGCGGTGTTTTTTCGAAGAAGAAAGAGAGTTGCGGAGGGGAGCATTTGGATCTACCCGGCGAGAGGAATTGGTACGAGTTTGCTCCTCTGTTCACAAAACCCAACCCGAGTGTAAACGGATTCAAGAGGAGGAGAGTTTGATCCACCCGGCCCGGCCCGGCCCGACCATAATAGGACTGGTTTGGGGATGGATTGGATGACATAGAGTTGGGCTTGCTAATAAAACCTGAATTGGGTTCAAGGTAGGGTGCCATTGGCTGCTGGCTCGTCCAACCCGCACAAACCAGCTTGATGATTTTAAGATTTGAAAAAATTATTTTGCTTATAGAATTAGACTGAGTTGAAATTTTGTACTGCACCAAACACAATATTTTAATTTAAATTAAGCTAAAAGCTGAAATAAACAGCTTATAAACTCTACCAAACAGGCCTATTATTTGAATGCTCTCGTCAACACTCAAATACTAATATTAATTAAAAAATAAAAAATTGTATATTTCTAAAGAAAAAGAAAAAAAATCAATATTAATTGAAAAATTAATTGGTATTAATTATTAATAAATTCATATTGTATATTTTTATATTAATTAAAAAATAAAAAATTATATATTTCTGAAGAAAAGAAAAATCAATATTAATTGGTATTAATTATTACTAAATTAATATTGTATATTTTTGTAATGAATTAATTATTAATTGATATTAATTAATAACAATTGTTGATTATTAATATTGATTGATACTAATAAAAATTAAATATTAATATTAATTTATACTAATTAATAATTTTAGTATTAATTGAGACTAATTAAGCCATTAATTGATACTAATTAGTAATTTTAGTATTAATTGATACTAATTAAGCAATTAATTAATACTAAATAATTTATAATGGAAAATAAGTGTGACAATAATACTTCCATTCATTTTTAGCAAATGTATCAATTTTTATATTAATTGATACTAATTAATACTAATTATATTAACTTTTATTAATGAAAATTAAAACTGAAAAAAATGACAAAATAATTATTTTTATATCATATAAGGGTAGAAAGGACAATTATACAGTAAAAAGTTATTTTACAGCTTATTAACCAAACACTACTCTGCTGCTTAAATCCATAATTCCACAGCTACACCAAACCGGTTAACAACTTATATTCACAGCTATAAGCCATAATCTGTTAAGTTATAATCTATGATCACTTTTCCACAGTTCTACCAAACGGGATCAATATTCAAGTTGAGTTTGAGATAAGTAGTTCTAGTCCAATCCAGCCTGGTCCCTTCATTTATAAAATATTAACTATAATTTTATATTATGTTAATTATAAAATAAAGTAAAAAAATATTGAACACAAAAAATATATATATATACTTTTTTTAGGGTTTAAATTATTTATTAAAATTGGTATATTTATTATACTATTAAATTTTGTTTAATGTTTTAAATTCAAATAATTTAATATCTATTTAAGATGAAAAAAAAAACTATATTTATTGAATTAAGTGAATGGACTTGAGATTTTAAATTTTAAAAAAAAAAAATAGAATTTGAAACACATATCCTCCTATTATATAGTATAAGCCTAATCCAAACCCGTCTTAGTCTTAGGACATCCACAGTAGATGTGTTAAGTAGTGTTTTAGTATGAGGGACTAAATTCTAGCCAGTTGAAAATCATTTTTTGTGTTGTAATGGAAGTGTTAACATACCTATTAAACATGTCAAATGCCAAGAAGCTGGCCGCAGTTAGCAACTCATTTAGCCAATTGGGAGAGAGAGAGAAAAGAGAAAGAGAGAAAGGGATGCTTGTTGACACAGTACAGTGGGGTAGGGTTCAATGCACTTTTCAACTATTATATATTCTTAACACATATCTTAACACACACTTTAATACATTCATTGCACCATCATTCACTCTTTAAAATTAACAAACTCTTAACACATCTTAACACATTTTAAAATCCAACTTTTATCACTTTTTGTCATATAACACACTATTTTTTAGCCACTCTATTGTAAATGCTCTTAGGTTTGTTGTGGTAAAGTGGTTTGGAAATACTCTTGGATTAAGTTAGATGCTTTTGATCCTCTGATTGCTACCTAAAAAATGGATAAACACTCCGGTCGGGGGTGCCAGAATTAGCACTCCGACGGACAAGTCAGTATCCTCTCAAATTTGCTTCTATCTCAACTTATCTTTTTTGTTTTCACATACCTCTTTTTGGCTGACATTCCCCTCTTTTTATATTACATCTGAGCCCAAGGGTCGGGCCCACTCTTGACCTTGCACATGATTATTTAGTTGGCCTTCCAGTTGAGTGTTAGCTCCCCGTTTGGCTCTTTATATGGCTGATTCGTATACTCAGCTTCATGAGCCTTTGGTTAGGGCCGAATTGTCTTCGACCTGATATCTCAACCGGATGGCTTGGCCTTTCCTCATTGATTTAATTCGGCCTCCACAATTGCCCCCCGAACATCCAACTAATACCAGTTAGTCGGCATATTTGGTTTTGTGTATCGAAAGTCAAAAATACGGCGCTCGCACTTCTACTAATATTGAAGCGTCAGAATGAACACGATTTAGAAATCATTACAACTTCTCGCCCCTTCGTACGCGTTGCTCATTTAATGCGATATGAAACCGCGCTTTCCTTTCGAATATTTTTTAAATGTGCAAGGCTTTCTAGTTGTCTCACAGTATTATTCATTCTTCGCGACCTCTGCGATTTTTGCCTGCTCCCCACTGTCCTTCTCTCTTGACTTGTAAGTTTTCTCCTCTTTGTATTTCTTCCTCATTCCAGCTATAGACACCTCATTTTTGACCGACCTTGAGACTCAGACATCACCAGTTGAGCACTCGGTGATATTGCATATTGTGCTCGTTCAGAAATTTCAGAGTGTCGGCTGCGAGCCTTGCCTCCGGACTTCCGGACTCTTTTGTGCTTTGCCTCGGTTTGCGAACCAGGCTCTGTTTTCTCTGTTTTCTCTTCCCGAAGGGAGGGAGAGGTCTTGTAGATCATCTCTCAGTGGCCGTAGGTTACGTTTCGTGGTCGTAGGCCATTTTGCCCGTTTGGAGTCCGGTTTCCGATTTTTCAGAGCCGTTGGCCGTGTGCCTCGGTTCGGGACCGCTTACCCACCTCTGTTCGCTCCGATTTTCGGCATACATCTTATTTGCTCCCTTTTGAGGGACACTGTGGCTCAAGAAACCAACTTCGTGGTCGAACACCACTCCCGGTGCCTAACAGTCATTTTTCGGGGCCTCGGGCTGCGCGTTTCGGCCCCCGAACCTTCATATTGCATCGGTTTTGGTTCGTTTTTGGCAGGGACCTCTGTTTCATTGGTAAGAAGGTCGTAGAAGGGCGGGAGGCCAACAATTGTTCAGACAACCAGTTTTATTCCTCCATCGCCCTCCGTCGCCCGTTTTTCCTCACTTCAAAGCCAATGTTGACCACCCTAAGGCCACTTTTTCCAGCTCTAAACCACATATTTGTGTTGTACACACCTGAGAGGCCACCAATATCATATGATCGGCTAGTAATTGTGTTTGACCCTTTTGAACCCCTCCTAAAAATGACCTTTTCTCTCTCCTGGTTCACTTTCTCCAGTTTTTGACCACCTAGTTGTGTTGTGCACACATGGGAGGCCACTAATATGGCATGGCCGGCCACTAATCTTCATTGACCTTTTTGACCCTTGGCCGACCGGCCATAGAGGGTGGCCGACCGGCCACCTAAGCCCAAGAAAACTGGCTGGCCATGATCCTCAGGGTTGGTACATTACAAATCTGTATTCCTTTTTCCCAGATTTTGTATCCAGGAGGGGGTTGCCATTTTGGGGGGAAACTTGAATTGTTTTCCCCCCCTTTTCTTCCCCTCTTTTTGCCTATATAAACCATCCTCTAGCTCTGGTTTTAAGGGTTAGAAAAATCACCTTTGAGCTCCCATATTGTATCTCTCTCCCTCTACACTTCCAAGCTTCAAACCTCTCAAGTCCTATACTCATTTCTTCACCAACCCATAGCCTCACCCTTCCATCCTCCATTCCAGCAGCTTGAGGTTGTTCTTCAGAGCCTAGGAGTGCTGCATTTTGGTCCAAAAGGCTGTCAAAGGCATAGTCTTCAAGGGTGAGCTTCCTTTTTCCCTTTTCTAGCCTTTTCTTGATTTATACATTAGCCATACTTTCTTGCTGTTTTGGGCTCCGACCCTAACTGGAACGAGCATTATCTTGAGGTATTTTTCATGTTTTTTTAAGGGCCTCTCACTGTTTGAGGCCTCCTTGTTGCACTTGCTTCATTACCTCCCTTGTATGCCATTTTCTTGTGCAGTATTTTTGGCCTATGTATAAACTGTTTTGAGGCATGCCATAAACTGTAAAGTGGCTTATTTTGAGCCCTTCTTCAACATTGTTGAAGGGCTCATCACTGTTTGAGGCTTCCATCTGCCACTTGCCTTTATATCTCTCTTTTGGCTCCTTTTTTTGCATGATTTGTTAGCCTCTTGTGCTTCTGTTTTTGGGCTTTGGTCCAAACTATAAATGGCCTTATTTTGACCCCCTATTCATGTTTCATTAAGGGTCTTTCACTGTTTGAGGCATCCTTTTTATACTTTGTGTTATAGCTCTCTTTTTGGCCTTATTTTGCATAGCATTTTGAGCATACTTGTACACTGTTTTGGGTCTGGCCACCAACTAAAAAATATCATGTTTTGGGCCTCTCTTCAACTTTGTTGAAGGACCCTCCTGTGTTTGAAGCCAGCAACCCTGACTTTCTTCTTTATCTCACATGTAGGGCTATTTTTGCATATTGGTTTAGCCCTATTTTTGTTCATTGTTTGGTCTTGCTTATAACTGTAAACATGATTATTTTAGGACTGCCTTGAATCTATCTTCATGCTTTATGATCAAATAATGCATGCTTTGTATAGCTATAGGCCATTGCGCATGCCTAGTTTTGCATTTCGGGTCCCATTCCATGCATCGGGTGTCATGTTCCCATGTTTCGGGGCTGTTTTGTGTCATATCTTAGCGCCAAAATTTTCATGTTTGCATACCATGTTCCATGCCTTGCCATGTCTTGTTAGAGTGGCATTCGGTGCCTTAGGATCGGTCCTCGATTTGCGTGCACGTGTGCACGCATCTCGAGTGTCTCATTTTCATCTAATGGCCTCTTATGTGAGTGTGGCTGAGGTCCACTCATGTTGGTGTAAGTCCATTTTGCATTGTGTATGCCATCTCATTTCATAGCATTGCGTATGCTAGGTTGTATGTTAGCGCATTGTGTATGCCATGTCACCTCGTGCATCGTGTATGCCATCTCATAGCATTGTGCATGCTAGGTTGTATATTCGTTGCATTCATGCATGTCATGCATATTGCATCGTGCTTGGGATAGGAGTTAGCCCGAGCACGGGAAACGAGGGACGTTTCGTACTTCGAGTGACGGAACGTGTCTCAATTCCCAGTCGCCGACACTCCGGATTATCCATGATGGAGTCTAGGTTTTGTTTTGTTTTCATATGTGCATTCATTTCATATTGAGTTGCACAATTCGACTCCTCGGCCATCATGCATCGAGATGCGTGATTGGTGGCACGAGGATCGAGGCATGCATACATTCGTGAAAATACATTGCTATGCCTCTTTCCTGCTCTCTGTTGCAGCAAATCAAGAATTAGCAACCTTTCAGAGCTTGGCGCGCTTTCCAAGAATAAGTGCAAAACAGAGGCTAATTGGGGCATCCCAGTGGATTTCCGCGCAAGGCAACCCAAACATACATCATTCATCAAAGTCAAGGCAGTCCCTGGCTTGCATGCCAGTTTATAGCTTTCCTAGATTAATTTGTAAATTAATTAGGATTTTTGTATTTATTGGGACTGTATTATTTATTCATTTGGGACTGTATATTATTCTTTTGGACCCTCTGTGCGAGGGCAATGATGTAATAAGTGTGCGTGTGTGTGATGTATGTCTTCCAACCCCACGTCTTTCTCCATTTTATTTACCCGCTTATGATGGTTAGATTAGGGTATGTTTCAATTAGCATACAGTATGATAGCATGTTTGCATTCATTCATCTATCTTGCATGCACCGGGCTCGGCGCATCATACTAACTGCATTGTATTTTCAATTCCAAGTTAAATACGTGTTAGCTGTAGCATTTCATATGACATGTTTAGAATAGCCGAGCCTGCTATAGTTGCATTTTTTGCATGTGTTGCATTAGGCATTTCTGTATAATTAGGATCATGCATAGATTTCTAATTAGCTTCTGTTTTGACTTGGAGTACTCGGTAAGTTTTATGCTTTAGCATCCTTGCATGCGTGTGAGTGACTGCCATGAATAGCATGCTTACCATGAGGCTATATGCTTATGTGATATAACTGCTTGAATGCCTGTGGGTGAAGGTTGGGTTATTTGAATTGGAACAATTCATCAAATGTGTGTTTTAAAGCCCACTAGATAGTGGCAAAATCATGTTTTTCTAAGTCCACCCGAGGGTGGCAAATCCACGTCTTAGCCTACTTGCGAGTAGCACCATCAAACCATTTCCAAACAAACAAACATGAAATGTTTTGTTCCAATTCAGGCGACCCAGTCTATACTTGTATGCTGTGCGCATCACATAGTAAATCTAGGCTAATAACCGGAATAAGAACGCATAATGTTTTCAAAAATAGATATCATGGTTAGTAGAGGCCGATCTTTGATCGGGCGAGCGGGGGTGCTCACGAAGTAACCTTCCCCAATCCTACCCAAGTTCCCGAGCCGAGGCAACTTTGGTGATGACGGACACGTGGCCTTAGGCAAACGAGTCAGGGTTTCCTAAATTTCCCACAAATAAAACATTTAGGTGGCGACTCTGTATCTGGCAAAGTAGTCCATGTTTGGCACTTCTTTCAAAATCTGTTTTCTCAAAACGATTTGCCGGATTTGGACTCTTTGATTCAGATTTAGAACGGTGACATTTGAGTCCTGAACTGTAGTGGGCCCAATATCGAACGGAACGGGGGGGACTCGTTCCTCGCCGGGGCATTCTGGCAAAGCAGTCCATGTTTGGCACTTCTTTTCTAAAATCTGTTTTCTCAAAACGATTTGCTGGATTTGGACTCTTTGGTTCAGATTATGAATCGTGACACAAATCGAGTCTGAGCTGTAGCAAGGTCCCCCGCGGACTTGTTACACCAGCTCCCATTTTCTTATTCGTTTTTAGTTAGCATATTTTCTATTCCGATTTGAATGGCGAAACACTTGAAAGCTCTTCTTTCTGCGGACCATGTTTTCGCCTTTCGTCGTCATTTCTTAATTCCAGATGACGTCTATCTGTCACTCGTGGCGGACAGCGTAGTTGACATGGAAAGGACTAATGCAAGTACGATCATCTTTCTCTTTTTGTCAATCGCTGAGGGCGGAGTCCGTTTTCCCCTTCATTCGTTTTTAAGGGCCGTTCTTCGCTATTGGGGTCTACTTCCTTCACAGCCAAATGTAAATTTTTACCGAATTATAATGAGCATAATAGAATTAAATCGCCGACTTAGAATTAACCTAGAAATCCTTGCTATTCGGCACTGTTATGCCTTGGCGAAATCTTCCGGTCAGCAGGGATGCTACTTTCTTAGGGCCAAGGACACTGATCACCATTTAGTGACTATGCTTGCCAGCTTTGGTAAGCTTGTTGATGGCGTCATGGTCATTGTCCAAGGCAACTGGAAATTTGGCAAAGGCGAAGATCGCCTAGACCCTGTGCCTAGCCAAAAAAGCGAACCAGGTGGCCGTACAGACCCATTTCTCTTTCGTTTGCACATTTCTTGTATGTTTATTCGGCTTCGATTCCATGTACTTATCTTTTCGTTTGTGTAGGTAACGATCTGAAGAAAACGCTCACTTCGGCCAACGACGTTGTGCTTGAGCAAGTCAAAACCGCACTCAAATTCTTTGGCCCTCATAACCTTCAAAAGTAAGGGCTGGCTGCCCACGTGCTACTGCGATACAACCTAACATATTCGACTTTTTCGACTGCTGATCATATCCCAATTCCAAGGGGTAAACAACATCTTATGGTATTCATTTTCCCAAACTTCAAGAGCCTTAGGGACATCGGTCTTAAGGGTCCAAATTCAGACCCAGGCGATGAAGTTAGCGATCAGGTCACTAAGCAGCCAAGGTAGTTGAACTCGGACGAGTCTGAGGGTCGCTTAGGGGAGGAAGTTGACGCAACTGTTAATTTGGCATTTCAAGAAGTCGGCTTCGAACTCCCATCTATCTCAGGCTGAATTGAAACGTCTTCTTTAGAAGACGACATTTTCACCGATCTAAGAGATCTACCTGGCATAGATCCTGAGAACATGGCTGGAGAATCGCTCGTACAGATGGCTAAAGCGAAAAATGCCGAAAAGATGGCAGCTTGAAGGAGGGCCGAAATCGCTAGATCAGTACCCAACCATCTATTCCTGTTGAGGAAGTGGAGCGAGAAACTGTTGCAGCCGACTCGGTCATTGAACAACAATCGGGCGATTTAGGTGTCGAACAAAGGGGGGAGAAACGCCCCGCTGAGATAGAGGTCGAGTCTTCCGAAGAGTTAACCGATAAATGACCTCGAATAGAAGAGTCTCAAGACTTGGCAACGCCGTTTATCGTCCAACCTAGAATAAAGAATACGCCGAAAGATCCCCTCGTGGCCCTAAATGTAGCTTCGTCGATTTCTTTACTGAAAGACAAGGTTACGTTCCGTGCAGAACCAGATGTGGTTTCAATAGCATCAGCTGCACAGTTGGCAATATTGGTACGTAATTGGCAAACTCCATACTTCGTTTCTTTTGTATGCCGACTAACTTTCCTATGTTTTGTTTCAGGCGGCAGGTAGGATCGCCAAAATTGGCCACCGTCACTATGATGCCATCGAGCAAATCGGCGTACTGAAAGCCAAGATTGAAACCGAAAAGGGAAAAGCTAAAGAGCCGCTAGTCGAGTTGGCAGTGCCGTTTCTTGGAGCCGAGTTTGTAGCTAAAAATGTGAAAGAGGAGCGAGCGAGGGCCAACCCTGAAAAAGAAAAGGCCAGACCCGCCGATCTACTCCGGGTGGCCGCCGAGCAAAAAGCGAATATGAGTGATAATGAGCTCAAGTTGGCCAAAAAGGCAATTGCGAAGCTAGAGGCCGATTTGAAAGAATCGAAGAAGGCGAAAGAACTCGCCGACTCAGAGATTTCCAAGGCGTTCGATGCTGGAGAGAACACGGCCATGGAGAAGTACGTGGAGGAGGTATTGAAGTTTGAGAACCGAGGCTTCAAACATGGCTGGCTTAAAGCCCTAGCGGCCGCTAATGTGACATTGGAGCAACCGATTCCATATGAGCAGCTGGAGGTTGAGCCGTTGGAGTCTATCCCTGAAGAGTAAATAATGTTAGTGTAATTTTGCTTCATGTTAGGTATCTTCTGTATGTAGTTTTTGTAGGTTTTGCTCATTTTGTTTAGAAGTCATTCGTAGGGCAATTTTCATGTATAAAGTGAAGGTTGTTTGTATTCATTTTATTAATGAAAATTGCATTTTTGTCTTTGTTCTGTATTTGCTAATTTAAATTAGTGGCTAAGTAGGATAATGCAGCGTAGTTCAACACTAAATCTACTCTTGCCCCATTTGGACATATTGTTCCAGAGCCGAATAAAACATAATTGCTAATGCAAATTAGTGGCTAAGTAGGACAATGTAGCATAATTCGGCACTAAATCTACCCATGCCCCATATGGACATATCGTTCCAGAGCCGAATAAAACATATGGCCCAATGCTAAGCACATATGGCCCAATGCTAAGCTCATCTGGCCATGTGGGCAGCGTATCGTGATTCGGCTATAACATAAGCTGCCGAATAGATTCATATATCTGCCCTTGCCTCATTTGGACATATCATTCCAAAGCCGAATAAAACATATGGCCCAGTGCTAAGCTCGTCTGGCCAAGTGGGATAGCGTAAAGTGATTCGGCTATTACATAAGCTGCCGAATAGATTCTTATATCTGCTCTTGTCCCATTTGGACATATCATTCCAGAGCCGAATAAAACATATGGCCCAATGTTAAGCTGGTCTGGCCAAGTGGGGCAACGTATCATGATTCGGCTATAACATAAGCTGCCGAATAGATTCATATATCTACCATTGCCCCATTTGGACATATCATTCCAGAGCTGACTACAAACATGGGGTTAGTTGTGGGGCACATCGGAAATGGTGCATCCGTAATTAATGAACGAGATATCTAGTATTTAAAAGGTCCCAGGTGTCGTGGAACAGATCTGGCACAAACGACGAAAGGGGTAGTTGATAATTTGAGAACGAGCAGAAACTTGAGTATGGACGGTGGTCGTGAACGAGGCCATAGATGTCATTATTTTTCAACAGTAAAAGAGAATAAAGGAGCTTAGTGAAGCTGGACGCTAAAATGCATCGCGCTACTCGGGGCGAAGCTCAGAGAATAGGAAACGTGACAGCAGAGGAGAGAGAGAGAGACGTCGGTTACCCAGACGTCGGAGTAAGTCCCCCAAAGGCATCACGCTACTAGGGGAGAAGCTTAGAGAACAGGAAACGTGATAGCAAAGGAGAGAAAGAGAGACATCGGTCGCCTAGATGTTGAATTAGGTCCCCCAGAAGAGGCGAAGTAGCAAAGTCCCCTAGAAATAGGGTGCAACAACGAGGGGGCTCAAAGATTGTGAGTGGGCATGCCGTTGTGCGAAGTGAGCCGGGTAGACCACCGCGCCTGCTAAGCTTTTCGGTCTTTATTGGGAACAAACCAATGACCGAAATAGACTCAATAGTCCGTGATCCTAACGTGGCGGTAGAATTCAAGTGGAAAATATTCCCGCCAGAGATGCTGCAGTCGCTTGTCAGCTGGGGTGATTACGAGGTTTTCAAGGAAGGTATACATGGGGCGATCCGAGGACTTTATAGCGCGTATGAAGTCGGCATGTGCCTGTGCGTGGTGAAAAGAGAGCTCGAGTAGAAACACGAGCGCATTCGGGATTTGGAGCACCACGCGGAGAAGGCAGAGAGTGAGCTAAAAAATGCCAAGACGGCTGAGACATAGTTGGCGTTTGCCATAAACTCGGTTGTCACGGACAGAGTCAACCAGGGCCTGCTGGATCATGCTATGGCCGATAGGAAAATGGCAAACACGTTCGCCAAAGAGGCTATAAGAACTTGGGCCTATGAAGAAGGCTTTTTTGACAGCCAAAAATTCGGCATTGAAAAGACTAAGGAAAAATTGGCAGAAGACGTTTGTCGATGCGAGAACCGCGGCTTCAAGCACGGATGGGTTAGGGCTTTACGATCCGCGGGCATCGACTCGGCATCTCCATTATACAAAGAGTACAAGTTTCCCTTTGAGGTTTTTGATGCTGAGAAGACGGACGACAAAGAAGAAGGCGCTAAATCGAAAAAAGCCTAAATATTGTACTTTACATGCTAGTAGGACTCATATACTGGCAGAAGGAAGTCACATTAGTTGAAATAAATATTCATTGTTCTTGCATCTTATCAATCAGTGCATTTTTGTGTTCCAATGCTATTCTATTGTCCTTAGCTTGTATATTTTGAACCGTGTGTTTATTAGCTCTTATAAATTGACTGCTCTGTTTAGGCAATATACTTATTTGAAAAACCCTTTCAGCTGTGAACATGCACGAAGGGTGCTCCGAATCTAGAGTCTTATTTACGGCCAATCGTGATATCCACGAAGGGCGCTCCAAATTCGGAGGATTATTCTACCCAAACATGAACATGCACGAAGGGCGCTCTGAATCTGGAGTCTTATTTACGACCAATTGTGATATCTACGAAGGGCACTCCAAATTCGAAGGCTTATTCGGCCCAAACGTGAACATGTAAGAAGGGCGCTCAGAATCCGGAGTCTTATTTGTGGCCAATCGTGATATCCACGAAGGGTGCTCCGAATTTGGAGGCTTAATCGACCCAAACGTGAATATACACGAAGGGCACTCCAAATTCGGAAGCTAATTCGGCCCAAACGTGAATATGCTTGAAGGGCACTTCGAATTCAGAGGCTTATTTATGGCCAACCATGGTATCTACGAAGAGCGCTCCGAATTCGGAGGCTTATTCGATCCAAACGTGAACATGCACAAAAGGCACTCCGAATTTGGAGGCTTATTTATGGCCAATCATGATATCCACGAAGGGCGCTCCAAATTCGGAGGCTTATTCGGTCCAAACCTGAACATGCACGAGGGGCGCTCCGAGTCCAGAGTCTTGTGGCCAATAGTGATATCCACGAAGAGCGCTCTGAATTCAGAGGCTTATTCGGCCCAAACGTGAACATGCACGAAGGGCGCTCCGAATCCGGAGTCTTGTGGCCAATCGTGATATCCATGAATTCGGAGGCTTATTTGGCCCAAACGTGAACATGCGCGAAGGGCGCTCTGAATCCGGAGTCTTATGGCCAATCGTGATATCCACGAAGGGCGCTTCGAATTCGGAGGCTTATTTGTCCTAAACGTGAACATGCACGAAGTGCGCTTTGAATCCGGAGTCTTATTTATCATTTAACCATTTTTGATAAGACGACGATAAAAAAGGCATATTGCATTGCAGAATACGTAGATGCGTACATGTTAGTATAACAGCAAAAATAAAAAATGAACTGGCATGTCGTACAAGTTGGTTTAATGATAAATTTACGAAAGTGGGTTGAATTCCAGGGGCGTGGTAAACTTCTGCTAGCCATGTCTAAAAGTCGATACGCCCCCGTTCCAGCAATCGAATCAATCTGGTAAGAACCGTTCCAATTGGGGCCCAATTTACTTTCTGCCAGATTCTTAGTAGCAGGAAACACTTTCTTGAGGACTAGTTCTCCAGGTGTATAACGATATAACTGCACGCGCTGGTTATACGACTTGGCGAGCTGTTGCTGATATTGCACTATGCACACAAGAGCACGATCTTGGTGCTCTTCAATCAAAGTCAGATCTAAGGCCAACATCATGTCATTACACCCCATGTCAAAAACCTTGGATTTCAGTGTGGGCAGGCCGATTTGAAGAGGGATAATGGCCTGTGTCCCAAAACACAAAGCGAACGGCATTTCTCTAGTAGACCGCCTCGGAGTAGTGCGATGAGCCCACAATACGCTGGGCAACTCTTCAACCCATTTGCCCTTGGCTTTCTCTAATCGTTCTTGATGCCGTCTAGGATCACTTTGTTAGAAGCCTTAGCATGACCGTTGCTTTGCGGGTACGCTAGCGAAGAAAAGTAGGGCCGGATACTGTATGTATTACATAACTCCTGGTAGACGCCATAATTGAATTGGGTGCTGTTGTCGGATACAAGTGCTCTCAGTATGCCGAATTGAGTTATAATGTTTTTCCATACAAAGCGTTTAACATCGACATCTCGAATATGTGTTAATGCCTCTGCTTCAACCCACTTTGTAAAATAGTCTGTTGCGACGATCAGGAATCGTTTGTTTCCTAGAGCCCACGGTAATGGTCCGACGATGTCAAGTCCCTATTAAGTGAACGGCCAAGGACTAGTAATGGAATTTAATTCTTTAGCAGGTAGATGAGTTAATGGAGAAAACTTTTGACATTGTTCGCATTTGTTTACGTAGTTCTCGGTATCAGTATGCATGGTCGACCAATAATACCCCTGTGTTACGGCTCGGTGGGCCAATGAGCGTCCTCCACAGTAAGCACCACCACTACCTTCATGTATTTCGGCCAAGAATTCCTCAACCTTGTCTGGATAAACACATTCCAGATATGGCCCAGAAAGAGATTTTTTGTAAAGCTTTCCCTACAGATCCAGATAATAACTTAGGGTTTCATTCTGCAATTTGTGGGCTTTTTTCTTATTTGTTGGGAGCTGTTCTGGGGAAAGAAATACAGCGATAGGGTCCATCCAGCTCGGTCTTGGCTCAATGATGTTAATCTGAACTAGTTCAAAAGAGGTAATGCTCGACTCTAGGATGAACCGTACTTTGATTGTTCGTTTAACTTCTGAGTTAATAGCGGAAGCTAGGCAAGCAAGGGCATCTGCATGCGTGTTTTGATCCCGGGTTATCTGATTCAATTTGTGGTGGTCGGATTTTGTGAGCAAGGAATTTGTCATTTTCATGTAGGTTGTCATGCGGTCATTTTTAGCCGCATATTCCCCTTTTAACTGGTTGATGACTAATTTCGAGTCACAGAAAACATGTAACCGCCATGCACCAGGATGAAGTGCGTTACGAAGGCCAGCTAGCAATGCTTCATATTCGGCCTCGTCATTTGATGCATCGAAACCCAGTTTGACTGCCTACTCGATTATTGCCCATTAGGGGCTTATGATTACTATGCCTGCCCCGCTATCACATTGGTTGGATGATTCGTCACAATACTTTTGTCAAATGTCTCCAACATATATTCACTAATCGGGTTTAGGTTGAAGGTGGGCTTGATCAGACTTGAAGTCGGCATGGCATCCCGTGAACTCGACTACAAAGTCGGCGAGCACCTGCCCCTTAGTGGCCATTCTGGGCAAGAACTGGATATCATACTGGCCAAGTTCCAAAGCCCATTTAGAGACTCGCCCCGATGCTTCCGCGTTACGGAGTGCTGATCGGAGAGGATAGTCCGTTAATACCCCTATAGTATGAGCCTGAAAATAATGCATCAACTTTCTTGCAGCCACTACAAGAGCAATGATGAGCTTTTCCAGTGGTAAGTATCGTGTTTCGGCGTCGATCATTGCCTTGCTTACATAGTAAATTGGTCGCTACTCCCCGAGTTCTTCCTTTAGTAACACGACGCTGACCACCCGATCGGATATCGCTAGATACAAGATGAGCGGATCGCCTGGCGATAGGGTTGCCAATAGTGGCGCTGAACAGAGATAAATTTTCAAGCCGTCCAGCGTGGCGTCACACTCGGGGGTTCATTAGAATACTTTACCCTACCGAAGTGTGTGAAAAAATGGTTGACAACGATTTAAGGAATGGTTGATAAACCTATTGAGGGCAGCAGTCATTCCCATCAATTTTTTAACTTCTTTAACTGACTGGGGGGAGCTGAGTTCTAGAATTACTATGATCTGCCTCGGGTTGGCCTCTATTATGCGATGGTTCACAATATAGCCGAAAAACTTGCCGAATCCGATGCCGAATGCACATTTTGAGGCGTTCAGTTTCATCTTGTACTTTCGGAGGACGCCGAAGGTCTCTGATAAATCGGCTAAATGAGCGTGCTTTTCCTTGGATTTCACCACCACGTCATCGATGTATACTTCCATGGTGCGGCCGAGTTGTTCCTTAAACATATTGTAACCAGCCTGGTAGGTTGCCTCCGCATTCTTCAATTTTAAGGGCATGACCTTGTAGCAATAGGTTCTCTTTGGGGTGATGAAGGCAGTCTTTTCCTGATCCTCCAGATGCATGGCAATTTGGTGATAACCCTTGTAGGCATCCAAGAAGCTCATGCATTGATGATGTACCGTTGCGTCTACAAGTCGGTCGACTCTAGGAAAAGAAAAACAACACTTAGGACAAGCCTTGTTCAAGTCCGTGAAATCCACACAGATACGCCAATTGTAGACGTCCCCCGAACGCCCCGGGAGGGTGAGCTCCCGTTCTGTTCATTTGGGGTCACTACAGCTCAGGACTCTAAAATTGTCACGGTTCTAAGTCTGAACCAAAGAGTCCAAATCCGGCAAATCGTTTTGAGAAAACAGATTTTTTTGAAAGAAGTGCCAAACATGGACTGCTTTGCCAGATACAGAGTCGCCACCTAAATATTTTATTTTGGGAAAATTTAGGAAACCCTGACTCGTTTGCCTAAGGCCACGTGTCCATCATCACCAAAGTTGCCTCGGCTCGGGAACTTGGGTACAATTGGGGAAGGTCACTTCGTGAGCACCCCCGCTCGCCCGATCAAAGATCGGCCTCTACTAACCATGATAGCTAGTTTTGAAAACATTATGTGTTCTTATTCCGGTTATTAGCCTAGATTACTATGTGATGCGCACAGCATAAAAGTATAGACTGGGTCGCCTGAATTGGAACAAAACATTTCATGTTTGTTTTTTGAAAGATGGTTTGCTACTCGCAAGTAGGCTTAAAATGCAGATTTTGCCACCCTCAGGTGGGCTTAGGAAAGATGGTTTTGCCACTATCTGGTGGGCTTAAAACTCACAGTCAATGATTTGTTCTAATCCAGATAACCCAACCTTCACCCACAGGCATTCAGGCAGTTATATTACATAAGCAAATAGCCTCATGGTAAGCATGCTATTCATGCCAATCACTCACACGCATGCAAGGATGCTAAAGCACAAAAACTCACCGAGTACTCTAAGCCAAAACAGAAACTACATTAGAAATCATGCATGATCCTAAGTATACAGAAATGCCTAATGCAACACATGCAAAAATGCAAACTATAGCAGGCTCGGCTATTCTAAACATGGCATATGAGATGCAACAGCTAACAAGTATTCAACTTTGAAATTGAAATACAAATGCAGTTAGTATGATGCGCCGAGCCCGGTGCATGCAAAATAGATGAATGATGCAAACATGCTGTCATACTGTATGCTAATTGAAATATGCCCTAATCTAACCATCATAAGCAGGTAAATAAAAGGGAAGAAAGACGTGGGGTTGGAAGACATACAACACACACACGCACACTTATTACAGTTATGCCCTCGCGCAGAGGGTCCGAATAAATATACAGTCCCGAATAAAAGAATAGTACAGTCCAAATAAATATTACAGTCCAAATATGTACAAATTCCTAATTAATTAACAAATTAACTAAGAAAATAAATAAACTGGCATACAAGCCAGGGACTGCCTTGATTCCATTCCGGATGATGAATGATGCATGCCCGGGTTGCCTTTGCGCGGAAATCCATGACGATGCCCCAATTAGCCTCTGTTTGCACCTGTTCTTGAAATGCGTGCCAAGCCTCGGAAGACCGCTGATTCTTGATTTGCTGCAACAGAGAGCAGGAAAGAGGCATAGCAATGTATTTTCACAAATGTATGCATGTCTCGATCCTCGTACCACCAATCATGCATATCGATGCATGATGGCCGAGGAGTCGAATTGTACAATTCAATATAGAATGAATGCACATATAAACACAACAAGAACCTAACTCCATCATGGATGATCCGGAGTGTCGGTGACTAGGGAATTGAGACACATTCCGTCACTCGGAGTACGGAACGTACCTCGTTTCCCGTGCCCAGGCTAACTTCTATCCCGAACACAATGAAATATGCATGACATGCATGAAATGCAACTAAGATACAATCCTAACATACACAATGTTATGGAATGGCATACACACTGCGCAAGGTAATACACAACCGAGCATACACAATGCTATGGATGAAATGGCATACGCAATGCAATCATGGGCTTACACCAACATGAGAGAGCCTCAGCCACACTCACATAGGAGGTCATCAGATGAAAACAAGACAACTCGAAATGCGTGCACGCAAACCGAGGACCGACCCTCAGGCACCGAAATGCCACTCTAATGAGACATGGCAAAGATATGGAATATGGCACACTATAATGCAAAAATCAGAGGTAAAATGAGATGCAAAACAGCCCCGAAACCCGGTAAAATGAAACCCGATGCATGGAACGAGCCCCGAAACATGGATTTTTACGCATGAAATGGCCTATAGCTATGCAATGCATGCATAATTTGAACATGAGATGAAAAGACAGAAGCAAGGCAGCCCCTAGATAAGCATTTTTACAGTTCAAAGCATGGCCAAACAGCAAACACAAATAGGGAAAAAATAGCATGCAAAAATGGCCCTAAATGTGAGATAATGAAACAACTCGCAGCTGCTGACCCCAAACAGATTAGGGCCCTTCAACAAAGTTGAAGAGGGGCCCAAAATATGATCTTTTACAGTTTATGGAAAACCACAAAAACCAGCACAGGTATGGCTAAACTCTCATGCAAGAAATGGGCCAAAAGATAGCCAAAGAAGCAAGTGGTGGTTGCTGGCCTTAAACACAAAAGGGCCCTTCAACAATGTTGAAGGGGGGCCAAAAATAATGCATTTTACAGTTGATGGCCGGACCCAAAACAGTATGCAAATATGTTCAAAATGCTATGCAAAATAAAGCCAAAAGGAGAGATATAACACAAAGTATATAAAAGATGCCTCAAACCATGAAAGACCCTTAATGAAACATGAAGAATGGGCCAAAATAAGACTGTTTTCAATTCAAAAACAGAAGCTTTAGAGGCTAATAAATCATGCAAAAAAGGGAACCAAAGAGGGGTATAAAGACAAGTGGCACATGGAGGTCCCAAACAGTAATGAGCCCTTCTTCAATGTTGAAGAAGGGCTCAAAATAAGCTCACTTACAGTTTACATCATGCTCCAAAACAGATCACACATAGGCCAAAAATACTATGCAAGATAATGGCATATAAGAAGGATAATGAAGCAAGTGTATCAAGGGGGCCTCAAACAGTGAGAGGCCCTTAAGAAAAAGTGAAAATGAGCTCAAAAAAATGCCACTTTCAGTTAGGGCCGGAGCTCAAAACAGCAAGCATGTATGGCTAAGAAATGATACAAGAAAAAGCTCAAAAGAGAGGGAATGCTACTCACCCTTGAAGACCAAACTTTGATAGCTTCTTGGCTTGAGTTTGTGGCTCCTTAGGCTTTGAAGAACAGCCTCCAGCTGCTGGAATGAAGGATGGAAGGGTGGGGGTTGGTGGTGTAGTGTAAAATGGTGTAGGGTTGGAAGGATGGAAGCTTGGAGATGGAGAGGGAGTGAGGTTCAATGCCAAGGGCTTGAGGGAAATTTTTCTAACCCTTGGACCAATGTTGGAGGCCAAGTATATAGACCAAAGAGGGGGAGAAAAGGAGGGAAAAATTGGGGGGAAAACAAGCCAAGTTTCCCCCCAAAAGTTGTCCCCCAGATACAGGTTTTTTGGAGGGAAAACAGATATACAGCTGGAATATACACACTGCAAGGATCATGGCCGGCCAGGTTTTGGAGCTGCAGATGGCCGGCCGGCTAAGGGTCAAAAAGGTCAAAAAGATTTTCTGGCCGGCCACCACAAAATGGTGTCCTCCCAGGTGCCCTCAACACAACCCTGTGGTTCAAAATTGTCAACTGTAAAACAGCAGAGAGAATAGGCCATTTTTATGAAGGGTTCAAAAGGGTCAGGTGGAATTACTGGCCGGCCACCAACTTTTGGTGTCCTCCCATGTGTCTAGAAACAAATATGTGGTTAAAAGTTCAAGAAAATGGCCCAAAGGTATTCAACATTGGCTTGGAAGTGAGAAAAAGCGGGCGTCAGAGGGCGCCAGAGGAATATAACTGGTTGCTAAAACAATTGCTGGCCTCCCACCCTTCTACGGCCTTCCTGGGGATGAAACAGAGGTACCTGCCAAAAATGAACGAAAACCGATATAAAATGAATGTTCGGGGGCCAGAACACGCAGTTCGGGGCCCCGAAAACTGCCTATTAAGCACCGAAATGGCATTCGACCACGAAGTGGGTCTCTCAGACGTCAGTGTCCCTCAGAAGGGAGTAAATAAGATGCATGCCAAAAATCGGAGCAATAGGAGATGGTTAAGCGGTCCCGAACCGAGGCACACGGCCTGACGGCTCCGAAAACCGGGAACCGGGCTCCGAAATGGGCAAAATGGCCTACAGCCACAAAATGTAGCCCACGGCCACTGAGAGATGGTCCACGGGACCTCTCCCTCCCCTCAGGAAAAGAAACAAAGAAAACCGAGCCTGGTTCGCAAACCGAGGCAAAGCACAAAAGAGTCCGGAAGTCCGGAGGCAAGGCTCGCAGCCGAGACTCTGAAACTTCTGGATGAGCACGATATATAGTATCACCAAGCGCTCAACTGGTGACGTCTGAGTCTCAAGGTCGATCAAAAATGGGGTGTCTACACCAATATCCATTCTTCTTCTTTACAACCACGGTATTGGACAGCCACGTGGGATAAGTTACTTCACAAATTGCCCCAGCATCAAGCAACCTGTCAACTTCATCAACAATGGCCGATGCATGCTCCGCGGTTGGCCGCCGACTTTTCTGAATGATTGGTTTAAATTTTGGATCGACGTTTAAATGATGCTGGGCCACATCTAGATCCACCCCCAGCATTTCGTATGGTGTCCATGCAAACACATCGAGATTGCCGAGTAAAAAGGAAACTAATTCACGTCCGTCAACTTCGTTCAGGGAAGTGCCGATCATGAAGAATTTGTTAAGGCTCCCATTGATTTCGATCCGATCAAGGTCTTCAGTTGCCTTCTTGCTGGGGATTTTCCAGATGTCCTTGAGACTCTCTCGATCCAGTACTTCAATCGAGTTCATTTCCAGTCCATTTGGCCTTTTTGTAGCAGCAATAAGATAGTATGCTTGTGCCGATTTCTAAGAGCCCCAAATTTGCTCAATGCCATATTCAGTTGGAAAGCGGGGTAGTTGATGGTAGGTGCTTGGCACCGCTTGCATAGCGTGCAACTAGGTCCTTCCCATGATAAGATTGTATGGTGACGGAAGTTTAACAACCAGAAATTCCACGCCGACTGATTTGGTACCCTCCCGTGCTAGTAGTATGATCCTGCCCAAAAGATATTCGAGGTTGGCGTTGAAGCCGAACAATGGGTAATCGGTAACAGATCTGAATCAGTGAAGCCGAGTTTAACGAACGTCTTATAATACATTATTTTTGAGGTACTTCCCTGATCGATGAGAGCATGCTCGACTGTGAATCTGTTCACACATAGCTTAACGACAAGGGGATCAACGTGAGGGAAAGTTACTCTATCTAGGTTGGTGTCGTCAAAGCTGATCTTACCAGTTTTATGGGGCCGTTTGGCTGGTGTGATCGGCTTGGATAGGCTAGGTTGCAACTGAATTATATGTACTTGGGCTGACGACGATAGGTTGTATATCATGTGAATTACACCGTGTGGAGGTGAATCCGGCCATAGAGTTACCGTGTTCGGTGGATTGTTCTTTCGGACATGTTGCGCCAGCCGGCCGTCTTGTACTAATTCCTCCAGGTGGTCCTTCAGTACATAACAACTGTGAGTGTCGTGGCCATGGTCCTTGTGATATTCACACCGCCCATCCCTTCTTCTAGTATCAAGGGCCCCATCATCTTAGACGGCCACTTAAAGAATAGAAGATGCTAGACTTTGGGTAGGATCTTACTGATCGACTCCGCCAATTCCGTATACTTCTTGTCCGAACATCTAGTGCGCCTGCTATCCACTTGATACTGTTCGTTCAAACGATGCGAACACTGCCCGCTGGATCGGCGAGAGTCACGCCGGTTGTCTCGTTTAGCCTGAGTCCTAGGTTCAGGGCTCCTTGGTGGCACGGAGCTTATTAGCTAAACCAGGCTAGACGAAGCCGGTTTAGCGACTTTTTGTCCAGCCTTGACCCGCAGGGCATCATCTTTCACCTTACTATACTCTTCAACCTTCTTCATTAATGCTCATGTTAATCATATTATTTAATTTTGATGATGTCTAAAATATTATTTGTAACAATTTGAATTTTTTTAATATACATATTATTTGACACAAAATATTATCTTTTTAAAATATATATATATTTGTTAAATATTATAATAAAAATATTTTTAAAAACTTTACTATTCACTTTTTGAAAATTTAGGTTAATCACTATTCACTTTTTGACTAAATTAAAAATTGATTAATTATATTATTTTGACAAAAATGATTGATTGGTTGTATTATTTTGACAAATTTGATATTGATGAGTTGTCTTGTTTTGACAAAATTAATATGGAGTAGTAGGATAAATTTAGTTTAAAATCTCTACAACATATACAATATTTTAAAGAGGACATATATTTTCAGATCCATCAGAAATATTATTTAAAGAATTTTTTCTATATATGCAAATATTTGATTAGAACATTATATATATAACTTTATATATATAATGCATATAATACAAATAGTATACATCACGGAGCAATTATATTTTTTTTACACAACATTAATTGTATCATATATATTATTGTGTAGAAACATTGAATATTAGCATATGAAAACATTAATTATTAGCATGTGGAAAGTCATACAAGATATAATTCAAATTAATTTTTCTTTTTCTTTTTTGTACACTTTTGACTAATACCTAAAGATGTTCAAATTTGCAAGAGTGCAAATTTTCTTACACGTGATTTTCTTCCAAACTAATGCCATCCATGACGTCAGCAAGGAGCATGCTTATGTAAGCCATGACGTCAGCAAGAAGCGTCTAACGGGTATATTTTTGTGTATAAATAGAAGTGTTGTGTGTGGAGAAAAATTAAGAACTTGAAGAGAAAATTTTCTGTGAGCTCCAAAATTCTGAGTATATTGTATTCTGCTCTTTCACTTTCAGATCTAAGTTTAGCATTTGTTCTTACACTTTCATATCTATTCTTTGTGAGAGAATTATTGTAAAAGAGGGTTTAAGTACCACTTATTCTTATTCCTTATTTTTGTGAGAGATTTTGTAAGGGTAGGCATTTATTGTTGAGTGAGGCTCAATAGATAAGAGTAAATCTTGTGCCAAATCCACAAGCTTGATGGTGTATTTATTCAATTAATAGTAAAGAAATTCTCAAGGAGGTTCCTTAGGGAGTGGACGTAGGTCTAGCGTGCCGAACTACTATAAATCGCAGTGTTTGATTTTCTCTCCCTATCTCTCTTATTTTTATATTGATAATTATTATTCTTTTTTTTATTAGAATTCTGAATATTGTGTTAATTTTAATATTGTGAAATTTTTAATAACCCAATTCACCCCCCTCTTGGGTTGCCTATCTGGATAACAATTGGTATCAGAAACTAAACTCTAGTTGTGTGACTTAACCGTCTTAGAGTAGATCATGTCAACCCCTAATTATTCTTTACCCGAGGGACAAGCATCCAATAGGCCACCACTATTTAGCGGCACAAATTTTAGTTATTGGAAAACTAAGATGACCATACATGTTCAATCTAATGATGAATGCTGGAAAATTATTTGCAATGGTCCAAAAATTCCTACCAAAATCGTAAATGGACTTAGGGTACCAAAACTTAAAGATGAGTGGGATGAATCAGATACTAGAATGGCCCAAATTAATGTCAAAGCCATAAACATGTTGTACTGCGCCTTAGATGCCAACGAGTTCAACAGAATTTCCACATGTAAAACTGCAAAAAAAATTTGGGACAAGCTTATAGTGACTCATGAGGGAACTGAACAAGTTAAAGAATCTAGAGTCAGTTTGCTAGTCCATAATTATGAACTCTTTAAAACGAAGCCTGGTGAGACTATTCCTCAAATGTTTACTCGTTTTACTGATATTATTAATAGTTTAACTTCTCTTGGAAAATATATACTAATGCTGAAATTGTAAGAAAAGTGCTTAGGTCATTGCCAAAAAGTTAGGAGACAAAAGTCATTGCCATTACTGAAGCCAAGGATTTATCAAAGCTAAGTCTAGATGAGTTAATGAGATCTCTCTTAACTCATGAGCTCATAATACAAGAAGGAAAGGAAGAGGAGGACAACAACAACAAGAAAGGAATAGCCTTCAAATCCATCTTGAAATATCAAGAGGATAAGGAAGATGATTCAGATGAGGATGAGGAAATGGCATTCATCACTAGAAAGTTCCAAAGGTTTGTGAAAAAGAAACAAGGCGTACGAAATTTTTTCAAAAAAGACTTCAACAACAGGGATTTTCAAAAAGGAGAAAATCACAAAAAATCTGAAGTAACCTGCTACGAATGCAACAAGCCTGGACATTACAAATCAGAATGTCCAGAACTTAAGAAAAAATTCAAGAAGGATAAGAAGAAAGCTATGATTGCAGCATGGGGAGAAGATAGTGATGAAAGCGACACAGAAACCGAAGTTTGCAAAAATGAGGTTGCTAACCTATGCTTAATGGCACTTGGAAATGAAAATGAGGTAAATGACGAATCCTTTACATTTGATGAATTACAATTAGCTTTTGATGAATTACATGCTGAATTTAAGAAACTTAGTTTGAAAAGTAATTGTCAAAAGAAAGTAATTTCAAGTTTATCAAAAGAAAATGAATCATTGACTTCCAAGATAAATGTTCTAGAAAATGAAACCAGGAAAATGAAAAAGGAAAATGAGATTTTAACTCGAAAAGAGTCTTCAATTTCTGAAAAATATTTAGTTGTATTGCAAAAAGAAAATGAGTCTTTAAAAAAAGAGCAAATTATTTTGAAAGAAAGTATTGAAGACTTGAAAAATACTCTTTCAAAATTCACTCAAGGCAGAGAAACTTTAGATAAAATTCTTAAAAATCAAAATCGTACTTTTGGTAGGGCCGGAATTGGATATAAACCTTTTTCAAAAGTAAAAATTGTCAAAAATGACTTTATGTATGCATCTTCTAATCACTCTCATCTCACATGTCATTTTTGTGGTACAAAAGGTCATATTTCACCTTCATATCCTGTTAAAAGAAGTCATTTTGCTAAAATAAAAAAGATGTGGGTCCCTAAGGACAGTTCAAGAGTGTCAAATTCTAACTTTTATGAACCTAAGAAAAAATGGGTACCAATAAGAAAATCAAATTTTTGTAGGTATGTTTCAAGACAAAATCCAGTAACGATAGATGGTATCTCGACAGTGCATGTTCGAGGCACATGACTGGAAATAAAGCTATGTTCGCCACACTTCAACCAAAGGATGGCGGATATATGACTTTTGGCGACAATAGCAAGGGTAAAATCATTGGTGTAGGAAGTATTGGTAAAAATCCCTCTCCTATTATTGAAAATGTTTTATTTGTTGAAGGTTTAAAACATAACTTGCTTAGTATTAGTCAATTATGTGATAAAGGTTATAGAGTTATTTTTGAGAAAACTCATTGCACTATTGAAAATACCCTAGAAAACAAAACTTTATTTGTAGGTTATAGACATGAGAATTTATATGTGTTTGATTTACATGATTTATCTTCTCATTTTAACATTAAATGTTTATCTGCTATAAATGATAATGGTTGGCTTTGGCATAGAAGATTAGAACATGCTCATTTTAATTTAATTTCCAAACTTTCAAAAAATGAGTTAGTCATAGGTTTACCAAAAATTATTTTTGAAAAATATAAACTTTGTGATGCATGTCAATTTGGAAAACAAACTAGAATTTCTTTTAAATCCAAAAATATCGTTTCAACTACTAGACCGCTTCAACTCTTGCATATTGATCTATTCAGACCATCTAGAACATTAAGTTTAGGTGGAAAATCTTATGTCCTTGTTTGTGTTGATGATTATACTAGATATACATGGGTATTATTTTTAGCACACAAAAATGAAACTTTTTATAATTTCTCAAAAATTTGTAAAAGAATTCAAAATGAGAAAAATCTTAATATTTGTAGTATTAGAAGTGACCATGGTAGAGAATTTGAAAATGTTGATTTTATTATGTTTTGTGATGACTTAGGAATAGATCATAATTTCTCAGCCCCTAGGACTCCTCAACAAAACGGTGTGGTTGAAAGAAAAAATAGAACTCTTGAAGAAATGGCTCGTACTATGCTTTGTGAAAATAATTTGCCTAAAGATTTTTGGGCGGAAACTGTTAACACTGCATGCTATGTTATAAACCGTACCATGATTAGACATATTCTTAAGAAAACTCCTTATGAACTTTGGAAAAGTAGAAAACCTAATATTAGTCACTTGTGTGCTTTTGGTTGTAAATACTTTGTATTAAATAACAATAAAGATAACTTAGAAAAATTTGATGCTAAATCGGATGAAGCTATATTTCTTGGTTATTCTATGTCTAGTAAAACTTATAGAGTATTCAATAAAAGAACTCTACTTGTTGAAGAATCTATGCATGTTATTTTTGATGAATCTAACGATATAATTTCCAAGAATCTTGTAATTAATGATATTGTAGAAAATCAACCAAGCATGGAGAGCATTTACAAAAAGGAAAATGAAGAAAATCCATTATGCGAACATGAAGAAGAAATGACAATGGAGAAACTTCAAGAAATATATGCTCTTCCAGAATGTGACTTAAATCTACCAAAAGAATGGAAGTATGCTCATGGCCACCCCAAAGACCTCATCATAGGTGATATGGCAGAAGGTATAAAAACTCGTTCCTCTGTTAGAAATATTTGTGGTAACTTAGTATTTGTTTCACAAATTGAACCAAAATCATTTTTAGAAGCTGAAAATGATGAAAACTGGATTTTAGCAATGCAAGAAGAATTAAATCAATTTGAAAGAAATGAAGTTTGGTTTTTGACCCCTCGACCTAAGGATCATCCAGTTATTGGTACAAAATGGGTTTTTCGAAATAAAATTGACGAATCTGGAGTTGTTACTAGAAATAAAGCTAGATTAGTAGCTCAAGGCTATAGTCAAGAAGAGGGAATTGATTTTGATGAAACTTTTGCACCAGTTTCTAGACTTTAAGCTATTAGAATGTTACTTGTTTTTGCGTGTTTTAAAGATTTTAAATTATATCAAATGGATGTTAAAAGTGTTTTTTTAAATGGGTATATTTCGGAGGAAGTCTATGTTGAACAACCTCCCGGTTTTGAAAATCATAAATACCCGGATCATGTTTTCAAACTTTTAAAAGCTTTATATGGCTTGAAACAAGCTCCCAGAGCATGGTATGAAAGATTGAGTAATTTTCTACTTGACAAAGGCTTTTGTAGAGGAAAAATTGATACAACACTTTTTATAAAAATCAAAAAATAAGATATGCTAATTGTTCAAATTTATGTTGATGATATCATTTTTGGTGCTACTAATGAAAATTTGTGCAAAGAGTTTGCTAAAGACATGCAGGGTGAGTTTGAAATGAGTATGATGGGGAATTAAATTACTTCATTGGTCTACAAATTAAACAAACTAATGATGGAATCCATTTAAATCAAACGAAATATATCAAAGATCTACTCAACAGGTTTGAAATGGAATCATCAAAGCCTGCAGCAACTCCAATGAGCACATCGATAAAAATCGACAAAGATGAGCAAGGTAAACCTGTAGATGTAAAGAAATATCGAGGTATGATTGGTTCTTTACTCTATCTTACTGCAAGTAGGCCCGACATAATGTTTAGTGTTTGTATGTGTGCACGTTTTCAATCCGCACCAAAAGCGTCACACATCACCGCAGTCAAACGCATTTTCAGATATCTTGTCGGCACTCCAAATTTGGGATTATGGTATCCTAAGGGAACCACCTTTGAACTTTTTGGTTACTCAGATGCCGACTTTGCGGGATGTAGACTTGACCGAAAAAACACTAGTGGTGCTTGTCATTTTCTTGGACACTCACTCACTTCTTGGTTTTGCAAAAAACAAAACTCAGTGGCTCTGTCAACTGCTGAAGCAGAATACATTACAGCCGCTGGGTGTTGTGCACAATTGCTTTGGATGAAACAACAACTTTAAGATTTTGGACTTCACTATGATCATATTCCTATAAAATGTGACAACACAAGTGCCATTAACCTTTCAAAAAATCCTATTCAGCACTCACGCACAAAACACATTGAAATAAGGAATCATTTTCTAAGAGATCATGTACTCAAAGGTGACATTAAACTCGAATTTGTGCCTACAAATCGTCAATTAGCTGACATTTTTACCAAGCCTCTAAATGAAGAACAATTTTGTTATATTATAACTGAACTTAGTATGATGAATACTCCAATATAGTGTTTATATTAAAAAAAAATTAAAAAATAATAATAATAATAATTAAATAAAATATTTCTAATAATAATTATAAATAAAAAAAATAATAATAAAATTATATACATATATTTTCTCTCTCTCACCTCTCCGTCTCTATCTCTCACCCGCTCTCTACTTTACTCTCTCTTTTTCTCTTTCTCTTGCTATCTCGCTATCCCCTTCTTCCTCATACCCTTAGCCGACTCCATCTCCACCCTCACCATAGCCTACAACCAACTCCACCATCCATCATCCACAAAATCATCCATCACTTTCATCAATATCACCATCAACCCAAATCCCTCACCAATCTTCCAAACCCCATCACTTCTCTACCCGAAATCTTCATCACCATCTTTATCGATTCATCAAGTTCCATCACCGATCCATCAAGATCCGTGACTGATCCATCAAGATCCATTGCCGATCTACCCAAATTCGTCACCGATCTACCCAATCTTCTTAATTTCTTCCGAACATCAAGGTCATCATCGATCAACATGCTAAAATTCTTGTTGTACTGTGTTATATTTTTTTACTTGTTGTATGTGCTCCAAATTCTCTTGGATTTAATAATGGTTGCTTCTACCTTGTCTGAAGAAATTGTTTTTATTTTTATTTTCTCCTTTTATGCTAGTACACTTGGTGTAGTTGTTTATGGCCGGATCTTAATGATCCTTGGTATTATAGATTGGTAATTTGTTTCTTCAAATTTATGTAATTTTTAATGCATTAATTCAGGGGGAGACTCATATATTTTGAGATTAATAATCATTATAAATATATATATATATATATATATAAAAAGGCGTGTGTATATTTTGTACATAATTTTAGGAGGAGTATATATACATTTTTTTTTCTCCTTATCTGCACCAACAAACAAATTTTTTTTTTGTGCAAAAACAAAATTTAGAAAAAAATAAAAATAAAAATAAAAAAATAAAAAATTAATAATAATAATAATAATAATAATAATAATAATAATAATAATAATAAATAAATAAATAAAGGAAGAACTGCTCGAAATTTTATTTCAGAAAAAGAAAATATTACTCGATTACATGTAAATTTTCAGAAGGCTTCACAGATTTTTTCTTTTTCACTTCTCTCAACAATTTTTCATGAGCCTCTTTTACATGCTTCTCTCTATTTTCGATTTCTGTGAGTCTTGGCATTATTACCATTACATAATAATGCACTGCATTCTCCTACGGTGCATTTTTCCTTTTTAGCTCTTTCTTCTCCTTACACATATTAACTTCTTGTTGTTTTAACAAGCACACCTCATCTCTCCATTGCTGATTTTCTTGTACTCTTGCTTGTAATCGTCGCGCCATATTGGAAACTACAGTCATGGCCTGTGTACTAAGAGCCATAGTATTATTAATAGCATCGAAATCATTTCGACCACCAATAACACTAGAACCCTCATTTACAAGCATAGCATGTGCCTGCACCACTAGTACTGTCTCATTTGCCTGTATTACAGGCACCTCATGCAGGTCCGACTCATTGATAGATAAGGTAAGGAATGGCATGATTACAAAAGAAGCTTAAACAAATTTTTCTCTCCAACACTTGATGTTTTCGTATCTTTTCTGTGTCACTTTTTATACACTCTATCAATCCATTACTCGATGCATATCTGCTCAAATCTTTTGTTTGTCAATATTTTCTGCGCTCAAGATGCTCCAAAATCCCCACAATGATTCTGACAAGACAAAAGGCCCATTATTTTATTTTTGGCCACTCAGATTATTTTATCAAATGTGTTTGTTTTTTATCTTCATCTTTATTTTGATGATGTCAAAGGGGGAGAAAAAAAATATGATTTTTGCTTTTGAAAATTGTATGTTGCATGGTTATCAAATATTTTGTTAATTTTATTTTGTATCAAATCCATACAAATATTGTCATCATCAAAAAGGGGGAGATTGTTAATTATATTATTTAATTTTGATGATGTCTAAAATATTATTTGTAACAATTTAGATTTTTTTTAATATACATATTATTTGACACAAAATATTATCTTTTTAAAATATATATATTTGTTAAATATTATAATAAAAATATTTTTGAAAACTTTACTATTCACTTTTTGAAAATTTAGGCTGATCATTATTCACTTTTTGACCAAATTAAAAATTGATTAATTATATTATTTTGACAAAAATAATTGATTGGTTGTATTATTTTGACAAATTTGATATTGACGGGTTGTCTTGTTTTGACAAAATTAATATGGAGTAGTAGGATAAATTTAGTTTAAAATCTCTACAACATATACAATATTTTAAAGAGGACATATATTTTCAGATCCATCATAAATATTATTTAAAGAAATTTTTCTATAAATGTAAATATTTGATTAGAACATTATATATATAACTTTATATATATATAATGCATATAATACAAATAGTATACATCACGGAGCAATTATATTTTTTTTACACAACATTAATTGTATCATATATATTAATGTGTAGAAACATTGAATATTAGCATATGAAAACATTAATTATTAGCATGTGGAAAGTCATACAAGATATAATTTAAATTAATTTTTCTTTTTCTTTTTTGTACACTTTTGACTAATACCTAAAGATGTTCAAATTTGCAAGAGTGCAAATTTTCTTACACGTGATTCTCTTCCAAACTAATGTCATCCATGACGTCAGCAAGGAGCGTGCTTATGTAAGCCATGACGCCAGCAAGGAGCGTCTAACGGGTATATTTTTGTGTATAAATAGAAGTGTTGTGTGTGGAGAAAAATCAAGAACTTGAAGAAAAAAAATTCTGTGAGCTCCAAAATTCTGAGTATATTGTATTCTGCTCTTTCACTTTCAGATCTAAGTCTAGCATTTGTTCTTACACTTTCATATATATTCTTTGTGAGAGAATTATTGTAAAAGAGGGTTTAAGTACCACTTATTCTTATTCCTTATTTTTGTGAGAGATTTTGTAAGGGTAGGCATTTATTGTTGAGTGAGGCTCAATAGATAAGAGTAAGTCCTGTGCCAAATCCACAAGCTTGGTGGTGTATTTATTCAATTAATAGTAAAGAAATTCTCAAGGAGGTTCCTTGGGGAGTGGATGAAGGCCTAAAGTGCCGAACCACTATAAATCACAGTGTTTGATTTTCTCTCCCTATCTCTCTTATTTTTATATTGATAATTATTATTCTTTTTTTTTATTAGAATTCTGAATATTGTATTAATTTTAATATTGTGAAATTTTTAATAACCCAATTCACCCCTCTCTTAGGTTGCCTATCTGGGATAACAGCCCAGACTATTTTGGGAGGCCATCTGGTCAACGAACTGTAGAGAGGACTATCGGGATGTAACCCCATCTTAAAGGCGGTAATGGCTATGGAATCATTGTAGGCATCATCCACCAAGTTGAAACACTCCCAATAGCGCGTCGAATACTCACGGAGGGTCTCTTCTGGTTTAATCTACATCACCCAGAGAGAGTCGGCTTGCTTTGGCTGAACTTCGTTGGTGATGAATCTTGCCATGAAGGATTTTTGGAGCTGATAAAAGCTTCTTATTGACGCCGGCTCCAGTTTATAGTACCACCTGACTGCTAACGGTCCCAGACTACTTGAAAACATTCGACACATGAGAGCTTCATCATCAGCATGCAACGTCATTGCTTGTTTGTAGTGGCGAATGTGATCTGTGGGGTTTGATTTTCCGTCATACAAGGTGAATGTCAGTGATTTGAACTTTTTAGGCAGCACAACTCTTGCAATGCGTCGTACGAAAGGGTCGTGCCTGTCCTCTTCATCCAAACCATCACTTCTTTTCCCTCGCCTATGTCGTACATACAGACTTCCTTCGGATGAGCTCGATACACCAACTCGCCCCTTCTTTCTAGGTTCCTGAGATGGTGCGTCAGAATCACTGCCACTATCATGTTTCTGAAGTCAACGTCGTTGATCATTCTTCTTCTTTTCTAGAGATGACGTGCAACCTGTTGGGATTTGGCTAACTCCAGGGCCAATTCCTTACGTAAGCACTCGTTCTCAGCCATCATATCTTCCAGACGTTATTTGTTTCGTTTTGTTTTATCCATGATCGTCTGCAACCTGTTGGGATTTGGCTAACTCCAGGGCCAATTCCTTACGTAAGCACTCGTTCTCAGCCATTATATCTTCCAGACGTTATTCGTTTCGTTTTGCTTGATCCATGATCGTCTGCACAGTCTCCTACACAGAAGTTGATGGTGAGGTTTGAGCTGCTAGGTCGAAGTTCAGGGCCCTTCGTGCAATGATATTCTCCGGTCCAAGCATGTTTCTTGGAGTAATGTCATCTTTTGGTGTAACATCGTCAGCAATTATCGAAGGATCATCTATCAAGTCTGCCGTGGACGCACTTGAGTTTTTCCACAAACGACGCCAATTGTGGTAAAGTGGTTTGGAAATATTCTTGGATCCAGTTAGACGCTCTTGATCCTCTGATTGCTACTTGAAAAATGGATGAACACTCCAGTCAGGGGTGCCGAAATTAGCACTCCGACAGACAAGTCAGTATCCTCTCAAATTTACTTCTATCTTAAGTTATCTTTTTTGTTTTCACATACCTCTCTTTGGTTGACATTCCCCCATTGCTATGCTACGTCTGGGCCCAAGAGTCGGGCCCACTCTTGACCTTGCATGTGATTATTTAGTCGGCCTTCCAATTGAGTGTTGGCTCCCATTTGGCTCTTTATATGGCCAATTCGTATACTCGGCTTCATGAGCCCCTGGTTAGGGCCGAATTGTCTTCGGCCTGATGTCTCAACCAGATGGCTTGGCTTTTCCTCATTGATTTAATTCGGCCACCACATTTGTCAATCCCTCAGTTAAAGGAACTTCTATTTACTACCACTATTTTTTTCTTTAAACTACCTCATGTTTTTTTGGACTTTTAAGTCTTCGTTTGACATGTCAAGTTTTTTGGTTTTTTAGCTATTTTAGTCACAAAAAGATAAAAGTGGTTTGGAAATACTCTTGTATCCAATTAGACGCTCTTGATCCTCTTATTGCTACCTGAAAAAGGAATGAACACTCCGGTCGAGGGTGTCGAAATTAGCACTCCGATGGACAAGTCAGTATTCTCTTAAATTTATTTCTATCTCAAGTTATCTTTTTTGTTTTTACATACCTCTTTTTGGCTGACATTCTCCCATTTTTATATTACGTCTGGGCCCAAAGGTCGGGCCCACTCTTGACCTTGCACATGATTATTTAGTCGACCTTCCAATTGAGTGTTGGCTTTCGTTTAGCTCCTTCTATTGTTGATTTGTATACTCGGTTTCATGAGTCCTTGGTCAGGGCCGAATTGTTTTCGGCCTGATGTCTCAACCAGATGGCTTGGCTTTTCTCATTGATTTAATTCAGCCTCCACATTTGTCAATCCCTCAGTTGTATGAGCTTTTATTTACTATCACTATCTTTTTCTTTAAACTACCTCCTGTTTTTTTGGACTTTTAAGTCTTCGTTTGACATGTCAAGTTTTTTGGTTTTTTAGCTATTTTAGTCACAAAAAGATAAAAGTGGTTTGGAAATACTTTTGGATCCAGTTAGATGTTTTTGATTCTCTAATTGCTATGTGAAAATGGATGAACACTCCGGTCAGGTGTGCCGAAATTAGCACTCCGACGGACAAGTCAGTATCCTCTCAAATTTACTTCTATCTCAAGTTATCTTTTTTGTTTTCACATACCTCTCTTTGGCTAACATTTCTCCATTTTTATATTACGTTTGGGCCCAAGGGTCAGGCCCACTCTTGACCTTGCACATGATTATTTAGTCGGTCTTCCAATTGAGTGTTCACTCCCGTTCGGCCCCTTATATGTCTGATTCGTAGACTCAGCTTTATGAGCCCCTGGTCGGCTTGATGTCTCAATCGGATGGCTTGGCCTTTCCTAATTGATTTAATTCGGCCTCCATATTTGTCAATCCCTCAATTGCAGGAGCTTCTATTTACTACCACTATCTTTTTCTTTAAACCACCTCCTGTTTTTTTGGACTTTTAAGTCTTCGTTTGACATGTCAAGTTTTTTAGTTTTTTAGCTATTTTAGTCACAAAAAGATAAAATAGGTTTTTTAACCCAATAAAATAAAACATCACATTCAAACCATAATCATTTTATTTTTTCTCTCAAAAAAACCAAAAAAGCCAAAAAGTTTATCCTAAATGAGGCTTTTTAGCCCCAAACTAAAATAGTGAAAAAGTCAAAAGGCTAACCCATATTCCAAATGAACCCTAAATGCAGTTTTACCTCTAAAAAAAATTATCATGTAAGGACGAAAGGATGAAAATGGAGAAGGAATTGGATGAAGAATATGGAAGATTAGAACTTTTATTTATTTAAGAGATTAAAAGATTATATATAGCTAAAATTGTTTTCAACTCCGCTACATAGCTCGAATGCGCGGGAGCTTGAATCTCCCGAAATCCCAAAGTGATGTCGTTTTGGGATTTTTTTTTTTTTTTTCTTCTCGTTTGTCTGAAGAAGAAGAAAAGTAGAGGAGAGAAGAAGAAAAAGATCTGAAATCAAACCCACTTTCCTTCAACCACAAAATTGAACACAAAATTAATTCAACCACAAAATTGAAACCCATCACAAAACTGAAATCAAAATCAAAATCAAACCCACCCACCCAAAAATCAAACCCAATCAAACACAAAAATAAACCAACCCACAGATCTGGATCTACTAGGGAAAAAAAATAAAAAATCAACAACAAAATCTTCATCAACACATCATCATCAACAACAACATCTTCATCAACATCACCATCATCAACACATCATCTTCATCTTCAGAGCCAAAAAAGAGAGAGAGAGAGAGAAAACAGAGTTTGAAATCAAAATCGCACCCTCCATCACCGTCCACCGTCGCACCCTCCATCACCGTTGTCCCGCCCCGCCATCACCGTCGCCTCTCTTTTTCTGTTTCTGTCTCTCTTCTCTCTCTCTCTCTCTCTCTCTCTCTCTCTCCTTCCCTCCCCCTGTGTGTTCAGATATAAACGAGAAAAAAAAAAAAAAAACATTGCCAAAACGACGTTGTTTTGACATTCGGGGGATTCAAGCTCTCACGCATTCGAGCTCTCACACATTTTTCATTTGTTTTATAATACTATTTAAAAATAAAAAATCTTAGTGTGCACCCCATAGGGGTACATATCATATGTGTCTTATAATAAATTGATGTAATTTTGTCACAAAATTTTGAAATTGTTTGAAGTGATCCACTTTAGATCATCTTTTTAATCTACCACATTGCACAACTTATTGTAAAATAGGGAAAAATATACTTATTTAGATCATCACATCAATCACATCATAACATCAACTACAAAATGTGTAACATTGTCACAAATTGGTATAACAAAAAAATATCATAACCAAGTTATCAACTTTTGTAATATTAATCACAAAATTTTAGATATTTTGTTACGCTAATTTGTGGCGAGATTATGCATTTTGTAATTAATATTATGAAAATTTGTGTTAAAGTTATGCAAATTTATAATAGGGTGCATACCATGCACCTCTAAAGGAGTGCACATCATGGTCTCGTTTGTTTGACAAATTAGGTTGGATGAGATTAAAAGTATGGTGAGATTGAATGAGGAAATTATTAGTGTGATCATATAAAGTTGGATATTTAAAATTTAAGTGTGTTTGTTTGTACACTAGTGTGATGGTATTGTTAGTTAGGATTAAATCTGCAAATTATGTAAAAACTCTTATCATATGAAAGATATTTTTATTAATTTTGTAGAATGAAGAACAAAATGGTCCTTTTGTCCTCAATCCATGGGAGTTGAATGCTAATCTCACCATTCCCATGAAAATGTTATTCCTATCATGAGGGGTGATTGACAGTACCATGGAATTAACAATCACATGACACTTTTTTACAAATAAACAAACTGTGTGTAGGCCTAATAAATTACTAATCCAATCTCCTCACTCAAACTTCCGATCAAACATCATCTATAGACTTTCCCTTTAAAAATAAATATAGACAAGATGAATTCCCAAAAGGTCCCACATGACGAAGCACACACGAAAGAGCTTGTAGAAGAAAAGTGAGCCTTTTGGATCCTAATTACAGCTTATTTTGGTAAATGGATAAAAAGTTACTTTCTAATTTTTAATTTATTTTGATTCATGTTATCTCTATACTTTTTTATATATTTTTTGAAAAAAAGCTTAAGAAAATTAAAAAATTAATTTTTAACTAACTTTCCAAAATAAACTTACATCATAATTTGTTATTTTCTTCTTTGTCCAAAGTTTTTTTTTTTTTTTGATAAATAAAAATTAAATGCTCTAAGGTGTTACCACGGCATCCGTGAACCCCGAGATAATTGGTTGTTGACCTAATTTGACTTAACTTATATGAAGGAACCTACTATCGAAACAGCAGTGGAACTCATCAACCATCCCAGCAGAACCAATATTTGATCAGAATACAGCGTGAGATTTCTAAAAAAAAACACTAAAAACAATTCAATATTTCACATCATTCAAAAGTGGAACTCAACTCACCGTTGAGAAAGACAATACCTGCGCTATTGGGCCTTTGTCCTAAGGTTTAATTAGATACTTTTCCACATTCTTTCTATATGTTATGTACCGTCATGATATTATATATCAACAAAGAAATCTTGGGTTTGATCTTATGGTCAAGAGAATGGATAATTTACCCACCCAAAAAAAGAGAATGGGTAATTATATATATATATATATATATATATATAAATATATAAATAAAATAATATAGAAAAAAAACTGTCGGTTGAGGAACAAGAGTATTGACAAAACCATGGGAAAAGAGCGAAGTTTAATTGGCACAATGAAAAATACAGTTTGCTTATGGGTCTTTTGTATTGAAAGCTACATGAGCAAAGAGTCAAAAGTGGTATCCAAATGGGTAATAATATTTTGGTTAGAGTTTGTTTATTTATGCTTCTTTAGGTAGTGGACGAAGAAAATTTTTTTTTTTTTTTGAAACTTGTAAAATA
Source organism: Camellia sinensis (assembly GCF_055761805.1). Lineage (NCBI taxonomy): Eukaryota > Viridiplantae > Streptophyta > Magnoliopsida > Ericales > Theaceae > Camellia > Camellia sinensis. The sequence goes on along the minus strand of NC_138961.1, from coordinate 2,799,511 downwards.
TGATTTGAAAATTAAAGTTGAATTTCTCTTCAATAGAAATTTAAATTTGAAAAGTTTGTGAAATTTATCATGAGTTTTGTTTTGATGATCTCACCTATCACCTGATAATTTTGTAAAGTCCTGGGTATATTATCTATAAAAAAAATTAAATTAATTAGATAATTATAATATTTTTATCAAAAAATTATAAATATTTTTAAACAATAATAATTATAACAACAAACCTATCAACGAACATTCAAGGCTAATAAGTGACTTCCACCACTTGAGACTAGCAAAATAGAAGTTTTTAGTTGGAAAAAAATTTTAGTGTAATTGTAATGTTTTGTTATTATTGACCTATCATATTATCAATTAATAATAAAATTAGATTTTTTTTTGGGACCAATAATAAGAAAATTAGGTTGATGACTTTGTAGCCTACTATGATGAAGGCAGCATTTTGGTACTAATACAATCCTTTCTCATCCAGATTCATATCTTTTATTAAATTTAAATTTGATAAAAATTTAGTAATATTTTAATTATTTTACTAAATTGATATCAAATGAAGGGAAATAAACTTTTTCTATTAAATCAAGAGAAAATTTAACCGTTCATCAAATCTCACAAGTGACTGTTGGTAGACGATTAGATGAATGATTGGCTAGTCAATCGGATGAACGATTGGCCGAACAATCGGATTAGAAAAGAATAGATTAAAATTTAGACAAAGGTCTCGTTTGAAAATAAGTTTTTTTTACTAACTTTTTGACTTTTTAGCTAAAATATGATATAAAAAAAAACTAATACGTTTCGAATGACTTTTTAATTTTTACGAAAAAATGTATAAAAAGTAAAGAGAAAGAAAATTTTTGACTTTTTATCATAAATTGTTGACTTTTTAATTTTTTAATGACTTAATAATTTTTAACCTAAAAAATTACTTTTCAAACGAGACGTAAGTCCAACGACCGACTGATACCAAACTTGATGATAATAAATAATTTATTACTAATATTTGTAAGTCTTCCTAATATTTTATTTATTTATTATTATTAAAAGCAAAGACGGCCAACAAAGTCATGCTACATGAAATGTTTGTGACCAAATATGATTTCGTCTCAATATTCTCTTTACCAGTCTCAGAAAATCCTAAAAAGCTTCCCCAAACAAAGAAAAATCTTACTAATGTAACAAGAAACTCTATCTCTCTCTCTCTCTCTCTCCCTCAGGAAAAAGTTTTGAGTGAGAGAGTTGGGAATGGCAAAAACAGGAGTGATATTGTTAGAGTCTGAAACACCATTAACAACAACAACAACAACAAAGACAACAACAGCAGCAACAATAGCTGAATTGAAGAAAGAATTGCAGAGGTTAGTCAAGTCCATAATCGACGACAACGACGATTACACCATCGAAGCCACCGATCGAGCCATACGAACCTTGTTGTCTCTCAAGAATTTCAACTTCAAACCCACTTCTCTACAGCCTTCCCTTTCCCTCTCACTTTCGGTTGGACTCGATGAATCCACGAGTTCCATTCCCGATGAATTTCGGTGCCCTATTTCCAAAGAACTCATGCGAGACCCCGTTGTCTTGTCCACCGGACAGGTTTCACTCCCTTCCCTCCATTCTGTTTTTTTTTTCTTTTTTTGTTGGGTTTAATTTTTCCTGAATTGTCTCTTTTGGGTTTAATTTTTGTCGAATTTTACGGAGTGGGTTGTTTGGACTCTGTAATATTTCAGGGCTGTTGATGTTTTTGTAATTAATTATTGTGAGAATTACTTGTTGTGAAGATAATTTAAGCATCACTAAACTTGAGCCTCAATGGCAATGGAGAATTTTGTTGTTTTGCTCTGTTCAATGGAAGGAAAATTGATTTTTTTTGCAAATTAAGAGAGGGTATATACTGTTGGATTGGAGGGCTTGTCTAGTGTAATATTTCTCTGATCATGTTCATCTACTATGTGTTTCTTTTCTTTTCTTTTCTTCCTTTAGGATATATAGTTTGATGTGTTTGATGAATTGCCAGCATGACACCTGAAAACTGAAAATAGTTGCTCCTTGTGTGAACTTTTGGCAGATAATAGAGGTATTTTGTTTTTTGGAATTAAAAGAATTTAAAATAAAATAAAATAAAATTCTGTACTGTCTTTTGAATCATTTAACTATCTTTGAGAGAGTTTGAATGTTTTGGTTTACATCTTGTCTTGTTGGTTCTCCGTTTTTTGCATTCTCTGTGCTTAATTTTCGGTTTATGGTAGCTATTGACTCTGATCATCTGCTGATTTTTGACATGATTGACTTATTTTTTGAATGCTGTTTTTGGATTTGCAGACTTATGATCGATCATTTATACGAAAGTGGCTGAAAGATGGTCACCGGACATGCCCTCAGACCCAACAAGTCCTCTCCCATACAGTCCTCACCCCCAATCACTTGGTCCGAGAAATGATTTCACAATGGTGCAAGGGGCGTGGCATGGAGCTACCAAGTCCTGTTGAAGATATTGACGATGAAGGAATGACTGAAGCAGACCGTGGCCACTTGAATTCACTTCTTGAAAAGATGTCATCTTCTCTTTCTGATCAGAAAGAGGCTGCAAAAAAGCTTCGACTTCTGACAAAGCGAACGCCATCATTCCGAGCTCTTTTTGGCGAATGTACCGATGCCATTCCCCAATTACTGAATCCACTCTCTCCAGGAAGGGCTGATAACCATCCTGATCTCCAAGAGGATTTGATCACAACGGTTTTGAATCTCTCAATACACGACAATAACAAGAAGCTAGTTGTAGAGAATCCGCTGGTCATCCCTTTGCTTATCGAGTCGTTGAAATCTGGAACCATTGAAACTAGAAGCAGCGCTGCTGCCACTCTCTTCACATTATCGGCTCTTGATTCAAGCAAACACATTATTGGGAAGTCGGGTGCTCTCAGACCTTTAATTGAGCTTTTAGATGAAGGGCATATGTTAGCCATGAAAGACGCTGCTTCAGCAATTTTCAATTTATGCCTCATACCTGAGAATAAGGGAAGAGCAGTTCGTGAAGGAGCCATCAGCATGATTTTGAAGAAGATATTGGAGGGCGTACTTGTTGACGAGTTGTTGGCCATTCTGGCAATTCTTTCGACCCATCAAAACGCTGTTGAGGAGATGTGCGAGCTCAGTGCAATGCCTTGTTTGTTTCGTATTATAAGAGAGAGTACTTGTGAACGAAACAAGGAAAATTGCATTGCAATAGTATATACGATATGTATGAGTGATCGGTCAAAGCTGAGGGAGATCAGGGAAGAAGAGAATGCCAATGGGACTATAGCTGGGCTTGCGGAAAGAGGAACTTCAAGGGCAAAGAGGAAGGCAAATGGCATCCTAGATAAGCTTAATAAAACTGCTCTAGTCATACACACAGCTTGATGAAATAAACCCAATCCCCCCATCCAACACAATCCTTTGTAAATCCATCGTACGCCCTTTGTGAATATGCCCTTTCTTTGACACTGTACATATCAACTTTCAATTCGGTTACCGATAAATACAGAGAAAGATCCACATTTTCCTACACAATTCGAGAAAAGTTTATTCGTTTTGAAAGATTGCAAGTATTTTGAGACCAAGAAACAGAAGATAATTGGTCGAGATTTAGTTGATTTGGGTGAATGCCAACCTCTTAGGAGTGTCGGCGCACAATTGGGTTTTACATTTCTTTAGATTTTTTGAATAATGGTGGGTCAAGTATTAAAAGATTGATTTAACCAAAATATATATAATAAAATAAAAAAGGGTATTATAAGAGATTGTATGAATGTTCACACATTTGGACGGTAGTTTATAAAATTGTGCGGGGAAAAGAAAGAATAGGAGAAATAGTAGAAGAGGGAGAGGGCGTGATGTTGATGATCCAATATTTCCGTAAATTAATGCGCCGATGCATAACATTACCCCTCACACCCCCCAATTATGTCCCTTTCAGACGTTATTATTTTTTATTCATTTCAAATCTTATCATATTCCAAATTTCAAATTCCAAATTCCATCAGTTCCTTCCAAACATATGAAATTTCAAGGAATTTTTCATTCCAAAAACACATTGGCGGTGTTTGGAAACGGTGGCTATAGGTTATTTTAACCTCAAAATATAAAATAAATAAATAAATAAACTTTTTAGCCACACTAATGATTAAAAAATAAAATAAAAAATAAAGAAAAGACAGTGGCTGTCATGCACGGACAATCTACACTGTGACCAACACAATGTAAGCTCAGGCTACCAATGACATCCCACATGCAGTTAAATTACCATTTTGCCCCCACAGATCAATTTTGAAAAAAATAAAATTAGGGGTAAATTTGTCATTTCAACCTCAAATATCATTGCTAACATATTTTTCAATACAACAACCAACCCAAAAATTTAACCCAACTTTCCAAACATAAAAACTAAAATAATCTATTAAAATAACTAAAAAATCAAAAAAACCTTTAAAATAATCAATTAAAATAACTAAAAAATCAAAAAACCTTTAAAATAGTCACTTCCCAAACACTCACATTGTAAAGCGGCTAAATTAACAAGAGTTATTGTGACTGATTTTTAGACTTTGTTCTGGTACAATTCATGGACTTTCTACAATAATATAATCGTTTTTGACACAAAAGACCATCTAGAAATGTTGTGGGGCAGAAGGAAACTTGTGGCGCAGAGAAATTTTTCGCAATTTGTCAAAAAAGCAATTTTACAAAAAGGAATAAAGGGGTTCAAACCTTATCTTACAACTTTGGACGGACATATATACCCAATTCTCATTCATGGTAATGCTTGTCAAACTCAATAAAGAATACCCTTTTGAATTATGCATTTTGAAGACTTATCTAAAAAAATAAAATTGGTAGTGTAAATTTAAATTTAATGTGATGCAGATAATGTTCAAATAAATTTGATGGACATACTTCACTAACAGTTAATTAGCCAACTTTTGTAACAATTATAGCTCATTAGAAGATGTCAAATAAAAATGTATGGGTATTCTATCATGAGAAGTGCAAAATCAAAAAGGTTGTCAAATTGTAGTATTATACTAAACTTTGTGGCAAACGTTTGGTTAGTCATTGAAGGCATCAAAATTCAATTTTTATGCTAGCTTTTGACAATAGCAATTATTTTATCATAACATTGGAGAAACTCTTACTTTATACAAAATGAGGAAGACATAGGCACGGAGCAAATAGAATCATCTTTTTCATAACTTTAGGGTTAGCCGATGCTAATATATTATCTTTATACTGTGTTTGGTTGTGAAATTTGAGAAGGAATTTGAAAAGAGAAGTAAAAAATGTAGGTGAAATGTAAATAAAATATACCTACATTTCACTTAATTTTACATATATTTTTTTTTCTCTTTTCAAATCTCTTCCTAAATTTCTTAACCAAACATAACATAGGCTATCGAAGATGAAAGAAACTCTTAAAACCATCTCCAAGTGTTGGGGGTTGCCGTGAGAGGTGGGGAATTCTACCAAAATGCATGTAACGACACAATCAGCAGGTGAGTCCTTACGCGCACTCTGAAGCAGGCTAAAAAGTTTGATCCCAATAAAAAACAAAAAACTAGTGTCTTATGGATGGTCTAAAGGACCACATAACCAAAAGCATAGCCAAAAAATTAAGAAAAGTTGGATCATGGTATATATACAGCCTCCCTTATCACAGTCCAAAAATTGCAGTCTCATTGCCCCATTAATTGATCTATTTGTTAGTACCCACCACCACCACCTTATATATTTATATATATAAATATAGAAAAATATTATGATTCCCACCTTACCCATCCTGAATTCCGAATGAGAATTGTGTAGTTGAAATTAAATTTGTATAGTGTTAGATTCATATGTAAAATAAATTTAAATCACAAAATAATAATTTTAAATAATTTCTAAATAATTAAGTCTAAATTTATAATATTACTCATAAATATATAAATCCGCAACAACAGTTTTAGATTCCTCAATGAAAGGTGGCAATGGAAGGTTCAATTAGGACCCTTCAGTCATCCCCACCCCCCAACAACAACAACAGTCTGTGGATGATGAGGTGTTGACAAAAACACCATCAGTTTTTGCACATGTAGACCTAATTTCTTGATGTTTGAAATTCTCTCTCTCTCTCTCTCTCTCTCTCTCTCTCTCTCTCCTACCAAAATCATGAGATTACAATAGGGAAATTACTTATCAGTGGCTCTGTCCAAAAAAAAAAAAATTACAAAATAATAAAAAAAATATATTTTTTATTACTAATATATATATATATATAAAGTTTATCATTTATTTGTAATTTTTTAAAAACAATACACTTAATTGAAAGTCGCCCATTACAATAAATCTAATCTAGTTTAAAACAAAAAAATTAGAAAACTTCCTTGGCGTACTATTTGTAGAATTGTTTTCTTATTTCAAAAAACAAAAAAAAATCAATCCACATTTTAGAAAACATTGAGGGTATGTTTGATTGAAAGGATTAGAGCATGAGATTGGGATTATTAATCTGTGTGCCCAATTATCCCATGTTTGTTTTGACAATTTGTTTTAGGATTATTAATCCAATGGATAATTAATCCAACAAATTTGTAGGATTATTAATAATGGGGTAGGGATGGGATTGTGAATACCACACTAATTTGATAGGATTATTTATACTTCACTATTAGTCATGTGGAATCAAACAAGGCCTAAGATTATGTTTGAATTTAAAATTTGAAAAGAAGAAGAAGAAATAAAAGTGAAGCAAAATGTGAATATAAACTAAGGCCTCGTTTGGCAAGAGGCTATTTTAGCCAATTAGTCAAAAAGTTACTAAATTAGTCAAAAAGCCAACAACCCATACCAAAAAGTCAAAGATTCTCTTTTCTCTCTACTTTTTGCACATCTTTTCGTAATTAGCCAAAAAGTCATCCCAAACATACAAGTTTTTTTTACCTACCTTTTTAGCCAAATAGCCAAAAAGTTACTAAATTAGCCTGTTTCCAAACGAGGCCTAAATAACAATTTCTGTGTTTGGTAACGTTTACGTTTTCAGTTTATATTTACAAAAATTTTGTAAACTGGTTTTTGTTTATTTTTAAAAAAACATAAACTGCAAACACGTTTGGTAATTGACAAAATATTTTTAAAAAATTTAAAATATAAAAAAGAGTGAGAAATGGCAAGTGGCGGCGGAAGACGGTGGTGGAAAGTGGTGACGGTGGGTGGTGGGCAGCTGGTGGTGGTGGGTAGTGGCGGGTGGGTGTGGTGGTGGTGGTGGTGGCAGGTGGGTGGTGGATGGCGGGTGGTGGGGGGTGGTAGCGAGCGGGTGGTGCTGGTGGGTGGGTGACGGTGGCGGGTGGTGGGTGGTAGCGAGTGAGTGGTGGTGGTGGTGACGAGTGGTTGGTGGTGGTGGCAAGTGAGTGGCGGATAGCAGGTGGGTGGTGGTGGCTGGTAGATGGCGGGTGGTGGTGGATGGGTGGGTGGGTGGGTGACGGTGGCGGGTAGTGGGTGGTAGCGAATGGGTGGTGATGGTGGTAGTGGCGGGTGGTGGTGGCAGGTAGGTGGCGGATGGCGAGTGGGTGGTGGTGGGTGGGTGATGGTGGCGAGTGGTGGGTGGTAGCAAGTAGGTGGTGGTGGTGGCAGGTGGGTGGCGGATGGCGAGTGGTGGCGAGTGGGTGGGTGGGTGACGGTAGCAGGTGATAGGTGGTAGGTGGTAGCGAGTGGGTGGTTGTGGCGGTGGTAGTGGCAGGTGGTGGGTAGTGGTGGCAAGTGGATGGCGGGTGGTGGTGGTGGCGTCGGCAGTGAGGGGTGGGTGGTGATGGCGAGTGGGTGGTAGGTGGGTGGTGGTGGCGGGTGGTGGCTGGTGGTGGCAGGTGGGTGGTGAGTGGTGGTGGCAGGTGGTGGTGGGGATGGGTGGTGGGTGGTGGTGTCGGAAGACGGTGGTGGAAAATGGTGGCGGGTGGTGGCTAGTGTTGGGTGATAAAAAAAAAAAAAAAAAACTCAAAACTCAAAACGGAAACACATTTTTTGTGTTTTCATTTTTTGGCCAAATTTATAAACTGAGACCACTGATTTATAAATCAAAAATTTTACCAAACAAGTTTTTATTTGAATTTTTTAAATTTTTGTAAATATAAACAAAAAACTGAAAACATAAGTGTTACCAAACGGCACCTTATATTTATCTTCTTGTTTTTTTCCCTTCACAAATCCCTATTCAAATCACAAAAATAAAAAATGATAGGCATTATTGAACTTTACAATGCTTTTGTTTTTAATTTTTAAAAACAAAAACACAACCAAAAACACATATATGATATCTCTCACTGAAAAAAGTAAATAATAAAAGAGTGTCTACAAACCAAACAATTTGCGGTTGATGATTGTGTTGGAAAAATTTGAGTTCTGAGCTTATTTTTGGGCCATTTTGAGCCCAAATTGAAGCGAGACTCATGCATTATTTGAGGTGGGTCTAAATGGTGACTTGTTCTTTGCCGCATGTTGAATTATGCCTTGACAATAGTTTGTCCAAAATATTTCAAAGTAAATGGGAAGTTGATGTCATTTTCAAGTTCGTGAACATAGAAGTTGAAGAGACAATGTGGGTTTGCTCATTAAATGGCTTGTTCCGCATTGAAACAAAGAAATAGTTTATATTATATAAACAAACTCTAGATTGGCATACTTGAAATGGGCCCCAAGGGGTACCCAAGTTTTTTAAAGAGGAGAGTTATGGACAAAAATAGATTTGACCCAAAATCTATCACATGCAGCGCTGCTATTGTTGAGCACAAGTGCATCGTGTGGGTCGGTAATTTTTTCAAAAACCTTTGCAGGAAAATTCAGAATTCAGAATTCAAATTCAAATTTTTGTGGGAAACTTTCGAATTCAAACCCAAACAATGGCATCCTTTCCTTCTCCGATCACCTCTCTTCACTCCGGTAGTTTTCAGATTCACACCTATTCGGGGAGTTTCAAACCCATTCGAACAATCACCATCTTGCCTATAAATTCAGACATTCTTCAAGCAATTCAATCATTCGTTTTTCACCTCTTCTTCAGTACATACTCTTCTATACATTGTTCTTCTGTTTTTCTTGTAAGAGAGATTACAACACAGTCTATTCGTCAAACCCAGATTTGTAATACTACAATTTTGGGATATAATCGTTGCATCCGGAGAGGTCGGCGTCATCTGTTCTCGAGCACCATAGCGAGGACGTAACAATCTTAAAGAAAACGTGTCCAACACACTCCTCGATTTTCCGTTACTTCTGCATTTTAATTCTTTAATAATCTATAAATTTCATTTATTTAAATTAATTTACAGTGTGTGTTCTTGTTCTAATTTTATACTTGAATAAGAAATTTCTTTTCTTACTTAGTTTTTGAAAATAATTCTTTTTTGGGTTTCAAAAATAATTTACATTTTGAAATTATTTTAAGAATTTTATTAGTTGTTATTTTATTTTTAAATACACTCGCTACTTTAATAAATAATTTCGTACAGATTGGAGGTAGTTAATTATGCTAAAACAAACACACACAATACGAAGATGATTTACTTTTGAACAAGTTCTTTGACTCCAAACATTCTTTCACAGAACAACATGGTGCCATCTAATTCTTTACATAACAAAACAACAGAGGGCTCAATCCATTCAATGTCCTTTGTGGATTGCTCTTTGGTCAACAGAGGTCGATTGGGAGGCCATTGAAGAAGCAGATTTCTTCATGCTACTCTTAAATGCTTGATCGCTCCCTGATGTAATTTTCACCATTACTGATAAGCCTTCAAAACTGCATATATATATAGCTGCAAGGCAATGCATCTCCACAGAGTAGTACCATGTAATTTTTGTCACTCTTTATTAGAGTTCAAATTTACACCATGCAAGATGGCACTAAGCATCTTGAAAAAAGTCCCATCCTTTTCTTCTGCATCACAATATAAATATGTCAACCAAAAAGAATCAAAATGTAACGTTCCCATATTTTGGTGACAAAAAAATAAAAAAGTACTAAGTAAATTACACGTTTCTTAATATTTGAATTTAAAAAATATATAAAAAGTCTTAAGAATTTGATAGAATTACATTAGGCTTTTAATTCATATAGTATTTAATCCCATATCAATCGATAATTCGTTAGTTACATTACGGCCATATTTGTGCAAGTAGACATGTGTTTGGGATTAAACTAATAGTTTAATAAAATTATTAATCCAATATTTGGTTAAAAAATTAAAGTACGAATTAACAACCCATCCGGATATAGTATCTCACATATGATAGACTATTCAATCCCACATAAGGGTGGGATAAAAATTAGGAGACTAAGTCAAAGTCTAGACTAATTTATCAAATGACCTTAATAGAGATATAATGATCAATATATTGGATGTCCCATATCCTGTCATATCATGTCCTATCCATTCTAATCCCCTTAAACAAACATCAGATTGGATAATATTTTGCTAATCCCTCTTTATAATCCTAACTCAATCCAAATACAAGATATAATACACAATCTAAAAAGATTTGTAATCCTAGGACTATTAGTTATAGGAATACTAATATAACCTAATCCAGTCCACCCAAACAAATATGGTCTACATGGATGAAAAAATTATGTTATCATATCTTTTATACTAAAATGTATGGTCTACTTATTTTGTTCATTGTGTCAATTTGGTCCTTAGAGATTTAATTGTATCAATTTTGCCCTTTAATTTTTTATATTGTGTCAATAAAATCCAATTGTTAACATTTGTTAAGAAATTAAATAGAAATATGCTCAAAAGAGAATAAACTATTTCAAATTGGAGAGAGTGCATGAATTATTATTATTTTTTTATTTTAATTCAATTTCGGCAACAACATTATAAATTAGATTGAATTGAAATAATTTAACAAATTCGAAGATAAAATTGATACTATTAAAATTATAACAATTAAATCGACAAGACAAATAAAATTAGAGACTAGGAACCTAACTTATCCTTATTTTAAAAATGTATTTGGAATCACTGTTTGAAATTTGGACTTACCCGCTTGGTTTTGTGGAGGAGCTCGGGTGGAATTTTGTAAAGATCTTCATCTACTGCTTTCACTGTGGTGGCAGTTGCGGTGGCAGTCGGAGGTTGCCGACGATTATGAATTGTGGTGGAGGTGGTGATTTTAGTGGTGGTGGAATGCTTGGGGGGTTGTACCATTTGGGACGTATGCGGTTTTCTCGGCGGTTCCGGCACGGCACATAATACCACCTTCTTTACTTGGTTTTTCTCCTCCTTCACTTGCGGGCACCTTTTATTTATTACCCTCGTCTTCTTCTGTATTTAACCCCAAAAACAAAAAACAAAAAAAAAACACTGTACATTTAAAAAAAAATTAAAAGAAAAAAAAAATCTCATTCAAATTTCAAAATTAAAAAAAAAAAGTTTGAAGTCAAATTACGATTGTTAGGATTGGTTATTGAAAACATTTGATGTTAGCATTATGTATTGTCAAGTTACAAAAATGTTTTTATTTGTGACTTAAAAGACAAATGGTCTAGAAAGTCAAGACTAAAAAGATTTAGGTCTTGTTTGGCATATATTAAAAAAGTTAAAAAGTCAAAAAGTCACTATCCTATTTAAGTCACATCATCTTATTTAAGTCACATTACCTCTCTACCACATCACATCAAACTCAATCCATATTTCATAAAAAGTCAAAAAGTGCACTTATTTAGAATATCTCAAATAATCCCTTAAAGTCAAAGTAACGAGAACATACTTTTAAGCTACTTATAAGTTCTTTTTTTTAAAGGGAAAATTTCGAATAGTTTTGAAAAATAATTATAAATATGTGATAAATTTTATAAATATAAATAATTAAAAATATATATTTTTTTTATTTATAAATGTGTAATAAAATTTTGAAACTACCAATGGTTGATAATTTTCCCTTAAAAATTGGATGTATGATTACTTGTGATTTGAAATTACAAACATCTAACTTGGAGGGTTGGTTTTGTAATTTTCCCAAACAAAACCAATAAAAAGAGTTTCTGTTTTTATCTTTCTTGAAAAAGGACACACTGTAGCGAATCCACAAATTCACCATGTGATAAGTAGTTTTGACACTATATGATCGAAGTGTCTAGTGATTCTAAAATTTTTATTAAAATTTTTATCAAATATTATACATAAACGTGGAATTCACGTAGAATTCACATGAGATCCGTGTAAATCCCACACCAATGTGAGTTTTTAAAGGTGTAAAATATTTTTTTCTATAGAGAAATTTCATTATCTAATAATTTGTGTATTATACAAGAAAAAAAATATATAATTATTAAGCTTTTCATTTCATTGGGAGTTTGTGCAACTGCATTCTATACTATATATTAAATAAAAAAGGAATTTTTAACCCCAAATTTTGTAAGAGCTCCAATCTCTTAATTTAAATTTTTTAATTTTTTGATTTTAAAAAAAAAATTTAACATTTATCAACTTCTCTCAATCCCTAAGTCTTACCCTTATAATAACACTTTAATACATTAAGAACAAATTTTTTTTAAAAAAATTTAAAATCCAACACATATGAATTTCTTGAAAATTCTCAACACATATGATTATTATCCATCATAATAATACTTTAATGCATCAAGAACAAGCATAAAAAAAATTTCTTAAAAAGTCTAACACGTATGATTATTATCAAAATATTAAACTTTAATATAATATAAAAAAAAATATTTAATTCTTTGAAAAGTTTAACACATATAATTATTATTAAAATATTAAACTTTAATATAATATAAAAAATTAAAAAAAAAAACGGCATTTAAAAAAAAATTAAAAATCACAATTCACGTACATATATAATTATAAACACAATCCGTGATACGCTAGTTTCATTTTAATCAAACATGAACCATTTCATTTCATTGTTCTTTTTTATGTAAAAAATATGAAAAATATTTGAGGGTCACAATTTTTGTGACTTAAATGGCTCAAAATTGTTAAAACGACGTCGTTTTGACAATTTTGAAGTTGTTTTGTACTCAAAACGACGTCGTTTTAACAATCTCAAACCATTTGAGCCACAAAAATTGTGACCCTCAATCATTGCTGAAAAAATATAGTATACTACAAAATAAAATAAAATAAAAGAAGGGACAGACAGACCTTTGGAGGAGGAGGTGGAAGGCCGGTGGTCGGAAGAGGATATTTCTTGAAATCAATGGCGCGGAGCTGATCACCCCCGCCGGCGGAGACATAGGGATGGCAATGGCATTCCCCGGAGGAGGAATTGCTGTAGCGAAGCAATCCCCCGGAGACCGCCTGCCTCGCGCACTCGAAGTACTGCGTGATTGGCAGCTCATTCGCGTTTTCCCAGTTTCCAAACACCGGTATTTGACCACTCTTCTTCCAATATTGCTCCTATACATACGAATATTTCCTTGATTAATCAAGAGCTGATTTAAAAAAAATTAACTTCCGCCAATAAAAAAATTAAAAAATACAGAGCCAATTAATTTCTCGAGCATATATATATATATATATATATATAGAGAGAGAGAGAGAGAGAGAGAGAGAGAGAGAGATGAAACAATGAAGAAACTTACATTCATTGTTTTGAGGCAGCAAAGCTGAGCAGAGAAGAACCCCAAGTTACGAAGAATATTAAGGAGGAAGAAAAAAGTGTATCAGAAAAAGTTTGGTGTCTAATTTGGTTGTTTGGTTTGGGAATAATGGGGATTTGATGAGTGCTTAATGAGACGAAAAAGCATATAGATTGAGAAACTCCTATAAGATCCTCCCCATCTTCTATATGATATTAATATATTTTTATAATTATGAAAATTAAAACATATAAGATGCCTAGAAAATAAAAAATTCAAAAATAGAAAAGAGGGAGGAAAAGAACTGTAGTCAGCAAGAGAGAATAAAGAGGGAGATTGGCCATTTTTTATGGAGGACATAGAAAGTGGAAACAAACAGTAAAGTTGGAGGAAGAGAATTGTAAATTGTAATGTAGTAGCAGAGTAGGGGAGTAGATTGGTAGGTGCTCCCTTTTGTCAACCATTTTGAATTGAATTCTCTCTTTTTGTATATTACCATTAGCATGTGGGAATGGAAGACAACAACTCAAATAGGTGGTAGGGACTACCACTATTTCCAATGCACTATTTTTTTATTATTTTGTTTTTAATATTTGTTAAGAAATTTAAAAATAATCAGCTTCTTTAGTTCTATTTTTAAAAAAATATTTTTTAAAAAATTTTATTTCTTTATTTTCGGTATTTTTTTGTTTTTATTAAATTTTTTAAATATTTTTAGCAATTTTTTTACTTTTTAGACACACCTAACATAAATACACCTAAAAAGTAAAAAAATTGTAAAAAAAAATATTTTAAAAATTTACTAAATACCAAAAATATAAAAAAATATAAGAATTCAGTACATTTTTTATATTTTATGTATTTTTTAATTTTTTAAAATATTTTCTCACAATTTTTTTACTTTTTTGATACATCTAAATAAAGTGCATCTACAAAAGTTTAAAAAGTGTTTAAAATTTTAAAAATATTCACTAAAAACAAAAAAATACTAAAACTAAAAAACTCAGTTTTTAAAAAACTTAATCGAGAAAACTCAAACCAAACACATTGAATAATGTTGTATTTGGTTGAAAATTTGAGGAGGAATTTAAAAAAATAAAAGGAAAAGTTATATAAAATTAAATAAAATATAAGTATATTTTATTCACATTTCAAGTAATTTTTTTTTTTTTTTTCAAATATTTCTTCAAATCTCCTAACCAAACACACCATAGTAATGAAAATTGTATACTCCCTCCGTCTCAAAATATTAGTCCCTTATTTCATTTTTCATTGTCCCGAAATATTAGTCCCTCTTCAAAAATCAAGTAAAAAATAGTATAAATTTTTTATTCTGCCCTTCTTTTAAATTAATAAATAATATAAAAAGTACAATGACGACATTAATATTTTCAAAAAAAATACTATTAAAAAGATAATTTTAAAAAATCAACTTTTTTTAAAGTGCAATAATTATACTATCAAAAAAATTAAATTCCTCAAAACAAACTATTATTTTGGGACAGAAAGAATAATATTTTTATAGTAATATTAAAAATACATAAATCAAATATAAGATAAGACACCGATAATTTACAATCAAAAATGATTGGCACCCCCAGTTTTTCAAACCCCCAGTGACCCCAGTGTTTTCTTATTGGTTGGAAATTTTTTTTTTTTTTTTTTCTATCTACCAATCACAGAGCCCCATGTGGAGTGGGGGTGCTGGGGGTCACCCCCCACTGAGGGTCCCCAGCACGGTTGAATTTACAATAAGGATGAATTTCACAGGTTGGTTTCATTTATACGAGACATTTATGTCCCATTATATGTTTGGTCTAATGCGCACTAATATTTGATATTTTTTAAACTTTTAACATGTGTTATGGAGACACAGATTATTTAGACGGCAATTTTTGTTTTGTATTATATATTGTTGTACGGGGAAGAAATAATTCTCCTCGTATAATCTTGTTGATTAAGTTCACACTTCTCTGTACGACGTCGCTTTGTCACCTGAAAACACAAACGTGAGCTAGCCGGCGGGTGTGTGCCGGAAACCTCTCCGATGCCTAAGTCAGCAAACTTGACAAATAGACAAAGCTCAATGTATTCAGGAAGCAAAATTGTATGTTGTGTTATGTTACCTCCTCCAAGGTGATGCTTGTGAGCTTTTATAGGTTTCGAGTGGCATAATCCTAGTAGGACTTTTACTTCTCTATGCAGAGTCCTCTAAGGATTCATACTTCTAAGGATAATGCTTATCCTTTTACACTCCCCACTGCTTAAACCAAGTGGGATGGTTTTTACTATGGCCGAACTACCACATGACCGAAATAATACTGGCTATGCCGAGCCACAGAGTAGGTCGAACTATCCTTAGCTCGGTTTTCTCCATCCACTCCTTATCTCGGTTCTCTCCTGTTCAACCATGGTGTGTTTAGACCGAACTACCGAGTAGCAAGGTTTTGACCGTTCTAACCATACTACGTCGTGACCGGACTAACTCTGAGACCGGCCTAACTCCAAGTTGCCTCCGGACCGGAGTAACTTTACATCATCTTGGACCGAAGTAACTTTATCTCTTGGGCCGGAGTAACTTTACCTTTCTTGGGCCGGAGTAATATTACGGCCTTTTTTACACAGTCCTTCGTATTTTGGGCCACAAAGTCATCTCACAGCTCGGCCCAATTTTCACCAAAAATTACCCTCTCAATTGCCCCTTAATTTCATCTGCACAGCATGATTGGGATTACCAGTCTACTAGCCAAGCTGGAGTTTTTAAGTTTTTCCAGCCGAGCTAAAAACTCCTAAGCCTTTTAAGCCGAGCTAATTTTACTCCGGGCTCTGTTTTGTCCGGTCAAAACGTCTCTTCAATCACGACTGTAACGCTTCCCTTTCCAAAGACACGTGGTGGGCTCGATAAGCTGGGGCAACTGTCATGCCGCCCTCGTACTACGAAATTTTTGAACAGTCCCGCCCTTTTGCCTTTCATCCTTTACACAAAACAACCCTTTCATTTTTTAATCATTTACTTTATTCCTATTTCTTCTCTCCCTTGTTCCTGAGCCCTGAGTTTGAGCTTGCTGTGTTCGTGCCCTTCATTGCTGCCATTGCTTCCATCTTCTAGCTTCTTCCTTTTTACTCTGGTAAGCAAATCTAACCTTCTTGCTTTGTTTGTTTTCGTATTTTGCTTTCCATGTTTTTGCGAAACATATTAGTCTATTTTCTGCTTTGCTTCTGTATTTTACTGGAAAAACTTTACTGAACTCGTGCGTGTATGTAATATCCTGTAGAAGACTAGTCTTTGATCCAAAAACTTGTCCCAACCGAACTAGGATACTGTTTTGTGCTATATAGGTAGATCAATACAGAAAATAACCGAACTAAAAATTGTAGAAATAACAGCAGCTTCAGAAAATAACCGACTTCCGATTCACCATAGCCGAAATAAGATCACCGAACGAAGTTTGAAGACATTAAACTATGAACCTCGGTCTTCAACCGAGCTAAGCCTTTGGGGCTAAGCCAGCTTTCTTAGCTTCTAAGCCAAACTCAGAAAGCTGCCCCTAGAGGCTCAACTGAAGTAACAAAACTCGTAGTTCAACCGATTTAGGCCTTTGGGGCTAAGCTAGCTTTCTTAGTTTTTTAGACCGAACTCCGAAAGCTGCCCCTAGATGACGAACCGGTCTAACAAAGTCGTTTCCAAAGCAAGTATGCTGAGATGCTTGCCATGGTCTGGCTAATAAAAACCCTGCTCAAACCGAGCTACCAAGAATTTTTGCCGAACCAAGATAGAACCTATCCACAAAACCGAAGTAGGGCTCTTCTACATTGCTTTTAATTTGTAGCACGGTCCTATGGTCTGTGCTTAACCCCTTTGTTTTCTACTTTGCAGACTTAGGTTGTCCAGGCACTTCTTCGTGCGCTTAACCGTGCTACTGAGCACAATTTTTGCACCGATATAACTTATTCATAAATTATACAACAAATGGGTAAGTATAGGTTTTTGGTAGAAACCCCTGGTGGCATGGCCGAATTCCAAAGGGATTATGGTATTCCAGACGATGTACACCTTACCTTAGCCAAGCAGGATATCATACCATGGGGCGAAGCAGACTTTGTACATTTTACCCTGCTTTCAATAATAGAGACCGGACTAAGGTTTCCTGTCCAGCCTTTGATTTGTGAGTTTCTTAGGCAAACCAGACTATGCCCAACCCAGCTATCCACCAATACATACCGGATAATAATGGGTATAGCCGAACTAAACCGCCAAGCAGGCCTGAACCTCAGTCTAGCCGAAATCTTCCACCAGTACTCCATAGGTTCCAAAGACGATGGCTGGGTTTATTACCTTAGGATACGCCGTCGTAGAGAAAAGATAATAAAAGATACGCCGGATAAAGATGTAAATGATGATGACTTTTTCTGGGTATCAGGAAATTTTGAAGATCAGCAAGCCCAAATCCCAAGCCGAAGTATAAACTGGAAGAAAGGAGAACCTGGTATAGTTACTTCGGTTTTATGCATGTTTTTCTTTTACTTTGGTTTCAGACGTCATAACCGATCTAACAGTTGCATCCTTTTTGCAGACTCAGCTCATTTTGCTTCCCTGTATAGTTACCCAAATCTGGACACACTCCGAGCCGCATTACGTTTTAAAGAAAGGAGTTGGGCTAAGCTTCTAAACTTTGAGCTGACCTATAGATATAGCGGTCGCCGAAAAGTCAGAGTGACCGATTTCCTTCTTGAAGACGCACCAGAACCGGACCCAACCTTACCCGAAATCAAACTTGTCCCACTAACCGCTGAAGAAGAGATGGCAAAGAAAAGCAGAGTCAGGGCCCTTCTGACCGAAACAACCAGGGCCGAAGTACCACCATCATATCAAACCAAAGAAGCGGTGGTGGCCCTTCCTACACAACAACCGTCCTCATCCCGCCGAACCAAGTGCGCCCGGACTGCCGAAACCGAACAAAACTTGGTTGATGAAGACGAAGCTGCTCTTCCACTGAGCCTGCCACCGAGCCCCCAACCCGAGCCTACCAACCGAACTACCACCATCTGGGCACCGAAGCTAACCTTCAATGACCGAGATATCCAAGATTCTGATTCGGTTGTTGCTAACAAAGATCATCAATTGGCCTTCAACCTGGCCAAGAGTGTGTGCCTCCCCAAAGATATGGAGCACCACCAAAAGCAACTAAACACCGAATTGAAGTCCATCCGGTCTTCGTCAAAGTCCATGATTTTGGTAAGTAGCTCTGTCCGTTTTTCTGTCTAATTTTTCGAACTTTCACTTCGGCTCAAGGGAAGTCTTCGTTTTGTCAGGCCTTACAGAAAAACAACATTACTTACAAGAAAGTCCTAGAGCTCAGGAAGACAACAGGGCAAGCCGTGGCGGAAGCCGAAGCGAAGGTGGCCGAGCTAGAAGAAGCCAGAAAACAAATGGCTGAGCTACAAGGTGAGATCGGCAGACTGACCGGACTGGTTAGTTCGGCCGAGGCCGAAAAGCAGAAGGCTGCCATTGCTCTGAAGGACAAGTACCTGCGCGAGCTGGTAAAGCTTGAAAAGAAGAAAGATGCCGAAATATCCCAGGCGAAGGAGAGCTCAAAAGAGGCCGAAAAGAAAGGTTTTAAGAAGGCAGAGGATATATATGTCAAACAGTGTGAGGCTGCCAAGGATTTGTTCTTTAAGTGCGGCTGGAGGGGAGCCGTTGAGAAACTCGGTCATGATCCACAGACCGAGGTTTTCAACCCTCCAGCCTACTTTATACCGAACTCCCTCATGGAATATGCAAATGCCATGCAACAGCAGTTTCTTGAGGGCTCAGACTCTGATGAAGACTCTGCCCCTGAGGATACTCCGGTTGTGCATGTAGATCAGGCAGTTCGGTCGGAGCCCATGGTGGAAGATCTAACTATTGATCAACCAGGTGAAGCCGTGGTTCCGACTGAAACCACTCTTGCGACTGAAAACGACCTTCCGCCTGAAACTGGTCTTCACCGATGTTGCCTTTGACGCCGAAATTGAAGACCTTTTTTCTTGATTTTGCACTTTTTCTCTTTTTTGATACTTTTTGTCTTTGTAACCGGGCTATGCCCCTCTGTACTTGTTTTTCAATGAATGAAGATTTTGTTTGAACTTTTATTCCGGTTTTGATTTGTATGCTTGCACTTGTAATGTCTTCTATTATTCCAACTGCTATTCCGGTTTTAAATGGTTTAAACTAACTATGTTTACCAGCCAACCACTCCCTAGCCAAAATAATTACTTCGGCTGAGGAGTACTCAGAGTTGGTTTTATTCCAGCCAACCATTCTTTGGCCATTCCCATGCTTCGGCTGAAGAGTACTAAGAGTTGGTTTAATCCAGCCAACCACTCTTCAGCCATGCCCATACTTCGGCTGAAGAGTACAAAGAGTTGGTTTAATCCAGCCAACCACTCTTCAGCCATACCCATACTTCGACTGAAGAGTACAAAGAGTTGGTTTAATCCAGCCAACCACTCTTCAGCCATACCCATACTTCGGCTGAAGAGTACAAAGAGTTGGTTTAATATAGCCAACCACTCTTCAGCCATGCCCATACTTCAGCTGAAGAGTACAAAGAGTTGATTTAATCCAGCCAGCCACTCTTCAGCCATGCCCATACTTCGGCTAAAGAGTACGAAGAGTTGGTTTAATCCAGCCAACCGCTCTTCAGCCATATCCATACTTCGGCTGAAGAGTACAAAGAGTTGGTTTAATCCAGCCAACCACTTTTCAGCCATGCCCATACATCGGCTGAAGAGTACGAAGAGTTGGTTTAATCTAGCCAACCACTCTTCAGCCATATCCATACTTCGGCGGAAGAGTACAAAGAGTTGGTTTAATCCAGCCAACCACTCTTCAGCCATATCCATACTTCGGCTGAAGAGTACAAAGAGTTGGTTTAATCCAGCCAACCACTCTTCAGCCATGCTCATACTTCGGCTGAAGAGTACGAAGAGTTGGTTTAATCCAGCCAACCACTCTTCAGCCATATCCATACTTCGACTGAAGAGTACAAAGAGTTGGTTTAATCCAGCCAACCTCTAAAGAACAATGTTTGGTTATTCCGACCAAACGTCCTACGGCCTGGATCCTTATCCTGGGCTTAGGAAGGGTGTTGGTTTATTCCAGCCAACCTCTAAGTTAGTTTTTTCCAGCTAACTTAGAACAATGTTTACAATATTTCTATCTTTACTAAAGCTAACTTTTACAAAGAACAATTCATGCTGAAAAAGAATTGCTTGTTTTATTGAAGAAAGAAAAAATTACACATGTTTGAAAAAGAAAAGCTAAAAGTAAAATAACTTGAGATTGGTCGTGTTCCATGGCCTAGGGATTGCTTTGCCGTCCTTGTCTTCTAGGTGGTATGCCCCTTTGCCTGCTATCCCAACCACCTTGTAAGGACCTTCCCAGTTTGGTCTTAACTTGCCATCTCCTGGGATCAAGGTGTTTCCCATCACTTTGCGCAGTACCCAATCGTCGATCTTGAATTGTCTTGGATGCACTGTCTTGTTGTATTTTCTGATTAATTCTCGTTGGTATGAGGCAATGTGAACCAGTGCTCTTTCTCGTCTTTCTTCTGCAAGGTCGAGTTCCAATGCTATGGCTTCTCCATTCAAGTCTGGATCAAAATTTTCGCTTCGAATTGTGGGGAGGCCAACTTCTAGTGGGATTACTGCCTCCATTCCGTAGGCTAAGGAGAATGGTGTTTCTCCAGTTGATCGCCGAGGTGTGGTGCGGTAAGCCCATAAAACATGAGGAAGTTCATCTGCCCACTTGCCTTTTGCCTTCTCTAGCCTTTTCTTTAGTCCATCCAAGACGACTTTATTTGATGCTTCTGCTTGCCCATTTGCTTGAGGATATGCCGGTGTAGAATTGTAGAACTCTATCTTGTATTCCTTACAAAAGCTTCTGAAGATTCTGCCGTCGAACTGAGTACCATTGTCAGAGATTAGGGCTTTTGATATGCCAAATCGAGTGATGATATTCTGCCAAACAAATTTCTTCACATCTTTTTCTTTGATTGACGCCAATGCTTCTGCTTCCACCCACTTTGTGAAGTAGTCTGTTGCTGCGAGAAAGAACTTCCTGTTGCCGGGTGCTGTTGGAAGTGGTCCTACTATGTCCAAGCCCCACATTGCGAAAGGCCATGGGCTAGTTAATGGTAGGAGTTCTCTTGCTGGTTGATGTGTTTGGTGCGCGAATTTTTGGCATTTCTCACACCTCTTCACATATTTCTCTGAGTCTGCCTGCATATATGGCCACCAATATCCTTGCAAAATGGCTCTATAAGTTAGCGATCTTCCCCCTTGATGGCTTCCGCACACCCCTTCGTGTATTTCGAACAAGAATGCTTCCACTTTGCTGGGATGAACGCACTTTAGGTAAGGCCCTAAGAATGACTTCTTGTATAATGCCAAAGATGGAGATAGCCAAAATCGCTACGACTTCGCTCTTATTCTGTTGGCTTCTTTTTTCTCTTCTGGTAGGATGTCGTCTTTTAGGAACAAGATGATGGGATCCATCCAAGAGGGGCCTAATTCTGCACAACATACCTCTTCTGCTTCGGGGTCTTCTATGCTTGGTCTTAGTAAGTAGTCGATGAGCAATGAATGAGGGATGGATGCATCTGCCATTGAGGCAAAGCCTGCTAGTTCGTCTGCTCTGCTGTTTTCCTCTCTGCCAATTTGTTCTATCCTTACTACATCAAACTTCTTGATCTCTGTTCTGACCAGTTCTTGGTACTTGGCCATTCTGTCATCCTTTGCTTCATAGTCGCCAGAAATTTGGTTTACCACCAGCAGAGAGTCGCTGTATACCATTAGTTCGGTGGCCTTTATGTAGTATGCTGATTTGAGTCTTGCGAGAAGCGCTTCATACTCGGCTTCATTGTTGGATGCTGGGAAGCCAAGGTTGATTGCTTGCTCTATAACCAGGCCGTCTGGAGAGATGAGGACTATGCCAAGTCCTGCACCATGCCGGTTGGATGCTCCATCCACAAAGAGCTTCCACATCTCTCCAACGAACAACTTCCAGCAAGTGGAAGGGTCAGATGATGTCGTGGGGTCAAGAGTGGTGTTTTCTTCAAGGTCCATGCTTGCTGCCTGCCCCTCGCTATCTGATTGTACTGTTGGTGAGCCTTGGTTCGTTTCTTCCTTGTTGTCCTTAGTCTGGTCTGCCTTGGAGTTTGACTGAGTACCTTCCACTAGGGGTTGCGCTATTCCAGCGTCAACTTCCGTCCCTAGTTCAGTTGTGTCAGTTAGGTCGACTGGGCAGATATGATGACTTCCAGGAGTAAACTCTGCAACAAAGTCTGCTAAAGATTGGGCTTTTATTGCGGTCTTGGGTTGGAACTTGATGTCGAATTGTCCCAACTCTACTGCCCACTTCAAAATTCGTCCAGAAAAGTTCACCCTTTCAAACAAAGCTTTTAGTGGGAAAGCTGTGAGGACGACTATGGTGTGGGCATGAAAGTAGTGCGCCAATTTCCTAGAGGCCATCATCAAGGCAAATGCCAGTTTTTTCAGTGGCAAATACCTTGTTTCGGCTCCCAGCAATGTCTTGCTGACATAATAGATGGGCAAGTGTTGAATTCCTTCTGCACGAACCAACACTGCGCTAACTGCGTGCTGAGAGACTGCTAGGTACATGAAGAGTTCTTCACCAGGTACTGGGGTAACAAGTCGTGGTGGGGAAGACATATACTCCTTCAAGCTTTCCAGAGCTTGGTCGCATTCTTCGTCCCACTCAAACTTGGCCTTTAAGGCAAGGAAAAATGGTCGTAGTCTATCTGACGACCTGCTTATGAACCGGTTGAGTGCAGCCGCCATGCTGGTGAGATGCTGCACTTCTTTTACTGAGTTTGGTCTTTCCAAATCCTGGATTGCCTTGATCTGGGAGGGGTCTGCTTCTATACCTCGGTTGGTCACAAGGAAGCCCAGGAATTTGCCAGATCCTACTCCGAATGCGCACTTGGATGCGTTGAGGCGCAACTTGTGCTTCGTCAGGATCTCAAACATCTCGCCTAGGTCCTTAAGATGGTCATTCTCATCCTTGCTTTTGACCACCATGTCGTCGATGTAAGCTTCCATTGTTCTGCCTAACAATGGTTTGAACATCTTGGTGACCATCCGTTGAAATGTTGCCCCTGCGTTTTTTAGGCCAAAGGGCATAACCTTGTAACAGTATAGTCCTCTTGGAGTTGTAAAAGATGTGACTTCTTGGTCTGGTTCATGCATGGCGATTTGGTGATAGCCTCTGTATGCATCCAGAAAGCTAAGTCGGTTGTGCCCCGCCGTTAGGTCCACTAGTTGATCTATCCGCGGTAGTGGAAAGCTGTCATTTGGGCACGCCTTGTTGACTGTTTTGTAGTCGATGCAGACTCGCCATTTGCCATTTTTCTTTGGCACTACGACTGTGTTGGAGATCCATTTTGGGTAGTGCACTTCTCTAATTGCTCCTGCCTCCAGCAAGTTACCAACTTCTTCTGCCACTATTTCGACATGGTGAAGTGCCGATCTGCGAGTGCGCTGAATGACTGGTCTGGCGGATGGGTGGACATTGAGCTGGTGACAGATGAAGTTTGGGTCTATGCCTGGCATATCGTAGGGTGTCCAGGCGAACACTTCGATATTAGAGGTTAAAAATTCCAAGACCTCTAACCTCTCAGTGCTGGACAACGACGAACCGAGCAAAAAGAACTTATCCGGGTTCTTTTCATCTATTTTTACCTCTACCAAGTCCTCCACCGCTTTCTGATCCGCCGCTTTGCCGACGTCTGCGAATAGCTCATTACTTTCTGGTTCTTCTACCAAATGTACGTACCCTTTGGCAGCGCGGCTGCCATTCACCGTGGCGAAGTACTGTTTTGACATGATTTGATCTCCATAGACTTCTTCAATTATACCGGTGTCGTTGGGGAACCGCATTACCTGATGGTAGGACGACGCCACCGAACGCATGGCATGCAGCCATGTTCTGCCCAGGATGATGTTGTAAGTGGAGGGGACCTTCAATACCCAGAACTCCACTTGTTTCGTCACGCTTCCTGCCCTAACTGGAAGAATTATTTTGTCAACGGGCCATTCTGGCATAGAGTTAAATCCAATTAAGGGTGATACAGCAGGCGCTAAGTCTTTGTCTTGCAGCTTTAATTGTTTGAATGTGTCATAGTACATGATCTCACATGAACTACCCTGGTCAATCAGAATTTGCTTGACGTCAAAATCCTTGACTCGGAGAGTGACGACCAGGGCATCATTGTGAGGGCAATATATTCGTTCTAAGTCTTTGTCTGAAAAAGACATGATGTGTGTTGCCTCTGTCTTCCCCTTCTTGGTGGCAGGTTGGGCACTTAACACCTCTCTAAAGTGCTCAGCCTTTTTAATTGATCCCCTGAACTCGCATACACGCTCGGGTTCAAAAACTCCATGTATCTCATTGATAATGCCTTGTGGCGGGGCATCAATTGGCATTCCGTTAGGGTGGTTATTATGATCCTGGGGGGCTGGCTGCGTTCCTCCTTCAATGTATTTGTCCAAGTGACCTGCCGCCACCAACTCTTCCAAGTGCTGTCTCAATGGCGTGCAATTCTCAGTTCGGTGCCCCTTTTCTTTGTGGAAGGTGCACCGTGATCTTTCGTCATAGTCCTTCTGGGCTTCTCCCAGTTTGGCTGGCCACTTTACGAAAGGCTCATCTCTTATTTCGCTCAGAATCCGATATATCGGCTTTTTGAACACCATGGTTATGGCAGTGCGGATTCTTAACCATCGTTTATCCGGGTCTTCTCCGTTATCTCGTCTGCCTCGACCGTTTCGGTTCTGACGATCTACTGTATTGACCTTTGCTGAGGTCTTCTTTTTTGGTGCTGCGGTCGCACCAGGTTTTGCTTTGGCTCGTGCGCCATCCTCTTCTACCCTGATGTGCTGGTGCACTCTTTCCATCAGGGCTTCCATGGTGAGGGGTGGCGTCATGGTGATCGAGTCCCTCAGTCTGTTCCCAACTGGAAGGCCTCTTTTATACTGTGCAATGGCGAGATTGGTAGGGCAGTCCCCAATCTGATTGAACGTCTCCCAGTAGCGACTGTTGTAGGATCTTAGGGTCTCTTTATCACCCATGTCGATGAAGAGTAGCTGGTCGATCTCCACCGGGGTTTTAGTGTTTGTTCGGAACCTTGTCACGAAGGCTTCTGCCAATTGTGCCCAAGAGGCTATGCTGCCTTCTGGTAGTTTCTCGAACCAAGTCAAGCCTAGGTCGCCAAGACTTGATGGGAAGAGTATGCATATCAAGGCCTCGTTTCGCCTATATACAGCCATGACTTGGCGAAAGTGGCTCAAGTGTGAGTAGGGATCCGTCTTCCCTTCATATGTAGTGAATTTCGGCTGAAGGAAGCCTGATGGTAGGGGCGCATTTTCGATCGCTGGAACAAACGGTGAAGTCTGTAGCCTTGCTAATGCCTTGTCCGTCGGTTCATAGGCAGGGCGCGGTATTGGCATTCCAACCTCGACGCTTCCATGCGTCCGAGGAGCCAACCGCTGTAAGGCCGAAACTCTGCGTGGATCCCTTGCCCTGGCATCCTCCTTGCATCATGCTTTCTCTTCGAGCACGGTTCGTAAGTCGGATGATCTGGGTAATTCCGTCTGTCTAGATCTGGTTTGGTGCGAATGCGAGGGCCAATATGTGCTTCCTTCAGTGTATGACCTTTCAGATCTCGTCCTCTCAGACCTGGAGTGATGAGTTCTGGAAGATCAGGATTGAGTGTCGCCTGTCCTGAGGCTTCTGATCTCTCCTTGCGAGGGTGTAGTATTCCTACTACGATTTTCTGAGTGGCGAGGGGGTGTCTTGTTTTTGCGCCCCTCTCCTGTCGCCACTTCTTTTTTCATCTGGCGTTTCAAGGCCTCCATGTCTGTCACGACCCAAACCCGGCCCTATGGGTTTAGCACCGTAACCGGCCAGTAATCCGAGATTACCGAAGGCCTGCAGAACAGTAATACAGTAAAACAGAGTGCAGGACCTGGCGGAAGCCAATACAGTAAATAAATAATGTCCATTGAGCTGTGACAGTCTATATCAAAAAGACTTTCATACGTGTATATATAACCAGTACAAAACAGTATGTACAATATTTACAATCATTCAGACTAGGGACTCAACCCTATATAACAGTACGGTAAACATTCAGTCTATACAAAACAGTGGGACGGTACAGAAGGGGGAATTGTAAAACACCCCTAAGCCTTAACACGATAGGCACGGAACCTCACAGTGAGGCACAGTAGTTGGCTTGACAAAACTGGAGTTACCCTGACGCTCCTAGCCGCGGTCTGGTGCCTGTACACCTACATATATATATGAGCAGTGAGCTAAAGCCCAGTGAATAACATAATGCGTAAAGAGGTTAAAGAATGAATGTCCTTACAGTATGAAAACAGTCCATTTAAACAGTATTCAGTTATTCAGTCGGTACAGTCATATGTGGTACACCCATTAGCATAACAGTACAGTAAACAGTAGGTCTTAAAAGACCGAACAGTAATGATGGCCATCAGTCAGTAAACAGTAGTGGTTCCAACAACGGAACCGACAGAGAATTCTGTCGCAGTAACAGTAAACAGTAGGTGCTAAGGATGCCACAATACAGTTCAGAATATAGGACATACATTCATTCAGTTAACAGTAATCAGTTCAGAAAACAGTACAGTTCAGTTGTTCAGAAGATAATCATTTGTGAACATATCTTTACACAATCGTTACTCACAGAGTTTGGCCTACAGTATGCTAGAGCGTCTCCTCAGTCGCCAACCCTACACAGTTAACAGATTGAACACACTAAGCTACACAGCTGGAAAAGATAATAACTTAATCCCTAATGCCTCGGTGTGTTCTACATCTATATCCTCATTAAGATGTCTTAAACTAGGCCTAAGAATGCCTAGAATGGGATGAGGATGCAAAGATGTGATCAAAAAATAGTTTCAGAATTTCCAGAAAAACAGAGTTCCGCTCGAGCGCAGGTTTCCCGCTCGAGCGGTAATGCAACAAAGGTACACGCTCGAGCGTAAACTTTCCCGCTCGAGCGTACTGTAAAAGTACTGGATTTGTGAAATCTCCGCTCGACGCCTGCTCGAGCTTGAGACATGACTCCGCTCGAGCGCCCAATCCTCCGCTCGAGCGGACTGTAAAACAGTGCAGAGAGATGCTGGATGCTCAGATTCCACGCTCGAGCGCCACTTACCCTGCTCGAGCGTAAGTGCAAAATCTGGGAATTCCAGATTGCACCTCCAAGCTCAAACTCACATTCAAATGCATCAAAACCAATCCTCTTGGGCCCATTTTCTGGAAAACATTTATAAACACATAGAATAATATGGTTCAAAGCTCAATTTGAGAAATCAAGCCCAAGGGTGTTTAATTCAAACTCAATTTCAAACCATTTTTCAAGAATATGAAGAACATGCAAACATGCATGAATTCAAACCAATTCAAAGCTTCAATTTGATGCTCTAAGGAGCCAATTGTTTCCAAAACATGATGAAATCATGGACTTGAACATAATTGTGAACATGCATGCAACATTTTGCCATGAACTCAACTCAAACTCCAACAACACTAACATGCATGCATGAATTATGCTCTAATTCAACACCAAAGAACCAATTCTAGACTTGAATCACTAGAGGCTCAAGAATCTTACATGAATAAGCTTAAACACAACAAAGTGGGGTTGAATTCTTTAACTAGAGCTTTAGTTACAAGGTGAGGAAGCTTAATTTGCAACCTATGTTCCAATTCCTTCAATTACCAAGCAATTTATAAGCAAAATGAGATGAAATTCACTCCTCTAGTTCCTCTCTCTCTATGGTCGGCAAGAGCAAGAAAATGCCTGATGAATTGTGTGCTTAAGTGTAACATAAGGCTCAAATATGTTATTTTGAGTGGGCCACTTAAGGGTTAGTTTGGTAAATAAGGCCAACTCTTTAATTAGCTTATTTTTAATCATACCTAATTAGTTTTCAGATAATTATACCACAAAATCACATTAATCATGATGATCATAAAACATCAATCACTTTCGGATTCGGTCGCCGATAAGGCCTTCAATTAGCAGTTTAAACATAAGACATGAACAGATCAAACAAACAGTCAACAGATAAAATGCAATTCGAACAGATGTATTCATTCAATTCAGTTTCAATTTTGGTCAGTCAGTTCAGTACTTTTAATCAGTTCAATTATCAGTCATGATCAGTTCAGTTTAACGGTAATCAGTGTTTATCGGTAGGCAGTGGTGAGGGTTATTACAATGTCCGCCGCCATCTTCCTTATCAATTCATCTTGCTCTTTCACGCGATCTTCCAGAGCTTGAGGGTCAATCCTCCGTCTTTGCCTGTCGGGACTTTGAGAATGGGATTGACGGGGGCTGTGAGTCCGTCTTCCCCTAGCATCCCTCCTGGAGGTATGTCGTTGGGGCTCCAAGTCCGCCATGGGAGGGACAGAAGGTAATACTTCACGCCTTGCGCCCCCTTCTGGAGTTAGTTCGTCGACGGCGGACTGCGGCAATTCTTCAATGCGTGCCATTGAATGTAAAGGGGAGAAGCTTTAATCAAGAGGTTTTGTTTTGTCTGTTTTTCCTACAGACGGCGCCAATTGTACGGGGAAGAAATAATTCTCCTCGTATAATCCTGTTGACTAAGTCCACACTTCTCCGTACGACGTCGCTTTGTCACCTGAAAACACAAACGTGAGCTAGCCGGCGGGTGTGTGCCGGAAACCTCTCCGATGCCTAAGTCAGCAAACTTGACAAATAGACAAAGCTCAATGTATTCAGGAAGCAAAATTGTATGTTGTGTTATGTTACCTCCTCCAAGGTGATGCTTGTGAGCTTTTATAGGTTTCGAGTGGCATAATCCTAGTAGGACTTTTACTGCTCCATGCAGAGTCCTCCAAGGATTCATACTTCTAAGGATAATGTTTATCCTTTTACACCCCCCCACTGCTTAAACCAAGTGGGATGGTTTTTACTATGGCCGAACTACCACATGACCGAAATAATACTGGCTATGCCGAGCCACAGAGGAGGCTGAACTATCCTTAGCTCGGTTTTCTCCATCCACTCCTTATCTCAGTTCTCTCCTATTCAACCATGGTGTGTTTAGACCGAACTACCGAGTAGCAAGGTTTTGACCGTTTTAACCATACTACGTCGTGACCGGACTAACTCTGAGACCGGCCTAACTCCAAGTTGCTTCCGGACCGGAGTAACTTTACATCATCTTGGACCGAAGTAACTTTATCTCTTGGGCCGGAGTAACTTTACCTTTCTTGGGCCGGAGTAACATTACGGCCTTTTTTACACAGTCCTTCGTATTTTGGGCCACAAAGTCATCTCATAGCACGGCCCAATTTTCACCAAAAATTACCCTCTCAATTGTTAAGGCATACAATAAGATGATTTAAAAAAAATTATAAATGTTTTTTTTATATGTAAAATGGGAAGTATTTAGGTGTGTAACACCATATGCAAAGATATGTAAATTTACGTAAATTCTCATTAAAATTTGTAAGCTATCGTTTAAAATAGCATAACTCAAATATAAGTTTGCATAAGTTAATTTATAAAAATTTGAGAAATCACAACTTAACGTAAGTTATTACAAATATACATAAGTCACTTCACAAAATCATATAAGTTAAACACAAATTCGTAATATTTAATCTATAAAAATTTTAAAAATCACAATTTGGCATTAATTTTTACAAATATATGTAAGCTACCTCATAAAATCGCATAATTTAATACAAATTCATATAAGTTATGTCATAAATTCTCATAAAAATATATAATTTAAATCATAAAAATACATAAATAAATGACCTACTATATACCTAGCACATTAAAAAATTATCCATGTAGAATATATAACCAAGTTAAACTTTTGAAAAGTAGGTTGACTTTTTAATTTTTTTGGCTATTTTAATCTGAAGCTAAAAAGTCTCGTTTGAGAAGGACTTTTTGATTTTTTTGACTTTTTGTAAGAGAAAGAATATAATGTTTATGGATTGGATGTGATGTTCTGCCTTATTAGATTAAAAAGTCTACTATTTTGTTTTTGTTTTTGTTTGTTTGTTTGTTTTTTTTTTTTTTTTTGACTATTTTAACCAAAAAAAACCCAACTCTCAGCTTTCCAAAGGAGCTCATGACATGCACTAAAACACTCTCATGAAAAATAAAATAAAATAAATATATAGTTAGAGGTCAACTTTTTAATTTTTGTTGACTTCTTAAAAAAAAATTGAGAGATAATATATGATTCCAAATTAGTTAAAAATGAAAAAATACTTTTTAATTATCTTCTTAAAATAGCTCAAAATGTACTAAGAGTTTCTTTAGGATGTGAGTTGAC
Organism: Camellia sinensis; assembly: GCF_055761805.1. Classification (NCBI taxonomy): domain Eukaryota; kingdom Viridiplantae; phylum Streptophyta; class Magnoliopsida; order Ericales; family Theaceae; genus Camellia; species Camellia sinensis. Next base: position 2,768,484 of record NC_138961.1, on the reverse strand, counting down.
TTTTTGACTTTTTAATTTGGAGTTAAAAAGTCTCGTTTGAGATAAGTTTTTTTTATTTATTTTTTCTTTTATGAGAAAATAAAATAAAATAATTATGAATTAAATGTAATATTTTATTTTATTTTATAAAAAAATTTATTTTATTTTTTTATGATTATTTTAATCAAAATCTTTAGTTTTTTTTTATGTCAAACGGGCTCTAAAACACGCATTGACTTATTTTGAGAAGATGGTAAAAAGTGATTTTTTGACTTTTAACTAGGTATTTTGAGAAGTTGGTAAAAAGCTGGCTTTTGACTTTTTACCAAGCTTTTTAGTTTTTTCGAAAGTGATTTGAGAAGTTAGTAAAATGTTGACTTTTGACTTTTTTGTTTAATATTTGTTTATAATATCAAATCAAATTAAAATGACCAAAATATCCTTACTTAATATTTACTTTTTACTTTTTCAATTTTTTCTCATAGGCCCAAGTTGTAATTTCAAGTGTTGCGTTTTTGGATTTCCCAATTTCCCAAATGAATAAAGCGGCGTTTTTGACCGGAAGCTTTTTTCTCCAATTGATCAAAAACGTGGCGTTTTGCCAAGCTTTCCAAAACAGTACTAAGGTCTCGTTTGGGAACATGTTATTTTAATAATTTTTTGATTTTTTATAAAAAGATATATAGAAAAGTAGAGAGGTGATGTGACTAGTTTTAATTGACTTTTTGAATTTTTGGCTAAAATAGTCCGTCCCCAAACGAGGCCTAAGTTTTTGACTTTTTTAAACAAATGATTTGAAAAGTTGGTAAAAAATTACTTTTGATTTTTTTGATTAATATTTATTTATGATGTCAAATCATAATAAAATGACCAAACTATTTCTATTTATTTAAAATATTTACAACTTCATATTTTAACTCATGAGGGATAGAATTATAATTTTACCATTGACTAAAAATTAACTTTTCAAATAAAAAAAATACAAAAATATCAACTTTTAACTTTTGTTACAAATTTAAAAAAATGACCAAAAATCACGTTATCAAAACACTCCATTGTCAAAATTAAAAATTAAAATAAAATCAAAAGGTGCTTTTCCTTGATTGAAGCATAGGACAAAAGCAAGAGCAGAACTTTTTCCCCAAATTTCAACGGGGATCCACCTAACCAAAGACTGTGTGCGCTTGTCTGAATCATTATCGCCTTTGTTAATGAAAAGACGCGCAAGTTTGATTTAAAACTGCCATGATTCAAGTAGAGTTGTGTTTTAAGTTACGAATTTCGAATTAGGTTTTTGGAGAAGAAAAAAAAAAGTTTAATTATGAGGTTATCAAAAAAAATTGGACTCGTTTAAGAAGTGGGTTATTTTTCACCTTTTTAATTTTTTAATTTTTTTAATTTGAAGCTAAAAACCTTTATTTGGAAGGAATTTTTGATTTTTTTAATTTTTGTGAGGAAAAAAATATAATAATTATAGATTGAATGTAATGTTTTATTTTATTAGACTAAAAAATTTATTTTATTTATTTTTTGTTATTTTAGCCAAAAAGTCCCAAATCTCAACTTCCCAAATGACACTACGAGTTATATTTTTGAAGAATAATGCTTGGGACCCCCTTTTTGGGGTCACCCCCTCACCCCCCTTTGCCACGTGGCGGGTGGTGATTGGAGGAGCAGGAAAAAAAAGAAAATGTAACCAATGAGAGAGAGGGGGTCAAAGGGGGTGGGGGAAAAGGGGGATGAATCATTGTTGATTTTTTAATTTATGAGTTTTGAGTTGTATTTTTAAATTTTTTGAATTATGTTTTTTTAAATATTTTTAAAAAAATTATTTTTATTTTTTAGGACAAATATTTTTTATTATAAATAATTATTTTTTTAATATGTGTTATATTTACTACATGTGTGCGCTATATTTTTTTAAATATTTTATAAAAAATATTAAAATTTTTAAAATGTGTTGTATTTTTTATTTTAAATATTTTTTAATTTTTTTAAATATATCTAAATTATTTAGCCAATATTTAAAAAATAACAAAAAAAAATTGAAAAAATTGAAATATATAAAAATATATTTCTTCAAAAATAAAAATAAACAAAATATTTTTTAAAATTTTATATTTTTTCAAAAAAAATATTAAAAAAAAATTCTTTTTTTTAAATAAAAATAGAGTTTTAAAAAGAGTCTGATTAAGAGTTTTGAATAGAGTTTTTGAGTTATATATTTGGTTATGAGTTTTGAAAATAATTTTTGAATTAAATTTTAAATTGTATATTTGGTTATGAGTTTTGAAAAGAATTTTAAAATTTTTTTGATCGGAATCATGATTGCAAAACTAAACCAAACACTATCAAAAAAATTGAAAACCCCGGTTTGGCAAGGATGTTTGGGGCTATTTTAGCCACAAAAGACGAAATAGGCTATTTTAGCCACAACAAACAAAACATCACATCCAACCCATAATCATTACACTCTTCTCTCACTAAAACAGACAAAAAGCCAAAAAGTCTTTCCCAAACCAAGGTTTTTAGCTCAGGCTAAAATAGCCAAAAAAGTAAAAAAGTCAACCCACTTCCCAAACAGAGGTTATTTATGAAGCAGGCTTGTCTCGTGGGACTAGACGGTGTTGTTGGATCCATGAGACTTATAATGAATCTCATTTTGATAATTCAAATCATTTAATATGTGGAGCTCATTGAGTGTCGTTTTGGGAACTTTCGAAAAAAGCCACGTTTTTTGTCTAAGGTTCAAAAACGAAAGTGGCAAAGGGTTCGTTTGGCAAGAAGAGTTAGGGGCTTTTTTGGCTATTTTAGCCACAAAAGACAAAATAAGCTATTTTAACCACAAAAAACAAAATATCACATCCAATCCATAATCATTACACTCTTCTTTCACAAAAAAAGTTTAAAAAGCCAAAAAGCCAAAAAATCCTTCCCAAACTAAGCTTTTTAGCCCAGGCTAAAATAGTCAAAAAAGTCAAAAAGCCAACCCTTCCCAAACGGAGGCAAAATTGGTTTGAGAAGTTATAAAAACACAAGTGTGAAATTACAAATTGGGGCCTATAACAAAAAAATAAAAAAAATAATTTTCTTATGTTGAGTAAGGGTATTTTGGTCATTTTAATTTGATTTGACACCATAAATAAATATTAAACTAAAAAGTCAAAAGCCAGTTTTTTACCAACTTCCCAAATCACTTTCCAAAAAGTTAAAAAGCTTGGTAAAAAGCCAAAAACTAGCTTGTTACCAACTTCTCAAAACACTCCTGAGTATTTAATAATTGTAAAAAATTACGTTCATTGGATATTAATAGTCCCTTAATTAGATCATATTTTTTCAATGATAAAAATGATTTTAAAATAAATTGTTGATAAAAATGTATTCTGATCAATAGATTATTGATATATGATCAATGTGATTTTTTACAAAGATGAAGTACTCAATGAGTTCTGCACATTTAACGATTAAGATTATTAAAATGAAACTCGTAGGGTGTTTTTGTGTTGGACGGACTCGATAAGGGGGGATTGTAATTTAGGGGTGAGCAGCGAATATATCGATCCATCAAAACCGACCGAACCGAACTGATCAGCCGCATTTTGGACGAATGCGTGATGACGAGCAGACAGTTGCGGATTGATTTTCTCCAATCCGCCAATCTAGCAGACAGATTACGTATTTGAGATTCCTTTGGTCGCAACCGAACCGCCGAACCGGCAAACCGCGAGCAACTCTAGTAATTTATAAGACTTTGTGTTTTCAGTTTGTTTAAATATTCTGTTTGTGTTTTCAATTAAAAAATAATTTAAATATTCTGTTGAAAATTTTTTTTTAATTTGAATATTTTTTTTGAATTGAAAAAAATAAACGTATTATTTATCTATATTTTTTTATTTTTAAATCTATCTCTAAAAATAATAAATAGAAAATATGATATATACTGGTTGATTTTTGTTTTCAAAAACAGATATAGATGTAATAATACAGAGACATACAATCTCTACTACTGCTCTGTTCATGATTTTGGTGGTTTGAATTATTTTTATATTTTAAGAATTACAGATTGTATTACTTTATGTGGATGAGGCATTCTGTGATTGTAGTATGTGAATGAGGTATGCAGTGATTGTGATATTCTAAAATTTTAAACTTTCTTGCTTTGAATGAGACATGCAATGATTGTAATATTTTTTTAAGTCATTGACTGTAATACTTTTTTTTTTTTTGAGGAAGTGCACAAGTTGAATTATGTTGAAAATTTATAAAATTTTAAACCGCCAAACCGATTGGCATCCATCCGCCAAACCGCCAATCCGCTCAATCTACATCCGCTGGATTGGCGGACGGATGCGGATTGATTTTCTCCAATCCGCCAATTTGGTGGGCGGATAGCAGATTGGAGGTTCCGTGGCCGCAACCGACCCGCGCCCGCTCCTATTGTAATCCATCGGACTATTAGTCCCGGGATACATTGTCCCCGGATTATTTGGTTGGACTGGATTTGTATCTTATGTTTGTTTAGTTATGAGATTATATGTCTGGATTGTACTATTTTTAGTAAATCTAATGTTTAGTTAGACGGACTGAATAAGGATAAATGTTCAAAAGACTATTTTACCCTTGTAATTTATAATTTTTATTTAATATATAATTTTAAATTTGTAATCTATAATTTATAATTTAACAACATTAAAAAAATTTAATTTATAAGGCCATAATTTTTAATTTATTATTTTCAATTTAATTAAATTTATAATTTATAATTTATATTGTTTATTTAATATATAATTTTAAATTAACAACACTAAAAAAATAATTTTATTTAATATGTAAATTTAATTTTTTAACAACACTAAAAAAATTTAATTTATAAGGTCATAATTTATAATTTATTATTTTTAAATAAATTTAATTTATAATTTATATTTTTTATTTAATATATAATTTTAAATTAACAACACTAAAAAAATAATTTTATTTAATATGTAAATTGAATTTTTTAACAACACTAAAAAAATTTAATTTATAAGGCCATAATTTATAATTTATTATTTTTAATTAAATTAAATTTATAATTTATAATTTATATTTTTTATTTAATATATAATTTTAAATTAACAACACTAAAAAAATAATTTATAAATGTTGAAAAGACTATTTTACCATTTTCTAATTGTTTACTAAGTAATAGCATGGAGGGTAAAATGAACATTTCACAAAATAATCCTATGGGATACCAATCACATGGTTTCTATCCCACACCCCCCATGGGATAGGATAGTCCCATATTTGTGGGACTAATAATCCAGAGCAAAATTTTTCAAACAAACAATGGATTATTAGTCCGGTAGGACTAATAGCCCAATCTCACACCCTAATCCTTCAAAACAAACACACCCGTAATGGGTTCTACAAACCCAATAGCACTGTCCAATCAATTGGAGGCTAACAAACCAAATCAAACCTTGAGTCCTACTAATAAGGTCAGCTGCATAAATCATTCTTCTCCACTAGACTCTATCAACGACCATTTGGTTAGTCAAATTAAAGAGATTTCTATACTCCTTCTGTCCCAAAATAATAGTCCCTTTTGGAGAATCCAATTTTTTTTTGTAATACAATTATTGCACTTTAAAAAAGTTGATTTTTCAAAATTACCCTTTTGATAGTACATTGTTTGGAAATATCAATGTCATAATTGCACTGTTTATATTGTTTATTAATTTAAAAGAAGGGTAAAATAGGAAATTTATATTATTTTTGTACTTGATTTTTGAAGAGGGACTAATATTTTGGGATAATAAAAAATGGAATAAGGGACTAATATTTTGGGACGGAGGGAGTATCTATTTACTACACTCACCTACGTCAATTTAGGTCTTCCCATTCTCCTAACACTTCTATCTACCGTCACTATATCGCATTTCTTTACTATTATCTCTATTGGTCTCCATTGTATATGACCAAACCGTGTCAATCTATTATCTCTCAACATGTCTTCTATCGGTGCTACTCCTACCTATTCATGAATATAACATTCATAATTTTGTCTTCTTTAATCTTACCACACATTTACCTTAGCATTCGCATCTTAGCAACACTCATCTTATTTATATATTATTATTTCTTAATTGTCCAATATTCTGTCCCATACTTTATCATTGGGCTAATAATGGTTGTTTTATGGAACTTTCTTTTTATAACTATAACAATAATTTACAATTAATATCATAAGATATTATAATTAAAAAACACTTTTGAAAATTTCCTAATGAAAAATTACAATTCTTTCATAATTTTTTTTAAAAAAAATAAAAAATTAGTTTCATAAAAAAATAAAAAATACATATTAGTTTTGTATAATTTTATCTTTTTAAAGACAAAAATAATTTTTAAAATTTTAAAATATATATTTTTGATATTTATTTTTATCAAATTAATTTTTAATTTTTCAAATTTATTTTTTCTTTTTTTCAAAGATTGAAACCAAACATCGCCTTATAGCTATCATATAAGCTTGTAAGTTGTAACTAACCTCACAAAAGTCTCGATTACTTTTTTGTGGGCATCATGATCATAGTGCTATGCCAAAAATTGTAATATGCAATTCATTCTTATTAACGCTTGGTTTGGTTAAAATTAAAAAGTAAATCTTTTTTTTTACCGACTATTTTGATAAATAAGTTAAAAATTGAAAATGATTTATCTATTTTTGATGAAACTATTGGTTATTATCACCCTGATGGTATTAACACAATAATCTATACTATAGTCAGACATTTCATAGGAATTCCTACTAATATATATTCTCGCATACACAATCAATTTAGTAACCTTACTTGTTCAACATTAAGTGATTTTAGATGGTATAAAGATGTCTTTACCTCTAGAGTAATGTTAAGAGACGACTGTATAAATCTTTTTGGAAAGAAAAATTTATTAATGGATTACCTAGTCTTTTTCCTCATAAAATTAGAGATGTCCTTAGTTACCCCACTGGCGTTATTGAATGTGATAATTTAACTTATTGTGATATAATTAGTACTTTTCAAAAAGAAGGATTAAAAATGTGTATTGATCTTAAACTTAGTCAAAAAGCTACTAAAGACAAACATAAGGCTAAATATAAATTAGGAAATTCCTGTGAACAATATGGTCTACCTCCGGTAGCACATTCTCGTCGTAAATCACACAAATACTCTAAACATAAATATAAATCATCATCTAAATATTCTAATAAATACAAAAAGAATTATTTACCTTTTAAATAAAATGATAAATTCTATACTAAATCCAAAAAGAAATATTATAAAAAATCACATCCAATAAAGATATTACTTGTTATAACTGTGGTCAAAAAAGTCATTATTCTAATAAATGAAAAGAAAAATAAAAATTAAAAGATATAGTTAATCAACTCCAAATTGATAATGACTCAAAAAATCAATTATATGAAATCTTTCAATTAAACCAATCTGTTAATAATTCCTCTTCTGATAATTCTAATACTTCATTTGATTACCATTCACCCAGTGAAGATTCTAATAATAATATTAAATTAGGATGTAATGATATTTGTTGTAAACCAATTAAACAAATCACTGTTGTTACTAAACAAAATTAAGAAGAATCTACTCTTATCGAATTAATTAGTCGATTAGAAGATCCAGAATTAAAACAAAAATATACTGATAAACTTAAATCTTTATTAAACAATCCCGATCGAAAACCTAAGTTTGATAAACCTATTATTAGTTTATCTAAAACTCTAGAGAGGTTTAAAACTAAACAAAAAGAAATTACCCTTCAAGATTTACAATATGAAATCAATCAGATTAAACAAACTATTAAAGATTTACAAAATAAAAATAAATCACTAGAAGATGAAATTATTACACTAAAACTTAATAAAAGTTTAGAAAATTTCAATAATAATGAATCTCCTCATCAATCTGAATATGATTCTGATCATACTAATTCTGAAAATCTTTTGTTTGACAATCGATCACACCACTCTCAAAATCTTGAAGATAAAAGATTAAACCTTATTAATAAAATTCATATTCGAAAATGGTATTCAAAAGTTAAAATCATGGTTAATAATTTTGAATTAGATGTTATCGCTTTAATTGATACTGGTGCTGATCTAAATTGTATTCAAGAAGGATTATTCCCTACTAAATATTATGAAAAATGTCATGAGAAATTAACTTCTGCTAATGGTAGTAAAATGCATATTAAATATAAATTACCAAAAGTTCATATATGTCAAAATAATGTTTGTTTTAAAACTTCCTTTGTTTTGGTTAAAAATATAACTGATAAAGTTATTTTAGGAACTCCATTTATATTTTTATTTTATCCATTTACTACATCTAGTGAAGGAATAACTACTCATGTTTTAGGCCAACATGTTACTTTTAAATTCTTGTCTCCACCTGAAATGTTAGAATTAAATCAATTAAAAGATTGTTCTATTTCTCAAACTATTAATCGATTAACTCGTTAATTACGTTTTCTTAAAGAAGAAATCAATTATAAAAAAATTGATTAACAATTAACTGATCCCGTTCTTATTTCTCAAATTCATGAATTTAAATTAAAATTGGAAACAAATGTTTGTTCTACTTTACCTATTGCATTCTGCCATAGGAAAAAACATGTAGTTACATTACCATATATTAAAAATTTTCATGAACGACAAATCCCTACTAAATCTAGACCTATTCAAATGAATCATGAATTACTTGAAATGTGTAAAAAATAAATTAATGAATTATTAAAAAATAGAATAATTAGTCCAAGTAAATCACCATGGTCCTGTCCTGCTTTTTATGTTAATAAAAATGCTGAATTAGAACGAGGTGTCCCTCGCCTAGTTATTAATTATAAACCATTAAATAAAGTTTTAGAATGGGTTCGCTATCCAATTCCTAATAAAAAGATTTGATTAAGAGATTTAGTCAAGCTGTTATTTTTAGTAAATTTGATTTAAAAAGTGATTTTTAGCAAATTCAAATTCATTTTAAAGATCAATATAAAACTGCTTTTACTACACCATTTGGTCATTATGAATGAAATGTAATGCCATTTGGCTTAAAAAATGCTCCTAGTGAATTCCAAAATATAATGAATGATATTTTTAACCCATTTAGTCATTTTTCTATTATCTATATAGATGACATAATAGTCTTTTCCAAATCCATTAGTGCACATTGGAAACATTTAACTGCATTCTTCTATACTATTAAAAGTCATGGTCTAATTATATCTGCTCCTTAGATTAAATTGTTCCAAATTAAAGTCCGTTTTTTAGGATATGATATTCATCAAAATACAATTTTACCTATTAGTCGCTCCATTGAGTTTGCGTCTAAGTTTCCGGATAAAATTTTGGATAAAACCCAATTACAAAGGTTCTTAGGTTCCTTAAATTACATTGCTGAATTTTACAAAGACCTTAGGACAACTTGTCAACCTCTGTTTGATCGATTGAAAGACAATCCTCCTCCTTGGTCTCCTGTTCATACTTCTATTGTTAAATAAGTCAAACAATATGTCAAGTCTCTTCCATGCCTTGGTATTGCTACTGAAAATTCTTTTAAGATTATTCAAACCGATGCTTCTAATGTTGGTTATGGTGGCATTCTTCTTCAAAAAGTCACTCCCCAATCTTCTGAACAAATTATTCGTTATCATTCTAGTGTCTGGAATAAAGCACAATTAAATTATAGTACTATTAAAAAAGAAATTTTTTCTACTGTTTTATGTATTAGCAAATTTCAAGATGATATTTTAAATCAAAAATTTTTACTTCGTGTTGATTACAAATCTGCTAAATATGTTTTGGAAAAAGATGTTCAAAATCTTGCTAGTAAACAATTTTTTACCAGATGGAAATCTATATTAAGTATTTTTGATTTTGATATAGCATATATCCCTGGTTGTCAAAATTCTATTCCTGATTTTCTTACTCGAGAATTTTTACAGGGGGAATAGAGATGGCCACTCATTTTATCTCTTACCATAAAACCCAAATTATCTATTACAATACCTTGATACACCAAACTGCTTACCGTATTGCTCAACTAAAATTAGCCAAGCCTACTACTAAACGTGCTCAGTATATTCACTACCACCAAATCCAAGCTCGTCACCATTTACTTGCTGATTATTACAACTGTTTGGATTATCATCAAACCTACTTAGATCTTCTAAGTAGTTGTTAATCTTTGTTGCTAACCTTTGTTTCTATGAAATAGATGTCTTGTCCCAGACCTCCTTCAAAAGCCCTGGTCCCATCTGGTCAACACATTGTTCCTCCTCCTTTGGAGCAAGTAACCCAATACCATCCTATCGAAATGATTAATGATTACCAAGTCCTTGGTAACATTCCTAAGCCCAGTTACATATCTGCTTTAGCTACTGATCCTTTTGCTTCATCTAGCCAAGCAATTACTCCATACCCTCCTAATCCGATTAAAACTGCCCGATCTGATTATGTTAAATCAACCACTACTAACCTATTCTTCAAAAAACCTATTCACCCAAAAAGTCAATCTGTTAATGACTTGATTAAATCCTATTTTCCGCCTGGATGACATTTTGTTCCCATGCATCCAGAGAAAACAATCACCTTCTACAAAGACATTCTATTCAACCATCAATCCATTGTGATTAAACCTATTTATGATCATATTTACACTAGTAAAGTTGTTTATCATTTCCTCTATATTCACAATATTGTTTCGTTGGCTGAATGGGGTTCTCCTTATCAGCTTCAAGAATTGCCTAATAACTCTCTTCAGTATAGTTATTATGACTATATTGATGCCTGGTTCAAAATATTTCTGTATCAGACTGAAAGCTTTAGTCACTATTGGTTCATTCAGTTTGATCAAAAGTTTAAATCTGAATTACCCACTTGGTTTCTGCGATGGTGGATTCATTGTGGCACCATTTTAGATATCTTCCCAGCTGTTGTGCTGGAACAGGCTAACTATTTTTCAACTGTTTTCTCATTCACTCCACAACAGAAGAAATTCCCTAAACTGCTTATTTTTATATCCAAATATAAGATCCCTTGGATATTTAAATGGCACTATGGCATTTCTGATGATGTGATTCAAAGGATTTATTCGGTTAAATGGTGGGATAATTATAAAATTCCCCGCATTGTTGAACATGTTCAAACTGAGTTCCCTATTAACATTCATGCTCCTACACCTGCCATGGTTAAAGCTCTGCAGAACTCAACTGCTTCAATTACCCAAGGAAGCCAACTTCCCACTGTTAATCTTGGAAGCCCAACTTCAAGTTCTTCCAAGCCTAAGTCATCCAAATCAAAGATTCAATCCACAACTGCTAAGCCCAGCTCTGCTTAGCCTAAATCAAAGGACAAAGTAAAGCCCAAATTTGCTAAAGCAAAGTCCAAGACTAAATCTACAACTCCTGTATCTCCAGTTTAGCCCAAGGTTAAAACCAAGTCATCCAGAGATGAACTTCTCAAGATGGCCTGTCTGCTTGTTGATCAGGCTGAAGCCTAGTCAGATTCGGATAAAGCCCAATCAGATTCGGATAATTCGGATAACAACAATTCGGAAGAAAGTTCAGACAGTTCACACTCTTCTGAAGGATCAATTACTCAAAATCCATATGGACCCAAGCTTCAAGATGCTCAAGACCCATATGCCTAGTCAGCTTTGCATTAGATTCCATATAGATACAAATTAGTTTTAATCAATACTCTTTTGAGAAAAGTTGTCAATTTGTATTTATATTGATTCCCTTATTAACATGTCTCCACCGAAAGTAATGAATAGTAAAAAGTCACTATTCACTTTTACTGTTCATCACTCAATTAATCTGTTAAAAGCTGCTTCAACTTTTGTTAATTAGCCGAAAGCATCAGACAGCCTGCTTTTGCCTATGTGCTGCCAGCTGCTCTCATGATCAACCCGAAGTCACGTGCTACATAATTAATTTTCATTCTATAAATTGTAATGGTTAATTCATTTATAGACAGAGGTTCAAAACTTAAAAGTTCTGTGAGAGAACTGAGTAAGAACCAATACCTAGTCAACTAGTCAATCTGCTTTTGTTTAAAAATGTATTTTGAAGCAATTCAGTACTACTGCAACTGCAACGTTTGTTAAACAATTGTAAGTTATTGTATTAAAATGTTTTAAATATTTTGTTTATCTGTATTTCCGTGTGCTTCTTCTTCTCTATCCCTGCTTCCGTTTCATTTGGTATCAGAGCCAAAGCAAATGCGTAACTGGGCTTAGGAATGTTACCAAGGACTTGGTAACGATTAATCATTTCGATAGGATGGTCTTGTGTTACTAGCTCCAAAGGAGGAGGAACAATGTGTTGACCAGATGGGACCAGGGCTTTGGAAGGAGGTCTGGGACGAGACATCTGTTTAATATAAACAAGGTTAGCAACAAAGATTAACAACTTAAGTAGGTTTGATGAAAATCCAAACAATTGTAATAATCAACAAGTAAATGGCGACGAGCTTGGATTTGGTGGTAGTGAATATACTGAGCACGTTTAGTAGTAGGCTTGGCTAATTTTAGTCGAGCAATACAGTGAATATATATAAAAAAAATTAAAGAAGTGATTTGACTTAAAAAAGTTTAAAAAAATAGATTTTAATCAACTTCCCAAAATATTATTTTGGTTTTTATTGAATTTTTAACTTTGAGCTAATTTTTTGGCTACTTTGTAGCAATTAGATAATAATAAAAGTTTTAAAAATTTTGAGTTATTTTTTTAAAAAAACTTATTAAAGACAAAAATAAGTTAAATTTTATTTTTTGAAAAATATTATAAAAATTGGTATAATTTTATCTTTTCTTATTTTTAAAATAAATTTAAAATATTTGATTTTTAAGATCATCTAGTCTAAAAAATAAAGAAATTTGACATAATTTTAAAAAAAATACCAAAAAATGGAATGAACCTAATTAAAAAAACTAAAAAAAATCAACTCCTAAAAAAAGAGTAACTGAGTTTAAACTTGATGGGCTTAAAATTATGTTAAATAATAATAATTCATCAGATATTAATTCATTATGATTGTCATCATATTTTAGTAATTCATCAAATAGTTACTCAAAATTACGATTCATTGTGTTAATCATTCGAAATTCAATAAAATAATGTCATGACAAAAAAAATGATTACGCAGACACTTGTGTATTTGGTATCCAGTATGTCTTTTTCAATTCACATGCACATAAATGATACTTTCCCTCCATCTGTTAAAAATAAAAATAAAAATGGTGGGTGTTGTTTAGGCTTTGTTTGGGAAGCAAAAATTGAGGCTTTTTTTAGTTATTTTAGTTACAAAAAATAAAATAATTTTTTTAATTTAATAAGATAAAATATCACATCAAACCTATAATTATTAATTCTTTCTCTCACAAAAAAGTTAAAAAAGCCTAAAGCCTTTCCCAAACTAGGCTTTTTAATCTCAGGTTAAAATAGCTAAAAAAAAATCAAAAAGTCAAAAAATCAACTCACTTACGAAATGAACCCTTAGTTTGTGTTTTGAAATAAATTTTTAGAAAAAAAATTTAAGAAGAGAGTTTAATTTTTTTTTTTTAGTTTATGTGGTTGTATATTTTAAAAATAGTTTACGAGTTTAGAATGATTTGATATTTTATTATAGTTGAGTAGGTGTGTGTGAAAGAAAAAATAATTAAGAATGAGAGAGGAGACAAAAAAATAATTAATTAATGTATAAAAGAGAAAATAATTTTAAATTTTTTAAAAAAATTTAAACCAAACAAAATTTTAAAAACTTTCCGATACTTTCCCATTCGCATGAACGTAAGAATATGAATGAGGCCACTAGATGCTTTGAATCTAATTACTTTATTTTTTTTCTAAGGTTGATTTTTAATCGTATGATGGTCCCATTCCTATATTTTTTAGATTTGTTGAAACAAAAGTTTCAAAACTTTAGTATTTCTCAAATATCTAATTTAATTTTTCTGTTACAATTATTAACATTCTTTATGACATATTAAGGCATCATTTGAAAACATTACTTTTCAATTTAAAAGTCAAAAAGTCACTAAAAAAATCAAAAAATCAACAATTTATACAAAAAAGTCAAAAAATTATTTTTTTATACTTTTTACACATCTTTTCGTAAAAAATTAAAAAATCATCTCAAACACCTTGCTTGTTTCCACTTTTCAAAAAACACTTTTCAGAAAATTCTACTTTCTTATTTTTCGTATTTTTTTGTTTTTACTGAATTTTTTTAATATTTTAAGTAATTTTTTTATTTTTTAGACGCACCTAACATAAATACACCTAAAAAGTAAAAAAATTGTAATTTTTTTTAAAAATTCACTAAATACCAAAAATATAAAAAAATACAAAAATTCAGTATATTTTTTTATATTTTTATGTATTTATTACTTTTTTAAAATATTTTTTCATAAATTTTTTACTTTTTAGATACATCTAAGTAAGGTGCATCTAAAAAAGTAAAAAAAATGTTTAAAATTTAAAAAATATTCACTAAAAATAAAAAACACGAAAATCAAAAAAGCCAATTTTCAAAAAACTTAATTTAGAAAACTCAAACCAAACACGCTAATTAGTTTTTTTACATCATATTTTAGTCAAAAAATTTAAAAATTACTAAAAAAGTTTGTTTCCAAACGAGACCTAAATGCAAGTATAATTTGATTAGGGATCTATTGTGGTGCTTTGGTGGAGGTTTTTACTGAATTTTTCAAAAAATTTGAATCATTTATATTGTAAAATTTGTTAAGTAAATTATCTATATAAAAAATAAATTAATTGGACTTTTATAATTTTGAAAAAATTATTTATAAGTCCTATTAGGGAGACTTATGCTACATATGGTCTTACTAAAAAATTTATGTTCCCATAAGTCCTGTGGGAAATTTGTTGACACATTTACCCTCAATATTAGTTGTTAATATCATAAATAATAGTAAAACCATATATAAGAAATTGAATTTTACCATAGATCATATCTATATAAATGTAACGTAACGTACATAAACGTAACGTGACAATTACGATCTATGGTAACATATAGGAAATTGCATGTTACCATAGATCATATCTACATAAACGTAACGTAACGTCACACCTACATAAACGTAACGTGACACCTATAAGAAATTGAATGTTGCCATAGATCATATCTACATAAACGTAACGTAACGTGACACCTACATAAACGTAACGTAACACTTATGATCTATGACAACATTCAATTTCCTATATAGATCATAGATCATATTTATATGAAACGTAACGTGACATTAACATAAACCAGTAACATTTTCACATTCAATTTAAAAAAATAAAAACTCATTAAGTTTGCGAAACGTAACGTGACACGTTACGTTACGTTTATGTAGGTGTCACGTTACGTTACATTTATATAGGTGTCACGTTACGCTACGTTTTGTTGGATAATGTCTCAATGGGACCACATAATTAAATGTGGTGTTATCATTTATAAGAAACCTACAATTTAAGTGATTCAATTTAGTTAATAGGCTTAAGGGTATATGTGTTATGGACCTAATGTGTAGATACTAGTTGTATAATTTCTATTTCTATGAGGGGCAGAAATAGAAATTAAAACATATTGGTTAAAGTTGGTTTTCATTCCTTTTGAACTTCCACAACCTTTCAGTTTTGAAAACCAATAAATAGAAATTAAAACCAATAATGGTTAAAGTTGGTTTTCATTCCTTTTGAACTTCCACAACCTTTCAGTTTTGAAAACCAATTACAACCTTTAAAAGGTTATGGTCCCTATTCCTTCCCAAGTGGAAAAATAAGAACACTGCCATTTTTCTTTCTAAATCCTCTCAAGGAGAAACATAAGGCACCAAAGGGGAAAGGATTAGAAGGCTATAACATAATCAATAACAAAGAGTTCATTGATAATCACGCTTCCGTTTAACCGTTCATCAATGGATTCAAGTATGTCATTTTGTCTTGATTTCTTGATAATACACATGGTAAATGATCCAAAGTGTAAGGTTTATGTTCTGAAATTTATGTTGACAATTGGTATCAGAGCATGCATATCATGTGTCTTATCAGAATTGATATGCTTTATGCATTCTATTTAGTTTCCTGGAATCAGATTCTGAATTTTCTTATGGATGTAAATTCTGTTTTTTCCTGTTTTGTTCTGTGAAAATGGCAATCTGTTTTCTGGAATTGTAAAATGATTCGGTGGGCAGTTTTTTTTTTTTTTTTTTTTTCTCTCAAATGGATGAACATCATGTATTTATATATATATAGATATATCTTGCGATTTGATCGGTTTAATTTTGAACATCATAAAAAAAAAAAAAAAACTATTTGTTTTTTGGACCCGTCAATTCTATTTATATATGTATATATATAATTGGAATTGCTGCAGATTATATAACATATACGGGGTCACAAATTTAGAAATCTTTAAATTTAATGTAATTTCATACAACGTCTACAGAAATTTAATTTTCTAACATTCTCAATATATGTCAATTCAAACAAGATGTCACAAAAGTGATCTCTCTTGTCTAGATTGTTTTATATGGAATGTTTTGAAGTTCATGTCTGTGTATCTCATGCGGGTATTTATCGGTCCAAAGACATGATTAAGACTTGGCAGAATTACACACACATTTTGTGGTGATAAACATGTACCAATTGTCAAGAAAACCTAATGTGAATAATAAATCCATCAAAAGATAGATTTGTTATTTGACATAATTTATTGTCAATGTTTGATCATTACAACAAGAATACCACTTACAGTTAATATCACTACCCAAAGGCTTGGTATTAATGTGCTAGGTATCTTGAGATGTTGTCATTAAATTAATTTATTTAGAGATTATCTGTTTGGTAACTTAATGTGAGCATAATTGTTTATTCCTTTTATTTTATTTTCTATTCAGCTTTAATGTCGACTACTTCAATCTCTGCCAACATGAACAATGTTCCAATGTTAAATGGAACAAACTTTAAGGACTGGAAAGAAAACATATTGATTGTTCTCGGCTGCATGGACAAGGATGCCAAAACCGAATGCTCTCACTGCACAAAGTACTCCTGAGGAAACTGTGTACTTTGAAAAGTGGGATCGTTCTAACAGGCTAAGTCTTATGATCATGAAGCGTGGGATTCCAGAAGTTTTTCGGGGTGCAATAACAGAGGATGTTACCGTTACCGGTGAATTTCTTTTATAAATTCAAAAGCGTTTTGCTAAAAACGATAAGGCTGAAACAAACACGCTTTTAGCAAGCTTGATTTCAATAAAGTATAAAGGTAAGGGTAATGTTCGCGAGTACATCATGGAAATGTCTCATCTTGCTTCAAAACTTAAGGCACTAAAGCTCGACCTATCTGATGATTTGCTCGTGCATTTAGTTCTCATCTCTCTTCCTGCACAATTTAACCAATTTAAGGTCAGTTATAACTGCCAGAAGGAGAAATGGACTCTCAATGAGCTCATTTCATTTTGTGTGCAAGAGGAAGAGAGATTGAAGCAAGAAAGGACTGAAAGTGCTCATCTGGCAAGCACCTCCAAGCATACGGGCAAAAGAAAACATAAGGGAAAGGAAGTTGCTATTCCTTAGGGTCCGGAACCAAAGAAACAGAAAGTGCAGGATGGTTGTTTCTTTTGTGGCAAGCCCGGACACAGAAAGAAGGATTGTGCCAAATACGTCACCTGGCGTGTAAAGAAAGGTACATTTCATGTTTTGGTCTGTTCTGAAATAAATTTAGCTTCAGTATCAAGAAACACTTGGTGGGTAGATTCTGGTGCTACTACTCACATATGTGTTTCTATGCAGGGTTGCCTGAACTACCGAAAGCCAATTGATGCTGAAAGATACATCTTTGTGGGTGATGGCAAGTCAATAGAAGTGCAGACAATAGCGCACTTTAGATTATTACTGAAAACCGGTTATTATTTGGATTTATTAGACACTTTTGTTGTACCGTCCTTTAGACGGAATTTAATTTTTGTTTCTGTATTGGACAAATTGGGATATTATTGTTCTTTTGGAAATATGAAGTTTAGTATGTCTATTAATTCAAATGTTGTTGGTACTGGTTTACTTAATGTGTTTGATAATCTATATTTGCTCGAAACTATTGCATCTTATAATGCAACCTTGCACGTGGAATCACGAGGTACAAAACGTAAATTAACTAAGGAAAATTCAGCCTCATTATGGCACAAACGCCTAGGTCACATCTCTAAATCTAGAGTTGAGCGCCTTGTGTCTAATGGAAT
This sequence comes from Camellia sinensis, assembly GCF_055761805.1. Classification (NCBI taxonomy): domain Eukaryota; kingdom Viridiplantae; phylum Streptophyta; class Magnoliopsida; order Ericales; family Theaceae; genus Camellia; species Camellia sinensis. The sequence continues at coordinate 2,750,198 of NC_138961.1, read as the reverse complement.
TTTGGACTCTCTTGATTTTTCAGATTTTGATGTCTGTGTTGAGTGTATCAAGGGAAAACAGACCAAAATAAAGAAATATGGTGCCCATAGGACTACATATGTCTTAGAATTAATTCATACGGACATTTGTGGCCCATTCCCTATGGCGTCTTGGAATGGTCAACAATATTTTATTACATTCATAGACGACTATTCCAGATATGGGTATCTATTTCTTATCCATGAGAAATCACAGTCTTTGGACATATTCAAAAAATTTAAGGCCGAAGTTGAGTTACAACTCAACAAACGGATTAAAAGTGTCAGGTCTGACCGTGGTGGTGAATACTATGGCAGATATGATGGATCAGGTGAACAACGTCCAGGACTGTTTGCAAAATACCTGGAGGAATGTGGAATCGTCCCACAATACACCATGCCAGGATCACCTAGCATGAATGGTGTATCTGAGAGACGAAACCGGACTCTTAAGGATATGGTAAGAAGTATGATCAGTCATTCTACTTTACCAGAGTCCCTCTGGGGTGAGGCTCTAAAGACAGCAACTTATATCTTAAATCGGGTGCCAACTAAAGCAATTGTAAAAACACCTTATGAGCTTTGGGTTGGGCGAAAGCCTAGTCTAAAACATTTGCATGTGTGGGGGTGTCCTGCTGAGGCGAGGTCTTATAAACCTCATGAACGAAAATTGGACTCTAAAATCATTAGCAACTACTTTATTGGCTATGCCGAACGATCACGGGGTTACAAGTTTTATGATCCCACAAATAGGTCAATATTTGAGATGTGAATTGCAACATTTTTTGAGGATGTTGAGTTTGGGGGAAAAATCCAGTTAGAGACATTGTCTTTGAGGAGGAAGCAGGAGTAATCCCACTTCCTACTACTACTTTTGACCAATCACAGGTTCCTATACCTGTCATTGCTCGAGAAGTAATTTCGGATCCTCAACCAGACAATGTTGTTCAAGATAATATAGTTCAAACCCCCATTCAAGATGAGGTAATTGTTCCTGAGGAACAAACTCTACAACCTCAACCTCAAGAATCTGTGCCATTAAGGCGATCCACCAGAGAAAGGAGATTTGCATTTTCAGATGATTATATTGTATATCTCCAGGAACATGAGGTAGAAAATGGAATGTCGAAAGATGATCCAATCAACTTTCGTCAAGCCATGGAAAGTTCCAACTCTCATAAGTGGATAGAAGCCATGAATGAAGAATATAAGTCTATGCAAGACAATAAAGTTTGGGAACTTGTCTTATTACCAGTTGGTGCGAAGCCCGTAGGTTGTAAATGGATATTTAAAACCAAAAGGGATTCAAATGGTAATGTGGAGAGGTATAAGGCACGTCTTGTAGCCAAAGGCTTTACTCAAAAAGAAGGAATTGACTTTAAAGAAACTTTCTCTCCAGTTTCTTCGAAAGATTCTTTTAGGACAATTATGGCGCTTGTTGCATATTTTGATCTTGAGTTGCATCAGATGGATGTCAAAACAGCTTTTCTTAATGGTGACATTAAAGAAATAATTTATATGGTGCAGCCAGAAAACTTTGTGTCAGGAGACCCAAAGAATATGGTTTGCAAATTGACTAAATCCATCTATGGACTCAAACAAGCTTCTCGTCAGTGGTACTTCAAATTTCATCAAATTCTCACTTCGTATGGTTTTGAAACTAATGTTGTTGATGAATGTGTGTATCACAAGTTCAGTGGGAGTAAACACATATTTTTGGTTTTATATGTTGACGACATATTGTTTGCCACAAACGATATAAACTTATTGCATGACGCCAAGAGATTTCTATCTAAGAATTTTGAAATGAAAGATCTTGGTGATGTTTCCTTTGTATTAGGAATCGAAATACTCCGAGATCGTTCTCGGGATATTCTGGGATTATCACAAATGAGCTATATCGAAAAAGTACTCAATAGATTTGGCATGCAAAATTGTAAATCAGGTGAAACCCCGGTTGCTAAGGGAGACAAGTTTAGTCTCAGCCAATGCCCGAAGAACAGTCTTGAAATTCAAGAAATGCAGAAGATTCCTTATGCCTCGGCTGTAGGGAGTCTAATGTATGCTCAAGTATGTACGCGTTCGGATATTGCGTTTATAGTTGGCATGTTAGGCAGATATTTAAGTAATCCTGGCATGGATCATTGGAAAGCAGTCAAGCGTGTTATGCGATATTTACAGAGAACAAATGAATATATGCTCACATATACGAGATCGGATAAGTTAGAGGTCATTGAATATTCTGACTCCGATTTTGCTAGATGTCAAGACAGTAGGAAATCCACATCAGGCTATATTTATCTGTTAGCTGGCGGAGCAATTTCTTGGAGGTCTGCAAAGCAGACGCTCATAGCTTCATCCACCATGGTCGCAGAATTTGTAGCATGTTATGAGGCATCAAACCAAGGGATATGGCTGCAGAATTTTGTCACTGGGTTGCGTATTTTGGAAGGCACTGCAAGACCACTTAAGTTATATTGTGACAATAAGTCTGCAGTTTTATATTCCAATAACAACAGGAGCTCGACAAAATCAAAGCATATTGATATCAAGTTCCTAGTTGTAAAAGAAAGAGTGCAGAGTGGACAGATTTCCATAGAGCACATTGGGACAAACTCCATGATAGCGGATCCACTTACGAAGGGACTACCACCCAAGGTCTTTCATGAGCACACTGCTCAGATGGGTGTTGTTCTATTTGAGAACATTCTGGTTTAGTGGGATTTTGTATTTATATTACTGCTTTATGTCAGCCTTGAGTTTTATCTATGTAATTAGATTAATTTCTGCAGAAATGAAATATTCAGTTTATTACGCTCTGTTACGTATTGTGAAGTATTGATCTCAATAAAGTTAAGTAGGACCAGTTGGAAATAGGCATGTATAGATCACATCACATGTAATTTCCATGCTATGCATCCATGATTGATCTATGTCATTTAGCTATATTAGTATACGTGACCATTGATGGGTCGAGTTACGATTGATGTAACGAAGACCGCTTTGATCCTATATTAATATAGTTAATGGACAAGATTGTTTGGATACCCTCAAGTTATGATAACAAATTTCTGAGCTCACTAAAGTTAAGCACATTTTTCAGGATACATATGTGGTCCAGTAGGAGATTGTTAGATAATGTCTCAATGGGACCACATAATTAAATGTGGTGTTATCATTTATAAGAAACCTACAATTTAAGTGATTCAATTTAGTTAATAGGCTTAAGGGTATATGTGTTATGGACCTAATGTGTAGATACTAGTTGTATAATTTCTATTTCTATGAGGGGCAGAAATAGAAATTAAAACATATTGGTTAAAGTTGGTTTTCATTCCTTTTGAACTTCCACAACCTTTCAGTTTTGAAAACCAATAAATAGAAATTAAAACCAATAATGGTTAAAGTTGGTTTTCATTCCTTTTGAACTTCCACAACCTTTCAGTTTTGAAAACCAATTAGAACCTTTAAAAGGTTATGGTCCCTATTCCTTCCCAAATGGAAAAATAAGAACACTGCTATTTTTCTTTCTAAATCCTCTCAAGAAGAAACATAAGGCACCAAAGGGGAAAGGATTAGAAGGCTATAACATAATCAATAACAAAGAGTTCATTGATAATCACGCTTCCGTTTAACCGTTCATCAATGGATTCAGGTATGTCATTTTGTCTTGATTTCTTGATAATACAAATGGTAAATGATCCAAAGTGTAAGGTTTATGTTCTGAAATTTATATTGACACGTTTATCTAAGTGTCACGCCACGTTACGTTTACGTAGGATCTTGTGGAATACATTCCTATCTAAATAGGTCTTGAAACTCAATAAAAAATTACACAGGACTTAACCTACCATAAGTATCTAAAAAAAGACTTATAAATAAGTCTCCCAAAAATTTTATAAGGAGACTACATTTGTTTTGTTGTTGTTTTTTTTTTTTTTAAAAAGAAAAGCAATTAACATGAAAAAAAATCCACCAAAACACACAGGAGCCTGCTATGACCTTGGTTCCACTGATTTCATGAGACTATCTTGGCAAAGTTTCATTGCAGTCATGATTTTGTGAGACTTTTTTATTTTTTATATATATATATATATATATTTTATTATTGTTCACAATTAAAGCCTAGTTTTTTTTCTAAAAGAAGAAATAGACCATTGACCGCAGGTCCATCTGTTTGGCAAAGTTGATCTAGGTCCTTTTCCAACTTCCTCCCAACGACAACGGTTCATAACTCTATTGATGTGTTTGCTTGAACGATTTGGGAAAGAATTTAAAAATAAAAAGAGAAAAAGTGTGTGAAATTAAGTTTAAGTTTGGCATATATAAAATAATTTATCTTTTTATCTTTTTTTCATTATATCACCTCTCTACTTTTCTGCACATCTTTTTTTAAAAAGACAAAAAATACACTTATTTAGGTCATCCTAAACAACCCCTAAATAAAATATAAATATATTTTATTTTCATTTCACTTAACTTTTCTCTTTCTAAATCCCCCTCAAAACTCTCAACCAAATACAACGTAAGGGTCGGTATTGAGTCAAGTCAAATGATGACCATGTTACACGAGGGTCTTCAAATTTGAGATTTTTATTAAAAAAAAAAAAAAAACCTTTATGATTTGGGTTACTCAATTTCATGTAAGGGATAAGAGGGCGAATGTGACATTTTAATTTTAAAAAAATTAATGACATCAACAAATTCCATCTGGGTTCCTTGTAATAGTAAACTAATTGTTATGCAACTTTCAAATATGGAGAAACTGGTATAATTATGAAAAATTTATAAGATTAATTATAATTTTGTCATATCTCCAAAAAAATGTCATTGTAATTTATGCTATATTATTATTTTGTACATGGCATGTGTTAGCTGCTGATCGAGAATGATGAGAATCGTATTTAAATGGAATGAAATCCCTCATTTTGAACATAATTACAAGTTTGTGCATCATTTTTAAATAAAACCTTTTTTATTATTATATTTAAGGGGATTTCATTTTTTATTTTTTATGTTTTTGTGTAAAGAGATCATCACCTCTTTGTGTTTTGTAGGGCTGAGGATTCACCATTTACAATATTTTCTTGAATTAAGACCAGGTTTATTTCAACATAGAACAAGATTCTTAATTTATACACACACCACACAGAATGATTAGTACTCTCCCCATATTATACATGCTTGCATATTCTCATACCCTATTTATTTTCTAATGGATAAATTATACAAATATTCCTTATAATTTATATGATACATTAATTTGGTTCATATTATTTTAATTTGCTTGATTTTGTTCTTAATTTAAGGGATTGTGTTATTTTAGTCTAAAAAATAAATGTTGTTAAGTTTGGTGGATGGAAAGTCAAGCAATGTGTCAATTTGATAATTGTAATTTACATAATATGTCAATTTGGTCCCTGTCAAAATCGAACATATTAAAACAACAGGGATCAAATTGACACATTCTATAAATTACAGGAACCAAATTGACACATTGTGTAAACTAAAGTAACCAAATTGACACATTGTATAAACTTTCCGTCCACCAAACTTAACAACAGTTATTTATTGGACTAAAATGACACAATTTGTTAATTTAAGGGGCAAAATTGAACAAATTAAAATAACAAAAACCAAATTGACACATCGTATAAATTACAAGGACCATTTACATAATTTACCTTTTTCTAATTAAGACGAATATTTTACTTTTTAGCCATTAAATTGACTTTTATAAACAAAGCACCCCCAAACTCTTCTCAAAGTCTTTAAACTTCAAACTCCCAGTACCCTCCTCTCTCTGTGTATATATATATGTGTGTGTTATTAGACTGGATTGAGTTCTGATGATCTGGATCCCGGTGTTCCTGATAACTTCTTCTCGTTCTTAGCTCTCTGCAATTGATAAAAAATATGGATGTAAATTCCATTAATAGGATAATTATTATAAATCACGAGTTTGAATCTCATAAAACTCTTAACACTCTCATGCAATTCTAAAGTCATATTTAATTGCCGGATTAAGTTGACTGAGATTATACTGAGACGTGTCTACTAGATTTAAATGCAAGGAAATTAAAAATAAAGAAATAAATAATTAAGAGCAAAGAAGGAAGGGATGTTACGAGAGAAAGTTGAATGTTTTTCCAAGCCTTGTCCATCTCTTCAAACACGACATCTATAGTAGGACGGCCTCTGCTGGATTTGGCAACACAAAGCACTGCTATTTGTAAAAGTGATTCGAAATCCACGCTGTTTGTACTTCCATTCAGCCTCGGATCTTCAAATTCTGTCAACGGTCTCTTCCCTATACTTACATCCTTTGCCTGCAATGCATTGCAATTTTCATTCTTTCATTACTATATGAATATACAATGTGTATTACTTGCACAAAATTCAGTTACATATTGCAGACTAGACTAGTAGTACCTTTCTTGTAAGTTGGTCTCTGGCATCAAGATCAAGCTCAATGACTTTTTGTCCAGATAGAAGTTGGAGAGCAACAATGCCAAAACTGTAGATATCACTGGCACAAGTGAGCTTTGCATTGCTCATGTATTCTGGGTCCATATACCCTATGGTTCCCCTCACATCTGTGAACACTTTGCTCTCCTCCATGCTCAACATCCTCGCTAACCCGAAATCAGATAGCTTTGGATCCAAGTTCTCACTCAATAGTATGTTTGTAAGCTATCATCATAACCACCGAAACCAACATCCCACATCGTCAATTAACAACCATATACTATTTACAAGTATTTATTAAAGTGTATAAGAACCTCAATTAATTAACAACCTTAATGTCTCTGTGAACAATGCATCCATCTATATAATGATGCAGATATCTGAGTGCAAGTGCACAGTCCCTTAGAATCTTTACTCTTCTTCCCCATGTTAGCACTGTATCTTTCCCTGAACATACATACAATTTGATCAAAGATTATCACAAAAATGGGTGAAAATGTTAGGCTTGTACTTTTGCTTCTTATTTTTTTTTTTGGTTACCCGAAAAGGACAAAAAAAAGGGGACCTTTTTTATTATTATTATTATTATTGGCGAAAGTTAATTGTTAGATTAACACCTATGGGAGGTAGCCTCCCTATCCTTGCAAAACATCAAGTGATTGTCTCCTAATTCAACTCTCCCTTAAGAAAGAAGAGTTAAACCAATGACCTTCCCTTGAGACTAGGTCTCGTTTGGGAACAAACTATTTTAGTAACTTTTTAATTTTTTGGCTAAAATATGAGTCAAAAAAACTTGTATATTTGGAATGACTTTTTGATTTTTTATGAAAAAAATGTGTAAAAAATACAGAGAAAATGAAATTTTTGATTTTTTAGTATAAAAGTTATATACTCTTTGATTTTTTTAGTAACTTTTTCACTTTTAGACTAAAACTATTATTTTCCAAATAAGGCCTAAGTGAACAAATTAAATTAAAACACAGAAAGTTCATGCAAACTATACTTTGTGCGACATTTTGTGTTTTAATTATATGTGACTCGTATTTTTGATGAGGGAGATATACTTAGGAGGTGTTGAGCTAGATTTCCATTCGGACAAAATTCATAGACCAAGTACTGCTCGCCATCCTCGACGCAGCAACCAAATAGACAAACTAGGTTTTGATGCCGGACTTTTGAAAGGTTTTCGACTTCGCGCGTAAATGAATCGGACGTGTTGCTCCTATATATTTGCTTGATCGCCACTTCTTGTCCACTCGGTAAAATGCCTTTATAAACTTGCCCCGCGCTTCCTTGCCCTAGGAATACTTTTTCACTGCTAAAATTTAGCGCATTCTCAATCTCGGCCTTGGAGAATCGATAGAGACTGGACCAAGTTTTAATCTGTTTCGTTTGGAAAGATTTAGAATAATTTTTTTGATTCCTGGTGACACATTTGATCAGTATTACTACAAACATCATTCCAGTTATGGCTATGAAGAATGCTAATAGTGCTTGTGCCGTTGAAGCTGATTAAAAACAAAAAAACAAAACAAAACATCTGTGAGCAAAAATTGTTGCAAGAGGATAAATAAATAAACAAACAAATCATCAACATGACAAAATAATTTCATGTAAATTTAAAAATATATATATATATATATATATATATTTCCAGATGGACTTACTTTTGATTTTGATGAAACCAGGATCTGTGAAAAAAAACAAGAAGAAGTAAAAATCAGTAATTGAGTCAAAATCCGGAGTAATTAAGTTGGTATCTAACAAATCCAAACAAATTTCTTCAAAGCACAAGTATAACTATGAGGTCTGAACCATGTTTGGATACGAGGACTGGTTATAGTATACATGATTTGCACTTCAATGTTCTAAAACTATTGAGTTACAAAAATTAGCAGTTCAGAATCAATTACATTCAATAATAATATGGGTTCCGTGACCAAAAAACATTATAATTGACGATATTGTATGTAATTTAGGACAAATAACAAATAGTTGGTTGAGCTCTTACCCAAGGCTTCTAAAACTTCCAAACAACTATAGAAATCATCAACCGAGGAGGGATTCGGATCACCCAATATCCCAGCAGCAACAGAGGTAACACCTGCCATGACGCATATGGCTTTCTCAGTATTGTTTTTGTTTATTTGGAGTATAGTCAAAAGTTCATCCCTCAATAGTAGTATCGAAGCAGAGCAATTTTTGCAAGACTGAGAAAACGCCGAAGAGTTGAATTGACTACAATTTCCCAAGGCTTCTCCATATATCTGTAATTGCGAAATAGCAGACAAATTAAGTGTAGAACATTGACTACTTCCATAGAAGAGTTGATCAAAGCCACACGATAGCTCCCAAACAGACGGTTGTTGCAAAAAGGAATTGGTGCAATTAACCCATTGATTTTGGTCGATGAAGATGCTGTTGTTGTTGCCTTGATTGCTAAGTTTTGCTTGTCTGGCTAATGCCAGTGACAACTCGGTGAGGGGGTCTCGACAGCAAAGAGTTGTTCCGAAACTGTCCCAATAATTGATCTTTTTTTGGTGGCCGATGCATTCCCCGGTTGGTTGGTATGGAAATGTTGTGAAATTTAACTCACAACCTGGAGCTGCATCGATGGAAATTGGTTATCTATATGTATGAATGTTTCTGTTTTTTTTTTGTTTAATGAATGGTTATATGATTGTTACCTATTGCATTATATGCTATGTATGATTTCATGACATATCGGTCAATACAATTTGATATCACCCGTATCGTATACAGGGGCGGAAGGAAGAAGGGTCCACGGAGGTCAAGTGCCCCCCTCGGTTTTGAATTTTTTTTTTTTTTGAGGACAAACATAAAGAAAATATTTTAAATAAAAAAATTTATAAAAATATTATTTAAAGTGAAATGTCAATGATATTTTTAAAATTATAAGAACAATAATGATTGTTTGGATTGAAAATAAAGAGACTACGATATTATTATCTATGAAAATTCCAATATAATGGTGATATCTATCATTATTGACATACAAACATAATTAATCCCAATGAAAATATAAAATTTATTGAATTGTTAGTTATATTTGACATGTAGGGTTCATCCTCCATGTGTTTCTTTGCTATTGATTGGTGATATTACATGTCAATAATGACGTAGTATGACTATTATAGTGAATTTTTACACATATTTTGTATAAAAAATTACTTTATCATTATATAATTTATTTTAAAACTTTATATCCATGACTTTTTTTAATATTGTTCATGATACACTAATTACAAATAACATTCACTTTGTTTGGTTTGAGTTTTCTAAAAACACTTTTCACAAAATTCTATTTTTTTGTTTTCCGTATTTTTTATTTTTACTGAATTTTTTTAATATTTTATACATTTTTTTAAATTTTTAGACATACCTAACATAAATACACTTAAAAAGTATAATTTTTGCCAAAAAGATCTTTAAAAAATTCACTAAATACCAAAAATATAAAAAAAAAGATATAAAAAATAGTACATTTTTCGTATTTTTATGTATTTATTAATTGTTTAAAATATTTTTTCACAAATAAATTTTTTTTTAGATACATTTAAGTAAGATGCATCTAAAAAAGTAAAAAAAATGTTTAAAATTTTAAAAATATTCACTAAAAACAAAAAGAAATACGAAAAATAAAAAAAAAACTCAATTTTCAAAACAATTAATTCAAAAAACTCAAATCAAACACATTGATTATTTTTTTTAATCTTTCTTGAAGTCAATATCAAAAATTTATAAAAAATATTTTTATAAATATTTTTAATATTATAATTAATTTGTGCTCCCTCTAATTTAATTTTTTTTGATTCCACCGCTGATAGTATACTTACCGTTATTTAAAACCACGGATCAGGCCTACTTTTGCCACACCTTATTCACATGCCTTCGCTAATACTCTTTCCCAGTGGCTTTGGACTTTTTGCGACAACATGCTGCTGATGTAGCTTTTAGTAGAGTCGATTTGTTACGAGAGATAAATTATTATTCCGTATGTTTGGTTTCAGTTTTTTTGATTAAATTTTTTGAAAATTGAATTTTTAAGTTTTAGTGTTTTTTTATTTTTAGTGAATATTTTTAAAATTTTAAACATTTTTTTATAATTTTTTAAAATGGACTTTACTTAGATGTATCTAAAAAGTAAAAAAAAAATTTAAAAAATTAATAAATACATAAAAATACAAAAAATGTACTGAATTCTCGTTTTTGTTTTTTTGTATTTTTAGTATTTAGTGAATTTTTGAAAGGTTTTTTTCACAAATTTTTTACTTTTTAGGTATATTTATGTTAAGTATGTCTAAAAATTAAAAAAATTACTTAAAATATTAAAAAAATTCAGCAAAAAGAAAAAAAATATGGAAAATAAGAAAGTAGAATTTTCTGAAATTTTTTTTTGAAAAACTCTAACCAAGCAATTTTCCAAAATTTTTATATAGAAGCTCAAAGAATATTGTCATAGTGCTTTTTTGTAATTATATGAGACAAAATGAGGGGTTTTGTTTCAAAATAATAAGAATCGGATCTTATTATTTTTCGTATAATCTGAAGGGATCCCCTTCAGATTATATGCAAAATTTTATATGGGGCAAATTATATTAAACCCCCTCAAATTATCAACCATTAATACTTTACTTTCTTAATATTTTAAACCCAACAGTTATCCTCTTAAACTATTTGAATTTGAACATTAAGTCATTCGGTTAGATATTTGGATGAAAATTTGTCAAGTGTTGTGTACATAATGATCATATTAAAATTTAATGACCAAATTACCTTATTTTATCTTTTGTAAAAATTTAATATAATCATCTTGTGAACAACATTTGATAACTTTTAGCAAAAAATGAAATAGACAGAGAAAAAGAATTCACTTTATTTTTTTATATTTTCTCATGAAATCACTCCATCCAAACAAATTGTAGGAGAAAGTACCTGTAACCGAGATGGTGTGAACGAAAAATGATGTAAAGAACAAGAAGAATAGCTTGCCCACTGATATCAACCACTGATATCTTGTTTTCATTTCCGCTGCATATGCTTGCCCATAAATAAAAACATGAAGAAAGAGAGAGCACAAACAAATGAAAATGAAAAAAAATTCAATTCTCTCAGAGACAAGTGTGTGGATGATGAGATATATAAAGGAAAGGGTGTTCCTCAATTGGATCGACATCGAATGGATATTCTTAGTTTAATAGTATTTCCTTGTGTTGTTTTGTGGGCGTGACTTTTTGTAATATTTTTATAGACCCAACTATTAAACCTCGAAATTGCTGTTGTTTTTAGTGAGTAAAGTAATGTTTTGTTCGGTTCTTGGTTTAACAAGAAACGACCCATTCATTCACCCTTCATTCTTCTCCTCCTCATTTTTAATTCTTCTTATGCATATATAATAAAGATATATCTATTATATTTATACTTTTCACTTATCGTTAAATTATTTATTTAATCTCTAAATTATCGATTGGCTAGGGGGATTTATTGCTGATTATGGTGTCCCTCTTATGGTGCTTGTCTGGACTGCTATATCTTATATATACCAAGTAATGATGTGTCCCAAAAGGAATACCAAGGCGGCTTTTCAGTCCAAATCCGTGGTCTCCTGGTGCATGCTCAAATTGGACTGTTATCAAGGTGCTTCATTTACTTCATCTTCCTAAGGAGAGCTTTTTACAATTTTTACTCTTTACTTTTGAAAATCATACTCTGTACTTGCACAGCAAATGTTGAGTGTGCCCCCACTGTATATTGTTGGAGCATTTATTCCAGGAACTATGATTGCGGTGCTTTATTACTTTGATCACAGTGTTGCATCTCAACTTGCCCAACAAAAGGAGTTCAATCTGAAGAAACCGGCTTCATATCATTATGACCTTCTTTTGGGCTTCTTGGTAAGAAGCTATATTGGCCATAGAACTGCAGTTTCTTCACCTTTTTTTTTATTTCTTCATTTTTTTATTGAATTTTATTCAATTCAAAGTTCACGCTAATAATTGAACTAGAGTTTTTGGTTATAGTGAATGCAGCTTTTCGTTTCCAGCCTGACTGTGTTTTCTAACCAGGTCATATTACGTGGTCTTATTGGCATACTAAAATCTTATTAAAATATTATTTAAATTTAAAATGAGCCCTTCATTCCAATTCCATTTTAGACCTCATTGGTAGTTGAATCGACCGTGATGTGTGATAAAAAGGCCACAAATGTTATGAGAAAGAATAAAGAGGGATATGGTAAACCATGAATAAATTTAGAATAATATTATATATATATATATATATATATATATTAATTGGTACTGACAGATGATATGACATAATTTTAGAGATTTTGAATATTTGTAACTTGTATAATAAGTGAAATCATAATTTTAAAGTAATAATGTCGTAATATATATTGATATACTAATTGATATATCAATTGATGTATGTAACACCAACGATAAATTTAATATTAAATTTTTTTTAATGGTTTGAATCAACATTTAACATAATTGATTAATGTATTGAAAACTTTTCTTAAAATATTTTTATACTTTATGCTCTATTCTATGTACCTAGTATTATTTTGAGAGAAATTATTTGATTATTTTGAAATAATACTTTATATTATTTATCATTTTACACTTGTCATTATTTTTTAAAAATCTAACAAAAAATATTAAATTCACTACTTTAATCAATAAATATCAATCGGTGGTGTTACATGCACCCATTAGTGTACTAACTAATGTACCAACACTAGTTATGACATTATTATTGACCTTACTCATTAATCACATTACAAATACTAAAAACTTCTTAAATTATGCTACAACATCAATTAATATACTAGTTAATATACTAATTAATACATATAACATTATTCAATACCGATAAGTTGAAAAGCTTTGTGTATTTGTCCCAATGTTTCCAAATAATTTTTTATTTGTTTTTCCAATTGGTAATCAGGAATGGGCAATCTATCAATGTTTGGAAGGATTGGTGGTGTGGAACTAGTTCCTTTGAGGCTTCTGTGTTAGTGACTAATCCTCCCTCCCAGATCACTTTCTTAGAATGTGCTAATGTGAGAGAGCTGCTGGGAGAGAATGGTAACTGGTATGAGCCTCTTGTGAATTCCATGTTTCCATCTCACCTGTCTTATATTATCTTGCATATTGCCTCTCCAAGAAACCTGAGCAGGGATCTCCCTTTGTGGAAGGGGACTCCAGATGAGACTTTTTCTGTCTCTACTGCTTATGAGGCTATTTTGAATACTAATAACATTGAAGAGGACTGGAATTGGTTGTGGAAACTCAGAATACCCCACAAACTTAAAGGTTTCTTGTGCATGGCAAGCTGCTCATTAACCACATGAGACTAAAAAGAAATTTAACTCAGGATGCTAAATGCCCCAGCTGTGCTAAGACTGAGGACATTCGGCATCTGTGTTAGAGACTGTTTTAAGGCCAAAGAAGTTTGGCTTGCTTTGTTCAACAGACAGTGATATTTTGATATGAGAAGGAAAAGTTGAATGGAATGGTTCATGAGCAATGTGGCAAAATAAAGCTCATTTTAATGCTGACCTCTCTTGGTATCTAGTGTTTATTGTAGCTTTGTGGAAGATCTAGAAAAACAGGAATTTGTTTGTGTTTGAAAGAAAAATCACTGGCTACCAAGAGAGTGTCAATTTCATTTTAGTCTATTATAGAGAAATTCATATAGCTTTCTTTAATTCTGTTCCTGTCTCTAGACCAACTTACCAAATTGTCTCTTGGATTTACCTACCTGCAGGAAAGCTGAAGCTCAACACTGATAGAAGTACGAAATTAGGAGGAGGTGGAGGCTTTGGAGGTCTGGTTAGGGATGAAAGAGGGGCATGGGTCTGTGGCTATTACGGCAGACTTCAACCAAGGACCAGCTTGGAAGCAAAGTTCTGGGCAGTGTACAAGGGACTAACAATAATCCTGCAACAAGGGTTAAATGATGTGATTATTGAGACGGATGCAACCCAAGTTGTGCAACTGATAGAGGAAGACATAGTTGAAAACTGCCCTTTCAAGACCGTTGTAAAGGATGCAAAATTTTTGCTCACAGGCTGCAACTGCACGGTATAACATGTTTGGAAAGAAAGTAACTTGTGTGTTGACGCTCTTGACAAACTTGAAGAAGCCCAATCAGAGGATATACTAGTGGTGCGAGAACCCCCAGTCGGGATCAAAAGTTTACTTGTTGCAGATATGTTAGGTCGTTCTTTGGAACGGACTTGGTCCTTTGTTTTTATTTCCAATGTAACTACACAAAAAAAAACAGAGGATAATTTACTATTTTAAAATTTTCTTTCTTGAAAAAGACAAATGTGCATGCAAACTATGGGTTATTTGGAAATTTAGTAAAAAGTCAATTTTTTGATTTTTTAGCAAATTCTCTTAAAAAAATCACAAAAAAAAAAAAAAAAAATTCAAAAAAATCAGTTTTCTTGCAAAAAAAAGCCAACCAAAAAAAAAAAAAAATTCAAAAAGCCAAATTTTTTTTAATTTCTCAAAACATCCCCTATATTACACAGGCGTGTTAGGCAATCGTAGATTTTATTTAGACATCATCAAATCTCTCAATTCACACTATCAAATCTCTCGATACACACCACTTTTGGGAATAATACCAAATTACCCGCTTCTCTGTCAAACCCTAAACCTAACCATCCACCGGCCGCTACCCCTCTCCAGCCGCCTCTCTTAACCATCGCATCCGCCACCATCACCTCTCCAGCCGCCGCCCTAACCCAACATCACCACACACCGCCACCATCAACTGCTGCTACCCCTCCCTAGCCCTCCTCCTCCTCCGGCGATTCTCTCTAGCCCCTCTTCGCCACCCATCTCTCTCTGCTGGTTATGACGATGTTGATCGGGCTGCGATGGTAATTGAAGAGGGTCGTGGTAGTGGTGGTTGAAGATGGCAGCCGGAGGTGGCGGAGGCTGGTGGTTAGGGTTTAGAAAATTGTCTAAAAAAGTAATTTGATTGTGGGGGCAAAATGGTAATAAAAAAAATAGAGTGACGGGAGTGTAGTGAGAGAGTATTGAAGGTGGGTATGCAAATAGGAATTTCCCTACGTTACAGGCCTTGTTTCCACACGATGTCTTATCCGAGTTTGAATTGAAGAGTGTTTTTTTTGTCTCATTATGATTCCTTCAAATTGTCTCTCTTCAACTACTACTACTCCTTGCTGCAATGAAAATCATCTTCTCCCCCTCCTCATCTACTTCCCAAGGTTTGCTTTCATTAATCACACCTCTCTCTCTCTCTCTCTATATATATATATATATATCTATAGCTATATCTATATCTATATCTATGTGTGTGTGTTCACACTTTATGATACGCTTAGCGCATTGCTTTATAATTTGGTTTGTGTTTGAAATTCGCGTCGATTATGAAATTGTTTGTTTTATTGTGGAATAATAATTGAGTCCATCAATATAACTGTGACCGTTTGATAAATTGTTTGTTACTTGTGTTACTTTAAATTTTGTCAATTTTTTTTTGTTGTGTTCTAATCATATTATTGGTACCAATTTTTTATATTCTTAGCAGAGAAATTACTTTTTTCCATGAATTCTTGTCAAGCTCTAAGTTTTTGTAAATTTTGGCAAAAATGTTCTTACTCAGGGGGTTGGTTTGGGAAGGGGTTCTGTTGTGACTTTTTAGTTAAAATATAAGGTGAAAAGAATGAAATGTTTGGGAATGAATTTTTGATTTTTTTAAAAAAAAAGTGTAAGAAGTAGAGAGAATGAATGTTTGACTTTTTTGTTTGGTTTTTTGAGTTTTTTTAAGTAGCTTTTTTGGCTTTTCAGCTATAATAGCCTATTGCCAAATGCAATAGTGTTGGCACTTGTACGGTTGCAAAGGAACCGAGTTATTCATGAACAAGCTCGGTTCGGCTCGGCTCGGCTTGTTGCTCAGTTTGGTTCGTTTATCTTTATTTAAATTATATAATAAATATATTATTTATATATTAAATAATATATAAATAATATTTTTTATTTAAATAATATAAATAATTTTTTTAAAAAAATTATCGAGCCGAGCCGAGCTCGAGCCTAGTTTCTTATCGGGCCAAGCTCGAGCTCAATAAACGAGCTCAATAAGTAAACGAGCTGAGCTCGAGCTCAGCAAAGCTCGGCTTGGTTCATTTGTAGCCCTAGGCACTTGGCAGTGCACAAGCATATTATTCAGGTTTCACTCAAACAAATAGTAGAAGGAAAGTAAGAAGCACATAAAGCAAGGCAGAAGGGAAAATTTTGTAGCAAGTCCTATCCTACTTTTCCCATGATGGAAATTTCATGACAAAAGTACAGACTTAATTGATATTTTCCCCTGAAAGAAA
Organism: Camellia sinensis; assembly: GCF_055761805.1. Classification (NCBI taxonomy): domain Eukaryota; kingdom Viridiplantae; phylum Streptophyta; class Magnoliopsida; order Ericales; family Theaceae; genus Camellia; species Camellia sinensis. The sequence goes on along the minus strand of NC_138961.1, from coordinate 2,733,325 downwards.
GAAGGCTAATGTAGAAAGATTCATCATTATAGTAGTGGAGATTAGACCAGCAGACATTCTTCTAGGAAATGTTAATTCAATTTGATCAAATCAGATTAGGAATCTAAAACTGATAACTCTCTTAATTGTATCCGATGATTGATACCTTGAGTCAAATTGTGACAAGTGCTATGCAGAGTTGCTCTAAACTGTGTCTCTGAAAACACCGCCCTAAGAGTAGAGGGTCTTTCTCCACCTTGGGCACACTTATTTTTACAGTTAATTCCTTTCATAGTTTTATGCTAAATGTCTTTTTCAATATGGTAATCTACCCTTTTTAATATAATGTCTTTGAGAATGAAATCATTAGATTTGTATAAGGAATTAGGTTGGGTGGAGAGGGAATTGGTATCTCCTATATGCAGTTTGTGAATGACAGAATTTTTCCTTCTTTATCGAAGGATTCTAAAATCTAAAATCTGAGTAGCATCCTAAAATTGTTTGACATTTGTTTGAGCCTAAGCTGAATATAATGAAGAGCATTTAATATGTTTGAAATGAGACTGAAAATCATTGTTATCTTCTTATAATTTGACTTTTGATATGGAGGTCCATTGAGATTATACATATGGGTGACAAATCTTCTATTTAATTCTGAGGCAATTCAGACTGGGATGACTCAGTCTGTTTAAGCTCGCTTTTGGTTGAGTTTTAAATTGAATTTAATATGAGATTGTTGGTTATTAAGCCCCACTTGCTTATTTTTTAGCTGAAGAATAAGAATAGTGAGGAAAAAAAGAAACAAAAAAAAGAGGGAATTACAATTCAATGTATTTTATAAAAAAATAATTACAAATACATTGTAAATCTTATAATTTTAATTATTAATATTCATAAAGTTTACCACTGATCTGTAATTATTTGTTTAAAACTACACTGATATATCTAAAATTCTCTCAGGTTGCATTTAGGAGTCAACAGATTAAATTATGGCACTTTCATCACATTTAATCTACCTCTCTAATGATGGAAGCATTGGCTTGTGTGCCAGACGACAACTTACTTGTGAAAGGCTTCGCAGGAGAGTGGCTGATCCTTGTTGTGTGGTTAATGTGAAAATGCAACCCAATAGAAGAATTCCGAAATACTTCGGCTTGTTAAGATCTTATAGGATACCTTGTGGATTGGAATCAAAATATTCAAATCTTCTCTCATGTGGGTCGATGAAGATCTCTTCAGTTTGTGAGAATAGTACAAGTATACCAGAGGTAGCTTCTCAGATAAGCTATATTTGCTATTTGTTTTCCGGGTACAAACTTTCTTTTCTTGTTTTAGTTTTTCAAAAAAAGTTACTGTTCTTCCTTTTCGTTTCTTTTTTGGTTTTCTAGGAAAAGGGGATATTTGAATTTCAAATGGAAGTGATAATGAGTGTTCTCAAGAGCCAATTAATCAAAGTAGCTGTCGTAATGGCTTGTACATTCTTGGTCATTCCAGCTGCTGATGCTGTAGATGCTCTTAAGACTTGTTCTTGCTTACTGAAGGAGTGCAGGTATTTCATCCAGATTAATTAAATTGTTAATGGAACTGGTAACTGGTGTCTGATTACTTAACCAATGATTAAACAACTACAGTTTCCTATTCTTATCTCGAGAATAAGTATTAGAAAGGAACTTTGCTTGTACGCTTCAGTTGGCTTTACCAAGAAAATTGGTTCGACTCCCACGGCGAACTTTTACACTTTTTTTCGTTAAGCTTTAGCAAGAAATTTGGTTATCTTTACACTATGATCTTGGTTGCACGACGTGGGGGTAGGGATGGGAGCGGGGGCAGGGGTAGAGGAGCGAGGGCATATTGAAGTTTCTTAGGTTGGAAGCGCCTATGGGAGCATGTACATATTTATTTATTAAATATAGAAAGATATTCTAACAATTATTTTTTTGTTGCTTAGTTGTAATATATGTATTATTAAATATAAATAAATATTAGAGATTCATGTCAACTATAAATTGTCTTTATTAAGTATAAATAAATATTATATAAATAGAAACTACTAGTACAAGTTTAAGTTGTTTTTCTTTTGTTTTTATGAGATTTATATGTTTGAAAGGTTTCTATGTTAGTTAGGAGCGAGTTTCTTTCTTGACGGGAGCTAGTTTATTACAAATTTCTTGGAGCGCAGAATCGCAGTTCTTAGTAAGGAACGCCACTCGAGTAGAAGGTTCATGCTACTAAGCCTATGATACATTGGTTCTTGTAGAACTTGAGTCAGAATTCATGACAACTATTTTCTTGGATGGTCATTGAAAAAAAGTTACAAAAGTTTCTTGGGAAGAAAATTGTTGGGATGGTGCTCTCTAGGTTGTGTTTTTGTAGCATTATTTTCATGTATTTTCTCATTTTCCTCGTTTTTTAAACTTCTCTTTGTCTATCATTTAACTAGTAAGTAGTAAGTCATAAATGACAGAGCTATTCATTTCCTGCAACATATGGCCATCTTATTTCAAAAGATATCCTTATCTGATTAAATGAGACTATTGATCTTCTTAGGGTGGAACTCGCCAAGTGCATTGCAAACCCGTCATGTGCAGCCAATGTTGCTTGTCTTCAGACCTGCAACAATCGACCTGATGAGACCGAATGCCAGGTTATTTCCACAAATTCTACCATTATGTCCTTGACACTCTGTGCTTGAAGGAAATTAAAACAATTTCTTTGCCCATCTCTTTTTGCAGATTAAATGTGGGGATTTGTTTGAAAACAGTGTTGTTGATGAGTTCAATGAGTGTGCAGTCTCAAGGAAGAAATGTGTGCCCCAGAAATCTGATGTTGGCGAATTTCCTGTCCCTCATCCTAATGTTTTAGTTAGAAACTTTAACATGAAAGATTTCAGTGGGAAGTGGTTCATAACTAGTGGTTTAAACCCGACTTTTGATGCTTTTGATTGCCAACTGCATGAGTTCCATATGGAATCCAACAAACTTCTGGGGAACTTGACTTGGCGAATACGGACTCCAGACGGTGGCTTCTTTACGCGATCAGCTGTTCAGAGATTTGTGCAAGATCCTACTCAGCCTGCGATACTCTACAATCATGACAATGAATATCTCCATTACCAAGATGACTGGTATCTTTATTATGCCTTTTTATATGCATTTATACATCCTTCCGTGTGTTTTTATTTATGGAATTTCTTTCTTTCTTTGTCTGTCACTTTTTTTTTTTTTTTAGTCTTTGTCTTTGTGGTGCCTGCTCTAATACCATATTGAATTGTTAACTACCAACTCATCTAAGAGCTGTAGATTCTAGAGGCAGGGGTAACTTCGTATAATCTCAACAATCACAGTGACACTCTTTTCATTGTCAATTTTAATTGCAGTGAAAATAGAGGGATATATTGATGGCAGCGATTATGTTTACCAAACAAATTAATTTTTGAAGTTTCACCCTAAGAAACACTTCTCAACCCTTGTTCGACACACCTCCAAACATGTCCCACTAATTTTTGAATTTTTCTAGATTTGAACAAGTTTTAGACACTTGCAGAACATGTATATCACTTAGACATATATGAAATACGATGCATTTTGAATAAAATAATTTAAAATCCCACAGTTATTTATTTTTTTGTAAATTTATATTTGTTCTTCTCTTTTAGAGTTTAAAAACTGGTGTTACATAACATTTTTTGGTCTTTCAATTAAATAGCATATATGTGACATAATAAGTGTTTATCCTAATATATGACATATAAATAAATATGAAATTATATATTTTGTATCCTTCATGTGTTGTGTCTTACATTTTTTTTGAAAATTTATGTGTGTGATATCCTTGCTTCCTAGATTTCTTCCAATTTTACACTTCAATAACAACATTCTAGGCGAGTTGAAACTTGACCTGACATTAATTTATTGTACTGATTGAGTTACCAAGTTTCCATGGTTATGTGGCTTTGTTTCTCATATATGTATTTGGGCTTAATTTTTGTACTCATGAAACTTTGAACCTTATCAATCTACAACTTAGTTAAATGATCTGTGCAGGTATATTTTGTCCTCCAAGATAGAGAATAAACCGGATGACTATGTATTTGTATATTATCGAGGCAGGAATGACGCATGGGATGGATATGGTGGCGCTGTTGTGTACACAAGAAGTGCAGTATTGCCCAACAGCATTGTACCCGAATTAGAAAAAGCAGCTCAAAGTGTAGGACGGGACTTCAGCAAGTTCATTAGAACTGACAATAGTTGTGGGCCGGAACCTCCCCTTGTGGAGAGACTGGAGAAGACCGTGGAGGAAGGAGAGAGAACAATCATAAGGGAGGTTGAGGAGATAGAAGGAGAGGTGGAGAAGACAGAGATGAACTTGTTAGGTAGGTTGCTGGAAGGATTTAAAGAGCTGCAACAAGATGAAGAGAACTTCCTGAGGGAGCTGAGTAAGGAAGAGATGGATATTTTGAGTGAGCTTAAAATGGAAGCGAGTGAGGTAGAGAAACTCTTTGGACAAGCACTGCCACTGAGGAAACTGAGATAGAATACAAGGTCCAAGAAAGAAAAAAGTAGGTGATGTTTCAATTTTTAAATTTTCATTAAAAGTTTGCAAAATTTATTAATTTATATTAGTATTTTTTTCACATGGTTTTTGACATACTAATCTTGCAAGTACATGTAATCATTTTGTCCTCACTTATCCACATAAACCCAAGTATATGCAATCTTCCTTCTCACACTTACTAGCTAGTTATAGAGCATATTGTCACGTCCCGCCAAATTACCTAGACATAATTGCCTACCAAGAGGAAGTCTCAATGAAGGGAGGCTAATGGAATATTCTGGAAGCTCCTGGAAGACTCGAGAAAATATGGGAATATGATACATAATTCTATAATGTACATGGAAGGATCTAAGAAAAGGTTCTAGAGTATTCGAGTGATATTAGAGGGATGGAAGCAATAGAAGCTTCTAGAACCCTCCTAGAGAAATGGAAGTGGTAAAAGATCCTTGTACCTACTTCTAGAAAGAGGTAGATGTTTGTATAGATGTTTTTAGGGAGAATTCTAGAAGCTTGTTGTAGGATAAGGAAAGCTTCCATGAGAAGCTTCTTCATAGTCCTTTTCTTGTATGCTCAGGAATATTCTAGAAAAGACCTAAGATGCCTATAAATAGGAGAGGAGTTCATTTATTTCATCCATGATCCAAAAGTTGTAAAGCTTTTTCAAAGTTAATACAAAAGGCATTTTCTCAAACTTTCATTGTCTTCTTACTTGTATTTCTTGCAAATTTGTGAGTTAAGCTCACGCAACATCACCAAGTAACACTTGTGATTGTCTAAGTGCCGCACGGATAGCTTGGAAACAACCAAGGCTGTAACAATATACCCGCCTTAAGGGAAAGTGAAGAATGGTGGTGTATTCATAAACATAATAGATATTCGCTTCCCCTGTTGTCTCAACTCTATCATATGCTTATCCATCAATTTATGCAAAATTAATGGTTTCTATTGTAAATATCTATTAATGACAACACAGATAAACTGCATTGGTCTGCAATTGAAATTGCATAATCCATAAAGTTGCATCTCAACTTTCATACAATCCAAAGAGACACTACCAATTTGGCTAACATTCATTATGATTTCCCACGAAACCTTAGTAGGTAAAATCAAGAAGAAAAGAACAAATCAATTTTAGTAGGACTAGTAAATTAGTAATCTCCTCTTCTCCTGCTGTTGACAAGATCACCAACAAATTTGTCGTCGTCATTGTCACATTGTTCCAATTATACATTGTAAGCAAAATCATAAACAATAGCAATGTGCAAATACTTTGCAGCCTCAGCCTTGCGACCTTCCTTGTATAAAGCACGGAAAAAGCCAATTGATCCCCCATTCAATGTTAGCAAGGCAAAGGTGTACGTGTCTACGTGAAAAGACCAGTAATAGATCACTCTCAATTCATATCTCGCAAGCAGTATAAATGCATCATAGTAATGGGCTTTCCTCTTTGAATCCTTCGGCTCTTTCAAATTTGCGACTCTTTCTAGGTGTTTGATTCCCTCTACATGTCTCTCCTGCTATACAAATGATTGTATTAGTGGTGTTTGGGTGATGATGGTGGCAGTGGCAGTTTGGTGGCATTAATACAACTTTAGTTCGAAAAACGTTTTTCACCTTTTAAAATTATAGGCTTGTTTTTTGTTGAGTCTTAGGCCTTGTTTGGTTTGAATTTAAGAAACATGTTTTGAGATAAAAAGTACGAAAATTTGTTTGATTTGGTTTTTTTTCAAAAGATGTTTTAAAAAATTATTTTGAGAGAGTTTTGAAAAAAGTGATTGATTTGATGTGTATGAGAGAGATATTTGTTTGGAAAATTTGTAAACCAAACAAGTTTTGAAAAAATTTTTTGGAAAAATTTGTTTGGTTTGATTACTTTTGAAAATTTATTTGTAGAGAATTTTTTTCAAAATTTTTTGAGAAACACAAACCAAACAAGGCCTTATTTTCTGTTGTACCATATGTCAGAAAATACAAAAAATATTTTCAATTCAAACAAATAGGGCATTAATGTTATGTTGTACAAGTATGACTAAACTTCACCTGACGTATATAGGCGACGCCTGCCCACTGAGAAGCAAAAATCAAGAGATCAGCCTCCTCAACTTCTGTTGGATGGCCAATGAGAAAAAGTTGGCGAAAATTATAGAAAATCATTTGATTAGCGTGGGGGCAAATAATGCAAATTTTGAATGCTCCTAACCAAATCAAAAGGAGCCAGTGTACGTGATGATCAACAAAAATAGTCATTTTGCAAGCTCTACTCCAAGAAAGATTAAGAGTAATATAACTGCAATTTACTAAAGAATTCAAAATTCAAACCTTGGAGATGGCACGCTCCAAGTATTCTGTAGCCTCTGCAAGCTGTCCACTTTGCAATAGTGTCTGTCCCATAACAATCATGCCTCTCACATAATCGGGATCCTTTTCAAGTGCCAATCTGTAATATTAAATTACTTGCACATTACAACCACATAAGACAAAGCTATTTACCCTAGGAGGAAGACGGATGTTACCGTAGCAATGGAATTGCTCTATCTTTATGACCTTTAGCCAAGAGTGATAACTGTAAAAGTCCCATTTATTAAGATATAAGAAAATGGCTCTCTCTAATGCTCGCATTAAAAACACGAGGTTTATGTTCAGTGGACTCACAACAAGCAGTTCTTGAGCAGACAGATTGTGCACACGAATTTTCCGCTCCTTTCTTAGCAGATCTGGTTGCATTTCTCCAGGTGTATCCATTTCTTCACAATTTGCAATAAGGACTGGAGCCGCCTTGTGAGGTAGCCCTAACTTCTCATGAACACTAGGATGGTTGAGAGAGAGTTGCTGCAAAAGTTGTTTGACATGTTTTTAAAAACTATTTAAATGCTAAAGATGACCTAAACTCCTACTAACGGGCTTACACAGATGCAAATCCCAGAGACTGTACCATGAACCTTAAAAATTTCCAACTACTACATAAACAGAGTATTGTGTCAGAAAGAAAATCAATCAGCATGAAATGAAAGGCAAAGCAAAAATTTGTTGCCAACGTGATTCACTACTGCCCAAGAAATTTCAAATAATGTGTTAATATAGCACAACATGACAACAGGCCAAGGTTGGAACAAGGCAGGTTCATCGCTGCCCAACAATAGAAACTTATACCAACAATGAGAAAAGTTCACGTTGTACGTTACTCAGCTCTACATCTAAAGGGAGAGGAATTACGTTAGGCAGACAGCCAACACAAGCTGCTTTCTTTTTTTTCCAAACCTTTGTCGTAATAGCTTTGGAAAATTCATCATGCTCCTATTCAGTCTTGTTCCCATTCCCACCCCATGCTGGCACTACATCTGAAAATGTATTTTTGCCCTTACAAAAAGCTGCCAAAGGTTAGTTCCAATGTGGTATGTCACTAGAGTTTCGAAGAAAAGGGACTAGAATTCTCCGAATAGTTGTCCTTTCAAGATATTTTTGAAATGAAGTTAAAGGCCAAAGGGTTACGGAGGGGTTTACGATTGGTTTAGGCTTAATAGGGAAGCGTTTTGGAATAAAAAGTGATGAGCAACTCTAGAAAAGTGAGTGGGTATTAGGACATTCTTTGTACACTAGTGGTCACACACCACCTTGTTAAGACACAAAACACATTATAATTTTGAAAAAAATAACTTGGAATTCAACGATAAAAGAAAAACAATATAAATATATACATATTAATCCTTGCTCGTTTAGATTTTGGGAATTAGTATCATGTTCCTTTGTTATTATGTTTAAATGAAACACTCGTATATTGACATTAAAAATATATATAATTAAACATTTTTTGCACGTGTTGTATCCTGCACTTTTTAAAAATTATCATATCAACATGTCCATGTTATACTTCTAATCTCCAGATTGCATAGCCTTTCGGCCATTGATACATCGGTTTATCCACGTAATACATTTTTTAAAGTGGATGTCTCTTGGAAAATATCTCATTTCTTATTTAGGATATTTGCATCAAAAGGAACTTTTGATCTAATTGACAAATTCATCTTGGGAACACCGATCCAAATCAAACTCATCCTTGGGAATATCAGCACCAGAACACGCAATAAAACCTCCAGCACATTGTCAAATGTTTCCTCTATGGGGGTGTTTGTTTTGGAAAGATTGGATATAGGATTGGACTATTAGTTCGGATGGACTAATAGTCTGTTATTTGTTTTAAAAGTTTTGCTCCTGACTATTAGTCTCATATTTGTGGGACTCTACTATTTCATGGGAGAGAGGGTGGGATAGAAACTATGGGATAATTTATCCCATGGGATTAGCTTCTAAAATTATATTTTTGCCTTCTGGTATTTAATTATGTATTAAATTTAATAAAATTCAATAAAATTTAGATGTTTCAATTTAAAAAATAAAATAAAATAATATTATTTAATTTTTATTTTTGTTTTATTTATTTAATTTTTTAAAATAATTTTTTTATAGATATTTTATTGATGTTTTATTTTAAAATCTTGTTTATATTTTTTTAAATTTCATTATTTAAATTTTAATAGATGTTTTATTTTATTTCATTATTTAATTATTATTATTATTTAAAATAAATTTATTTAAAATTTTAATTAAAAAATAACATATATTTTTATTGATATTTAATTTTTTAAAAATAAATTTATTTAATTGTGCAAAAAATAAAATAAAATAAATTTTTATTTAATCTAGTTAAAAATAATTAAAATATTAAAGCTATGTTTAATATTGCTATTATTTAGTAAATAATTGAAAAGGATAAAATAATCATTTGAGTATTTATTCTTCTCTATAATATCCCAAACAAACATTGGGTTCACTAAAAATAGTCCAACCCAGACATCTAATCCCATGACTAAACAAACATAAGAAACAAATCCAGTCCAACCAAATAGTCCGGGGACAATGTATCTCAGGACTAATAGTTCGATTGATTACAATCCCCTTTATCCAGTCCGTCCAAACAAACATACCCTATGGCCATGTTTGTTTGGGCGGACTGGATTAGCATTCCCATGACTAATAATCTTGGGATTACGAATCCGTTGAATCATGTATCCTATCTTAACTAAAAGTCAAGTTTAAAATAATTAGTCCGTACTTTAATTGTTTAACCAAACATCGGATTAATAATTTTATTGGACTATTAGTCCAATCCCAAGCTCATGTCCACCCAAACAAACATGGCCTATATGTAACAAACAAAGAGCAAGGTCTAACCTGAATGAGAGTCAACGAACTATTAGTCAGCCAAAAGACCAAACTCCCCTGCAAAGCAAATAGAATGAAGGCAAGACTTCAAAATTCTGAGCTTTGGAGGAAAAACTCTACTGGCAAAAAAACACAGAAAGATGCGAATATATATGTCATAAGATTGTTTCTTAAATTTTGGTTCCACAGCATTGGGTATGCAGAATTGTATCAGAGGTGATTCAGGATTTAAAAGCATATGCATTTAGATTTCCTAACTTCCCCAGAAATAAAGGTTGTATGGAATCACTCACATCACACCATAGGTTCAACCCTTCTAACATCATTTCTAAGATGGCCAAGTTTGTCCCTTGGAGTAAAATAACTTATGTATCAAATGTAGCTAAGTTGTTCTTTAGAAGAGTCATTAGACTACATTGATTTTCATTGCGTGAGGTAAGGATGTTAAACTTGTTACTTGCATAGTTTCATAGGGTAGAAACTTTGGATTTTGTTTAGGACTAATTTGAAGTTCTCTCCAGCATTGCATCCCCAAAATGAACGCAAACTGAGGTTTTTAATAGTAGTTTGGGAAATTTACATGGATATGCATTATAGGTGACAAACTAGGTAATTGGGATTTAGTGTTGCAACAGTATAATTTGCTTATAAGAGTTCAGGCTATCAGATTACTCATATGAGTTCTTCTGAAATTGTTCATGGGTGCCAGCTCATTCGCTTTATACCTTTACCCATTGTGGTACATCCTTCTAAGCCAACTGAGTCTTCTTCCCAATACATTCATGATCAACATACCGATAAAATGAGAAAAAATGTCATTAGTAATGACAAATGATAATTCTTCTCAACCGGGAAGATTTTTTTCTTTTTCTTTTTTGATAAATAAAGATGGAAGCAGCATTAAAAAGGGCCAACTAAAGGGGGTGCAACCTAGTACACACTATCTATACAAATGAAACGGTTAAAACTTATATGGAATTTAAGTGATCCAAAATAATATTGCCTATCATCTTAAAAAAAAGAGAAGAAGATCAGATATTGAATTACCTGGGGTACACAAAACCCAATGAACATTATAGGTAGTGTCAATATTTCCAAATACAACTTGCAATACTGCACGGAAAAGGCAATCCTTAGAACTTTCCTGCAATAAATAGCATAAGCAACAAAAGGCAAACACGTTTAAAGATTTTACAAGAATTTAGATGGGGGATGATAAGAGGAGTTATATAATCGAAAATCTCTCAAAGGTGATTGTTTCTCCATTTTGAAAAAATTTCGCAGCAAATAGTCTCAACAAATTTAATAAAAACATATGAATGCTTGCTTAATAAGATTTTCAACTATATATCTATGATAAGATAGCAATATTTATGAAACTTAAACTACCAGACATCTTCTATCATCCGCTCACTTTTCCAACTGAAGATGTCCAAAATGAAACCTGATAAAATCATAGGGAGAAAAAAAAAAAGTCAGGCAAAAAAATTATATACCCAAGCAACACTAAGAAAACAAGCTACTGGATACAACAACGCACCAACAAATCTAGATGATCAAAGAGTTTTAGACAGTGCATGTCTGTAACATCACCTACCCCTAAAAAAACATCCGCATTAATAAGATTTTCAACTATAAATCTATGATAAGATAGCAATATTTATGAAACTTACAGGGCAGCACATGCATTGATCCAGCACCTGCTCCTGGAAAATCCATCGCCTACCGTAGCCTTGCAATACAATCATTCTACTTCACAAAAATGTGCAGTATTGATTGGAGTGCCACATAATACAAGTGGACATTATTTTTCAAGGGATGGGGGTGGGGGAAGGGGTCCCCGCAACTCAATCCCGGATTGGTGAGCATGGCTTCACCAAAAGAGTAGAAATTTGATAAGCAAACTACTAGAACAAACATCATATTATAAAAATTCATAGGGGTGAGCATAGCTCAGATTGGTTTTGTTTGAGATAAAATCAGGACCAATCTGTTGTCTACGGTTTTATAAAAATTAGAACCAAACCAATCTATTTAAATCATGAAACCAATCCGAACCAAACCATTTAAACATGGTTCGGCTCGGTTTAGAACCACGGTTTCACATAATCTATTCACAAAAAAAATCATATGACATTTTCATTTCAACATTAATCTACCCATGATTTTTCAAAATATAAACATGCATATTGTTCCACCTTTAACTTAAACAAACATAATATCTAGTAAATAAACATATTGTTCAACATGTAGTAAGCATGAAACTCCCATTAAACAAACATTGTCTATGGCAACAACAATTACAAAACTAAAACTAAAAAAAGCAACAACAAGAGGAGAATGAAATGTTATGAATTAGGGTTTTGGTTTTATATACAAGAGGGTAGGATAATATGCATAAGGGGTATATGGTATGGATATGGTCTAAGTGACATACTGAAACACCCCGAATAACGTTACTTGCAATAACCATAATATTATTCATCTTTGAATGCCCTTAGCCAAATTAGCTAATCTTATTATACACATAATTAAAGTAAAGCTTAAAAAAAATGAATAGTTAAGAAGCTTTAAAAATATGAATTTCATTGTCAACTGTCAAGAATTAGAAAGTAATCACCTCTTAAGGTTAGGAAACAAATATATACTACACCGAAAGTATTTTTATGTGACATGATCAAATATTCACCTTAATTTAATTACTTTATAATGCTTTAGAAATAGAAATATGAACTATTAAGATGAAATCTTAGAAGATGAATACAATTGGTAAGGAATCTAAAAGAAATATATGTGTTAAAACTATGAGACTTAGGAAATTGAATCAATTTTAAGGAAAGTCTTTGTATAAAATTTTAATGAATAATATTGAATTAGGGGATAACTTTGAACTTGAAAACGAAACACATAGATATCTTAGAAACCTTAATTGAGGAGCTTAATAGCTTTAATGTGATGATTGGAATATTTTAGACGCTTTGTCGAAAAATTAATCAGGATTAACGAAAATTAAGCGAGATTAATTTAATTTAATTGAGGTTAATTGATTAATGAAGATCAAGGAATAATCCTAATTAATTAGACCTGAGATTGATCAATTAGACTAAGTGGAGTAGTATTATAATTGAACAAAAATTAGAAGTTAGAAGGGAGTAAGCCTCAAGTATTTCCTATTACTTTATTAGCAAATTGAAGGGAGAGGGGGGGGGGAGAGAGAGAGAGATGTGCTGGAACTTTGTTGAGTCAAGAAGAGAGAGATGAGATAATCAGAGCAAAACGAAGAAGAAGAGAAGAAAGAGAGTTGGAGGAATGACAAATTCAAGCTTAAAATTTAAGGAAAATTCATCAATAATAATAGGTAAGGAATTTCACCCTTTTTCTTGTATTGTTTATACATAATTTAACTAGAAAATCAATTGAGTGATGTTTACAAAGAATTTAAGACAGAATTGAAAGAAAGTTTGAAATGAGTTGGGTTTCAAGAAATTTTCATAAAATCATGTCTTTGATCAAATTAAGTGGGTGTTTAGAAAACTGCTATTTTAGTAGACTATTTTAGTAGATTAAAATTTTTGTGTTTGGGAAAATAATTGAATTTTTTTATAGTTGGATGTGATGTTTGTGAGAAAAAAAATGAAATGATTATGGGCTTGATATGACATTGTCTTATTGGCTATTTTAGTCTATTTCGTCTTTTTGTGAATTTAAGCCTAAAAAAGCTAAAATTTCACTTCCCAAACATCACCTAAATTTTAAATCCTTTTACAAATAAATGATTTCTACGGTTTTCATATCATATAAATATGTGTTTTAGAAGTTATAAGTCTTTAATTGAAGTTGAATATGAAGAAAATAGAAGAAAATCAAAATAGAACAAGAAAGAAATTAAGATTGTGAAATTGTTTTGAAAATCAAGAATTAGTTTAGTTTTGATCTCAAATTCTTGCATACAAATTCTTTTCTAAGAGTTTGCTTTTAATTTAAACAAGATTTGGAACATCTATGATCATAATTTGAAGCTTTGAGTTGAATAACTAAGTTTGAGGCACCAAGAACATGAAGAACAACTTTAGCTCGTCCAACCCAGAATTTCCCACACATGCCCTAGCTTTCCCGCACGTGCGGCCAACCCTCCTAGAAATTGATTTTCACCACTGAATTAACCGCATGTGCCCTCAAATTTTCTGCACCTGTGGCGACCTTCTTGCACGTGCAGAACCCCTGTTTCAACCCAACTTCAAATAGGCATATCTCTCTCATCCGGACTCAATTTTAAGTGATTCTTGAGTCTAAATTCAAGCCCTGGAAATCTAGTTTCCAATGGTGATAGTCTCACATCCAAATTCTAAGTATACAAAAAGATATGTTTAAATTAGTGAAAGCTGCTCATTTTCTTCCTAACCATTTCATGCTAACTCCTTTCCTAACTTAGCTCTCTTTCATTTCTTCCTATTTCCTTAGCCTTAAACATCTAAACATGATGGGTGTGTTTGGTTTGGTTTTGAGAGATAAATTTTCAAAAAATATTTTGGAGAGAAAGTTTAGAAAATTTTTTAGTTTGTTTGGTTGTATATTTTGGAAATAGTTTTGGAGTGTGAAAGTTTGGGATGATTTGATATTTTGTTGTAGTTGAGTAGATGTATGTAAGAGAAAAAATGATTGAGAATAAGAGAGGAGAGAGAAAAAGTGATTGATTGATGTGTAGGAGAGATAAAGTGATTTTGGAATTTTTTTTCCAAAATCACTAAACCAAACAAAATTTTAAAAAAAATTCTCCAAAATTACTCTCCCAAAGACAAACCAAACAAGGCCTTTCGTATTTTGTTGTATTTAATAATTTTTTTTAAAGATTTTTATACAAATTTTATACTTTGCTTAGGTTATTGTGTTTAGTTTCTTATTTCTTTCTGTTGTTTTGTACCTTTGTTTTGGTCTATGTATGTTGTGGTTCTGCTGGTTGAGTTCTCCTCAACTAGCTTTTGGAAAGTGTAAGCACATGATTGGGTCGCTTTTCTGGTGCCAACTTAGTTGGGATGAGTATGTGTATGGTTCACTATGATGCTATTAGCACTCATTTTGTTTATCTTTTTTGATGTTAGATGTAAAGGATTTATGCTTAGTTCTGATTCAATAAAATTTGTTTTTGTTGATTAAAAAAAAAAGGTAAATCTGAAGAGTAGTAAAAATTTATTAAAATATTCAAAAAAATTATTAAAAATATAAATTAAAACTCCAAAAACTATTTTTAAAAACTTCCAACCAAATCAAGTGGTGTGATTATGAAATAATTCTTTGATTCAGATTTCCTTTCCAAATCTTGTTAGAAGAAGTGGACTTTTAGTTGGCAACCACGCAACAAAATGTAAAATTGCTTTTCATTGGCAATTGCATCGTGAAATTGTATGCATGATTGGTCAAATCAAAATCAAAATTATATGGTGATTAAATCAAATATTTGGTATTAAAATGATGTAGTAAGTCTTTGGTTAATTAAATTAAGCTATAGTGATGTAACAAATGAGTTTTTGATTAATCAAATTAAGTCACTTGTCAAATTGAGGTGACCAAACTAATAAAATTATGACAAACCATTAAAATAGTATTTATATATTTATCTCAAATAAATCAAAGATAATTATCAAAGAAGTTAAAATCTATTAAGACTCTACTCTACTCATGCCAATAAATAAGAGTGGTCTCCAAGTGAAATTTACATACAATTCTATACACAATTCTAGATACACAAATCATGTAGAGTGAAAAATCTACATCAAGCCATTGGAGAAAGCTCCATCGGATTTGTTGAAGTATCCAACTCAAAATCAATTGGCAATGAGTGGAGAGACTCTTGCATAATATTAACCAAACTTGGGTGGCTTAGATTGGCAATATGAGTTTAAGTCTAACATTTCCCTCACGTGCTGGCCGATAGGGCGTGGAGGTGATTGAGAGGTACAATTGAGAGATGGATCATTTGTACCACATGATGTAAGAGGTCACCCAAGACTTAACTTTGATATAATGTTAAAACATCTACTTCAAAACTAATTGGCAATGAGTGGAGAGACTCAAGCTTGGGTGGCTTAGATTGGCGATGTGGGTTTAAGTCTAACAGAATTTAAGCATCTAAAACCTCAAAGGCATTTTTCACCAAATCGTATCAATCTCCATAAAGTATAAAACTCGAAGGATCAAATTAAATTGTTTGTGATGAAACTCCATCAATCTCTATCACATTTGAAACTTAGAGATTAAAGTCAAAGTTTATCAGGAAACCCTACAAATTTAGGGTGTGTTCCGTTTGTGTTTTGAGATAAATTTTCAAAAAAAAATTTGGGAAAATTTTTTTGGTTTGTTTGATTGTATATATTGAAAATAGTTTTAGATTTTAGAAATTTGGAATGATTTTATATTTTGTTATAATTAAGTAGACGTGTGTGAGAGAAAAATTGATTGAGAAGGAGATAGAAGAGATAAAAAGTAATTGATTGATGTATAATAGAGAGAGAAGTAATTTTGAAATTTTTTTGAGAAAATTTGTAACCAAACATGTTTTTGGAAATTTTCTTCCCAAAACATGTTTTAAAACACAAACCAAACACACCCGATATTTTTCAATGCAAAGCATATGGAATTGTTGTGGAATATTTAGGGCCCTTCAACATATGTCTTTGGCACATTTCAATATTCATCAAACCTTAATTACCTAGGATACTTCTACGCATGCATTCGACACTTGTTAATACTTGATTTAGAGTGGAAATAAGCTTAGGAAGACCTTGAACATTCTAAGAAAATAATTAAGAAATATTAAGGTATGTTTAGGCACTTGAATTGAAATAGGAGCTTGTAAGTTGAATTGTGTTCGATGTCATGTTCGTGTTCTACGTAGATCAAGCATTTGGAGGAAGAAAACACCCTTGGTTCAAGAGCCATTTGTGAGTAATATTATTGTAAAGTTATATTCGAAAATTAGTTTTGAAAACTTGTTAATATGTCATATTTTGTCAAATCCTTATTTTGTTTCTGAATGAATGAATGTCCTATATTTGGATGAGTCTACTAATGGCATCTTTAGTAAGTTTTAGCCATTGAAGGACGTTTGTTTCCGTACTATGGCCATTATTGAGATTTCCCTTTGACAACCGAGAACGGTTTTTTTTGTTTTGCTCTAAAGATGTACCTTGTTATTATGTTTTGAATACGAAGTACTCTTATTAGAAATCTTCGAATGCTTTTGGAAATATGAATTGAAATCAATACTTTGTAAATGCTTGGAATTCATTCATTTATCACTTTACTGTAATATTACTCACTAGGCAATGGCTCACCCCTCACCCTTATACGTATGTAGGTGCAAGAGAAGCATCATGAAGAAATTAACTCTGTGAAGTTCATGTTTATATGCTAGGGACAAGAGGGTTGTAATCAGTCTTATGTATGTTGTATTCCTTGTAAATAGTATGTAATCAAAAATGATGTATGTTTCATCACATAAAGATAAGCACTGCTCTGAATGGATGTTCAAATGAAATTAATGGACTCAGCTAAAGTGATCAACTAAAGTGATTAATAACTTTCGCAACTTAAAATGAGATTTGCCCCAATTATCATAAGAGTCCAACTTGATTTTTGTTCAGTTAAGCCATTGGTAGTCAGGGACCATCGGCCGGTCACTATACCATCCTGTTTGGGGCGGGTTGGTGTTGTGACACATACGATTTGAATCTATTCTAATCCAGAACCATGAAGTGAAATCCAGAATCGATCCGCGTGGTACAGTTCCTCAATTTTTCAATCCAGAACCGGACTACGGATTCAAAAAACCAATCCAAACCTAATGAATTGGATTGGATCGGTTCTGTTTGCGGATTTTATGAATTCCTTGCTCAACTCCAAAATTTCAATTCACAATTCTCTTTAAATATATGAGGCAATAAAACATTATTTACGTTGTAGGAACATCCAAGAAGACAATTAATAGGAGTTTGCTTCTCCACTCACAACAGAGTCTTGAAAGTACAAAATATGAGATAAAACTGGCAAGAGCAATAGTGAAAATAATAATAGACCGTAGACATATCTAAAAGTTGGGTATGCCAGTGTCTTACACAATCAAACCCCCGGATGGTGATCAAGTGACATCCTACGAATGCTTGTCATCCACAAGAAAAAGCATGGGAACGGCACATATTTTGCACAAAAAGGAAACACAAAGCCTTAACAAATTTCTATGTAATATAGCATACCAGAAAACAAATTTTCTACAAAACCATTTTTTTCTTTTTTCTTTTTTCTTTTCTTCTATAAATAAAATTGGAGAATTTACACTTTACCTCTTGGGGTTTGACACAAAAACACAACTCCATCCATGTGGCTCAAAAGTGAAACATAACCCCGGTGTGGTTTGGATTGAAGTGCAAATCTTAAGGCCCGTAAAGGTGGTAGTAAAAGAAGGGCGCAGACTGATTATTTTAGTACTAGGCTCCTGTAAATGGCACAGGAAAGTCTAAATCCTCCACTCAAAACACTTTCTCCTTTGTCTCTTCTGAGCTCTTATGGGGGAGGGGCTGAGACAAGGGTGGAGAAGGCACAAGAGAGATTTGCAAAGAGCGGTTGGAAAGGAAGGGTTCATGTTCAAGGAGCTAGGAGCTAGGAGCTAGGAGAGCTGCCTATGATAGTAAAATTAAGTGGGTAGAGAGAGTTGGTGCTTGGGAAGGGTCTCCATCATGTACTTCATGCAAAAACCTAATTTCTTTTTTTTGTTTTTATTTTCTTCCCTTGTGTTCCAGCATGCAGCATGGTGGCGGCTACTAATCTGCTAGCTTACTTTCACTACCAAAGAGTTCCATTCATTCTGATAATGTTGCAATTTTGCATTATTAATGAGGTTGAAATTATCCTATAAGAAGAAAATTAATGATTTTGAATTAAATAATAGATTACAGCATAGAGTGAATAGAACTCTCACCTGGACAGAAAAATATGCCAGGAACCATAAATATGAAGCGCACCCAACTGCTCGTTTTTCCTTACGGAAGAGTGAAAGTTGGTCAATATAAATTTTTCCCAAGAGGTGGTGGCAATGGAGGAGGCACTTTAAGAGATGCATAAGAAAGTCAAGCAAAAATTAAGTGCAAGTTAAATAGCCAACCTCACTGAAATGTAGATGGAATCCTTTGTAAATAACAGCAAATTGGATACATGTTTTTTTACGAGTCACTGAATATAATCACCTACTTTTTTCTATTAATGGGCTGATGTAGAAAACTGGGGGAATAAGAGAAGAAGGAAGAGAGGAAAGAGCAACACAGACAATTCATGCCCATACCACAGTAGTAGTAGTAATAGGTGACTGCATACATGGTGGAGGCACCAGTGTGGTGCAATTGGTATAGTTATACTGTAGTAGGGACCTTGGGGTATCACTGGAATAATTAATAAAAAAACGCCAATTTACCTCATTGAATTTGTATTGACTCCCTACGCTGCTTGGTGTGGCAAGGGGCAGTATTGAACTAAAGCCATATGGCAGTCAGTTTTCCTTAAAAAGGGAAAAGTACAAACCACATTGATGAGCATGTGGAGTCATCCCATATATTAAATTCAAGCATTGTACCTGTGTAAAGTGTATTGTTGGAAAAAGAACGACACTTCACTCATGAAAATTGGCACGTCTTAAAGCCATACTTCATTAAAAAGTCAAAAATTAGTCCACTGAATCAACCATGAACATGTCTAACAAACGTGCTTATTCTGCAGTCCGCACAAACAGAAACAAGTATGTCTCTTTATTTTTCATCAGGTAGATTATTTTCAAATGAATTCAAATGGCAGTTGATTTGGGTGCAAGTGATGTGTCAAGAAAGTCCAAAATGGAGTTCAAGAGTCTACTAACGGAGAAAGATAAAAGGATAAAATTAAGTTTAGTTGAAGGTATGTCGGGTTTTTGGACCCTATGTTAAGTAAGGGTTCCAAATCTTCCAAAAAAAAAAAAAAAGGCTCCTCCTATGATACATTTATGGTTACATTATACTTAGGTGCGCACACAGAAAAAAGGAACAATTATAATCCAATGTTAAAGAAAGTAAACACTCACATTTAGGAAACAATTCTGCAAGCTTTTTTAACTTCTCAAGTTGCAATATAAGCATGGGCAGCAATGTAATTCTCAGAACCAAAGTTGAAGAAGCAATTATTACCCACCTGAAAAGTTTCATTATAGATATGGACATTAGAACACGAAAAATGTAGAAGAAAAGCATAGTTACAATGCATGTTTCCTGCATCAACTATGTAATTATCAAGACACGAAAGTGTATCTTCTGCAATAAAAAAGAGAATAAAAAAATAGCCAAAACTTAAAAAACAGTTGGAAATATGTAAAATTTTCAAAGACGTACATCAATTCAACTAAAAATTATGAAAATTGCTCATAAACTTGGTCAAAAGACTCAAAACCATGGTTACAGAAGGGTTAGATCAAGTTGTTCACATTATAGGGACGCACAAACAACAAATTATAGCAGTATTTAAGCACTGTACATAATTAATGCCTCCACTGCTACGTTATATGGACTTGGGTATGGGTATCGGGTGCAAGTTCAAGCGTCACACATTCATAAACCTAAATGTTAGGATATTAGGATATGCATCCTAAAGTTGGACACGTTTACAAGGACACATTATAAACACTTATATATATCTTGCATATTGTATGATATTTTTAGATAAAATGTGGAAAAAATTATGGAGAAATATTGAAATTAAATAGGATTTAGTGATAATATGGAATTTCTATCTGTTCCATCTATCATATGTGAGACTATAAATTTTTTTTTACCAACAAATGTTAGTTTCTTCTTTTTCAGACAATGTAAAAAATTAGCAGATACAAGTGTCTAAATTGAATATGGTGTCAGACACATATCTCACAACTTTTGTACTTTGGAGAATAGAAGAGTCCATGTAACGCAGCTACCCTGAGTAAGTATTCTTTGTCCCTAATTAAACAATTAACTACATTTCTATTTGTCTAGTTCTAGTGAATGCTGGGACAGATCTAGGATTCGAACTTTGGGCGGGCAAAAATACATATAACTTTTTATCGAAAAATATTATCATAAAAATTTTAAGGGCTAGTTTGGCATGTACTAAATAAGCCAAAAAGTCAAAAAGCCACTATCTTATTTAAGTCACATCATCTTATTTAAATCACATCACCTCTCTAACACATCACATCAAACCCAACCCAAACCCAACCCAAACCCACCAATAAGTCAAAAAGTGCACTTTTTTAGGACATCCCAAACCAACCCTAAATTTTGATTTATACCAGCATAAAAAAGTGAATAATATTACTATTAATCAAACATTCTTTGCTATGAAGCAAAGGTACTCCAAAAATAGTGTCGTACAAGTACCGGATACTTACCGGGTGTAGATATGCGTACCGGTACGACGGTACGCGTACCGGGTACGGCAAAAGGGGGTCCGGTACGTTTGGTTCATTCGGGTACGGCGTGGGTACGCGTACCAGGTACGGCAAAAGGGGTCCGGTACGTTTGGTTCATTCAGGTACGGCGTGGGTACACCATGGGTATGCCGGGGCCTTTTTTTTTTTTTTTTTTTTTTGTGCCCTTGCAAATCAGCAATTTTTTTTATTTTTTTTGGTGCCCTTGCAGATCAGCAATTTTGATGTTTCTCCGTTGTCCTGTCTATTTGTATGAATTGTATAAGCATATCAGCAAATGATTTTGATGCTTTTAAAAAGCAATTTGAACAAAAAAAAATAAAAATAACAAGGCTTATAAAGGACAGTTCTGTGTATGACTATGCATTATACTTTTGCTTCAAATCCTCCTAGAATTTCTTTATAAAATCTTTAATCATAACAAACTTTTAAAGTTTATGCACAAAACATTAAAAATTGATACGGTTTTAGTTGATTAGTAGTGGTTGGGAATGATGCAATTTTATGGATTATGCAAATTGCAATTGACAATCTGCCTCAATTGAAAATTTGGTCTCACCCTATAAAAATAGCAAATTAATGAGCAAAAAGAACGATTTTAAAAATAAATTATGATCACAAACTTACAGTGCGTAACATGTCAAAGTGAGAGATTTTACAAATATTTTTTTTAACGCTTAATGATTTTAAATTATAAGAAAATGAGTAGTTCTCTTTTTAATTATGATATTTAATTTTAATTTGTAGATTGAATCCTTTAACCATAATTATATATAAATATATATATATATATATCAGCATATCGCAGCCGTATCCGTATCATACTTTTTTTAAATTTTACCGTATCGGCGTATCCGCACCCGTACCCGTACCGATACCGTACTCGTACCCGCACCCGTGCTTCCTTGATTCTTTGTCTACATAATTGAGAACAAAAATATAATCGTACATATAATCACCACTTTTTGTAGTATATATATATATATATATAAACATCTATAATAGAAAACCTTAAGTTACATCTTTCTCAATAAATGTGATCAAATAAATTGTTACAAAATCATTTTACATCCTATTACGCAGTTTAGTTTTGAAAATTTTCATGGTTGAAAATGCATATTTTTAGGAGTGAAATGATAATTCGTTTTAATAAATTGTATTAAATTTTATGAACTCAATTTTAAGAATGACATGTTGAAAGTAGACAATATTTTCATTTCTGCACAATATTCCTATTTCTAGAGAATGAACTAACAGAGGAATGAATACAAAATAAGGTACATAAGCAAAGTGTGATTTATAGGAGAAAAAAGAAAAAAGAAAAAAAAAACAACATAAATGACATATTAACATAAAACAAGAATAGTAACAAATAAGAACAAATAGAAGAATATAAGTAACTTAAATAATACAAAAATATAACAAATAACACAGAACAAACAGAATACATCAATATTTGATAAACCTCAATTTGGAAACTATTTTTAAAATTTTGTAATGTAAATAATTTGGGTTGTGAATCTTTATAATTTTTAAGGTGCAAACTATTGAAATTTTGAGGGTACGAAACTAGTCTAGTTTGAAATTATCTTACTAATTATTAGTATAATACACAATTTATAAAAATTTTGGGTGCACCCCCCTTACCCTACCTACCCTAGATTTGAATGTTCCTCCCTCCCACAATCTCTAACAAACACAATAAGACAAATTTTGTTTTAATTCAATCCTTCAAACTAAAACCTATAAGAATCAAATTATGGTTACTTTGTATTTCCTCAATTCCATTTTCAAATTAAAATTTTTCATATTCCACCTAATTTTCACAACAACAAAACCTGAGTGTTCAACAGAAGTGAATATACACACCAAGGCAATCCAGTGAAGTCATGGCAATAATCAAGCAACGAAACCACTGCACGAACAGAAAGAATCAACTCCGCAATGTTGACATCACCAGCAGAAGCAGAGGCATTAACCAGCACCTCTGCAACTTCCGAACCATCACCATCACCACCAGCACTAGCACCAGCACTAGCAAACCGCAAACTTGAACCGAATTCTGAGCCACGAGTGGAAAAAAAGCAGAAACACAAGAAATTGTAGTGAGGAGAGAGCAAGTGCAGAGTCGATGGTGGAAGAGGAAGAATGTGTTTTGGGGATGTGAGGTTGTGAGATTGATCGAAGAGGTTCGAATGAGAAGAAATGTGGGAAGAATAGACAGAAGAAGAAGAAGAGATTAGGGAAGAAAGAGTTGGAGAAGAGCGACGACGAAGAGGCTTTGATAGTAAGAGCTTCGGGGTTGCCATTGCTGGCAATGGCATCGTGTACAATACCAAACTTACATATCACACTAATAAGAAGCCCCAAGACTCCGTTTCCATGGAGGGGTTTGCTGCGAAACAAAAAGAAAGAGGGTGAATGGATACTCTTTCACTTATTTGTTTGTTTGGATAGTTAAGTAGGGTGAGAAAGCGTGAGAAATTGTAATAGATGGTGAGAAAAGAATTATTACAAAACTTCAGTTTTGTTTCTCACTAAAAATAATGAGATTTAAGTAAAAGAAGAATTGGGTTTAATAATTTTTTTTTTTTAAATATCAAAATTACTCTTATGAAAAAATATAACTTACTAATATAGAAGGTTATCTTAGTAAAATGAGGTATAACTCTTTCATTTCTTTTTTGTTATTTACTCTATCCAAATAAGATAGGTGAGAAATCACATTCTCTTCTCTTTTATTCATCCAAACATGATGGTAAGAAATCATAATCATTTTCTTTCTGTTCTGCCACCAAGTCCAAGCTTAGCAAGCCCATAATCAGAGAGTCTTGGATTAAAATCTTCATCCAAAAATATGTTTTGAGGATTTTAAATCCCGATATACAACAAGAGGGTTTGTCTTCTCGTGCAAATACTCCATACCTTCAGCAGCACCTGAAACTATTTTCATTCTTGCCAACCAATCTAACGGCTTTTCATCTTCTGAAATGTCCATAATATTTAAAATCATGCTATCAAATTATTTCATTACATTATTTTCAAACATACATCAACACTTTTTCATTTCATACTAATTAAAAAGTTAATACCTACAACCCCAAGCAAGCATAAAGCACAAAGTTAATTAATTTACACTTTCTTTGTATAATTTAAAAAATAATAAAAATAAAGGAGGAAGAACAGACAAGAGGTTCAAGTAAGCACAGATATTTTCACGTTGGCATGCAGGCTCACAACCGTGTAAAACCAGAGCAAAGAGAAAAATAAAAAGTTATTGTCTTTATAAATATCAATGTACTTTTAGATATGACAGTAAAAATTTTTTTGAAAGAAGATACGAAAAGGAAACGAGTACCGAGTAGATGATCTTCCAAAGAACCGATTGGCATATATTCATACACCAAAAGTCTCTAATCTTCGTCAGCACAATATCTCACGAGGTGTACCAGATTTGGGTGATGGAAGAGACTCAGCACCAAAACCTCAACAACGAACTCCTTGTTTCCTTGCATACACCAGAAGCCTCTAATCTCCGCCACAACCTATTCACCACAACCCAAAAATTAAAGCTCAAGTGTGTTATAATTCCACATAAAAATACGAACACATCAATTCAGAACAATGTTTTTATCTTTATTTTTTATATTAATACAACTACAAATCAGTTTAATTTAAGGCAAAGATCTTTGTTACCTACCTTCCCGCCCTAAAGTGTCAACCCTTCCAAATCCACCTTCACCCAATGGACATTCTTGCTTGAAGTTCTTTGTTGCAGCAGCCAGCTCGCAGAAAGTGAAAATCTTTGCTGCATTATATTTATTTTCAGTTACGTTAGTTTCCTCCTTCTCACATTTACTAGATAGTTATCGAGCATATACCCATCTCAAGGAAAGAGAGGAATAGTGGTGTATTCATAAACATGATAGATACTCCCTTCCCCTGCCATCTCAACTCTATCATGCTTATCCATCCAATTTATGCAAACTTAATGGTTTCTATTGTAAATAGCTATTAATGATAACACAGATAAACTGCATTGGTCTGCAATTGAAATTACAAAATCTATAAAGTTGCATTTTAACTGACTTTCATACCCTCCAAACAAACACTACCAATTTGGGTAATCCATTATGATTTCCCACGAAACCTCAGAATGTCTTTCAACCATTAAACCTCTAGTACTAATAATACAAAACAAATAAATGAATAAATAGAAATACAAATGTAAATATAGTAAAATCATACAAAACTGAAAGGGTGGCTTTTTATCCCTTTATGCTTATGTTTATTCCAAGATGCAAATCAATCAGAAGGTGAAATCAACAAGAAAAGAACAAATTAATTTTAGAAGGACTAGAAAATTAGTAATCTCTTCTCCTGCTGCTGACAAGATCACCAACAAATTCATCATCGTCCTTTTCACATTGTTCTAAGTATACATTGTAAGCAGAATCATAAACAACTGCAATGCGCAAATACTTAGCAGCCTCAGCCTTGCGACCTTCCTTGTATAAAGCACTGAAAAGGCCAATTGATCCCCTATTCAATGTTAGTAAGGCAAAGGCGTATGTGTTTATGTGAAAAGACCAATAATAGATCACACCCAATTCATACCTCGCAAGCAGTATAAATGCATCATAGTAATGGGCTTTGCTCTTTGAATCCTCCGGCTCTTTCAAATTTGCAACTCTTTCAAGGTGTTTGATTCCCTCTGCACATCTCTCCTGCCATACAAATGATTGTATTAGTGGTGTTTGGGTGATGGTGGTAGCGACAATGGCATTGTGGAGGTAGTGGTGGCAGTGGTAGTATGGTGGCATTAATAAAACTTTAATTCGAAAAAAGTTTTCTACCTTTAAAATTATAGGTTTGCTTTTTGTTGAGTTTTATTTTATGTTGTACCAAATGCCAGAAAATGCAGAAAATATTTTCAATTCAAACAAAAGGAGCATAATTATTGTTGTGCTGGTATTACTAAACTTCACCTGACGTATATAGGCAATGCCTGCCCATTGAGAAGCGAGAATCAAGAGATCAACCTCCTCAACTTCTGTTGGATGGCCAATG
Organism: Camellia sinensis; assembly: GCF_055761805.1. Classification (NCBI taxonomy): domain Eukaryota; kingdom Viridiplantae; phylum Streptophyta; class Magnoliopsida; order Ericales; family Theaceae; genus Camellia; species Camellia sinensis. Next base: position 2,707,026 of record NC_138961.1, on the reverse strand, counting down.
AGAAAAAGCTGGCAAAAATTATATAATCTTTTGATTAGCAAGGGGGCAAACAATGCAAATTTTGAATGCTCCTAACCAAATCAAAAGGAGCTAGTGTTTGTGATGATCAACAAAAATAGTCATTTTGCAAGCTCTACTCCAAGAAAGATTAAGAGTAATATAACTGCAATTTACTAAAGAATTCAAAATACAAACCTTGGAGATGGCACGCTCCAAGTATTCGGTAGCCTCTGCAAGCTGTCCACTTTGCAATAGTGTCTGTCCCATAACAACCAAGCCTTGCACATAATCGGGATCCTTTTCAAGTGCCAATCTGTTATATTAAGTTACTTGCACATTACAACCACATAAGACAAAGCTATGTACCTTATGAGGAAGACGGATGTTACCGTAGCAATGGAATTGCTCTATCTTTATAACCTTTAGCCAAGAGTTGGACAGATAACTGTAAAAGTCCCATTTATTAAGATATAAGAAAATGGCTCTCTCTAATGCTCGCATTAAAAACACGAGGTTCATGTTCAGTGGACTCACAGCAAGTAGTTCTTGAGCAGACAGATTGTGCACACGAATTTTTCGCTCCTTTCTTAGCAGATCTGGTTGCATTTCTCCAGGTGTATCCATTTCTTCACAATTTGCAGTAGGGACTGGAGCCGCCTTGTCAGGTAGCCCTAACTTCTCACGAACACCAGGATGGTTGAGAGAGAGTTGCTGCAAAAGTTGTTTGACATGTTTTTGAAAACTATTTAAATGCTAAAGATGACCTAAACTCCTACTAATGGGCATACACAGATGCAAATCCCAGAGACTGTACCATGAACCTTAAAAATTACCAACTACTACATAAACAGAGTATTGTGTCAGAAAGAAAATCAATCAGCATGAAATGAAAGGCAAAGCAAAAATTTGTTGCAACCATGATTCACTACTGCCCCCAGAAATTTCAAATAACAAGTTATAGCACAACATGACAACAGGCCAAGTTTGGAACAAGACAGGGTTCATTGCTGCCCGACAATAGAAATTTGTTGCTTCACCAACAATGAGAAAAGTTCACATTGTACATTACTCAGCTCTACATCTAAAGGGAGAGGAATTACGTTAGGTAGACAGCCAACACAACCTTGTTCTATTTTATTTTTTTTTCAAACCTTTATCACTATAGCTTTGCAAAATTCATCACGCTCCTATTCAGTCTTGTTCCCATTCCCACCCCATGCTGGCACTACATCTGAAAATGCATTTTTGCCCTTACAAAAAGCTGCCAAAGATTAGTTCCAAAGTGGTAGGTCACTACAACTTCCAAGAAAAGGGACTAGAATTCTCTGAATAGTTATCCTTTCAAGATATTTTTGAAATGAAGTTAAAGGCCAAAGGGATAGGGAGGGGTTTACGATTGGTTTAGGCTTAATAGGAAAGCGGTTTGGAACAAAAAAGTGATGAGCAACTCTAGAAAAGTGTGTGGGTATTAGGACACTCTTTGTACACTAGTGGTCACACATGCCCCTCGTTAAGACACAAAACGCATTACAATTTTGAAAAAAAATAACTTGGAATCCAACGATAAAAGAAAACAATATGAATGCATACATATTAACCCTTCCTCGTTTAGATTTTAGGAATTAGTAGCATGTTCCTTTTTTATTATATTTAAATGAAACACTCATATTGACATTAAAAATATATATAATTATATATTTTTTTGCATGTGTTGTGTCCTGCACTTTTTGAAAATTGTCATATCAACGTGTCCATGTTGCACTTTTAATCTCCAGATTGCATAGCCTTTCGGCCATTGATACATCGGTTTATCAACCTAATACTTTTTTTAAAGTGGACGTCTATTGGAAAATATCTCATTTCTTATTAAGGATATTTGTATCAAAAGGAACTTTTGATCTAATTAACAAATTCATCTTCGGAACACCGATCCAAATCAAACTCATCCTTGGGAATATCAGCACCAGAACACGCAATAAAACCTCCAGCATTTTGGCAAATGGTTCCTCTATATGTAAGAAACAAAGAGCAAGGACTAACCTGAATGAGAGTCAACGAACTATTAGTCAGCCAATAGACCAAACTCCCCTGCAAAACAAATAGAATGAAGGCAAGACTTCAAAATTCTGAGCTTTGGAGGAAAAACTCTACTGGCAAATACCAAAATGGGTCTATCAAGTTAAACAAGAGAGCAGCAATAAAATACAGAAAGATGCGAATATATATGTCATAAGATTGTTTCCTAATTTTTGGTTCCACGGCATTGGGTATGCAGAATAATATCAGAGGTGATTCAGGATTTAAAAGCAGATGCATTTAGATTTCCTAACTTCCCAGAAATAAGGTTTTATGGAATCACTCACATCACACCATAGGTTCAACCCCTACTAACATCATTTCTAAGATGGCCAAGTTTATCCCTTGGAGTAAAATAACATATGTATCAAATGTAGCTAAGTTGTTCTTTAGAAGAGTTATTAAACTACATTGATTACCTATTTTCATTGCGTGCGGTAAGGATGTTAAACTTGTTACTTGCATAGTTTCATAGCGTAGAAACTTTGGATTTTGTTTAGGACTAAATAGTTCTCTCCAGCATTGCATCCCCAAAATGATGGCAAACTGAGGTTTTTAATTATAGTTTGGGAAATTTACATGGATATGCATTATAGGTGACAAACTAGGTAATAGGGATTTAGTGTTGCAACAGTATAATTTGCTTCTAAGAGTTCAGGCTATCAGATTACTCATATCATATGAGTTCTTTTGAAATTGTTCATGGGTTTTCCCATTGCCAGCTCATTCACTTTATACCTTTACCCATTGAAGTACATCCTTCTAAGCCTACTGTGTCTTTTCCCCAATACATTCATGATCAACATACCGATAATATGAGAAAAAATGTCATTAGAAATGACTAATGAGAATTCTTCTCAACTGGGAAGATTTTTTTCTTTTTCTTTTTTGATAAATAAAGATGGAAGTAGTATTAAAAAGGGCCAACTAAAGGGGGTGCAACCTAGTACACACTATCTATACAAATGAAACGGTTAAAACTAATATGGAATTTAAGTGATCCAAAATAATATTGCCTATCATCTTAAAAAAATAAGAAGAACATCAGATATTGAATTACCTGGGGTACACAAAACCCAATGAGCATTAAAGGTAGTGTCAATATTTCCAAGTACAACTTGTAATACTGCAAGGAAAAGGCAATCCTTAGAACTTTCCTACAATAAATAGCATAAGCAACAAAAGGAAAACACGTTTAAAGATTTTACAAGAATTTTGATGGGGGATGATAACACGAGTTATATAATTGAAAATCTCTCAAAGGTGATTGTTTCTCCATTTTGAAAAAATTTCGCAGCAACTAGTCTCAACAAATTTAATAAAAACATATGAATGCTTGCTTAATAAGATTTTCAACTATAAATCTATGATAAGATAGCAATATTTATGAAACTTAAACTACCAGACATCTCCTATCATCCACTTACTTGAGCTAATAAGCCGAACAAGCCAGTCACTTTTCCTACTGAAGATGTCCGAAATGAAACCTGATAAAATCATAGGGGGAAAAAAATAAAATAAAAAAAGTCGGGAAAAAAACTGTATACCCAAGTAACACTAAGAAAACAAGCTGCTGGATACAACAATGCACCAACAAATCTAGATGATCAAAGAGTTTTAGACAGTGCATGTCTGTAACATCACGTACCCCTAAAAAATATCCTTAATACAATTGGATAGCAGTACAGAAGGCAAGGCATTCAATTAAAAAAGGGAAGAGAGAGAGAGAGAGAGAGTAAAAATAATGTCAATTGCAGTGACCTCCTTTAAGTAATGGAGAAAATACAATGAGCCCCACAAGTTTAACATAATTACACAGACCTCCCCTCCAATAACAGTAAAGGTCATACTCAGAGAAAAGCAATGAATTTACCTGAACGTTAGCAAAATGCAAACTGGCAATGAGAAGTGGAAAGATGGCACCTAAAACCCCATGAGGGAATTCAGTCAAATTCTCAAACCATAAAATGCCACCCTGCAATGTATTCAACAAAAAATTGATGTTAGCACCGGATGAAGCATTTGCAGAAGCCTTAAAAAATTACAACTTGCTAAAGTGTTGAGCATTCTCCAACACATCATACACTGTCATGTAAGTGCAGATGGCAAAAATATGGCAACATTTCACCACAATTTTTGCTACTTTATGAACCAATTAATACTATTCACTACTCAGGTTAACTCAATAGCACTCTAAATAGGCCCAAAATGAAGCAAATTCAAAGAGGATAGAAAGAAAAAAAAAAAATTTGGTTATACTCCAAAGTAGGAGAGACTAGAAACTAATACAATCAAGTTTTGTAGTTCAAATCATTTATATTTATTTTACAGTTGTGTGCTGCTGGTGGAACTTATGGTTTATAAATTTATGGTAATTTAACTTAAGGTCCCAGAACAAAAAATCTAACTGACATCTCCTTTAAAGTCATGACAGTATCCAAGATTTCACCTGTAGAGTAACCATAACACCAATGACACCAGGACCCAGATCTCACCCATCTTATAACAAACTCTGTGCTGGCCTCAATCAAAGACTGCCGAAGACCCATATAAACAGATATCCTCAGGCCTTCCCAGAAAGCTATTAGCTCCTAAGAAGCACGGACACTTCTAAGAAGGTAACGCATCCGTGTTGTGTCCGTGTCGGACACCGACACTCTTCAAACACTTGGAGGACACGTGTCAATCGCTTAAACACACGTGTCTATTGATTAGACACATGTGAAACTAATTATAAGTTTGAACAAAACAACTTAAAATACAATAATAAAACAAAAACTACATAAATTTATAAGAATTAGTGTCATATTACATTTTTTATTAAATTTGAATGATATATTCATATATATAACATATAATAATATATATATATATATATATATATATAAAATTATATATTTCATGCGTGTCCCCTAAGTGTCATGTCTTGTATTTTTTGAAAATTAACGTGTCGGCAAGTCCGTGTTGTGTCACGTGTCCGTGTCCGTGCTTCTTACATTAGCTCTATCTTAACAGAAAAACCTCAGCCGTCCGTTCAAGAGGATAGAAGAATAACATGGCATGACTATCAAAATTGACTTACCCTATCAGCGAAGGATTTCACATAAGAAAATTACCCATGTGAGAAATGGAAGGAGGACATGGTATCCCAGTCGGTCATAATGCACATTAGTTTTGGGATCTTGCTCTACGCTATTATTGAAGTAAATGCTCCAATTCCGTCATTCTATTTATGCTTCTTAGCGTACAGTTTTCCAGTCCAAAATAAATTATTATACTAGGGCAGCACATGCATTAATCTAGCACCTACTCCTAGAAAATCCATTGCCTATCAGAGCTTTGCAATACAATCATTCTACTTCACAAAAATATGTAGTACTGATTGGAGTGCCACATAATACAAGTGGACATGATTTTCAAGTTTTTTATTTTTCAAGAGATGGGGGTGGGGGAACGGGTTCCCGCAACTCAATCCCGGATTGGTGAGCATGGCTTCACCCAAAGAGTAGAAATTTGATAAGGAAACTACTGGAACAAACAACATATCATAAAAATTCAATTCACAATTCTCTTTAAATATATGAGGCAATAAAACATTATTTATGTTGTAGAAACGTCCAAGAAGACAATTAATAGGAGTTTGCTTCTCCACTCACAACATGGTCTTGAAAGTACAAAATATGAGATAAAGCTAGCAATAGCAATAGTAAACAAAATAATAGACCATAGACTTGTGTAAAAGTTGGGTATGCTAGTGTCTTACACAATCAAACCCCGGATGGTGATCAAGTGACATCCTACGAATGCTTGTCATCCACAAGAAAAAGCATGGGACCTGCACATATTTTGCACAAAAGGCAAACATAAAGCCTTAAGAAATTTCTATGTAATATAGCATACCAGAATACAATTTTTCTACAAAACCATTTTTTTCTTTTTTTTCTTTTTTCTTTGCTTCTACATATAAAATTGGAGAATTTACACTTTACCTCTTGGTGTTTGACACAAAACACAACTCTATATGGTTCAAAAGTGAAACATGACCCCTGTGTGGTTTGGATTGAAGTGCAAATCTTAAGGCCAGTAAAGGTGGTAGTAAAAGAAGGGCCCAGACTGATTATTTTATTACTAGGCTCAGTGCTTCTGTAAATGGCACAGGAAAGTCTAAATCCTCCACTCAAAATGCTTTCTTCTTTGTCTCTCTTGAGCTCTTATGGTGGAGAGGGGCTGAGACAAGGGTGGAGTAGGCACAAGAGAGATTTGCAAAGAGCGGTTGGAAAGGAAGGGTTCATGTTCGAGGAGCTAGGAGCTAGGAGAGCTGCCTGTGATACTAAAATTAAGTGGGTAGAGAGAGTTGGTGCTTGGGAAGGGTCTCCATCATGTACTTCATGCAAAAACCTAATTTTTTTTTTTTTGTTTTTATTTTCTTCCCTTGTGTTCCAGCATGCAGCATGGTGGTGGCTACTAATCTGCTAGCTTAATTTCACTACCAAAGAGTTCCATTCATTCTGATACTGTTGCAATTTTGCATTATTAATGATGTTGAAAAATTAGGGTAAATTACCAATAAGTCCTACTTTTGGGAGTAATTATCCATTAAGTCCTATTGATAAGTCTCTCTTCTTTTTATGAATAAATTTACAGTAATAAAATTATTAGTCAGGACCTGTATATAAATAGGTCTAGTTAATAGGACTAATTGGTAACTGCCCCTTGAAATTATCCTCTAAGAAGAAAATTAATGATTTTGAATTAAATAATAGACTACAGCATAGAGTGAAGAGAACTCTCACCTGGACAGAAAAATATGCTAGGAACCATAAATATGAAGGGCACCCAACAGATCGTTTTTCCTTACGGAAGAGTGAAAGTTGGTCGATATAACTTCTTCCTGAGAGAGGTGGTGGCAATGGAGGAGGCACTTTAAGAGATGCATAAGAAAGTCAAGCAAAAATTATGTGTAAGTTAAATACCCAACCTCACTGAAATGTAGATGGAATCCATTGTAAATAACAGCAAATCGGATACATGTTTTTTTACAAGTCACTGAATATAATCAACTACCTTTTTCTATTAATGTGCTGATGTAGAGTATTAATGTGCTGGTGTAGAAAACTAGGGGAAGATGAGAAGAGGAAGGAAGAGAGGAAAGAGCAACACAGACAATTCATGTCCATACCACAGTAGTAGTAGTAATAGTCGACTGCATACACGGTGGAGGCACCAGTATGGTGCAATTAGTAGGGACCTTGAGGTATCACTGGAATAATTAATAAAAAACGCCATTTTACCTCATTGAATTTGTATTGACTCCCTATGCTGCTTGGTGTGGCAAGGGGCAGTATTGAACTAAAGCCATATGGCAGTCAGTTTTCCTTAAAAAGGGAAAAGTACAAACCACATTGGTGAGGATGTGGAGTCATCCCATATATTAAATTCAAGCATTGTAATTTGTACCCTGTGTAAAGTGTATTGTTGGAAAAAGAACGACACTTCACTCATGAAAATTGGCACGCCTTAAAGCCATACTTCACTAAATAGTAAAAAATTAGTCCACTGAATCAACCATGAACATGTCTAACAAACGTGCTTATTCCGCAGTCTGCACAAACAGAAACAAGTACGCCTCTTTATTTTTCATCAGGTAGATTATTTTCAAATGAATTCAAAACAATGGTAGTTGATTTGGGTGCAAGTGATGTGCCAAGAGAGTCCAAAATGGAGTTCAAGAGTCTACTAAAGGAGAAAGATAAAGGATAAAAATTCCATCTTAAAAAAAAACAGATCAAGGATAAAATTAAGTTTAGTTAATGGTATGTCGGGTTTTGAACCTATGTTGAGTAAGTGTTCCAAATTTTTTTTGATAAATACATTTATGGTTACATTATACTCAGGTGCGCGCACACAAAAAAAGGGAACAATTATAGGTTCATATCCATTGTTAAAGAAAGTAAAGACTCACATTTAGGAAACAATTCTGCAATCTTTTTTAACTTCTTGAGTTGCAATATAAGCATGGGCAGCAATGTAATTCTAAGAACCAAAGTTGAAGAAGCAATTATTACCCACCTGAAAAGTCATTCATTATAGATATGGACATTAGAACACACAAAAAAAGTAGAAGAAAAATCATAGTTACAATGTATGTTTCCTGCATCAGATATGTAATTATCAAGACACGAAAATGTATCTTCTGCAATAAAAAAGAGAGAATAAAAAATAGCAACTTAAAAAACAGTTGGAAATATGTAAAATTTTCAAAGACTTACATCAATTCAACTAAGCCCTCGTTTGGCATAAGCTCAATAGGGACTTTTTGGCTAAAATAGCCACAAAAAGACAAAATAGGCTTTTTAGTCCAATAAGACAAAATGTCACATCCAAACCATAATTATTTCATTTTTTCTCTCACAAAAGTCAAAAAACCAAAAAGCTTATCCCAAATGAGGCTTTTAGCCCCAGACTAAAATAGCCAAAAAGCCAACCTACATCCCAAACGAATCCTAAAAGTTATGAAAATTGCTCATAAACTAGGTCAAAAGACTCAAAACCATGGTTACAGCAGGGTTAGATCAAGTTGTTCACATTATAGAGATGCACAAACAACAAATTATAGCAGTAGTTAAGCACTGTACGTAATTAATGCCTCCACTGCTATGTTATATGGACTTGGGTACGGCTATCGGATGCAAGTTCAACTGTCACACATTTATAAACCTAAATGTTGGGATATATATATATATATAATTTTTTTTTTTTTTTTTTTTTTTATAAATGGGTATCAGGTGCAACTTCAAGTGTCACACATTTATAAACCTAATGGTAAGTTGAACATGGTTATAAGGACTGATCATAAACACTTACATATATCTTGCATATTGTATGATATTTTTAGATAAAATGTGGTAAAAATTATGGAGAAATATTGAAATTAAATAGGATGTAGTGATAATATGGAATTTCTATCTCTTCCATCTTGTCATATGTGAGACTAAAATTTTTTTTTACCTAGCAAATGTGAGTTTCTTCTTTTTCAAACAATGTAAAAAATTAGAAGATACAAGTGTCTAAATTGAATACGGTGTCAGACACATATCTCACACACATATCTCACACTTCTACTTTTGTACTTTGGAGAATAGAAGAGTCCATGTAACGCAGCTGCCCTGAGTAAGTATTCTTTGTCCCTAATTAAACAATTAACAACATTTCTAGTTGTAGTGAATGCAGGGACGGATCTAGGATTCGAACTTTGGGTGGGCAAAAAATACATGTAGCTTTTGATCAAAAAAACAAAATTATTATAAAAATTTTATATTTTGATTTATACTAGCATAAAAAAGTGAATAATATTACTATCAATCGAACATTCTTTGTCAACATAATTGAGAACAAAAATATAATCAGCCATATAATCACCACTTTTTGTAGTATATATATATATAAACATCTATGATATACTCAATATCAAAACCTTAAGTTATATCTTTTCCAACAAATGTGATCAAATAACTTGTTACAAAATCATTTTACATCTTGTTACGCAATTTAGTTTTGAAAATTTTTATAGTTGAAAATGTATATTTGTAGGGGTAAAATGATAATTCATTTTAATAAACGGTATTAAATTTTATGAAATCAATTTTAAGAATGACATGTTGAATGTAAACAATATTTTCATTTCCGGACAATATTCCTATTTCTAGAGAATGGATGAACAGAGGAATGAATACAAAATAAGGTGCATAAGCAAATTAAAGTGTAATTTATAGAAGGAAAAAAAAACAACATAAATGACATATATGAGCATAAAACAAGAACAATAACAAATAGAAGAATATAAGTAACTTTAAACAATACATAAATATAAGAAATAACACAGATAACAAATAGAATAATAGATTAATATTTGGTAAAACTCGATTTGGAAACTATTTTTAAAATTTTGTAATGTAAATAATTTGGAGTAGTGAATCTTTATAATTTTGAGAGTGCAAAGCACTGAAATTTTGAGGGTGCAAAGTACTCTAGTTTGAAATTATCTTACTAAAGTACAATATACATAGTTTCATCCTTGAGTGAATGATAGTCCACAGACCAAGTTATTGAATGTTCCTCCCACAATCTCTAACAATGACATACACAATAAGACGAACATTTTGTTTTAACTTAAAAAAAAATTAATCCTGCAAACTAAAAGCCTTAGGGCATATTTGATTGACAAGATTAGAGTATGGGATTGTAATTATTAATCCGTGGGTCCAATAATGTTTGTTTTAAAAATTTGTTTTAGGATTATTAATCCAATAATCCAATAAATTTGTAAGATTATTAGTAATGGTGTAGGGGTGAGATTATATATAAGGAAATAAAATAAAAAGAGTCTTTTACCTACTAATTCAATGCATATCAAACAATGGACAAGAGGATAATTTATCCCAGTGAATCCCACACTAATTTGAAGGGTATTAATTTCTTCACTATTAGTATCGGTAATCAAACATGGCCTTAGATGGTACTTTGTATTTCCTTAATTCCAATTTCAAATTAAAAATTTTCATATTCCACCCAATTTTCAAAGCAACCAATCCCGAAGTGTTCAACAAAAGTGAATATACGCACCAAGGCAATCCAGTGAAGTCATGGCAATAATCAAGCAACGAAACCACTGCACGAACAGGAAGAATCGACTCCGCAACGCTGCTATCACCAGCAGAAGCAGAAGCACTAACCAGCGCCTCTGCAACTTCCAAACCATCATCATCAACACCACCACCACCACCACCAGCAGCAAACCCTAGGCTAGAAAACTCATCAGACTGATTGTCCGAGTCCAGACTCGGACCGAATTCCGAGTCACGAGTGGAGAGAAAGCGGAAACACAAGAAATTGTAGTGAGGAGAGAGCGAGTGCAGAGTCGATGGTGGAAGGGGAAGAAAGCGTTTTGGGGATGTGAGGTTGTGAGATTGATCGAAGAGGTTTGAATGCGAACAAGTGTGAGAAGAAGAAGAAGAAGAAGAAGAAGAAGAAGAAGAGATTAGGGAAGAAAGAGTTGGAGAAGAGCGACGACGAAGAAGCTTTGATAGAAAGAGCTTCGGGGTCGCCATTGCTGGCATCGCGTACAATACCAAACTTAGATGTCACACTAATAAATCCTAATTGGGTAAATCACTCCCACGCTATTATTTTCGGACTAATTTTATTTCTACATCCCTGTTAATGAAACATAATTATAATAGAGATCATAACACACCTTTAATATTAAATTAAAGTTTTTTTTTTGGTACATATTTTTGAAAAATGAAAAATCAGTGCACATTTTTTTATTAAAAAAATAAAATCCTAATTTTTATTTTTATTTTTCACTTCTTCTATTATTTCTCACTTAGGCCTCGTTTGGGAATAGGCTAATTTAATAACTTTTTGGCTATTTGACTAAAATATGAGCTAAAAAAAACTAGTATGTTTATGATGACTTTTTGGCTAATTACGAAAAGATATGCAAAAAGTAGAGAAAAAAGAGAATCTTTAACTTTTTTGTATGAGTTGCTGGCTTTTTGGCTAATTTAATAATTTTTTGACATTTTAACTAAAACATAGCCTTTCCAAACGAGGCCTTACTCTATTGCTCATTGTTTACTACTTGCTCTATTGTTCAATGGACTACAACTTTGTTTACTACTTGCTCTATTGTTCAATGGACTACAACTTTCAAACTTTAGAAGTCTACTCAAGCGTGGAATCATTTTTAGGAGGTTGAATTGAAGGGCTTTTTCCCAAAATAAGCCTATTTTGCATTTTATTTCCTAAACTAGGCCAACTTCTGACGAAATTCCCAAAATAAGCTGAAGGGCCATTCTCATTCGCGCTTTTACTGTGAGGAGGTCGAAATTTGATGAACAGTGTAATCGCTATTCCAATTAGCGAGTTTGATTAAGAAAACGTTGTTGCAAATAGCGCTTCATTTGGTTTGTGAAGAAAACGCTATTCCGAATAGCGCCTTCACTGCTGCAAATAGCGCTTCATTTGGTTTGTGAAGAAAACGCTATTCCGAATAGCGCCTTCACTGTGCACTTACAAACTCGCCATTTCTAATAACGCTTTCAGACATAATAAAGAACACCCAAGCCACGTTTTTTACACTTCTCACACTCAGCTCTCGATCTCCCTCTGCTCTCTCAACCTCAGCTCTCGATCTCCCTCTCGATCTCCCTCTGCTCTCTCACCTTCAGCTCTCGATCTCCCTCTACTCTCTCTCTCTCTCACTCTCTCTCTCTCTCTCGATCTCCCTCTGCTCAACTGTCACTGTCGCTCTCGCTCTTCCGCTGCTCTCACTCTCTGTTTCTGTCTCTGTCTCCGTGGTATGGCTCTGTCATTTTTTCTGAATTTTATGTATTTATTTATTGTGTTTGTGAATGTGTGTTTTGTGAATGTGTGTTTGTGAAAATGTGAATGTTAGGGTTTTAAATGTCAATTATTAAATGTGTTGGTTGTAATGTGTTAGGGTTTTTTATCAGTGTTGTGAAAATGTTAGGGTTTGGAATTTTGCTTCTGAATCAGAAATCAGAAATTATGTTTGTGAATAATTTGAAATGTCTATATTTCGAAATCATCTTCTGAAGAAAATATAGACATCTTCTTCACCAATATTTGTTCACCTATATTTGAGCTAGATGCCATACTTGTTGAATTGGAATATAGACATTTTGAGCTAAATGTCTATATTTGATCTACACACAAAATCATCTTCTTCACCTATATTTGTTGAATTGGAATTATGAAATGTCTATATTTTGATATTTGAAAGCAGAAATTTGAATTTTGAAATTATGCTTGTGAATCAAAATGTCTATATTTTTTTTGGAATTTTGAATTGTGTATATTTGTTGAAATGGAAATTTTAACCCCATATTTTTTATTTGTTGTTAGAATTTTAAAAAAATTAGGTTAAGAGGAATGAAATTTTAAAAAATATGGGGTTAAGAGGAAATTAGATTAAGAGGAAATTTTAACCCCACATAAACTAAAAAATTTATCAACCTATATTTGTTGAAATGGAAATTTTATTTGTTGCTTGTTAAGAGGAATTAAAAGGAAATTAGGTTTTGAAATTAGGGTTTTAAAAGTAATTTTTTTTAACTAAGAATAAAATTAAAAAAATTGAAATTCATATAATTGATAATTGTTAATGTCATATTATGAAATTCATATAATTGAGAATTGAAAATTGAAAATCATTTTATGAAATTCATGAATTCAGATATTTATGAGTAACATAACTAAGAGTTTGTTTGAATTGGAATTTGGAATTTTTCATGAACCAAATAACATATGGCCCCATGAGTGTGGACTGTTCACCAAGTGTGGACTGTTCACCAATTATCCCTATTTTAAATTGATAATGTTATATAAATTAATAAATTTGTATTATAAAAAAAAAATTAACTACTAGTATAACACCTATTACATCATTGACATAATTCATGCTTTAATTTTAAAAATTTTATTAGTACATGATATATCAATTATTAAGAATAATTTATAAAATTTATGAATTTGTATAATGTTTTTCATTTTGTATATGTTATATATGAAGTTGATGCGTTAAAGTCAATTTGCTTTAATCATATATACAGTTAGAGTATTCTTTATTTGTTACACATAATTACTAATATGCATAGCATGAATTGTTCACTTTATGATTGTATATTGAATTTTTTATTCAGTTTGTACATCAATATGAATTGTTCACAAAAACAAGTTAGATCAAAGTAAAACCAAAAATGAAGTATAGTTTAAATTATAATATGCAAATATTAGATTAAACTAATGAAGGAGCCATGTGGGTTCTATTTGAGGTAGTATAATGTGGAGATTGTCATTATGCTTGCCCAAGCACATGGTGTGGTGGGTGGTGGGGTTAAAAATCTTTAACTTTTTCATGCATGCTTTGATCCACAATCTCTGTTTCGTCTATTTTTTTATTTTTTTAAAAGGATGAAAATAATATTACTTTTTGATTTCTCTTTTGTGAATGTTTAAATCTATGCAAATTCTTGATCTACAGTAGCTGTTTGTTTCTTCTATTTTTTAAAGGATGAAAAGAAGAAAACTTTTTCATTTTTGTTTTTTTCCACAATGTTAAACTCTTTGCCTACTCTTGTGATCTTGTTTTTTTCACAATGTTCAACTCCACTATTTGCCTACTCTTGTGATCTTGTGTTTTTTCACAATGTTCAACTCCACTCTTTGGCCTCTTTTGGGAACATAGTTTTTAGTCACTTTTTTTGGTTTGTAGAAAATTAAGATAGCGTTTGATAACGTTTACATTTTTTGTTTATGTTTACAAAAATTTTATAAACTGATTTTTGTTTATTTTTAAAAAAACATAAATTATAAACGGTTTGAACAAAATGTTTTAAAAAATTTAAAAACATAAACTAAAAAATATGGGGTTAAGAGGAAATTAGGTTTTGATTTGTTGAAATGGAAATTTTAACATTTCAAAATTTTAAAAAATATGGGGTTAAGAGGAAATTAGGTTAAGAGGAAATATGGGGAAATTTTAAAAAATATGGGGTTAAGAGGAAATTTTAACCCCACATAAACTAAAAAATTTATCAACCTATATTTGTTGAAATGGAAATTTTATTTGTTGCTTGTTAAGAGGAATTAAAAGGAAATTAGGTTTTGAAATTAGGGTTTTAAAAGTAATTTTTTTTAACTAAGAATAAAATTAAAAAAATTGAAATTCATATAATTGATAATTGTTAATGTCATATTATGAAATTCATATAATTGAGACTTGAAAATTGAAAATCATTTTATGAAATTCATGAATTCAGATATTAGTACATGATATATCAATTATTAAGAATAATTTATAAAATTTATGAATTTGTATAATGTTTTTCATTTTGTATATGTTATATATGAAGTTGATGTGTTAAAGTCAATTTGCTTTAATCATATATACAGTTAGAGTATTCTTTATTTGTTACACATAATTACTAATATACATAGCATGAATTGTTCACTTTATGGTTATATATTGAATTTTTTATTCAGTTTGTACATCAATTGGTTGGCATAATCTAGAACTAAGTAGGTAAATTTCATTTTCGATTTGCCACTCACCCAAATAATACTGACTTACGAAAATCTGTAAGTCCAATCACTTGTATAGATATTATGGTACACTGTAAGGAATATTACCTTATTTTGTATTCACCCAAAAAACATTATTTTGTGAAAATTAATTTTTAAAAAATTAAAATTGATAAAAAAAATTATGTTTATCACCCGTTAAAAATAAAAAATAAAAAGCAACCCAATTTCATATTAACTTTTTTAACTTATAAAAAAGTCAAAGAAATCATTAAAAAAATAATATCAAACAAGTTTTTAGTCATATTATTTATAAATTAAGAGGTCAATAAATCAATTTTTACTTAAAGGCAATGGATGATTACTGAAAAACATAAACGCATGACTTTCCAAGAGTACCTAATAATTTTTCCTCATTAAAAAAATATCAAACAAACTATTAGTTATGTTACTCATAAACCGATAATTCATATTATTTAATTTTGACTCTATTTTATTAAATAAAACATTTTTTTATTGACTTCAAAATAATAAATGAAAAGATCATCTTCTCTCAAAACATTTAATTTTGACTCTAGTTTATTAAAAAATAAATATTTTTATTGACTTCAAAATAATAAATGAAAATATCATGTTCTCTCAAAATATTTAATTTTGACTCTATTTTATTCAAATAATAATATTTTGGTATAGTTTCGTTTGGTTTATTTCACTATATTTGGGGTCAGACACCCAGAATATGATTACAAATTTTTAGAATTTATTTTCATTTGGGTTTAGTTAAAGGTTTCCACTTAGTTGTTAACTATCGAAATCCATACTTTAGGACATAGCTTATTGCAGGTGTCTGCATATAAGCACATACTCACTTGTAAATTGTATGTAAGATCATTTTGCACTCTGCCCCTCCAAGCTAACCAACCAAAAAAGTGTAATTTTGGGAGGTGCCACATTCTTTCACAACCATTTGCAAATCAAACCAAAAATTTATTTTTGTCAAATTTATTTATATTTTTTCAAAAAAATCAAAAAATAATTAAAAAAATAAAACCAAACCACTATATCATGTATTATCTTTAATATACATTCAATAAAATTAGTAATTTTTATAAAAAATATTAACTTTGATATTAGAATAACTTGAAGAAATTTCATCATAAAATACTAACATTTAATTTTATAATCTTGTCATAGAAATTTTAAAAAATTTAATGAGCTGAATTTGTAATACATATAATAGCATTATAGTAGAAATTAAAATTTCCTCACAAAACTTAAGAAAATTAGAAAAAGTTTTTGAAATGGGTATTAAACGAAGTGGTTTATCGCCACTTCCACTTTGTGACTGTCCGCCACCATTGAAAAGGAAAATCTGAACATTATGTTTTTATAATTTTTATTTTGATTTATATAATTATAAGTCATTATTACATTTTTGTTGATTCCTTCCTTAGTTTCATTAAGTAGAACAATATCATCAATGAATAACCCGCACCATGAGATATTCTCCCAAGTATGAACTCATCCATGACGAAGGCAAATAAGGGTATGAACTCAACTCTCCATTATTTTTATAAATAAAGTACTAAAATACTTTTTCTCCAGTCATCAAACATTTTTGTACTCATTAGAATCTTATTAAAGAATTTTTTCAATCAAGACAGACTCCTCTTTATCTAAACATTTCCAAACCCTCAATAGGGAAACAATCTTATCCTAATAAATTACCTGATTTCATCTTCTTCAGTGCAAATTCCACCTCAAACTCCCTTAGTCAACGATAAACCTATATTCTCTGGTTTCATCTACACTATCATATTCATCTCTTAAGTTTTTAAATGTTTTTCATTTACCATTAAAGAAACATGAACCTTTTTTAAGGTAAACATTTTACAAGCCCTATACCTAGACTCACATCTTTTATGAATACAAAGCACTAATTCGGATCCCGATGAATACAAAGTACGATTAAATCGTTGCGTAAATTAACGGTTCTGTAGAGTTATTATTTATTTATTTATTTATTTATTTTCAGTGAATGCCTTTTAAAAATTGATCATATTGTAATAGGGAGACCCTTGCCGCAATGGTAAGATTGTTTTATTATGCTGATAATAATGCTTGTGGTTATATGGACATTGTTTCGATATATGTATATTGCTCATATTTTAATGTTTACTGTTTCATTGAAGCAAGTATATGGCAACTGTTCCAATTATCTTCTACTGGGGGGGAAACATAATTCGGGATCCCGATGAAGGTGCATCATATGATGCTGAGCCGAAAGGGATATATGGGGTGCAACTTGGCACCACACTTAGCAATTTGGAGGAGATGTTTATGTCAAAGGTGGCAAGTTACGGGGAAACAGTCCGATTGATCTTCAAATGCAGATATCCTTATCGCCAGTGGCAAGCAACCAGCAAATACAAAATATTACCGATTAATGACGATGAGGTGTTGAACACCGTATTAAGTATCGGTGGAAGTTTCCAACCACCAAATTGTTTGGAAGTGTACATTGAGAAACAGGTTGTACAAAATCTTCCGAATATAACACAGATGGATTCTCATCCGTTTACTACATTGCTGACACATGGGATTGACACGACAGCGTTTCAGTCTCCTATGTATGAATCGAATGAATGTTATGCAGCTGGCTACACACAACAGACATTTCATGGCCATGGTGGAGAATCAAGTTCACGTGGTGGATATGAGACTGAATTTCACAATAACACCGAAGATGTGCCCACCTACAGTCATCATACCACTCCAGTTGAAGTTGCTGGTAATATGGCTGAAACGGTTAATTCTGTGCAGTGTGCTGACAGTGACATGTACGGTCCTGATGTCGCCCTAGACAATGATGAGAATGAAATGTGTGATGAAGAAAATTTATTGGGTGGATCAGATGATGATGATGATGATGCCAACGCTCCCGTTGATATTCAGAATGCCCCCATTCCACCTAGACCTGAAATCCCTTTCTATGAAAACATTCACATAGGTTGTGATTTTGACATTAGTAACCGCGATGTCGTTCCCCGTAACTGAATCTGGAATGCTGAAAATCCAGAGTTGGACAAAGGGATGGTTTTTGTTGATAAGAAGCAACTGATACATGCTGTGAAATTGTACCATGCAACAAATAATCGAGAGTATAAAGTCGTAATCTCCAAGCGAGACGTTTGGGTGTGTGCTTGCAAACACGATTGTAGATGGTGGCTGCGTGCATCTCTTAGTAGGAAGCATGGTCTTTTTGAAATAAAGCAGTATAGGGGTCCTCACCATTGTTTATTCCCACGAATGAACAGGGACCACACAAATATTAGCTCCAGTTACATTGCTTCTCATCTTTTGAGACAAGTTGTGGTGAGTATACAAAATAAATGTTTACATTTATATACATATTTGTTTGTTTAAAGTGTTCACACCAAAATAATTTGTTTGTCATATGCAGAATGAACCTGATATGCCCATTAAGAATGTCATCGAAGATATAAAAAAGACCATGAACTATAGTATATCATACAAGAAGGCGTGGCATGCAAGGGCAAAGGCAATTAGAATGGTATTCGGGGATTGGGATGAATCATATAGGATATTGCCTAAATTCATGTATGCATTACAAACATCTAATCCTGGCACCATCGTGCAATGGAAGCACAAATATACCGGAAGTACAACCATTATGCCCGTCTTCCACTTTGTTTTCTGGTCTTTCAAACCCGTCATCGATGGATTCAGACATTGTAGGCCTGTTATAACCATAGATGGTACATTCTTATACGGGAAATACACTGGTGTGTTGCTTGTAGCAACGATTGTCACTGCCAATGGCAAAATATTACCGCTTGCATTCGCTGTTGTCGACAGGGAGAGTTTGGAGTCTTGGTCGTTCTTCATTGCAAATATCAAGGAACATAGTGTCATGGATCGACAGGGAGTGACTTTGATATCTGATCGAGCTGAGAGTATTTTAGCTGCTGTGAGGCGGCATTGGCTGAATCCCTCGCTCCAATTTGTTGGATATCATCGGCACTGCCTTCGACATGTTTGTAGTAACTTCAGCACTAAGTTCAAAAATAAGGAGCTCAAACAACTTCTATGGAAAGCAGGGAGTGCTCATCAATGACGGAAGTGTAATGGTTACTTACAACAAATACAGGTTATTAACCAAGAAGCCATCAATTGGGTTTACAAGATGAATCCTGAGGAGTGGGCCCTTTCGTATGACGGTGGACATCGGTGGGGGGTATTGACCAGCAATGATGCAGAGTGCTTCAATAGCGTCTTGAAAGGTGCAAGGAACTTACCTATCTCAATTATGGTTGAATTTACATTTTGGCGGCTCATAAAATATTTTGACGAGATGGGAGCCCAAGCTGAAATAGATGTACGAAATGAGTTTCAATACCCTAGAGATATGCAAAAAACTATTGAGGATGGCATCGCAAGGGCAAATACTTTTAGGTTGATATCATATGACAGGTTAGTTTGTAATATAAACTAAATTGTTGTTATTATGTTGTCAAGTTAAGTACACCTAAAAACATGAACTTGATTAATTTCTATTACAATTTTCTGATAGGCCACACCGCGTGTTTGAGGTGCAAACATCGTTTCGCCATGGACGAGGTCGTAATACACAAATTGTGCGGATGAATCAACCAACGTGCAGTTGTGGGAAATATGAGATACGACACTATCCATGTTCTCATATGCTCGCTGTAATGTCTGAATGCGGTGACAATCCATTCGAGTATGTTGATCTAGTATATAGGCTTCCTGTATACATGAGGGTTTGGGAAACTAAATTCAATCCAATACCGCATCAAGATTATTGGGCTGATCCGCAGTGGACCTTAATGCCTAATGTACTGCGTCTGCGAGAAGTTAAACGGGGTCGTGCATCTATGTCTCGTATTCTGAATGAGACGGACATATCAGATAGGCGTTTCACCGCTCGTTGCAGTCAGTGCCAGCAGACAGGTCATGACAGGCGAACATGTCCGGCACGAGTTGGTCGATGAAGACTATGTATGACTTACATATTGTAACAGATCATTTCTTAATTCTTTATTTGTAATAGATAATTTTTTTTTTCTTTTGTAATTCATTATTTGTAAATAGGGTCGTACATTTAAATAGATAATTTTTTATTTGTAATAGATCATTTCTATTTTGTAATTCTTTATATATTGTAATTGTTTGATAGGCCCTCCAAAATTTACAACTAACATACTAAACAAATAAATTAAACTAAATGACAATGCAAAAACATTTAACTATACCACATAGACCTATGTTTTTTATTCTCTACTTGATTGAAAATGTCTATTACAAAAATTTAGTTAAAATCACATAGTTCTTCTACCATTTGAAGATTTTAATAGTTTGACTGATGCGAGCATTTTGTACATTTACAATTTCTGAACTAGATGTACGTAATTTACAAATTGTATACTTTATTGGAAAAAAAAACCTTACAAAATCAATAATGAAATTTTGTCAAATATGCTATAAATGTAATGAAGTTTTGTCAAATATGCCATAAATGTAATGAAGTTTTGTCAAATATGCCAAAATCAATAATGAAGGTTTGGAAAAAAAAATTCTCATTCTTATTGTTCGCAATTATTTATGTACGAAAACTATCGACATGTTACTGGTCGTTATTAAGCTTATGTAACTGAGACCGTAAAATGATTTTGTAAAAGATTTCTATATTAGTTATAGCGTACATAACGATAGGTTCTGTTGAATTGGTTATCATATTTAATGGCACATAATATGCAAACTTTAGATTTTAGTGAATTGCTTCCATGTTAATGACACATAAATTGATACTTTTAAAATAATCAACCACACAAATTTTATACTTTTTCAAGTCGTCATGTGCTGAATAATTAATTGTTTAATTGTTATAGTTAAATTACATGCTCACGAATACAGTTTTTAAAAATGTAATTGTTTTTCAACTGTACAGGCTTCATGGCACATCTACCTGATGAGGTCCCACTTTTTAGTCATCCACATCGGGCTGACAGTATATGGGAGGACCCGGTATGCAATAACGTTTGTTGGACTTTACGCTTACAATGAAAATATCCTGCATTTTGTTTTATATTACGTGATAATGCTATAATTTAAACTACTTATTCTGTTATGCAGGACCAGGCACGCGCCGTGGTAGCATGCCGGCGGGGAGATTCCGACCTGTGGGACCATCCATTGGACCATAGAGTCTTGCAGTGTCTACTACGCACGGGATTCTATGGTGTATATCGTATAGGCCATATCAGACTGGACCACCCACTCATTACTGCTCTCGTCGAGAGGTGGCGCACAGAGACTCATACATTTCATTTCCTGATCGGTGAGGCCACCGTCACATTGCAGGACGTATCTGTCCTATACGGTCTACGGGTTGATGGCCGAGCAGTTACTGGACCTGACCCATCATTGACGAGGGAGCAGTGGATAGCCCTATGTGCTGAGTTATTGGGAGTAGCACTTACACCTGCAGACTTACAGGCAGGTAGAGTGAGGGTGAGGTGGTTGTCCGAGCAGTTTCAGGGCCATCTTCCAGATCATGCTCCAGATGAGTTAGTACATCAGCATGCCCGAGCATATATTCTGTGGCTTATTGGGGGGGTACTTCTCCCTGATAAGTCACAGAACCTGCTCAAGCTGATGTACTTGCCACTATTGAGAGACATTGACGTGATCGGCCAGTACAGCTGGGGCGCCGCGGTTTTGGCATGCTTGTATAGGATGCTATGTCGAGCAGCTCAGATGGGTGCGAATCAGATTGGAGGACCCCTTGTCTTGCTACAGGTTAGTAAGAATTTTATTACATGTCAATTCATATTGTATGGCATATATTAGTATTGTAATTGCGTTCGAACTATTGCAGATTTGGGCGTGGGAGAGATTGATTCGCATTGCGCCGTCTAGGCGGCAACTGGTTGCTCCTGGTGAGGTTCCCATAGGCGAGGGAGACATGCAGTTGCCGGCCGGACCTTGAGGTAGCTGGTGGAGGGTTGACATGGGCCACGAGGTCGTATCGACCCACGTAGTCGTCGTGTATAGAGACCAGCTTGACCAGATGATAGACGACGAGGTATCAAATTTAAATACCTAAATTTTAATTGTCATATGGAGTGTATATGTTCATGAGCGATTTTTAATAGACTTGTCGTTATTGTAGTTTATCTGGCAGCCTTATGCTGAGGTCCTCGATACGCTCCCAGACTATTGCCGACTGGGTGAGGAGATATGGATGGCGAGAGCGCCACTCATTTGTTTTGACGTGGTTGAGTGGCATCTCCCTGATCGTGTCCTCCGACAGTTTGGTCGGGTCCAGTTTGTACCGGATCGGTGTGACACCGAGTGGCGGTTGCATGCGACTGACAGACGTGGCCGAGCCAGCACTGACTGGAGTGTGCATCATATGCGATACATACAGTTGTGGGATGCCCGTCGCGACACTATTGTACAGGTTGAGTGGAGCGATGGGGTCCTCCCCTCTCCCGACCCTTACATGTTGTGGTATCGGCGACATACATACCTACTTGTCGGTAATCCGAGCCACCTGTCTGAGGCCAGATATCAAGGAGTTGGGCCTTCTCTCGAGGCATTGGTGAGTATCATAGTATGTGTCAGAAAATTGTTAATATCATAATTGATTTCTTTTAGTCAACTATAGCCTAATATATCTGATTTTTTGTTCAGGTGGGTCGAGTTGGGAGGTCATATCACTTGGCTGAGGACTCCCTTTTCAGACGTGATGGACAGCTTGGTCTGCAGGCCCTTGCAGAGATCCGAGAGTTATTGTACGAGGGGATCCAGCATGCCCATCGGGTAGATCGTCTGCATTTTGGGGAGTACGGTGTACACAGTGCAGCAGCTGCTCCAGACACATCAGTCCCGTCCACGTCAGTGCCTCCCACTTCAGCGCCAGCCACAGCAGGTCATTGGACTTCAGTGACCCCACCGCATTATACCCCATACATTTCTCCAGATTCCCCACACGTACATCTTACCCAGCATGCTGACCCTGACCCTGACCCTGATTGGACACCGTCCCGGTTCATGCATGATGTTGTTACCCCACCCACCCAGTTACGACCTGCTTTTTTGGGGAGTACTTCGACCGCGCCCCGGTTCATGCATGATGTTGTTACCCCACCCACCCAGTTACCACCTGCTTTTCTGGGGACTATTTCGACTGCGCCCATGAGTACACATGATGCAGTTCTCACTGACATCTCCCACGTTGATGATGAGGCCGATATTGAGTCTTCCCCCAGAGCGCGAGGGAGAGGCCGAGGTTATGGTCGTGGGGGACGTCGCGGCCGAGGTCGGGGTGCGGGCAGAGGCAGAGGTCGAGGTCGAGCTGCAGATCGTGACACAGTTGCAACAGATGAGGGAGTTTCACAGCTCACAGCAGTGTCTGATCTGCAGACACAGACAGGATCAGGGGCAGCAGATGCAGGAGAGGGGGGGTCACACGCACAGGCGCCACAGGCAATCACTGGAGGGCCACATGCAGAGGAGGGAGTGCCAGATATTCAGAGAGTCTACCGCAGGAGACCGAGGAGGAAGGTCCACGGTCGGGGTTATGGGACTGGGGGCAGGTTAGGGCATTAGCGGTTGTGATATGGACTATATAGTTTTTATTTTTTTTTTGGTAATTGTTATAGTTTTTGTAAATCAAACTTGTACAGCTGATGTAAATGTGTCTTCCTTATTTACTCGCAATTATAATTTCACAATTTTTTTTTCTTACTTATATTGATGAATCACACAAATCTCTTTCACATCTCTACCTCTCTATCATTATCCGTAGTCTGTGCATTATTTATAGTAATTTACGATTTTTCCTCAATTTTACAAATTGAGACAACCATTTATGAAATTGATGTTTAAATAAATTTGAAGAATTAAATTATAAATCCTAAACCCTAAAATAAAAATAAATAAGGTAGCGTTTGGTAACGTTTACGTTTTTGGTTTATGTTTACAAAAAAATTAAAAACTGATTTTTGTTTATTTTTAGAAAATCATAAATTACAATTGTTCAAGACTAAAAACAATTGAAAAATCTCCCTTCATTGATAAGTCGTGGATAAGCATTACAAATTCATTACAACATAAATGGTTTGGTCATTCATCCAAACAATTTCATTCATTATCATCATCATCTGACATCTCAATATCAGATTCATACATAACATCCATGCTCCACGCGTAGTATTGGTGTGCATCATCCATTAACCCATCTTCAGCACGCTCATTTGCGGTCTTCATTAGTGAGGACCTTTGCAAACGTTGGGTCATGCGATTAACTTCGTCGCGGATACGATGCAATGCCCTTTGCAACAACTGTGGAGTGTCAGTTGGCATACGCATGGCTAACCGGCGAGGAAATTTAATATTAATTTCACGACATAACTCAACGAGAACGTTTGCTCGAGTTATGCGAAATTCCCACTCAGCTCTCATGGTATTGACGGTGCCACGTGAGTAACGCAAATTTGGATTTAATGGGTATTGAAATTCATCTCCATCTGCAACCCAATAGCGACCCATTGCTGAGTATAGATCAACCACCGTATATGTCATGATAATATCGCTGGAAATAGCTGTAAAACTTTTGTTGTGGTATGATGCGATATTTATATCATATATACACATGGTAGCTGTATGTATGAAATTATTGTAAACAATTATGACAACTATGTATCAGAGTTGTCACGTCAACTTTGATGACCTGAACAACTATGCATCAACTTGATAGGACTTGTCACTTCGACTTTTATGAATTGCATGCATGCCACTGACCTTATACAGTGCATTCGGCTGGCAAGACTCCACTTTTGTCAAGTTATGAACTTTGAGGTGGGCCTGTAACATTGGCTATTGTGCCGCAGATGGTGTCAGCCTGGCTACTGTAAAAATGTAACTTTACCTTCAAATGAAAGTTGAAAATTAAGAGATTGTTTGGGATGATCAAAATAAGTGTATTTTTTCCTCACATTACAATCTTTTTCTACACTATATTTTTCTACCCATTGTGCAAACCACTTTTTCTACAATATTTTTTACTTTTATGTATTTATTAATTTGTTATTTTTTAACAATTTTTTTTACTTTTTAGGTATATTGTAATGGTTATTAATTTATTGTTATTTTGTTCTGACACCCCCTCAAAATTTGTATGAATTGCATAATTCCAATGGGCACAGTAGGTAGGTATGTGGCTTTGTGCAGTGATGCATCTGACTTTGTGCAGTGACACGGTGATGCATGTGACTTTGTGCAGTGATGCAGTGATGCATGTCACTTTATGCAGTGATGCAGTAATGCATGTGACTTTCTGACTTTGCGATGCTTCCTCAGATTACGTGATGCATGTGACTTTCTGCAGCGCAACTTACATGCGTTGTTTTTTCGTCACATTTCAGAAGTCATCTAAGTCACATTAAAACGACTGTGAAAAGAAGCAGAAAATGCTATTATGTTAGTGAAAAAAAACATGATGGATGGTTGTATAACAACAATGAAAATGGGATGACTGTGAAGTTCATTAACTGTAAATAAGATAAAATATAGACTGCAAAGTTCCAATCGTGTTTACATATGAGGTGACCATTTTATTAGTTTGGTGAAAAAAATAACGATAGTTTTATAGGTCTAACTGAGTTGGATGGTTGTGTATTTACTTGCACTCTGTTTCATAGTTGTTTATGAACAATATTACTTTAAAGCCGTTGTTTTTATTTTTGATTTAATTTATAATTTTTTTAAAACACCTATATGTACTGAAAACGTCAATTCCAAGTGACTACTTACTGTATTACAAAAGTAAGCATGACAAAATAGTTTCATGTGGCGATGTGACAACTCACTGCATTTAGTTTTATTTGACAACTCACTGCTCGAATATGAAAGGATTGCATTGTGATTCTCTGGCCTACAATCCGAGCAGTTTTATCTGACAACCACGTCCGTGACTACATCATAGGTACAATATATTTTTCTACCCATTGTGCAAACCACTTTTTCTACAATAATTTTACTTTTATGTATTTATTAATTTGTTATTTTTTATTAATTTGTGCAGTGACACGGTGATGCATGTGACTTTGTGTAGTGATGCAGTGATGCATGTCACTTTATGCAGTGATGCAGTGATACATGTGACTTTCTGACTTTGCCATGCTTGTATACGTTGTGACTTTTTTCCTCACATTATATCAGAGCATGTGACTTTATATAGTGATGCAGTAATGCATTTAAGAATTCATGTAAGTCACATTAATACGACTGTGAAAAAAAGTAGAAAATGCTGTTATATTGGTAAAAAAATATCATGAACGATTGTGTAATAACAATGAAAATGGGATGACTGTGAAATTCATTAAGTGAAAATAAGATAAAATATAGGCTGCAAAGTTCCAATCGTGAAAATGAGATAAAATATAGCATGAGATAATAGTTTCATGTGGCGATGTGACAAGTCACTGCATTTTGTTTATTTGACAACTCACTGCATTTTGTTTTATCTGACAACCACGTCCGTGACTACATCACAGGTACACAAAGTCACGGGTACTCAAAATTGCATGAAATGAATAACATAAAATAATATCACGTGTATCACATATTCCATAGTGCCCCAGGACGCATTATCGTCACCAGATCACCTCTAGTTAACCCCCACTATGACGTCTATAAATACCCCAGTATGATATTTGTTGAAGTCATAACAATAGTAACATATCTACAATTACTATTATTATTAACTTTTTTATTTTTTTAACAATGTCTTCAAGAGGTGCAAGAAGTTCAGGCCGGCAAAGAAATCCGAAAGTGTGGCTGCTACCTCCATTTCCGTATGATTACAAGAGCGAAAAGTACTCAAGTCCGAAGGATTATTATGCTGGTATCCGAGCAGAATGGGCGTTCAGGGTAACGGAGCAAGAAGGATTGTATAATGATCTACGTAACTTTGGGGCACCAGTACCTCATCGTCGTTCATTGACCATGGCTAGACGAAATGTGAGTGACTATGAAATAGCAGTTACCAGAATTAAGAAGGAGAACAACAAAATGTTGATGCGGAGATGTCGACATTTCATGCTTCAGCTAGCCACCGAAATGGCATAAGCAAGCAACCGAGATTTGACAATGACTGAGCGAAATAATGTCTTAAATAATGAAAAATATTTCTCTGACTACTACATGTCAGATGAGGAATAAGAAATCAAACACCGTTATCTTCCATATATGTTTGTATGTATGTTGTGTCATATGTTCGTTACTAGAGTGTAAGACAATGTTGTTGTTAATCTAACGTACGGATGTATTTCAAGTATTTGTTTTATGAACCTGAACTTCATGACTTTCTTTATTGAATTGCAATGAGTTAATGAATGTTCTGGATTAATAAATGAATTAATGTATGTTCAATTATGTGAATACTTAAAACACATAAAACATAACAGGTAGCTTGGTCAAAAGCTTCCCTTAACTGGGGCTGGTGAAATAGGGATTAATTAACAAAGAATTTCAATCTCCATTAGGAAAGAAGAAAGAGTCACCTTCCAATTCCTAAAAGTCCAGTACAAATGATGACTCCGGTAATGAATGAGGGGTTGACAAAAAACTAAACTCGGTGAAACGAACTACCGCCTTTAATAACACATAAAACATAACAGGTAGGTCGGTGAAAAGCTTCCCGTAACTGGGCCTCGTCAAATAGGGATCCTCAACGTAAAGAATTTCAATCTCCATCATGAAAGAAGAAAGAGTCGCATTCCAATTCTTGGAAGTCCAGTAAAAATGATGACTCTGGTAAGGAATGGGGGGTTGACAGAAAACTAAACTTCGGGAGCTGGACAAACAAGCTCAAACCCAAGTGGTTGGTCCAGTTGGGGGGACTAAGTTTGTGAAGTCATGTGACCTGGTGCACAAGCTTTGGTTTTCTCGATATTTTGATCAATTTTTTTATTACAGTGACAACTCATCTCTACTTGATATATGTGGGATTCTCAATTTAGAAAGTCACATGACAACAGTGAATTCACTGATTTACCTTACAGTGAGCATGCCCTTATTTTGTCTATATATGCAGATGGATTATCAAGTCATGTGACTTGGTGCACAGGCTTTCGTTTTCTCGATTTTTTGCTC
Organism: Camellia sinensis; assembly: GCF_055761805.1. Lineage (NCBI taxonomy): Eukaryota > Viridiplantae > Streptophyta > Magnoliopsida > Ericales > Theaceae > Camellia > Camellia sinensis. Next base: position 2,678,637 of record NC_138961.1, on the reverse strand, counting down.
GATTTTTTTATTACAGTGACAACTTATCTCTACTTGATATATTTACGATTCTCAATTCAGAAAGTCACATGGCAACAATGAATTCACTGCTTTACCTTATAGTGAGCATGCCCTTATTTTGTCCGTATATGCAGATGGATTGTCAAGTCATGTATTTTTTTATTACAGTGACAACTCATCTTTACTTGATATATGTGGGACTCTCAATTCAGAAAGTCACATGGCAACAGTGAATTCACTGTTTTACCTTATAGTGAGCATGCCCTTTTTTTGTCCGTATATGCAGATGGATTGTCAAGTCATGTATTTTTTTATTACAGTGACAACTCATCTCTTATTGATATATGTGGGATTCTCAATTCAGTAAGTCACATGGCAACAGTGAATTCACTGATTTACCTTACAGTCAGCATGCCTTTATTGTGTTCGTATATGTAGATGGATTGTCAAGTCACGTGACTTCGTACACAGTATTTTCTTTTCTCTGTTTTTTCAGTCTAGTGACACTCATACCTTGTTCATATATGTGGGATTGTGATGCAGAGGCATCTTTGTAAAGCCGTTCATAACCAACTATATAAACGGCTAAAGGTGAAGACACAACCTTACAACTCATTTCGCTCTACAAAATTGTCAATTATTTGTTTTAAAAAATTAGCATGGCTACATGGTTCGTGGGAGGGAGTGGGAATCGCAGAGGTGGTAGGAACTTGCAAAGGGGTGACAGTTCACGACGAGGAGGGGGAAGGGGAAGTGGGAATGCTGAAGATGAAACACCATTTCCTTTGTTAGATCCCTCTTGTGCTTATCATGATAGGTTTGGGAAGCGACATTTTGTCATGCCCAAATACTATCGAGATCCATGTGGTTTGGTGGAGGATCCATCAGATAATCAAACAGGATATGGTTTAGCAAACGCTAGACTTCTAAAGTGGCCTACATTATTTATAGAGCGAGTGCAAATGGAAAGATTATGTCGGGAAAATCGACTGAAGGTGCCAAAAGCACGTTCTGTTGAGATCCAAAAGGAAGATCCTGATAATGTTGATCGACTATGTGAAAAACTACAACGTGAGATTTCTCAAATGAATCGTAGGTTAGCCCGCGATATGCAGCTATACATAGTTAAGAAGGATGCCCAGAAGAACAAAACAGAACCAAATGATGCGGCTATCAAGGGTATCATGGAGGATCCTCAGCTTGTCTCTGATGCTGAGCTTTCGGATTGTTCAGACTCTGAGCCACTTGCCGATTTAAGCGCGAATTAGGTGTTAATGTCTACACTTCGGCAATATAACAACTTGCATTAATATGTAATGTCTGTGTTAGAGTAAGTATAACTGTTATGTTATGTTATGTTTATGTTTAAGTTTATGTTTATGTATTGTGTCTGTCAAATGTTACGGCTATTAATATGCAATATTAGGTCATGAATTAGGTGTTTGTCTGTCTAAATGTTATATTTATGTATTGTGTGTTCAGTTCAGGGTGTCCAGGATATATGTAATGTGTGTTCAGTTCATGGTGTCCACAATGTCTTTTTGTGGGAGAATTATGTCTGTACTACCTATGTAACTGGAAACTATTACATTTGCAACTTCAGTTATGTTGTTTTCATGCCTGTATGACAATTTAGCAAATTAGTGACTTCGTATATTATGTATTAAGTATTATTACAAAATTGTTGACAAAATTTATTTTAGGAGCTCTCGCTGTGGCCTTCGTCTTCTTGGCCTACTCCGCGGTGGTCTTCGCGTCTCACCCTTCGTCATTGCTCGTCGAGCTGCACAGTGTGTGGGTGTGCTTCGGACTGTAGAGCATGCATATCACATTCTAACCCATAACAAAGACGAAACAAAAAAATAAATTTTCTAAATGAAAACGGGTACAAAATGGTTTTACTAAACTAGTTTACTAAACTGGTTTTCTAAATTACATTCTCACCTTCTAACCCAAAACAAAGACAAAAGAATAAATATATGTATATGTTTAAATGAAAACGGCTTTCGTAAGGCCAAAATAATTTTCTAAATAACACCTTCTAACCCAAAACAAAGACAAAAGGAAAATTTTTTTTACATGAAAACGACTTTAGTAAAGCCAAAAAAAAATTATTAATTACATTATCACCTTCTAACCCAAAACAAATACAAAACAATAAACAAAAAAAAAATTTACATGAAAACAACTTCAGTAAGACGAAAAAAAATTATTAATTACATTTTCTAAATCAAAACAAAGACAAAAGAAAAAATAAAAAATTTAACATGAGAATGGCTTCAGTAAAGCCAAATAAATGAACATGATTGGCTTAATAATATCTAAATGAATATGATTTTAAAATTATATATATGAAAAATAGTATGTAAAATTAATATATGAAAACAGATTTTTCTCATATTATGTAAAATTTATTGTAAACCTGCATTCAAAAACAAAAGAAAAAAAAAAACATATTTTAACATGACAATAGCTTTAGTAAAGCCAATTTCAATTTTATGAATCATATTATCACCAAAACAATGACAACAGACAAAAAAAAATAAAAAATAAAAAATAATCTGCTAATGAGGAAAGAAATGAAAGTTGGGTATACAGTGTAAACGCTATTGGAAATGGCGTTTTCTTCAGAACTAAAGGCGTTATTCCGAATAGCGTTTTCGTCAATAGTGAAGGCGCTATTTGTAATAGCGTTTTCGTTACATATACAGTGAAGGCGCTATTTGTAATAGCGTTTTCTTCACAAACCTGCATTCTGAAATGAAGCTATATTCAGAATAGTGTTTTATTTAGAAGCGCTATTTGCAACAGCGTTTTCTTAATCAAACTCGCTAATTGGAATAGCGATTACACTGTTCATCATATTTCGACCTCCTCACAGTAAAAGCGCGAATGGGAATGGCGCTTCAGCTTATTTTGGGAATTCCGTCAGAAGTTGGCCTAGTTTGGGAAATAAAATGCAAAATAGGCTTATTTTGGGAAAAAGCCCTGAATTGAAGCATGGATCACAGACTCGTAAATGCTTGTTTTTGTTAGGTGCCTACATTTGCAGCCTTCTTGTTGCTACATCCATGGCAAAACAAAAGACCACAGTTATAACAATTAGAATAATGTTTTGTAGTTCGAATAGCTCAAATATTTAGGACTCACGCGCCTGTATATATCTCTCCTCTATCTCTCTATCTCACCCAAAGTGTGAAATTGTTCTCTCTCCTCTCTGGAAACCCTGTCACTCTCTTATCCAACTACCTCTCCAATGCAGCAAACGATGCGAACATTTGACTCTTTTCCAACGCAAATGACGCCGGAAACTTCTCTCATTCGACTTATCTGACAGCCGAAAACTCCTTTCATTCAACTTTTCTCATGTGTTAAAATAAAAATAAAAATTGAAGGAGAAATTAGTCTAGATATGGGTTTTGTTTTTTAATGAGTTTAATTGATGGGTTTGTTTTGTTTCTTATGTTTTTTAAGGTTAATTTGTTTTTGTTTTTATTGTTGTTACAACTATTGCAACTTTGAAATAGGAATCTAAACAGTGTAGGCCAAGAAATGTTGAACCAGTACTAGAAGAATTCATACCATTAAAGAAAAATTGTGATGAAAATAAAAAGAGTGAGGCCGAGAAAAAGGACAGTGGAGGAGATAAGATGAACTAGATATGCTCTGTGCAGCTCTGGAACATTGGTAATTTAAAAAACATTGATTCTAAGATTGATCAGAAACAAAATTCAATACCAAAACTTAGAGAGGTATATGAAAACTGATACAATTTTGCCAATGGAGTTGTCAATGGAGGGTCTTCATTGTGTTTTCAATGTGGATGGCACCGAAAATAGGTGTATGGAAAAGGGCTTGAAATTTTGAATAGAAATGTGAAAAGAGGGTTTAGGTGGTGTGTGTACAAGGATATGAGTTAGAAATATAATCGAAACATTTGGTGTATGGATTGAGAATAATAACATATAATTAAATTAATTTGGTGTGTGGATTGAGAACAACAACATATAACTAAATTAATAAGTGTGTACAATAAGAAATGACATGCATAGAGATAAATAGGTGGTCGCAGGCGGCAGCAACGGCAACGACTGTATTAGATCGATGAAGGCGGTGAAATAAGGGTTTGAAAAGTGTAACGAGAAGAAGATAGAGATGAAAGTATAATAATTATTATTATTATTTTAAAGTATTGATTTTATTTATTTATTTTTTAAAGTTCTTATGTGATCGAAATAAATTTTTAGGCCTCGTTTGGGAACCTTCCATTTTAGTCAAAAAGTCAAAAAGTTACTAAATTAGCTAAAAAGCCAACAATCCAAACAAAAAAGTCAAAGATTTTCTTTTCTCTTTACTTTTTGCACATCTTTTCGTAAAAAATCAAAAAGTCATCCCAAACATACTAATTTTTTTAACTCATATTTTAGCCAAATAGCCAAAAAGTTACTAAATTAGACTATTCCCAAACGAGGCCTTAGTACATGTATTATTAAAAACATTATACAAAAATTTGTTTGCCAAAACAATTTTGAAATAGTTTTTTAACTGACAATTCATTTTTAGAAATTAGTCTCACTTGTTTTTCTAAGTTGTGAAGAAAAAAAACATATTTCACTTAAAATGAGTTTGAAAAGTAAGGGCAATTTAATTATGCACACTCCTTGAAAAGGGGTGTATGATATGTGTTCTTAGTTATGTCATTTTCTTTTTTAGTTATGACCAATTTTTTTTTATAGTTATAACAATATTTTAATTATGACCTATGAGATTTTTATTTATGCCTCATATAGTTATTGGCTTTTTGGCTTTCGAAGGTTAATAATATAATTTTAAGCGTGCCAGTAAGAATCAATTAATCCTTACAAAATATTAATTGTCAACCAATTATCAGACGATTGTATTATAGTTCCCTCAGTCTCAATGAAGAAGACTTTTACCGGTGGGTTGTTTAGGAGAATTTAGTAAATAACAACAAGTGAAGAACAATTTCATAATCTGAATTTCATTAAGTAAAATGAAAACTTACAGTGATCTGACCCAGCCTCGTAGAGGTTTATAGCAACAAGTTATTCGAAACTACTCTTCGAAAATGAAGTGTAGTATAAGAATTGAAGTGCAGAAATGTAAAGAACTGGAAGGAAAAACGAAGTAAATAAATTGATTTTTTTATCTGAGTCCTGGGCTTCATTCTAAGGCCTTCTCTGCTATTTATACTCTTCAATGATAACTGTCGAAGTGGGCTTCCAACCATCGAAATGTCCTTCCATGATTGCTGAACATGCTCTCTCACAGCCAGTCCCACTATGTCACTCTTGCAGTTAGGCTTTCCTTCTGATTTTGAATTTAAACTTTATGAGTAACCGTTAGGCCACATCATCTTGTATCTCTTTACTGTTCCAATGCTACGCAGATCCATTATTACCAATCCGAACTGCCACGCGTCTGACTTTGGTTGACAACTTGTATTAATTTTCCAAATTACATTTTCCATGCCACGTGTTAAATTGTGATTGGCTTTTACAAATTATACAACCAACATTACCCCCCGCACTAATATATCCAAGACTTAGTGATATTAGTGAACTAGTGCAATCCACCCACGTTCTAGGACATGCATGGACTCTGTGTATTCTGGTAGTATAACTACTTTTTGAATAATGAAGCAGTGAACTTCACTAAATCCTTGTATCTTGCACTTCTATTCTTTGAGTAAACCTAAAGACTGGTGCATCCCCAATGGCCAATCACATCTTCTCATACATTGATCAAGCATATGAGGAGTCTTTGGAAGATGATTGCAGGCCTCAAAAGAACCTTAATGCATTTATTGGTTACACATATCCACCTTCATTTATACAAGTCATGGAATCTTTTACAAATTACTAATCTTTAGACCAAAAATCTGTCAACTACAAACCCTTGGACCAAGCATTTGTAAAATGGATCTTGGAAGCTCCTCTTCTGCCCCACCACTCTTTGCATGGGACACAGTTGCTTCTTCTTCCTTAAAGTCTATTAGCTGGAGAAGTTGGCCAGAACCTGATGAACCTAAACTAAGAGAGTAAATTCACTATCGATTTGTTAAATTCGATGATCCTCTGTTTATCCCTCCTTCTGCTCGGAGCTCAGTGATTTACCCCTATGTATCCATTAATCACCAACGCAGTCTGGAGGACAACTTACTTGTGGCGTGGTACACGTCTTCCATGCCAACGAAGATAGTGCGAGCAACTCCTCATCCAGATGAAGCACAGGGATATAGTCCGTCATTTTTGGCTAAGAAGGCAAAACTTTACTCTTCTGACTAGCTCAAATGCGTGAATAACCCCCAATTCCCCTATTCCTTTGGAATGGATCCCTCTGCACCTCATCTTCCTCAGAATCCTCATTGGATAGAGGAACTGAAACTTACTCTTTTTGAGAATTAGTTTCTTCCTTCCTACGAACCTCCAGCTCTTCTCACTACATTTGAGCGATACCAAACTCAACTTCTGCTTGCTACCTTCTCTCACTTGCCTTTCAATGTTCTTAGAGATGAGAGTCTTCTCAAGAACTTTCAATGGGCCTGTGATATTATGACTCGGGGTCATGTCCTCAACCCCATTACCTAGGCAGAGCTTTAAGCTTTTTTGGATCAACTCTTGCTCCTTCTTCATTGGTACCAAATTTCTTTGGCTACCAGTAACTCTTTGGACAAAATCTCAGCCAATCGAATTCAAACCCAGTACGAAGTAGAGAATCTCATTGAAGAATATAATGACTTCAAGATTAAGGATTCAGCATACTGGGATGATTTAGGTATGGACGAAATGGAACAAGGCTTGAAGGAGATGGAGTTTGAGATGAAAGCTGAACAACTTTTTCATTAAATAAGAACATATTAGCTGCGGCAAATTAACTTTGACAGGACAGAAAATAGAATAAAGATAGAACATAAATTCATTGACCATTGCTAGGTCAAATTTAATAAACTTGTTACTTTTTCCATTCCTTACTATTATAAAATCGAATTCGTAGCCAAGAAGGCTTTCTAATGTAATTACTTACATATCAATAAAACTAGGTTTTTCTTTCTCTATTTGGCATGATCTGGTTTTATGTTCCAATTGCATGCTTGTGACCATTTTATTTCCCCAATTCAAATAAAATTAGAGCTTCGAATTTACCAATTTTTTCCTTTGAAGCCTGATTTGAACATTTCCAATGGAATACTTGAAACCTGATTTGAATATCTCCAAAATATGGAGTACAATTGACAATCTTTGCCTTAAGTCTTCTGATTTCAATCTCATGGTCAACATAATTTTAACAGCTTTGAATTGACCAAACTTTGTATCAAATTTACTTTTGAGTACTTCGAAGTACTTAGTAACAATGCTGCTTTCCAAAAAAGGTTTGCTTTGACAGAGAATCCCAAAAGGAATTTTTCATGTTCAGGCAAGTCTTTTTGGATCTTGATCTCTTGTTTGACTTGGTACTAGCTCTGCAACTTTGAAGTCTAAAACATCAAATAAGAATCAAATTCCAACCACAACTATAAAATACTTCAAAGTTCACCTCGAAGGATTTCATCTTTCTCAAGAAATCTAAGAGCAAGTCTTCAATTCCTTTGAAGTAGATCAAATGTGCATTCTCAGGAATAAAATGCGCTTCGAAGTCAACTTATTGCTCTGGAAGCCTTGGTGCTTTGAAGCCAAATCTTGACTTCGAAGCCAAATATTTATTTTCGAAGCCAATCTAACTGTTTGAGATACGTTTCCTGCCCAAACAATCACCCTTGAGAGCACTTTTCATGTTGTACTTTTAGGACTCCTACGAATTTTAAGACAAAGTCTTAAACTCGTCTGGGTTCCAAAAACCAGCCAAACAATTTATCTCGGGTCTTTTTACCCATTTAGACAAATTGGGCATCTTTCATACAGAAAGGTTTAAAAACCCTTTCCCTTTGCACTTTTTACTTACTTGCTCGCCCAAAACACAAACCTTTCATTTCTATTGCTCTCTCCTCCTCTTTACTATTTTCTCAACTTCGTCTTCTGAAAACTCTTGTTAATGGCTTCTTCCTCCTTGAAAGTACCAGTTATGGAATGCGTGAGCCCATCCGTGGCTTTAAAGAGGTGTATCGACGAAAAGATATCCAAGTTCAGAGTTGGTGAACTGAGTACCATAGATAGTCACCTCTTTATTCCTCGCCATAATGAACAACAGGAATACGTCTTAGGACCTATCTTCAGAGGAGCCCCAGCTCAATTTCCTGCTTTGTATCCTCGTCTAGAGGATTACTTTCAGGACTCCTATGAATTTTAAGACAAAGGCTTAAACTCGTCTGGGTTCCAAAAATCAGCCAAACAATTTATTTCGGGTCTTTTTACCCATTTAGACAAATTGGGCATCTTTCATACAGAAAGGTTTAAAAACCCTTTCCCTTTGCACTTTTTACTTACTTGCTCGCCCAAAACACAAACCTTTCATTTCTATTGCTCTCTCCTCCTCTTTACTATTTTCTCAACTTCGTCTTCTGAAAACTCTTGTTAATGGCTTCTTCCTCCTCGAAAGTACCAGTTATGGAATGCGTGAGCCCATCCGTGGCTTTAAAGAGGTGTATCGACGAAAAGATATCCAAGTTCAGAGTTGGTGAACTGAGTACCATAGATAGTCACCTCTTTATTCCTCGCCATAATGAACAACAGGAATACGTCTTAGGACCTATCTTCAGAGGAGCCCCAGCTCAATTTCCTGCTTTGTATCCTCGTCTAAAGGATTACTATCTCCTCTGTGAGGGGGGTTTTGATTGGGGAAGCTGGAGGATAAACCACATCCACCACTGCTGGCCCATATTGAGGGTTGAATGGGAGGAGTGGTATGACAGGGTTGTGCCTGCTATAGAATGGGATCTGCAAAAGCTCTATATCCTTGATGCCCTTCGCCTTTCCAGGTTTATTATCCCTGAGGATCCTTTCTTGATTCCTGCAGCCCTTTGTTTTTGGAATTCGACTTTCAATTTTTTTCAGTTTCGGTGTAGTATGTTGGCCCCCACCGTTCTTGATATTTGCCATCTCTTAGGGCTCTCACCACTTGGTGCTCCATTTACGCCTGGTTACCCAGACCTTCTAGTCAACTTCACCATTCCACCCTTGAACTCTTCCTTAAGTGATTTTGTAAAATTTGAGAACAAGAAGATAGGTTCTGTAAGTGACTGAGAGTTCTTTTCCTTCATTCAGTATTGGTTATGCAAATTTCTCTTTTGTATTTCATCTCAACGGATTATGCCTGAGTTTACCCCACTTGCCAAGGCTCTTGCCTCGAAGAAGAGGATAGCCTTGGCTCCTTATGTTTTAGGCCATGTTCATAGGGCATGTTCCCAATTTTGCGAGAAACCTCTGAATGTTAACCAAAGAGGCCTCCCTCTAGGTATTACAACTGTAGCTCTTCGCATATTTTACTGGTCTACACTCCAAGTGCTTGAGATTTTTGGTGTAAGAACCCACTACTTACGGAGAGAAATTTGTTAGGATTTTCTTATACCCCTCCAGCTTTGCTTATTATGTTACTTTCATTCATTGGCTTCTAATTTCTCCATTTCCTTCCTTCTTTTGTCCCTTCGAAACCAACACAGGACCAGCTTAGGTCAGGGCATTTTTGGCTAATAGGGAATGCTCCAATTCGCTACACAAGGATATGTAGGCCTCTATCTTGTTGCCAAGGGAGCTCTTTATCAGTAGTTTGAATCTTCGAGCCTACAAATGTATATCTGAAGTTTACTGTCCTTCCCAATTTGCCAGGCAATTTGGTCTTACTCAAGGAATTCCTATCCCTCTATGTAGCCTCTCTAATACCAATCTCACAGTTAGAGACCTGAAACCAAATTAGAGGAAACAACATTTAAATTGCTACAAGAGTTGAGTGAGTTTCAATTCATCCCCTTTATTTCACATGGCACAGCTTTGAAAAGATTTCAAAGTTGGTGAACGGCCAATATGGAGGTGCTCTTGGCAATACCTCCCAAAGATCTGCTAGTGGGACTAGATGTGCCCTCTCAAGCCAAACCCAAAAAGATTGTTACCACTGTTGCTATCTCTACTGCCCCTGCTATCCCAGCTCTTACTCCTGCTGCCACAGAGACTACTCCTACTGCCTCTCCTTCTCCTCCTAGAGTCACCAGGGCTGCTTCGAAATGAGGCATGCATTTCTATCTCTCTTTTGTCTTTTCTTTATAATGCATTGCTCATTTACTTATAGTTTCCTTTTGATACAAGAGCTTCACAAGTAGATTCTCCTCAAAGGGCTCAAGCCCTAAGCATTCTTAAAGACAAGCTACAACAGCAAAAGAAGAGAAAACTTGTGCTTAGTCTTGAAGATGAGGAAGTACCTGAAGAAACACCACTTAAGATGAAGAAAAAAATAATAGTCTCCCTCTCTGATTTCAATGATAACCCTACTTATCAGGCAACCGCCAAGGCAGTAGAGAGGGAGCAATCCAAGGAATTAGTGGTTTTCCAGAGATATGATAACAGGAGATAGCAGCAGATATTAAGGAATAAAACTGCTACTGCTGATACATTTCAAAAGAAAGCTGTGAGGAGGCAACAAACTATTGATCATTATGCCCTTCGCAGTTCTCCAACCATTACCACCACCACTTTTGAGGTTGGTAATTCCCTTTAGTTTCTGTAGTAATTTCCTTTCCCAAGTTTTCAAGAATGAAACTTAACATTGCTTTATATTTCTTATATTGCAGTAATAGTTATCCCACATCATCCTTCGATAATGGCTTCTTCAGTTTTATCTGAAGTTGGAAGACCATTAGAGGCAGCCTTGAAAAGGAGGAAGAAAATCAACACCAAAGTGCCCTTAAATGTAGAGCCCATCTAAACAATACTTCCACTTCATGGTTCTACACTTTCCATACCCCTTTTAAGGCAAGGCATTCCTATTTCTTTATGCTGGGCTTAACTCCATATCTTACTCATCTAACCTTTTCCCCAACCCAATTTACTCTCCCTGTAGTCCTGGCTGCTCCTCCATCACCTGAGAAGGCCCTAGTTGTCACCTCATCAGTGATAGCTGATGCTCCTAGAGAAAATACTGGTAGTTTACTAATTTCTTGTCTACCAGCACCATCTAGCTCCAGTCTCTCTTCCCTTGATCTACTAGTGGCCAAGACTATAGACACTATCAGGGATACTTCAACCTCTTCTCCTATCCCTATGCAAACACCTCTTCTAGATCATTCTACGCCTTCAATGTCAGTAGAAGAGATGGACATTTTTTTAGGCCCGGCTGGCTAGCCTTTTTGACACATCTTCAACTACCCCAGCAACCAACAGTGAAGCTGAGCCATTGGTCCTTACTGACTCCTTCTTAGAAATTTTTTAGAGTTCTTCAACTAACAACAGAGTTTCTTTGCCTCTCTTGCATTTAGGCACTTGTTTGGAATTGCTAACATCCTTTTTAAAGATCTCATTCAAAGCCCTACAAAGACCCATAATTAAGAATGGTTTCCTTCAATGCTACAAAGTCATTGAGCAATCCAATATGACCATTTCAAGCCACTTATCCCAGGCGGCAGTTACTATAGATTTCTATGTCAACATCTGCTACATTGCTAAAACTGCGGAAGAGAAGCTATTAAAAGATAAGGAATTTGTTTCCCATATACATACTGAAATATCCAAATTAAAGGGACAACATGTTTCTGCCTATCAGTTTCGCATCCAGCTCTTGAAGAAAAAGGCCCAATTAGAAGAGGAATTAGTAGCAGTTAACTTAGCTTTGGATCGAACTGTTACAAAGCTGTAGATTACCAATCAAGGGCTAGCTGATCGTAAGCAAGACATGGCTACAGCCATTCAGTTGTTCTCATCCCTTAGGAGTAGAGAATCAATTATCAGGGAACAACTGAAGTATTGTATTGATTTTTAGGCCAATCTATGGCTGCTTGTGTCACGACCTACTCCCCGTACCTAAGGGTTAAGTATCGTGATGGCTAGTAACTGAGGTTACCTCCAGCCAATTCTTAAACAAATTAATAAACGCGAGCGGAAATAATATTCAAGTGAGGGTACCTAAAATAATCATTGGAGCTTCTATTTTTATTACAAAATTTATTGACCAAAAAGGCCGATATTTACATATAAAAATATCATAAAAGTATTGTGTGTGTCTATTCTGCAGCCCCGCGTCTAAGACTTTCCAAAAGCTATTTCTGAATTGCATTATTTCCTGAAAATTGGTAAATAGCTATAAGCACATGGCAGAGTAAGAAATATTATGCCAAGAGTATAGGGAATACAAAATAACCATGGATAGTTAGTTAGGCCAAAACATTTACATAACTCAGTTTGGTGAATAAATCATTTAATTGGCAGAAACTGAAATACAGAAATTATGTAAATAAATAACCATAACTATGGTACCGAACATAATAGAACAGATGTCACAGAAGTGACAGTCAGAACAGAGATACGGATTCAAGAGGTGGCTCGTACAGATTATAGAGGTGGCTCCCACAATAATGTAGCACTTATCTTCGCATAGCACTTTGCTTCGCACAGAACAGAGGTCAATAAATCCATGACAACAAAGGGTCATAAAGTGACCAAACAGAGGCCAATGATTATTTAAGTCCCCTAAGGCGTGGGACTCCTGTGGTGGTATTTACAAAACAATATTTGTTTATAAGGTTATAGTCAAATATTCTTTAAAATATAAACAAACATATCCATGAGTTTCATTTTAACAAATAGAGTTCAGAAATTAAACCACGTAGCTGAAATATTTATAAAACATAACTTATATTAATATAACTAATAAAATACAGCTTGTATAAAATAGATTATGGTAAGTCAAAACATACGTAAAATATATTATGGTAACTTAAGGTATAATATAACTCACCTTCAAAGTAATACCTTACTCTTTCTTTCCAGTACCAAAGACCCTTTCAACTTTCATTATTTTCTTTCCCTTTTCTTCGTTTATATAGAAAGGCAGTCGTGGGCACCAAGCCATACGGCTGCCACGTGTCACATTCCATAATACCCCATTAATTCAACCTTATCTCTAATCAATGGATAAACTTAACTTACTTATTTATTTATACTTTGACCTCTAAATTCTTAATAATTATATTATTTTACAAAATTACACATAATAATACAAATAAATCATATATTTTCCCAACTGTAATTAAATAATATTAATATCAATTTTAAAGAATAATTAAAATCTGGATTGTTACAGCATGTTCTTAACTATTTATGAAAAGAAATCTTTATTTATTGTTTGAGTATTTTCATGTTTCTATTGTTTAGCATTTTCTACACTCCTTATGTTTCCCACACAGTTGGATAGTAAGGTTTCAAATACCTGCCATTAATTTTCTTAGGATGCACATATCCATTCAGATTTCTCAAATGGTATGCTCCCCTAGGCAAGACTCTATGAATTTGATATGGTCCTTCCCAATTAGGTGACCATTTGTCAAACTTATGCCTTTTAATTCCTATTAGAAGTATTGTCTTCCATACCAAATCACCTTCATCAAAGCTAATGTGCCTGACTTTCTTATTATAGTTTTTGGCTGCCTTCTTCTTTTGGAAAAGAATACTATTTAATGCCAAAATTCTAACTTCATCTACATTTTCTAATTCCAAGAGCATGCTCTAATGATATTGTTCAGAAGCTAACTAGTCTTGGTATTTCACCCTCAATGACCTAATGTTAATCTCCACAGGCAACACTGCATCATGCCCATATACCAAGGCATAAGGAGTAGCTCCTATACTTGATCTTGGAGAAGTCTTATAAGCCCATAATACATCCAACAACAAGTTATGCCAATCCTTAGGATTGTCTTCCACAACTCTCTGTATTCTTTTTTTCAAGGGCTTATTGGATGATTCTGCCTGACCATTTGTTTGTGCATAATAAGGGGTGGAATTAACAAAGCTAATTCCAAACTTTGCTGCGAAAGATTTTGCCATTTTTCCATCAAATACAGTCCCATGATCTACAATTATGGTCTGTGGAATGCCAAACCTGTGAATCAAATCTTTAATAAATCCAATAACTTCAGTTTGATCCACAACTTTATATAGTTTAGCTTCAACTCACTTGGTGAAGTAATCTGTGGCCACTAGGATAAAACAGTAATGCTTTGAAGAGGATGGATGTATTTTCCCTATCATATTCATAGCCCAATCTCTAAATGACCAAGGTTTCACAACTGCATGCAAATCAATTATTGGTACATGTCTTATCATGCCGTGCTTTTGGCATGCCTGACAACCTCTAGCATACTCTATACAATCTTTAAGAATGGTTGGCCAATAGTAGGAATGTGTTCGAAGCAACCACCTCATCTTTATCCCAGGCTGATGGGCACCACAAATGTCTTCATGGATTTCAGCCATGGCTGTCAATGCCTCTTTCGACCCTTGACATTCTAATAATAATCCATCTGCTCTCCTTTTGTAAAGAGCATTACCGTATACTATGTATTGCATAGACTGTAATTTAATCTTTCTGTTGGCCTTCGAAGATGGGCTAGTTAAGTACTGCATGATTAGATGCCTCCAATCTTGATCTTGTAAGTCATTATGATTGACTTCTAACACCACATTCCTTTTAGCTAAAGGTGGTATTAATTTTTGATATATTGCTTGACTTATGTTCAATTGAGTGTCATCCCTCATTCTGAAATTCGAAGCCTTCTGAGCTACATTATTAGCTTTGTTATTCATGAACCTTGGAATATAAGTCACATTTGCTATCTAAAATTGAGAAAGCAAGTGTAATGCAACAACATAATATGGTAATATGCTTGCACTTTGACATTTGAAAATTCTTTTCACTTGGTTGACTACCAATTGAGAATCTTCAAATATATCAACTGCATGAGCTTGTAATCTAATAAGCATTTCCAGTCCCATTATTAAAGCTTCATATTTAGTTTGATTATTGAAACAAGTAATTTCATCCACTCTGAAACCATATGTGGTTTCTACTGTGGTGATTTAATTATAACACCAATTCCAATCAAACCATTAGCTTTTGATCTGTCAAACCAAATCTGCCATGGCTCAACATTGATCATACCAAGATCTATTATCTCTTGGCTTTCTGTTTGACACGGATGATCTGCCAAGAAGTTAGCCAAAACTTGTCATTTTATTACCTTTTAGGGGACATATTCTAGATGAAACTTTGACAAAGCTAATATCTATTTGCCAATTCTTTCTCTCAACATTGGTCTAGATAACATATACTTAACCAAGTCTGTGGTTACAATTATCGAGACAACAGTAGATAAAAGATAATATCTTAATTTCATTGCTGCAAAGTACAATGCAACGCACAGCTTTTCTACATCTGAGTATTTATATTCACAAGAATTTAAAAACCTACTAAGGTAATAAACTGCTTGCTCCTTGCCTTCTTCATTGTCCTGGTTTAGGAAAACTCCTAATGAATCTTCTGTTGCAGCAATGTATAACTTCAAAGGCTTGTTGCTCTTTGGTGGCATCAGCACTAGAGGCTTGGCCAAGTAGGCTTTAATTCCTTTGAAAGCAGTGTGATGCTCTGCTGTCCACACAAACTCCTCTTCATCTTTCAACTTTAATAAAGAAGAAAATACTTTAGTTTTATCTGCAGTATTAGAAATAAATCTTCGAAGAAAATTAACCTGACCGAGGAACTTTTGTACTTCTTTCTTACTTGATGGAGACTTGGTCTCAATGATGACTTTGGCTTTATTCTGATCAATCTGTATGCCTTTCTTGTGTACTACATACCCCAAGAAGTTTCCAGCTGATACATCAAAAGCACATTTGAGAGGATTAAACTTTAACTTGAACTTTCTCATTCTTTCGAAAGCTACTACCAATTGAACCAAGTGCTCCTCCATGGACTAGGACTTTACAATAATATCATCAATGTAACACTCTAGGTATCCTCCAATAAGATCATGAAAGATAGTATTCATTGCCCTATGATATGTTGCCCTAGAATTCTTTAGACCAAATGACATTTTTACCCATTTGAAGGTGCCAATATTCCCAGGACACCTGAATGTTGTCTTGTGGACATCCTCCTTTGCAATGCAGATCTGGTTGTAACCTGTCACGACCCAAACCCGCCCCTATAGGTTTAGCATCGTAATCAGCCAGTAATCCTTGGACTACCGAAGGCCTCTGAACAGATTAACAAAATTAAGGGGCTAGCAGAAGCAAATACATAAATATAGTTGTCCAATGAGCTGTGCTGACTTATATGAAACGAAATATTTAAAAACTTTATATACATAATCAAAAGTCATTCATACATTATACCCACACACATTAAAGTATCTTAAGTACAGCCAACAGAACAACCGAGTCTTATATATACAGAAACAACAGAACTTAAACACTGGACACTTCGGGAACCTCCACGTGAGACACAATGGTTGGCTGACAACAGAACACAGATCCAGACAAAAGCCTTCAGGCTCAGGTTCTAGAATGCTCACCTATACATATATATACACACAATGAGCTAAAGCCCAATGAATAACATTAAGGTAAAGAGGTTAGTGAACGAATTCCGAACATATCATAAGCGTAAAACAGATCATAGCATAATCATTCTCATATCAGAACATAATAATGGTACATCGAACACATCACAAAACGTCTTCCGACTAGAGTAATCGGTTCTGGATACCGATTAAACACATATCACCACAATGAAGTGGCTGACGAGATCTCATAATTACTTGTATGTCATGGACCCGCATTTTCATGCCGTCCCCCATGACTTGGGACTATCTATGGATGCCATAATAGATTTCAAACTTGGAATGTTCGTCTACGTAAACAGATAACATTTCAGAAATCATAGCTTATCATATTTCATTTGGAACATAATTCATATGAACGTATCTTTACAATAACGTTACTCACAGTGGTTCCAGCAATGGTCAATCAATCCTCGAGTCTTGACCTACAATCACAAAATACATAACACAAGCATGTCTTATCATTACACATTCAAGTGGCCATTAAGGCTTAGCTTTCATTACATTGGTTCTTATTCTTTCTTATCACATTGCCTAAAACACACACACTTGCAGTCTCGGAACTTAGTACATTCTTTTCTTAGTGTGTTTCTAATCCATAACCTCTTTAAAATGGCTTAATTAAGGCTTAAGAATGCCTAAGATGCAATGAGGATGCTAAAACATGCCTTGGAACACTTAGGCAAAATTTCTGAAAATAAGGTCCACGCTCGAGCGTAGCTTTCCTCGCTCGAGCGGACATGCAAAATGTGAATGATCGCTCGAGCGCACATTTCTTCGCTCGAGCGATCTGTGAAAGACATGAAACTTCTGGGAGCTTGTAATTCACGCTCGAGCGGACTTTTGGTCGCTCGAGCGGAGTGCACACACTTAGACTGGTCGTTCAAGCGTGAACTCCCACGCTCGAGCATAGATGCAAATTCTGGAATTTTCATATTGCACTTTCAAGCTCAAAATTCGAATTCCATCCTTCAAAACACATTTCTTGGGCCCCAAAACTTGAGATAACATAGTAAACTTGTAAAACATGAAGAATTTAGGATCATCTCATAAAATCATGGCCCAAGGGTTTGTTAAAAACTCACAATTTCAACTTAAAACATGATGAATGTTCATGAACACAACATGCATGTAAAATCTTTTCTTCAAACCACATGAAACTAGCAAATTGAGCTCATAAGCTCCATGCATGTAAAAAATTCTTCCCAAAACATGATTTTAAGTGAAGGAACATGATAATTCAAACATGGATGATATGAATCATGTTCAAAATGATGAAATTAAACTAAACTAAGCATGCATATATGAATTAACTCTAAATTTATTATCTTTGGTCCAATTCTTGTACATAATCACAAATTCTTCTAGAAATGATCTACTTGATGGTTAAAACTCATAATTAAGTCTTAAATTTTTACCTAGAGTCTTGAATTACTCTTGTTCTAACACAATCTTGGTGAATTCAAGCTATAGCCTTCAATTTGTTCTTTCCTCTCTCTAGAATTGCACACACTCTCTCTCTAAGATGAATTCTCAGATTTTTCCACTCAAGGGATAAAATAGAATGAGCTCAAAATGAGCTTATATCTCAAATATATGATTAAGGTGCTAAAACACATTAATTAGAATATTAGGCTAACCAAACATGACTTAACGAATCAGACTGAATCAATTTTTAATAAAATTTGCCATATGGTTCTAAAAATTCCAAATAACACATTGACGTAATCAATTTCGATTTCGGATGCCGATAAGGCTTTCAATTTACATATTAAAGTGAAATTGCAAACAGATATTTCTATAAGTAACAGATAGAAGGCCAAATATCATGCAATTTACATATTAATCCCATAATTCATTTGATCCACTCAATTAGCATCTTAAATCACTGATTAGTAGCTAATTACGGGTCGGGGTTATTACATAACTGAAATGCCCATCCATCATAGACAAAATTTTGTGCCCTGCTGAACTATCTACTAATAGATCCACTATAGGCATGGGATATTCATCTTTTGGAGTTGCCAGATTTAGATTTTTAAAATCGATGCATACCATCATCTTGTAATTCTTTTTAACTACAGGCACAATGTTTGACAACCATTCAACATATTTGGCTGTTCTAATCAAGCCTGCTTTAAGGAGTTTGAGACTTTCCTCCGTCACTTTCTGAACCACTTCAGGGCTCATCCATCTTGGTTTTTGTTTGTGTGGTTTGAAGTTAAGCTTCATAAGGAGCCTATATTCTACTAATGACCTATCTAATCCTGGCAGTTCATTATAGGACGCAAAACGATCCTTATATTTCTTTAAGACTACCAATAACTGGTTCCTGTCAAGAGAACTTAACCAAGCACTGATATAAGTGGGTTGCTGTGCAGAACCTTCCCCTAAATTGACTTCTTCCAAGGGATCTTGTACTTGAGCACTTACTAATGCTTCTCTTTTGACTTCTTCTGCCTTCGAAGCAACTTTTTTGCTTTGTTCTGCTCCCACTTTCTCTGGTTCAACATCTTTGCCTTCTTCCTCATAGAAAAAATCTGTCCATAAGGCTTCTTCTTCCTATATTTCTTGGACTTTTGTTTCGATGTCCAATGCACAGTACTTATCAAAGGTCAAAGGCCTGACCTGTTGTAGCTCCTACTTACAGCCAACTACTATGGCTTCTCTCTCTTGTTCTTGAACCTTCTGGACTATTGATTTTAAGTATAATACTGAAAACTTGACTAAAGCCAAGGGTCTGGCTTCTTGGGTCTCATCTTCTTGCCTATAACCAGGCATAATTGTCATCCTTAGTGGCAAATTCTTCATTAGCACTTTCATGCACTAAGTGCTTCAGGTGTGCTACTTCTTCATCAATCGTCACTTCAACTGATCTATCAGGTTTTCTCAATATACTGAGTGGTGTAACTCTTTCAGTATACAACTTAGCCTCTACAAAGTTAGCACAAGCGATAAAGGGTTGAGGGTTTGAGTTGATCTTCTCTGTCTCTCCATTGCATAGGGTCATCATTATCTTTTGGTGTAGAAAGGACACACACATTTGTTGGTGTGGATCTAATCCCTACCAAACAAAGTATTATACTTGGTGTTACTATCTATAACAAAGAATGCTGTCATGCAATCTTTGGTTCCCACACTCAGGTTGATGGACAAGATATCCTGAGCCATTTGCTTATCCCCAGCGAAGCCAGCAATGGTTGTGCTGGTTGGGATTAAATCTGGGGTTTCTTTTTCCTATTGCATGACAGCATTCTTTGTTATAGATATCTTGAGCCATTTGCTTATCCCCAGCGAAGCCAGCAATGGTTGTGCTGGTTGGGATTAAATCTGGGGTTTCTTTTTCCTAGTTTCTTCAAAGAGGACTTCGGAAGCAGGTTCACTGCTGCCCCATTATCCACTAATACCCTATTCGTTTGTATCCCATCGAAAAAAACCTTGATATACAAGGGCTTAACATGCTGAGTCATAGATGTCGTAGGATACTCGAAGGAATATGAGAGATTAATACTTGCTTCCTCACTTTCATCTTCAGTTTCCATTAGTGTGGCCACTTTAGACTCATCTTGAATCATGCTAACCTGTGAATCTTCACTAGAAACTAGAATAGGGTCAACTTCCTGACCTTCTTGGTTTCCATCTTCAGCTTGGAACTCCTGTGGTAATATGTATATCATATTCACTAACACTGGAGGAAATGAGCCAAACTGAACTGCTGGTTGCACTTGTTTTTTTTCCAAACTAACTTGTTCAGTTATTTCAGAAACATCTTCCATGCTGCACTCTGGTACTTCAGTACTGGTGACTTCTTTCGAATCAACTCGTTTATGGTCTACTCCTGTTGGCTTTTCGACCAAAAAGGTTTGTTCAGCCATGAAGGCTTCAAACATCTTATCTTCAGCCATTTCATTCCTTTGGCCTAGTTCAACTTCTCCTTCTATTTCACTATCGCTTTCCATCAAGGCCTTTTCGAGACCTGCTAAGTTGGATCTTTCCTTGGCTTTCAGTTCAGTGTGAATTTTAGCCAATTGCTCTTTGCTGACACTTCTTTTGTTTTGAGGAGCCAATTTTGGACTTTCTTTTTCCTCTGTCTGGCCTTTTGACTAGGCCAATAAAAAACTCTCTCCACTTTCATTCAGATCCTTTTGGTACTGAGTGTACTTTCGTTGGATCTTCCTCATTTGAGACCTAAAGATTACTGGAACCATATCTGGTTCCTTTGTTTTTGGGTGCTTGAGTAATACCCAATTATTTGGAGCTACCAAGGGAGGTTTAATCATTTTGCCCTGCTCTCCAAAGACATTTCTCTATGCAAGTATCTCCTTAGGCTTGTTCCGCATGACAAACTAGTCTGGTACTCTAAGTACCCATGAACTCATTGGTTTAGTTGTTGAACTTGCTTTCCTAGTCTTTGAAACCACCTTCGAAGCTAACTTTTGAGGCCATTCACTGGCTCTGGCACCCTGTCTTGAGCCTAATTCAGGTTTTCTTTCAGGGTAATTGCCTTGCATCTTACTCGAAATTAACTTTAGAGGCCAATTACTGGCTCTGATTCCTTGACTTGTGCCCAATTCGAGCTTTCTCTCAGGATAATTGCCTTCCATCTTGTAGTAATTGGGTGGTCTGAATTCATGCATAGGTCTTTTACCCTTGGAATGCATTTTAATGGCTGGTGGTCTAGCCAAGAATGGCTGCTGTCTAGGACCAGTTGGGTATGGCCTCTTTTTGTAGGTATTGGTTGGCTTAAGGCGTCTCTGTACATCCTTGTAATACTGTTTCCCATCAATTAGGAGCCATTTCAACCATTTGTAACTTAATCTGCATCTGGGACACATCATTTGCATGACAGCTGCCTCAAGAGAGTCATCATCCAGCGCTTCCTCACTAGAGTCACCCTTTTGGTCTACAAAGCTCTGTCCATTTGCTGGTGAACTTCTGGTATCTTTCTTGAATGCAGTTTGGTTGGCAACATGCATCTGCACATTAACCTCGTCCAATTTCTTCAAGGATAGGTTTTGGAAATCTGGCACGCCAACATTGGCTGTAACTTCCCCAATCTTTGGGAATAGGTTAGTGTTGATCCCCATAGCTTTCTCTGCTTTGGTTGTGAACTTTAAACTCCTCTTTCGAATCTGTTCTTGGATCTTATCCTAAAAAACAATATAGTTTTTAGTTGAATAAGACCAAGAATTGTGTCATTTACAGTACATTTTCCCTTTAAGTTCTTCTAAGGTAGGGATCTTAACTCTTTTTGGTAATTTTAAGAAATTTGCTACAAGCAAATGATCAAAAATGTCATCTGTTTTTGTTAAATCAAAAGAATATTTCTTATGAAAGTCTTGCTTTTTAAATTGCTGGTCTATTATAGCGTCCTTATGAATTAACGCCTCATAGGTCATAAGCTCTTTCCCTACGATCTCTGCTGCATCAATTTCATAATTAGGATCCCTATAATAAGTCTTATATGATGCATTACTTCTATCTTGTTCTTCCTCAAGTAAAGATTCATATCTAGACACTTTATAGGTTAATTCCACTAAGTTTCGAAATTCCGTTGAATCGAACTTCTTTCCAAGCTTAAACTCTAAACCATTTTGAGCCAATCTCAAAAATTCAGGCTCTAGTAGAATGACCCTATACTTGTTTCGTGCCTTTTTGAATTCGGAAATAAATTGAGCAGCCTTCTCATCAAGTCTTTTGTTCAACCTTGCTAAATCTGCCATGGAAACTTCAAGCTCTATCTAGAAGAATTCGACATGAAATGCCTCCTTCATTTGCTGCCAAGTTTGGATAGAACTAGGTGTAAGGTTAATATACCATACAAAGGCTGCCCCAGTTAAAGAATTTAGAAAGAGTCTTAACTTCATATAATCATTATTGGTAAATTCACCACATTGGGTTGTGAACCTGGCAATGTGTTCTACTGTTGACTGGTTTCTATTTCTATAAAAGAGAGCAAAGTTTGGTATTCTAAACCCCCTTGGGTATTCATGCACCCTATCCACCCATTTTGGGTATGACTTTCTATACACAAGAGTCTGAACCCCCCGAGCCATAGGTCCACACATTTCTCTGACAATATTAGCAATTTGGTCCCTAGGAACCATATTCTGTGCTTATTGGACTACTACTGGACGAAAAAACACAGAGTTTGGTGGAAACCTATGTACTTAAGGTCCTCTTGGTCCATAGGGAGGTATATTTGGGACTGGATGTCCCTGTGATACTGGCTGCTGTTGAGGGTATGGTTGACCTCTCTGAGCCTGTCTAGCGAAAGGACTTGTGAGAGGTGCTGCAATAGGAGGAACAAGTGTTGTTTCTCTCCCAGCCGCAGGAAACCCTTCTAACCCCCTGGGTGTGAATTCATACAGAGGATTAGTGAACACCCTTGTGCCAGGCATGGCTTCAAACATGGGATTTGGAAACATTCTCATGCCATTTTCTTGTGTTGGCTCAGTGTGACAACCCTCACTAATGTTTACTGATAACACCACTGACTGCTGTTAAACTGAGACTGATCATGATAAGTAATTGAATTGATTGAAATTCTGAGTTAATTGATTGAGTGTGTGTAGACACCCCATTTTTGATCGATCTTAAGACTCAGAAGTCATGAATTGAGCACTCGGTGATGGTACATGTTGTGCTCATTCTGAGGTTTTAGAGTTTCGGCTGAGAGCTTTACCCCCGGACCTCGAGACCCTTTTGTGTTTTGCCTTGATTTGCGAACCCGATCTTGTTTTCTCTTCCCGAAAGGAGGGAGAGGTCTCGTAGACCATCTCTCAGTGGCCGTAGGCTACTTTTCGTGGTTGTAGGCCACTTTTCCCGTTTGGAGACCAGTTTCTGGTTTTCGGAGCCGTCGGCCATGCACCTCGATTCGGGACCACTTAACTTTCTCCGTTTGGCACGGTTTTTGGCACACACCTTGTTTCCTTTGTCTAAAGGGACACTGTGGCCCGGGAGTCCACCTTCGTGGTCGCACGCCACTTTCGATGCTTAACAGTCAGTTTTCGGGGCACCCGGCTGTATGTTTTGGCCCCCAAACCCTCATTTTGCATCCGTCTTGGTTCATTTTTGGCATGGACCTTGTTTTCATTGTTTGGAAGGTGGTACAAGAGTGGGAGACCACCTTTTCTCCCGTCGGCCGGTTTTCTTGTTAGGTAGCTGGTCTTCCTCACTTTTGGGCCACAATTGCTGGTCTCCCACCACACCACTAGCTTGCATTCAATTGGGAGACCACCAATTAGGGCTGCCGAGCACTTTTCTTCAACTTGGACCTTTTGAACTGGTCGGCCGACCATGGGGAGTGGTCGGCTGACCACCTGAACTGGTCGGCCAACTTCCTTCAGTCGTGTTGTTGCCAGTTGTGCCAGTTGGAAGCCACAGATTGCATCCTCCATACACGTGTATGAAGGATGTTTAACCTTGGTTTTAAGCTTCTTGAAGAAGCTTTGGACCCTCTTGTCTATGAAGGAAGAGCTCCCCTTCCTTGTAGAGGGTTCAGAAATTGTTTGAAGGCATACATAGATATATCTCTCTCTATCTCTATATTTTGTGTTCAAAGTCCATAGTTCTTGACCCCTTTTGCACACCACCTCACAACCGCACAGTTCCACCATTAACGTAAGCACCTTGGAGCTTGTTTTCAGAGGTTGAAGGTTTGCTTTTTTTGGTCTAGAAACTACTGGAGTTCTTGGCTACAAGGGTAACACCCTATTCCCCCTTTTGGTCTTTATTTTGCTTCATATCTTAGCTCTATTTGCAATCATATTTGGGCTTTGTCATAAACTAAAAAAGTCTTATTTTGAGGTCCTTAACATGTTTGTTTAAGATCATTTTTCTATTGGGGGTCATCTACCCCCTTGCATGTTTCATTTCATCTTGTTTTGAGCCATGCATTAAGGCCTTTGTGTTGACCTTTGTTTGGCCTTTTAGCCACTGAAATCCAGTGGATTTTCAATGGCTAGCTTGCTGTTTTGAGTGCCAAAATCAGAGAGGGGTGACCCTCTTACCCCTTGTCTTGTTTACTAGCATATTTGGCCTAACAAAGGAGCCCTTATTTGCATGCTTCCAAGCCATGTTTCAGACCATTTTTGGTGAGTTTTAGGACCTGCATAGGTTCTGTCCAGAGCCCATTTTTCCATTTTGGGTGCCCATCTTGCATGTGTAGAACAACCCTCTTTATAGCCTATCAAAGGAGCCTATCATTCTTGTATGCATAGACCATGTTTCAGTGGGTTTTTGGGCTTTATGTGGCATATCATACCTCTAAATTTTGCTGGTTTGATGGCCTCTTGATTGCCTCAAATGCTTGTAGTGCAAATCCTCTTTACTAGCTTACATTGCATGCTAGTTTGACCTTTGATTCTAGCACTTTTTGGCCATACTTTAAACTAATTTTGTGCATGTTTTGGACTGCCTTAGCTTTGCTTTTATGCCTCATGGTCGAATGATGCTTACTATGCATGGTTGTAGTTCAATACCCTTGCCTAGCTTTGAGTTTTGGAGCCTATTGCATGCTTGTGTTGAAGTGTTTCTATGTTTTGGGGCCATTGTGCATCATATTTTAGAGCTTACATGTATGCTATATTCCCATGTTTTTCACTCTTTAAATGCGTTTGAGAGTCGTGCTTGTATGCCTCGTTTTTGGACCATTGCATGAGTTTCATTTCCGTGCCTTTCGAGCCATCATTTTAGACCATCTTCCCACTATCTTGGACCTGCCTAGGGTCTGTTTGGGGTTGGTTTTTCTATTTGTGCATTGCTTTATGTACCTCTAGTGTAATGCGCTTTACTAATTTCGGTATTCGGGCCATCTAGCATGCATTGTGTGACGTGTTTGCATGATTCGGGACCATCTTGCATGTCATTTCAAAGCTGAAAAATGTGTGTTTGTATGTCATATTTCATTCCTTGCCATGCTTTGATAGAGTTGCATTTGGTGCCTTAGGTTTGGTCCCTTACATTTGTGTATGTTTGCATGTGTTTTGTTGCCTAATTTCATCATGTTTGGCCATTGATTTGAGTGTAGCTGAGGCCCATTCATTTTAGTTTAAGTCCATCTTGCATTGTCTATGCCATGTCCATGTTGTCGTATGCTTGATCATCGCATTGTGTATGCTTTGATTATGCCTTTGTGTATGGCCATCTCCATGTGTGCATTGCGTATGCCATATAGTTTTCATGTGCATTGAGTATGCCATTGATTATTTTACAACATTGTGTATGCTAGTAGCACGTTTGCATATCATCATTTGCATGCTTGCATCATTTAGTGGCATTATGTTTAGGTTGTATGTTAGGGTTGCATTTATGCATGCCATGTGCATTGCATTGTGTTTAGAGTAAGGTTTAGTCCAAATACGGGAAACGATGGACGTTTCGTACTCAAAGTGACGAAACGTGCCTCGATTCTCGGTCGCCGACACTCTTGACCATCCATGATGGAGTTGTTGTTTTTAGTTGCTTGTATGTGCATTCATGTCCTATTGAGTCGTGCAATTCGACTCCTCGGCCATCATGTATCGGGATGCGTGATCGGTGGCCCGAGGGTCGAGGACTACACTCCCTAGAGCTTATGTAATGATGGGGAGAGTGGTCGGGGATACATATGTTGCAAATACCTTACTTTCTCTCTCTCTTGCCTTTGTTGCAGAAAATCCAGAAACCAGAGGTAGAAACTGGTCTGCCGACCAGCTTTTCTGGCAGACCGACCACCCCTTTTGGTTTCTCCCACAGGAGGTGGTCGGCAGATGGTCTCCCAAGGCCATGTGCTGGTCGGCAGCCTTCCTACAGATTCTCAGGGTGGAGTTTCAGCCTTCTGTAGCTTTGTGCAAATTTCTGAGATCAATTACAAACAAAGGCGAGTCGAGGCATCGCGATGGATTTCCCGACAAGGCGACTCGAGCATGCATGCACCCTTATCATTCAAAGCAGAGCTGAGGCGGTCCATCATATGTAGTTTGCATGCTAGTTCATTTGCTTATTTAGTTAATTTGTTAATTAGCTAATGTTGTGTAATAATTAGCTTGATTAGCTTAGATTAGCTAGTTGGTTGTGTATTATTCATTCGGACCCTCCGAGGAGGGCAATGTTGTAATAAGTGTGCGTGTGTGTGATGTATGTCTTCCAACCCCACGTCTTTCTCCTTTTTTATTTACCAGCTTATGATGGTTAGTTTTAGGGCACGTTTAAATTAACATCCTTATGCTCATATGTTTGCATCCATTTATCTGTCTTGTATGCACCAGGCTCGGTGCATTATACTAACTGTATTGTATTTCAATTCCGAGTTGAATACGTGTATCAGTTGTTGCATTTCATATGCTATTTTAGAATAGCCGAGCCTATCTTAGTTGCATTTTTGCATGTGTTGCATTAGGCATTTCAGCATAGCTAGGATTCATGCATGATTTCTAATTAGCTTCTTTCTTTGACTTGGAGTACTCGGTAAGTATTTATGCTTTAGCATTTTTGCATGTGTGTGAGTGACTGCCATGATAGCATGCTTACCATGAGGCTATTTGCTTATGTGATATAACTGCCTGAATGCCTGTTGGTGAAGGTTGGGTTATTTGAATTGGAACAATTCACCAATTGAGAGTTTTAAGCCCACTTGGGAGTGGCAAAATCATGTTTTTTTAAGCCCACTTGAGGGTGACAAATCCACGTCTTAGCCTACTTGCGAGTAGCACCTTCAAACCGTTTTTCAAAACGAACATGAGATGTTTTATTCAAATTCAGGCGATCCAGTCTATACTTGTATGTTGTGTGCATCACATAGTAATTCTAGGCTAATAACCGGAATAAGAGCACATAATGTTTTCAAAACTCGATATCATAGTTAGTAGAGGCCGATCTTTGATCGAGCGAGTGGGGGTGCTCACGAAGTGACCTTCCCCAATCGTACCCAAGTTCCCGAGCTGAGGCAACTTTGGTGATGACGGACACGTGGCCTTAGGCAACGAGTCAGGGTTTCCTAAATTCCCCCAAAATAAATATTTAGGTGGCGACTCTATATCTGGAAAAGCAGTCCATGTTTGGCACTTTTTTCTAAAAAATAGTTTTTCAAAACGATTTGCCGAATTTGGACTCTTTGATGATTCATCGGTCTTGCATTGCACTCTGCGAGATTAGCTACAGGACCGTGACATTGAGTCCTGAACTGTAATAAACCCAAATAAACAAAACGGGATTTCCTCCCAAGACGTTCGGGGACGTCTACAGTGTGTTAGTTTAAATGCATGTCTATCTGTTTGACTGTTAAATTATCTGTTCATGTTTTATGTTTAAACTGCAAATTGAAGGCCATATCGGCGGTCGAATCCGAAATTGATTAATGTTTTATGCTAGTTAGAATTAATGTAATTTTATGATATATTTGATTGAAATGTGATTTGGTATGATTAAATTGGATTAATTAGAGTTGTACCACATTAGTTTGCCTTTATTTCCATTTTGCCACTTAGTGGGTTATGCTAGACCACTCTTTCTCTCACCCTTTGTATTGTCTTAGCACTTTTTTCTCATTCTTCTTGAGCTCAACCGACTAGAGAGAGTGAATGAGAGAGAAAAACTTGATTTCAGCCAATTGCTTGGAGAATTTAGAGAATTTGAAGGAGTCTTGCATAATTGAGCTTCTACACTTGTAATTCAAGGTCTAAGATAGGAGAACCATCTTCTTGAGCTTGCATTTGAGTCATATCTTGCATGATTCATGGTAGATAGGAGCCTGAGGTCATAAATTGGTCTTAAATTGTTGAATTGAAGCTTGTATCATGCATGCATGTGTATATTTTGAAGTTTAGAGTTGTTTTCATGGAAATTCTTGCATGCATGTCCATATTTGGGTTATAGTTCATGAATTCATCATGTTTGGGAGTGAATTAACTCATTTGATCATGCTTTGGAAGCTTTGAAGTTGATTAAATTCATGCATGTTGCATGTTCATCATGTTCTTGATGTTTTATTTGAAAATGGTGTTTAATTGACTCACCCTTGGGCTTTGATTTTACAAATTAATCTTCAAAACATGTTATATTATAAGTTTAAAGTGTTTTTCCAGAAAATAGGCCCAAGAGGTTGAGTTTTGATGCATTAGAGTTGAGTTTTGAGCTTGAGGTTCAAATCTGGAAATTCCAGATTTTGGACTCACGCTCGTGCGAGGAACTCCACGCTCAAGCGTACGCCTTGTGTTCATGCAGTCCGCTCGAGCGAGGAAATTGGTGCTCGAGCGTGAAATGCGTGTATCCAGTACTTTGCATGTGTTTACAGTCGCTCGAGCGAGGACTTGTGTCTCACGCTCGAGCGTGGATCGAGTGCCCGCCGAGCGTGATTTTTGTGCATCCAGTACTTTTACTGTAGCTTACAATCCGCTCTAGCGACGGAAGTCACACTCGAGCGGAGCTCCTTTGTCTGCATGTCCGCTCGAGCGTAGAAAGCTACGCTCGAGCGAGACCCCTGTTTTCTGAAAATTTTGAAAAGTGTTTTAAAGTGCATCTTTGCATCCTCATTCCATCCTAGGCATTCCTAGGCCTAGTTTAAGGCATCTTAATGAGGATATTGATGTAGAACCACACCGAGGCAAATTAGGGATTAAGTTATTATTTCCCAACTGTGTAGCTTAGTGTGTGTGCTCGTTCTGAAACTGTAGGGTTGGCATCCGAGGACGCTCTAGCTGCTTATAGCCCAGTGCTCTGTGAGTAACTATGTTGTAAAGATATGTTCAATTGAGATTATTTTCTGAACAAATGACTGTACTGCTTTAAGAAATGACACTGTTTACTGAATGAATGTTTGTCCTATTTGTGAACTGTATTCATGGCATTCATAACAATTTATTGTTACTGAACTGTTACTGCTACTGTTATAGAGATCTCTGTCGGTTCTCATGTTTGGAACCACTACTGTTTACTGATATGATGGCCATTATTGACTACTCGGTTTGTTAAGATCTACTGTACTGTTTTGCTATTGGATGTACCACATATGACTATTATAGTTTCTGAATGACTGTTATGGCATGAATTATGAGCCACAAACTGAATGACTGATATACTGATAAACGACTGTTTTCAATACTGAAAGGACATTCATTCTTAATCTCTTTACGCATATGTTATTCACTGGGCTTTAGCTTACTGTTTATATATATATGTAGGTGTTCAGGCACCGGACCGGAGCTAGTAGCATCGGATTAGCTCTTGTTTTGTCAAGCCAACCATCGAGCCTCACCTTGAGGTTCCAAGTGCTACCAAGCTAAGGCTGCTTCGGGGTGTTTTAGATTTCCCCTTTCTGTCTCTGTTTGTATAGACTGTTATTGTACTGTTATGGTAGGGACTTGGTCCCTAACTTGTATGATTGTATATGAATGTATATGTACTGTTTATGTGGATATGTATGAAAAATCCTTTTGCATATAGACTGTCACAGCTCATTGGACATCTTTAATTACTATTTTGGCTTCCGTCAGTCTCTGTACTCTGTATTATTGTTATTACTGTTAAGCAGGCCTTCGGTAATCTCGGATTACTGGCCGGTCACGGTGCTAAACCCATAGGGGCAGGTTTGGGTCGTGACACTCAGATCCACCAATTTGTATGGCTTTGTTGTTAGGTAATAAGATATTTTGATTTACCACATACCTCCTCATGTATTCGTTGGCTGGGTAGACGGAACAGTGGATGGTCCAATTCCATGGCCTTGTCCAACATTTTGAACATGTGGCGCATGTTCCGAGTTGCTGGTTTGTTCTACCATAGGTTCTGATGAGATAGGTGCTTTCATAGGATGTGTTATCACATTATCCTCTGGACCAAGTACTTTTACTTCTACCTCCACATTTTTTTTCAGGCGTTCATTTTCTCATCATCTCCTACGTCTAGCCATTTTAGTGTCCCACCGGGCGTGCAAAAAATATATGTTAGCTTTTTGGCTTTTGAAGGTTAATAATGTAATTTTAAACATGCCAGCAAGGATCAATTAGTCTTTACAAAATATTAATTGCCAACCAGTTATCAGACGATTGTGTTATAGTTCCCTCAGCCTCAATGAAGAGGACTTTTACTAGTGGCTTGTTTAGGAGAATTTAGTAAATAACAACAAGTGAAGAACAATTTCAGAATTTGAATTTCATTAAGTAAAATGAAAACTTACGATGATCCGACCCAGCCTCGTAGAGGTTTACAACAACAAGCTATTTGAAACTACTCCTAGAAATGAAGTGTAGTACAGAAATTGAAGTGCAGAAATGTAAAGAACTAGAAAAACTGGAAGGAAAAACGAAGTAAATAAACTGGTTTTTTGATTTGAGTCCTGGGCTTCATTCTGGGGTCTTCTCTACTATTTATACTCTTCAATGATAACCGTCGAAGTGGGCTTCTAACCATTGAAATGTCCTCCCATAATTAGGGGTGAGCATGGTTCGGATTGGACCGGATTGGGGTAAAACCAGAACCAATCCGTTATCTACGGTTCCTGAAAAATTGGAACCAATCCAATCCGTTTAAATCATGGAACCAATCCATTTAAATACGGATTGGATCGGTTTAGAACCACGGATTCACATAATTAAATAACAAATATATATATATGACACTTTAATTTTATAAAAATATAAACATAGCGCTATATCAGTTCCCTAATAGCAACATATTTTTCTATAATAGTGACATACTGCTCTTGAATTTAAATAACCATAAGAAAATACAAACAAAAGTAATAAAATAAGATATTATACGGCTTTAGGTTTGAGTTTAGATTTTATATAGAATAAGAGAAGATACTATGGGGGAGGATGTATAATAAAAATATAGACTATTTGTATACGGTCCGGATCGGTTCTAATCCGGAACCGTGGGGTTCAATCCGGAACCAATCCGTGGACTACGGATTTTTAATTCTTCAATCCGGAACCGAACCGCGGATTCAAAAGACCAATCCAAACCTATCGGATTGGACTGGACTGGATACGGATTTCACGGATTCCATACTCAGCCCTACCCATAATTGTTGAATATGCTCTCTCACAGCCAATTCCACTATGCCACTCTTGCAGTTAGGCTTCCCTCCTGATTTTGAATTTAAACTTTATGAGTAACCGTTAGGTCACATCATCTTGTATCTCTCGATTGTTCCAGTGCTACGCAGATCTATTATTACCAATACGAACTGTCACGTGCCTGACTTTGGTTGACAACTTGTATTAATTCTCCAAATTGCCCCTTCCATACTACGTGTTAAATTGTGATTGACTTTTACAAATTATACAGCCAACAATAATGCTTAGTTATAATTTTTTTATAGGTATAACTCATAAAGTGTGGAATTCTATTATTTTATTCTTTAATTATAAGGCGTAGTCTTTTCTTTAAAGTAAACGATTATGTTTTCAAACCCCTTATATTTACTTTAAAAAACTTGAAAAATCTAACGTAAAGAGTGAGAGTTGAAACTAAAATCTTGAATTTGATAAAGAAAATATTTTAGTGACACATAATATATAATAAAATTGTTATTTTATTTTTACTTACTTGAATCACAAACACATCGCATATATCAGCAGCTAATTTTTCATTAAAACAAGGCGCAACTTGGGTGACTTAATTTGAGTAATTTGACACCAGCTCATAATTTTTTCAGCCTTGGGCAGTATAAATGGGAAAATTACAATTCAACTTAAATTCTCAAAACTAATTACAGATAATTGGTAAAGTTTATTAATAGTAATTATTAAAATCATAATCTTTACCATGAAATTGTAATATTATTTTAGAAATACCACTCTGGTAATTTTCTCAATATAAATTCGAATTTAGTTTTTGGGCCTTCCTTAAAATTTCAAACCCAAATTAAGGTCAGGATCCACCACGGGTCACGAGGGTATTACAGCTTGTGCTTGCAGACCACTAGTGTTTGAATTCTGTTTTTTGTTTTTGTTTTTGTTTTTGAATAGCAGTTTCTAAATTCAACTGTTGCAAACACTGCTAATCCTTATAGGTCAATGCCTGAATCCAACTCATTAAATTAATTCACCCAATAATCTTCTCATCAGCACTAATTAATATAAAATAAAAAATTAAAAAAAATTAAAAATCATCCCCTCTTGGTGTCATCACACCATTGGTGTATCTTCACACTCTCCAGTTTAGGTTTATCAGAATGAATAAAATATTTTGTAGCAATTTCATCTAAGGCTCATCACAGCTCAACAATGTACCCATGAAAATTCCTTAAATTCAACCATACTCAAAATATTAAAAGAGAAGAAAACCTCAGCTCAAAACTCCCGCTCGCATCCCAGATCAAAAAATAGCTAATCCAGACATCTCTATCTGTGGCAGACACAGGCCAGAGCCGTCAACACGTTTCCAAGTCGAAGACTATATATATGTATATTCATTTGAACACGATGAATAACACGTAGATTTTTTTTCTTAATTTTGGTTGTTAAAATCATGAAGGAGAAGCAGCACTTTCATGTTAGGATTCGCTGTTGTGTGAACCAACACTTCCATCCTTCGATTCAGCGTTGCTGTAATGCATTGAATTCTCATAAATGCTTGAATTGGAACGAGCACTTCCTTCTTGCATCCTTAAATTTGAACCGTCACTTTCATCGTGCCATCCTACATTGCTGTTGGACCTTGAATTTTGACCCGAATTTCCATGTTCAGATTCAGCATCGCTATTGTCACTTGAACTTGAACTCGAACCAACGCCTCCATCTCTGTTACTGTTTTGCCTTGAATTTGAACGAGATTTTGGATCTTTGTCGCTTGAACTCGAACCAGTACTACCTCCCCGAGATTCCGCTTTACTTCTGCATCTTGAATTTGTAGCCCATTTTACAGTTTTTTTAACTTGTCCTTTGGGGTTTTCCGAATTGCTTTCTTTGCTTTCTTCACGTTGATGGTGTGTCGTGTTTCCATCATCATCATCATCATCATCATCATCATCATCAGAACTTTCAGAACTATCTCCGTCCTTGTGATAATCAGAACTGTTTCCTTCCCCATGATTGTAATGATTTTCAAGCTGGTTGGGAACTGGGAGAGCATCATCATCTTTAAGAAAGCTAAGAGCTGCAACAACATCACTAATTAAGGGACGGACTGAAGGTTCCTCCTGAAGACACATTGCTGCGACTCCAACCACTTGATTTAAGCTTCTCTCCGGGAATTTGCCTTTAAGAAGGGGATCTGCCAACTCGGGAAACCTTTTTGGATCCCTGAAAATGGGTCGTGCCTGTTCAAACACAAGAATAAAAGCATAGCCACTCATGAATGTGTCTGAAAATAAGAAATAAAGCACAAATTAGAAGTGTTTGATATCATTTTTGTTTTTGTTTTATGTTTTCAACATTGAGAAAGCAAAAAAACTTGAAAACAACCAACCCAGTTTTGGGAAATTTTAATTGAAGACAATCCACTTTTGGAAAACACCAAAAAGTTATTTTTGAGGGAAAGTGAACAGAAAAGCATGAAAAGAATTTTTAACCAAACTATTCTGAAAACTATTTTAGATTTTTTTTTTCCCTGAAAAAACTAGTTTTTAAGAAACACCAAATAGTTGTTTCCTCACAAAAATGAAAGAAAGGTGAAAGTGAAAATTGTTTTTGAACTTTCTGTTGTTTTTGTTTTCGAAAACACAAAAAACAAGAATGAAAAACAAAAAGATACCAAAAAGCAATTTCTTTATATTTTTGGTAAACAAAGAAAGAGAGGGAAAGAAACTAAGAGTAATCATATTTACCCAACTAACTACGTTTTGCTCGGTGGTAGGTCGCGTAGTATCGATGGCTCTTCGTCCAGAAATGAGCTCGAGTAAAATGACTCCAAAGCTGTATATATCCGACTTCAATGTGAGCTCACCTGATCTTTCATACTCGGGAGCACAATAACCATAAGATACATGCATCTTGCTGCCACCAAGTCCAAGCTTAGCAAGCCCATAATCAGAGAGCTTTGGATTAAAATCTTCATCCAAAAATATGTTTGAGGATTTTAAATCCCGATATACAACAGAAGGGTTTGCCTTCTCGTGCAAATACTCCATACCTTGAGCAGCACCTGAAGCTATTTTCATTCTTGCTAACCAATCTAACGGCTTTTTGTCTTCTGAAATGTCTGTAATATTTAAAATCAAACTATCAAATTATTTCATTACATTCTTTTCAAACATACATCAACACTTTTTCATTTCATACTAACTAAAAAGTTAGTACCGACAGCCCCGAGCAAGCATAAAGCACAAAATTAATTAAATTACACTTTCTTTGTATAATTCAAAAAATAATAAAAATAAATAAAAATAAAGAAGAAGGAATAACAGACAAGAGGTTCAAGCACAAATATTTTTATGTTGGCATGCAGGCTCAGAACCGTGTAAAACTAGAGTGAAGAGAGAAAAAAAAAAAAAGTTATTGTCTCTATAAATATCAATGTACTTTTAGAAATGACAGTAAATTTTTTTTTTGAATGAAGATACAAAAAGGAAACAAGTACCGAGTAGATGATCTTCTAAAGAACCGCTTGGCATATATTCATACACCAGAAGCCTCTGATCGCCGTCAGCACAATATCCGATGAGGTGTACCAGATTTGGATGATGGAGGAGACTCAGCACCAAAACCTCAACAAGAAACTCCTTGTTTCCTTGCATTCCATTCCTGTCCAGCTGTTTCACTGCCACAACCTATTCATCGCAACCCAAAAATTAAAGCTCAAATGTGTTATAATTCCTTATAAAAATACAAACACATCAATTCAGAACAATGTTTATATCTTCATTTTTTTATATTAATACAACTGCTAATCAGTTTAAAACAAAGTCAAAAATCCTTGTTACCTACCTTCCCACCCTGAAGTGTTCCCTTGTAAACCCTTCCAAATCCACCTTCACCCAATAGACATTCCTGCTTGAAGTTCTTTGTTGCAGCAGCCAGCTCACGGAAAGTGAAAGTCTTTGCTGCATTATATTTATTTTCAGTTACGTTAGTTTCCTCCTTTTCATATGTACCATTATTCACTGCAAAACAGGGAATGAATGCTTAGGAGTGACACAAAACCTAGAAATTTAACACGATTTAAGATCATGACCTCATCGCCCAAAATTAAATTAAAAAAGAAACATACTTTAAGATCTAATTTTGAACTGAAAGACATGAACAAAAAGCAGATTTTCAGGGTGTCACATAGACATTCACATCAAGATTACATTTCCTAAGAAGTACGGAAACTTCTAAGAAGGTAATCTGTCTGTGTTAGACACTTGTCACGCACCAACATCCTCAGACATGTGTTCAATACTCTTTTTTCCATGTCCATAACCAAAAATAAAAATCTTAATTCGGACATGTATCCATGTCCTATGTTCGTGTCTATGATTCATAGCTTAGTTGCACGAAGCGGGAGCGGCAGCGTGGAATTGTAGACATTTCAAGAATCGTTAGCTGGGGGCGTTTGTATATATTTTAAATAATATATAAAAATATATTGTAAGATTATATTTTTTATGGAACGATATATGTTATAAATAAATAAGAAATATAAAAAATCATATGTTAAAATATTCTAATTATATACTTTTATTAGAATTTTTTTCATTCATTCTAAAATATTTTTATTACTTTTTTATCTATTTATTCTAAAATATTTTTGTTAAAAATTATTTGTTTTATGTTATTTTCTTAAAAAAATAGCATAATAACTTTAATTCAATAAATATAATATATAAATAAATACATGTAAATTTATAAAGCCAATATATAATATATAAATTAAAACAAATATATATATTTTATAAAGGTTATATATAATATATAAATAAAAACATATATATACATATATAAGTATAATTTATAAAAACATAAATAAAAATATATATACATACATATTACATATATATCTATCTTTATATCTATGTAATCTGAGAAGAGAAGTAAGATCAGAGAGAGAGAGAGAGAGGGAGAGAGAGGAGTCGCAATGTCCAGCGAAGAGGGAGAGAGTTGTGAACCACTTGCAAAGAGAGAGAGAGACGTCACGAAGACGTTGCGACGACTAGCGAAGAGGAGAGAGAAGTCGCGATGGCCTGTGTATGACTCGCAAAGACCAGCGAAAAGGAATGGAGAAGTTTGCAATAGCCTGTGAAGGTCTTGCGATGGCCCACGATGGAGCTCCGACTGAGAAGAAGACAAATTCATGATCAGATTCGTGTTTCTCTCGCATCAAACTCGCAATTCTTTTATGAATTTGAGTCAGAAGCGCATAATCGCGCTTTTGAAGAAGAATCGTTCGCAACATGAACGGTTCCTGCTACTAAGATTCATAGCACATTTCAATAAAATCCTAATCAATAAAAGAGACGTTGCTCTCTCCACACAATGAATCTATTATCGGAGAAAAGGCACACATCTTCTCCTCAAGAGATTAAGGCATACGCTTAAAGGGATCTAAACATGGAAAACAAATTCATTATAGCATATGCAAATTTTTGCGTCATTTTTCACTTGTATCCGGAACGTACTCAAAATAGTAAATGTTTTGATCAGCAGCGACATACAAATTATTTGATGAAATCTCGTAATTGCACTTTTTTCTTAATTATAGTCGATTTGACTTTATAAAACAAAGAAATAGATATAAAAATGGAAATAGGTTGAACCTAATTGATGATGCATCGCCTATTAGGGAAAAACAGCTCTTACATAGAATTTACATCCTTAATGATTTAATCAAATAATGGTTCTTTGTTGGATTGAGTTGATCTCTTGAGGCTAGTGAAGGAATTTCACACTATAGGCCCAATCATACAACTTGAAATTAAGTTGATCCTCAATGACAGAGGAGTCATGTAATTTGCCCCTCAAATCTTGTCGTACAGCATATGAAATTTAATTTATGTAGAACATATGAAATCTAACAGAAATTCAGTTGTCCACATCTAACGTCAAAGGCATAAAAATATAACATGTTCTCGCAGTGAACCACAAAATCTTAAGAACCTACATTTGAAACTCTAACACTGCACCTTTTAATTAGTTACCATTTAAAATTCTTTGTTAGAATACAAATCCAACTCTTATTTACAATCGATCGAGCAAAGTAGTCTGTTAATCCTTGACTAATCCCAGGTACATGTTGTTCCCCGAACCAGATATATATATATATATATATATATATATAAATATATATTATCATGAGGGTGCCTAGGGTTTCACCCCAACTAATAATCACGGGTACATGTTACTTGAGACAAGCCTTGTAAACAGGTGTCAATTATGAAAACATCATTAAAATACGAAATTCATAATGAAATTAATTGGGGATTCTAGTGTGAGAGCATGAACACAGGGGGATATGTGTCTGTGCATGAACTCTGCTAAAAAAAATGCAATTAGAGGAACTCCACATGCATATAGTGTTGTTATCAAGGTTTGATAGAATGCAATGTATAAAATTGAAGCCCAATCATGAAAAAACAGAAACAAAAACAAAATTTGAACATAACCCATAATTTTCCATAGAAAGGAAGAGACAAAGAGCATATATATATATATATATGATTTGGAAAATACCTGGTGGTGGGGCTGGTGATGGTGATGCATCAACAACAGCTGCTGCAGGTTGTGGTTGTGGTTGTGGTGGTGGTGGGGCTGTAGCCTGAGCTACAGGCACATCGTTCTCGCTATTTGATTGTTTACTTTTGTGTGATGAAAAACATGGGAAGCAATTCATCTCGTGATTTTCCTTCCAATAAACAATCCCAAAACACCCAAAAAAACAAATGTTTTATCCTTCTGGGATCGTTGAAATGTCTTTTTAAGATAAACCGAAAACAAACCCACCAACCAACCAACCTCCTCTTTATATAACTAATAATAACATGCAACCAAAAATTGAGATTAAAACAAAAATTCCTGAAAAACCCATGAAAATACAACTAGAATGAAACAAATTTATAAGCATATAATAAATGGTGGTGAAGGAAAAACCCTGAGGAGGTGGTGGTGGTGGCGGCGGCGGCGGCGGCGGTGGAAGGTGGTCCCACCAGAAAAATGAAGGAGCCTGGGCCGCAGCAGCAAACAGACAGAGGAGGAACCTGGATGAGGATTATTAATGTGAATGCGAACCCCACAAAAAATAAAACAAAAACTAGAAAAACTAAAGTAACAAATCATTAGGGGAGGGAATGGAGGAGGGGGCCATGTTTTTGGGAATGCGGTTGAGAGGGGAGAAAATTTTTCAAGATTTTTTTCTTTTTTTAAAAAAAAAATAAAAAAAAATTGTTTATGTCTCTTCCCCGAGTCCCCGCAGAAAAATGGGGGGAGTCGAGAGGACGTGTGTTTGTGAGATGGAATGCCTTATAAACGACGTGGGATCCATGAACATCGATCGAGCTGGTTCTAGTTGGAAATTTATATAAAATAACTCTAATTCTTGCTAATCTTAATTGGTTCTAAATTTAGGTGATTTACACGGACAACCTTAGATACTTCTAAAATCATTCTATCACCCCTTCCATATTAAAAATATCACTTACCACTCTGTTAACCTGCTTATCAATTTACTATAGTAGCTTTATTTATTTATTTATTTATTTATTTTTGAATTGGATAGTAGCTTTATTTGATCAATCCAAATAATAAGGCCCTTCCTTATTCTCTTCGCCTCCCTTTTATCTCTTTTGTACATTACCATTGAAACCAACACTACCACAAACTATTAAAATCATCCATTACAACTCAATGTCATTATAGTCTTCTTCTACGTTTTCTTTTTCATGACCAACCCGACTATCTTTGTTATGTCATTTGTCCTTCATTTTCGGTACCGTCGTAACCTTAGCCTTTTATACCATAATCCTCTATTGAGATTATACAACACAATTCCTTTCTCTATGATGACATCCTGCTACAATCAAACACATCCAGAAAATAATCTCACACACACAGAGCACACAATATTTACGTGGTTTTGCCCGATGCTTACATCTACGAACAGAAATAAGAATTTTCACCAACATGGAGCAAAATACAAAACAGAGGAGGAGATAAAGTTCTCACTAAACTCACAGCTCTCTCTCTCTCAAATTTCTGATACAATACATCATCTCCCTCCCATCTCTATTTAAACACAAAGATGAGAGAGAGAGAGAGAGAGAGGAGACAAACCCACCACAATTTTCTACCTTATTAATGGTGGATGGTGAGAATCAACAAACAGCAACAACGTGAAGAGAACGAAGGGCTGATCTTCTAGATGCCCAGCTCAGACCTTCTTCTCTAGGGATGAAAGTCTTCATATGCCATCTTCTTTGACTCTCTCATTTGTATGGTTTTGCATACATGTGGGTTGGAGCAACAATTCTCTCCCTCCATACTCACATGCATGACTGACTTCTCACTTGAAGTCCATTCCTGCAATGTCTCTGCAGATTTCGAGTTTGTCTCTCGAGACCACCTTTGTAAGCATGTCAGCTGGATTCTTATCTGTGTGGATCTTGATCAGTTCCAATAACTGTTTTTCCATCACTTCACGTATCCAATGATACCGAACATCAATGCGCTTCGTGCGAGAATGGTACATCGAATTCTTGCTCAGGTCTATGACACTATGGCTATCACAGTGTACCGTGAACTTTTCTTGCTTTAATCCCAATTCTTGGAGAAACCGCTTCAACCACAACATCTCTTTTCCAAGCTTCCGTTGCGGCAATATACTCTGCCTCGGTTGTGGATAAAATAACACACTTCTGCAGCTTGGACTGCCAAGACACAACTCCCCCTGCGAAAGTGAACAGAAATCTTGATGTAGATTTTCTACCATCAAGATCTCCCTCCATATCTAAATCAGTATAGCCTTCCAAGACTGGTTTAGCTCCTCCAAAGCACAAACACATTTTAGATGTACCCTTAAGGTTCCTTAGAATTCACTTGACTGCTTCTCAATGCTCTTTCCCTGGATTGGAAAGGAATCTGCTTACTACTCCAAAAGCATGAGCAATATCTGGTCGAGTAAACACCATTGCATACATCAAACTCCCTACGACGGATGAGTAGGGAATAACCTCCATCTCTTCTCTTTCTTTTGTAGAGAAGGGACAAGAACTCTTGCTCAGCTTGAAATGATTAGCCAGCGGAGTACTGACTGGCTTGGCATTTTTCATGTTGAACATCTCAATCACCCGTTCAACGTACTTCTCCTGTGACAGCCACAACTTCTTGGCTTTCCTATCACACATAATTGTCATGCCCAAAATTTGCTGTGTAAGGCCTAGTTCCTTCATGTCAAAGGACTGTGATAACTCCTTCTTCAGTGATCTGATTGCTGTGGCATCCTGTCCAACGATCAGCATGTCATCAACATAGAGCAGGAACATGATGAAGTTTCCACCGGGAAATTTCCTGACATAAACACACTGGTCTGCAACAGTTCTCTTGTACTTATGACCCACCATAAATGAGTCAAACTTCTTGTACCACTGTCTTGGCGCTTGTTTGAGGCCGTAGAGACTCTTCTTCAATCTGCAAACTAAGTTTTCTTTCCCTTTGACTTCAAAACTTTCTAGCTGTTCCATGTAAATTTCTTCCTTCAGATCACCATGGAGAAATGTCGTCTTCACATCCATCTGTTCAAGTTCTAAATTCAAACTAGCCGCTAGTCCCAAAACTACTCGAATATATGTCATTTTCACAACTGGCGAGAAGATTTTATCGAAATCAATACTTTTCTTCTGCCCAAAACCTTTGACAACTAATCGAGCCTTATACTTGACTAGCTTTCCACTGCCATCTCTGTTCAACTTGAACACCCATTTGTTTTGTAATGCTTTTCGACCCTGGGGAAGTTTCACCAAATCATAAGTCTGATTTTTCTGCAAGGACTACATCTCCTCTTGCATAGCTTGCTACCAGCTACTCTTCTCCTTATGATTATGAGCTTCTTGAAAACTTTCTAGCTTCCCTTCATCAGTAAGCAAAATATACTCAGAAGCAGGGTATTTGGATGACGGCTTAGATTCTCTTGTTGATCTTCGTAACTGTGGACCAAGAGTCTCTGGTGGAGGGGGTTGTGGCTCCCCCTATTCAACACCCTTTGCTTCTGGATCTTCTTTTTCTGGAAATCCATCTTGTAACTCTACATCATTGGCTGCATACTGTGGTAGCTCTTCTTCATCAGTGGCATGTTGTGATGGTGCAGGATTAGGAATAATTTCTGAAACATTATCAACTTTGGGTTTGGCTGGTTGCCCAAAGTCTTCTAAGGTCTGGCTTTCTTAAAACACCACATCTCGGCTTCGAATGACCTTCTTGTTTTTCGGATCCCACAATCTGTATCCAAATTCTTCATCTCCATAGCCAATAAAGATGCATGGAGTGACTTTATCATCCAGTTTCTGTCTGTGCTCCTTGGATATATGTGCAAATGCTTTGTACCCAAACACTCTCAAGTGAGAGTAAGAGATCCCCCTTCCAGACCATACTTCTTTTGGAATCTGAAAATTCAGTGAAATTGATGGCGATCTATTGATCAAATAGCAAGCAACACGAACAGCTTCTCCCTAAAATGGCAAAATGGCTTTGGCAGCTTTGCCATTTTGAGCGTATATCTAACATTCTCCATAATGGTGTGGTTCATTCTCTCAGCTACACCATTGTGTTGTGGGTTCCAGGAACAGTCTTCTCATGCCGAATACTGAGAGTAGCACAGTAGGCTTCAAACTTCTTTGACGTGTACTCACCTCCATTGTTTATTCGGAGACACTTTAGTTTCTTTCCGGTCTCCCTTTCCACCATAGCATAGAATGTCTGAAAATGCTGGAACACCTCAGCTTTGGTCTTTAGGACATAAACCCATACCTTCCGTGATGCATCATCAATAAACGTCAGGAAGTATTTTCTACCACCCAAAGATTCCACTTCTATGGGACTGCAAAGATTAGAGTATACTCTGCTTAACAACTCTGATTGTCTTTTGGATGATGAATGGAAAGTGACTCTATGATGCTTCCCAAATAAGCAGTTGTCACAAAGAATTCAATTTCGCATCTTTGGCAAAGGGAATAAGCGACTTCTTTCCCAAAATCTGCAATCCTTTCTCACTCATGTGACCCAGCCTTTTATGTCACAAATTTGGTGACGCATCATCTTCTGTTGCGTTAAGGCTATCTGAATTCATCTCAACATGAGTCTTGTACAGTGTGCCAATTGCTTGTCCTCTAGCTACTACCAACGATCCTTTTTTCAACTTCCATATGCCTTTGCCAAAATAGTTCTCATAGCCTTGTCGATCTAAGGCTATTCTTGAGATAAGATTCAGGCGTAAATCGAGAACATGCCTGACATCTTTCAACACCATCGTGCACCCAACTTTGGTTTGGATGCAAACATCACTGATTCCCATAATCTTCCAAAAACTGGAGTTACTCATCTTCATTGTACCAAAATCTCTAGCTTAGTACGTACTGAAGAACTCATTCTGGAATGTAGCGTGGTAGGAAGTTGTTGTATCTACC
Source organism: Camellia sinensis (assembly GCF_055761805.1). Lineage (NCBI taxonomy): Eukaryota > Viridiplantae > Streptophyta > Magnoliopsida > Ericales > Theaceae > Camellia > Camellia sinensis. Next base: position 2,635,564 of record NC_138961.1, on the reverse strand, counting down.
ACCCACTCGGTGTCGTTGTCTGACATATGGAGACATTCTTCTTCTTTAACAGAGAATAATGTAATATCCTTTGAGACAGTAACTGCAGTGTTCCCATCTTCGGTCTTTGGCTGTCTATTGCCTTGTTTTTGTTCTCCCTTCAAGGTATAGCAATACTTCTTTATGTGACCTTTTTGGCCACAATGGTAACATTTGAACCTTGGTCGGTTCGTACCTTCTCTAGATTTCCCTTTGTTTTGAGATCTTCCTCTATTGAGTCCTTTACTTTTGCTTCTTCCCTTGCCTTTGCCTCTGCCTTTATTTTCTGTGACGAGGGCATGGGATTGATCTCCACCCATCTCTTTCTTTCTTATCTCTTCACTAAATAAAGCATCTGTAACCATGCTCATGGTCAATTTCCCTTTTGGGGCAGAGTTGCTGAGGGACACCACCAACGTCTCCCAACTGTCTGGCAAACAACTAAGCAGTAATAGGGCTGCATGTCATCATCCAACTCCATTTTGACAGTTGCTAGTTGGTTCATTAGATTTTGAAACTCAGTGGTGTGTTCAGCAACAGAGATACTGCCTTTTAGCTTCAAATTTACAAGTTTTCTCATCAGGAAGGCTTTGTTCCGAGCAGTCTTTGACTGGTACATGCCTTCTAACTTTGTTCAGAGAGCATATGCATCAGTTTCCTGGGCGACATGGTGGAAGACACTGTGATCGATTCATTGTCTGATCTGGCCAATGGTCTTTCGGTTCTTCCGCTTCTAGTCTTTGTCTTTTTCCGTTGCTGGTTTAACTCTATTAAGCTCAATGAGGTCAAACAAATCTTGACAATATAGGACATCCTCCATTCTGGGCTTCCAAATGGCATAATTGGAAGCATTTAGCTTTATCATGGAACCTGAAGTCGACGTTGATTCCTCCATCAGACTTCGCCATTGAGTCTGGACTGATCAAATTAGTTGGAAAAGCACTTCGGATTGCCAAAATAAAAAATGCAAAATTTTAAAAACTGATTTGCAAAATCTGACCATACGGATGTGTCCAGAATATTCCAAATAGTTGGAAAGCACTATTGGATCATCAAAAACGGACCCATAATGGCTCAGACAAAGCCAAAACCGGTTGGACCGCTTAGATAGGTAGAAGCTGGTGTGGCTGAGAAGCATTGGATAATTCCTCCGGCTTGGCTGGCGTCGGGCTGACGTCAGCGGCTTTGTCAACAGTTCAGACAGCGGCTTCGGTATCGGCTCCGACTCGGCTTAACTCGACTTGGTCAACGGCTCAGATCCGGTTCGGCTCCGGGCTTGACGGCTCAGACAACATCAGTTGCTGTCGATGTGATGTTAGGTAACGGCAGTAGGATGATGTTAGCACCTGGCGTACTGGGGAAGACGCGTGGTGCACATAGTAGCACGTCAAAGTGCATGAGCACGGTGTCACAGGGCGCATGTAGGCGTGTGCGGCTTCGTTCGATGTCCTTTTTTGACGCGGTTTTCACCTCTGTGATCGTCTAGTCGAGAGCTTCAAGGTTATGTGATCAAAAGTGGATTTCGACTACTTTAATTTCTAGGCAAGTTTTGAAAAACACACTGTTTTTTTGAAAACGCACAAAACCGGCTTTGATACCACTTTGTTAGAATCAAACACACCTAGAAAATAATCTCACACACACAGAGCACACAATATTTATGTGGTTCGACCCAATGCCTATATCTACGGACAGAAATGAGAATTTTCACTAAAATGGAGCAAAATACAAAATAGAGGAGGAGATAAAATTCTCACTCAACTCACAGCTCTCTCTTTCTCAAATTTCTGATACAATACATCCTTTCCCTCCCAACTCTATTTATACACAAAGATGAGAGGGAGAGAGGGAGAGAGAGGAGACAAACCCACCACAATTTTCTACCTTCTTAATGGTGGATGGTGAGAATCAACAAACAGCAACAACATGATGAGAAGGGAGAGCTGATCTTCCAGATGCCCAGCTCAGACCTCCTTCTCTGGAGGTGGAAGTCTTCCTATGCCATCTTTTTAACTCTCTCCTTTGCATGGTTTTGCATGCATGTGGGTTGGAGCAACACATCCATGTAAATAATAACTACCTAAAATTTTATGCACCTTATAATATTGTTAATGAAGATCCATACAACCAAAGCTAACAACGAATATAAGCTAAAAATTCCAACTCAACCCAACCTTAGGGACCCAATATTTATCTCAAGTTCTAAAATCATTATACTAAATTAGGTAGGTCAATGACCATCCCTATGGCAATATATGACTTCACCACTTCAACAAGACTTGGACCTGACCCAACGTAGTGTAGAAAACCTTAAGACATAACTATAGTGTTGCAACAATTTAGGACACATCATAATTGATTAGTATTTGAATATAGGATCTTGTCGCAGGATGGCCATGGGCATATATAAGTTGGCAAGGCCACCACCTAAGGCCTTCAAATTTTTGATAAAAAATAGGCCTTCCAAATGGATAGCTTACCAAAAAAATGGAACCTTTTGGAAGAACTATTAAGTTTAAAAATTAAAGTGAGAAGCTTAAACTTAAAAGCATGTTTATGAAATTGATCTTCAAACAATGTAGAATTATAAATCCAACCGATATATGATTTAAAATTACATTCTGTCCAGTACAGTATGTCAAAGTGAAATTTCATAATATTAATTTTTTTTTCCGCTCTAACCACCTAATATTGGTTACAATAATGAAAAATAATTTTGTTGTTAAAGTTGGGTCATTTCATGCCCATTTGATACCACAACTTTTACACATTGTTTGTTCCCAAAACATGCTGTAAGTTTTGTTAGGGGCAAATACTATTTTGCAACATCTTTATATGAAAATATATATATATATATATTCAACTCAATTCTTTAAATTTTGCATCTTCCTTATTTAGCACCATTTCCAACCACTTCAACATATTAAACCATAGTGTAGATTTGGACAGTTGTTTTCAAACCAATTTTTTGAACAATTAATTTTGACTAATCTAACTTCACAGTATTGATCATGTAATGAAAAACAGTCACAGTAAAAATTTTAGGTTTTTCACATTGTTAGCAACAAATTCGATTTTTGCATACTGTCTAAACACCAAATGGTCCAGGGTTGAGTTTCATGCATGGGAATTTAATGAATGATTAGAATCTTAGCTATTAACTAATGTATTATTTCCATTCATAGCTATTCCATTCAGAATTAGTATGAATATAGAAAGTAATATAATTGTATTATATTTTTCAAAAAGAAAAGGCAATCTGCTAAGATAAAAAATAAAAAAAATTAAAAATTTGAAATTAAAGCGAAAAATCTTCTCTCAATGATTAGAATTTTGGATTTAAAAAAAAGGAAGACAATTACTAGTTAGTTAATGATCATTACTGAAAATTCGCAAAACAATAAATGTACAAAACAATCCTTCTCTCTATTTTTTTTTTCCCCAAATAGAGAGATGAAATTGAGAACATTGAAAGCAGATTTTGAAAGTAGTAAAAACATTCAGGAATCTAAAACCAGTCACCATAACCAAAGAATTAACTGAATAAGAGCATGCACTAACATGACCCCTAGCAGTTCCCTATCAATTTATTTCCAACCAAAGCCCTCTTAGCACAACTCTGCTCTGCAAACTCCACAACCAAGCAAGCACGAAAAATCACAAATGGCCAGAAAAACCAACACAACAACTTGACAGCAATTCAATTTGCATGCTTTGAGGATTGGAATTTGGCTTTAAGACACTTATTAGATCTTCTCAATTTTACTTATTTATTCTCCTTTGGCCTGATGTCGATCCCATGAACAATGAGACCGCTCTTCCAGTTACCACCCCTCACCTCCCTCAGACTCATCTCCAGTTCCCCATCGTCTCCATCCTTGTTGAAGTATTCACCCAACTGAATCTCCATCCACCCATCTCCTCTCGCCTTTGGATATCGACTGTCACTTTGTCTTGATATAGACGCAAATGGCCTCAACATTCTAGTATGTATGCGGTTAAACACCCCACCTGGCCTTGGTATAATCTGAAATTGCTGCCGGTGCCCAGTGTCAGGATCCAAATAAACAGTTTGTGTTTCACTTTCACCCCCAGTGATTCCAACCGTGACCTCTGCTGGTTGGTATTCAAATCCATAGGCTTCTTCTGTTGATTTGAATACAAGGTAAGCTGCGTAGGTTGTGTTCGGGGACAGCATGCTTGTCTTTATCTTGCCATGAATTTCAAGCCAGCACACACTAACAAGCTCAGCCACCTCTGAGAACCTGTGTTTGTGCATTTAAAGAATTGTAAGCAATTATAAATGTGGCTGAAAAAGAAAGAGGTCATTCAAAGAAATATAAAAAAGAAGAGAAAACTGGCTTCGGAGACTGACCTGGACTCGGATAGAGATGTCCATTTCCAATATTGAGGTGTATCACCCCACACAATCGAGAGGTCCCTTGCAGCTAACATGTAACATTTCTTTCCACTCCATTTCTCCAATGAAAAGCTCTGCCCATGCCAAACACAAACAAGAAGTTAGCCTTTGTTTCCACTTTAAAAAAGTTTATTTTAGTTCAAAAAAGCTTGCTTAAAAAAAGTATCCAAGACCCAACTTCTAATAAGTCAGTGTATTGGGCTTATTTTGAGCATTTAAATCTACAAAAACAAAGAAGCTTAAGACTTGAAAAGTGAAACTCAACATCCTACATTTTTGAAGCACAACTAATACAAATTTTAAAAGAAATAAACAACAAATAAAAAGAAACAAACAAATATATAATTCTGATACATTTTCTAGACAGAATTGAAGTGCTAAGCAATGAATGAAGTGTTTTGGGGGCTTTTATTTCAAATCAAAACAGTTATTCTGGCACATTATTCTAAACAGAATTTCTTAAATAAAAGTTCTGCTTGTGTGTTAATTTTAATTTTTTTTTTCACTGTGGACTGTGAGTTGTGACCGCCTGTCCTCAACCCAAGACACTTGAAAGTCCTAGGAAAAAATCCGAATAAAATTTATTTTTGTCATGAAAATTATATTCTGTACACATTTCATAAGAAAAATCAAACTTAATTTGATATTTTCTGAAAATTTATCGAAAGTTTGATGTTACCAAGAAAAAGCAAGTCAGCTAACTCATATGATATATAGGTAATAACGCGAAACAGAACCCAAGTAAGAGAATTGCAGAGGCTATTAGTATTGAATCTGCATCTCTATAGGGCTTGCTGTAGCATGTGGTGCCCCCAAAACAACAAAGAGGAAATTTGGAGCACTACACGAGGCAATGCATCACCAAAAATCCAGATTCATTAGTACTAGTATTACAAGGGAAAGAAATTCACAAAATTATCCAAAATTTAAAATCTACGGCTAAGATTTTTACGCTGTGTTTGGTTGGGGGATTTGAAGAGAGATTTGAAAAAGAAAAGGGAAAAAGTGTGTGAAACTAGGTGAAATATAGGTATGTTTTATTCATATTTCACCTATCTTTTTCATTTCCCTTTCTAAATCCCTCCTCAAATCCTCCAACCAAACACAGTATTAAGCGTGCATAGACTTTTTTCATAATCTTATTGGCATCATCACGAAATTAGAAACAATTTTCTCTGTAATAGGGAAAAAAGAATTCAACATAAGGGTCAAATAATGTCATTTTTTCTCCTACGGGAATGTGGCAAGATTGGTTACATCTTGAAAGTGGGGTTTATCCTTCCTATACAGATTTATTATTGATTGGTTTGGTGATACGTTGCGACTGATGACGTGATATTACCTTGACACTCAATTTTCTCTTCCAAAATAGATTCTACTCAATTTTCTCTCCCATAATAGGTTGAATGTGTGTATTGTTATATTAATGAATAGAATGAATCTTGATTATATAATGTGTGTATTCTATAATGTGTGTATTGTGATATTGATGTATGTAATGTGCATTGTGTATTGTGATGTTAATGAATAGAATGAATCTTGATTATATACGGTGTGGATTGTCAGATTGATGTATAAAATAAATCTTGACTATATAATATGTGTATTATGAGATTGGTGTATGGAATGAGTCTCAACTATATATTGATCTTTCTGACCAACTTTCCGAATAAAATCACAGGATTTAGAATATTTACTATAATCATAACAGAAGAGGAGGCCACCTGAGCTGATGTGATGTCTCACTAACAAAATACAGTTAAAAAAATGTTGGATATATAACAGAATGCTTTGTTATTGGTGATGTTATTGAAATACATTCTTTTTCGTCTTTTATTTTTTTTGTTATGTAGGTATCTGGCCATTTTATTTTTTCTGCTATGTAGGTATCTGGCCAATTTACGCACATCAGATTCAGTCCTTACAACCAGCTTTTCAAAATAACTCATGATACTATTATTACAGAAAATGAAATTCTACGGATAGAATATAAGATATTTAATAGTAACAAATCTTGTTACCTTGGTACCATTGTCGATGATGAGAGAATTATCAGAAAGCCATAGATAAAGCTGTTTCTTGGACCATGGGGAAGAAGGAGTAGGATCCACCGCTCTTCCAATGATGTCCATGTAATCGGACGGTAGAAATGTCTCCCAAACTCCATCCGATTCGGCCGCCGACCTAAACAACGACGCCACCAGAGAAAGCCTGCACGCATCCCCAGGGCTCGTCAGCGACAACACATTCGCTATGCATCCCTCCGGCAACAAATCAATCATAGCTCCTCCTCGTCCGTCATTGCTCACCATCATCATCTCTCTCTCTGCCCTGGTATAGTAAATTTGTAATATGTATGTCTGTGTTGGTTATCTTTGTTTGTTTGGTTGCTAGAATTTGGGAGTGAAGGAGAGATATAATAAATAGGAGTAGGAATGAATGATAACTTGGGGATTAAGGAGTGCAATATAAATAGGAGTGGCTATGGAGGAAAGCTTAGCTATTAAGGTTTTACTTTTCCTATTATATTTAACTTACCCCATTCGCATTCCAAGGAAAAATATAGGGCAAATTACATATATACCCCTTGAGGTTTGGCTAAATTACAGATGTCCTTGAGATTTGAGAAATTACGAATTCTCTCCTGAATGCTATATTTGCATAAGAAATTAGGGGGTAATTTGTTATGAAATATAAATCTCAGGGGACAAATTGTTATGAAAATACAAACCTCAGGGGGCGGGATGTAATTTCCGAAACCTCAGGGGTATCTGTAATTTAGCCAAACCTTGAGGGGTGTATATGTAATTTGTCCAAAAATATATATTAAAAAAAATTAAAAATTAAAAAACGAGAGGGAGAGAGAGAGAGAATGAGACAGAAAAGGCGGTGTGAGAGAAAAGGCGGTAGGGATTTACACGCATCTTTCGATATCCGATATGGATGGACAGATGCGGTGGACAGTCACTGCCCACATAGGCACTCAAAATTGTGTGCCGTTTGTAATTATTTAATATTTTTTTTTTGAAAGCATGTGCAATAGTGTTTAATACGTACGAATCAGTTTCTTTTTCGTTAAGGTTTCCGAGCATATCACTTCGTACATAATAAAATAATATATTATTTATTAAAAGGGTATGACTTTTGTTGGATTAGATTGGAACGTGTTATTGGGTTTATGAAAACTTATCACGGGTTCTGTTTTGATAATATGAATTGTTAATGTGTAAAATTCGTTCACGTTAATCGGATATCGATAATTATATGATCAAATCAATTTCGTATTAAAAAATTGGACGGTGAACAAATTAACAGTTGACAAAAAACTATTTTGATCACATAGCTATTAATATCCGATCAACGTAATTTTTTATAAACATATAGTACTCGACGATTTCTACACATTGAATGATTCTGATTATCAAAACGGAATCCGTGGTGGGCCCCACGAGCCCAACAGTACAGTCCAGTCCGATCTCGGATTGAACAGAAGCCATACCCTTATTAAAAATATAATAATTATATTTAATTTTTTATAAATAAAATTTTATATATAAATTTAAGAATTTTATTTTAAATATTCTTTTATTATAATATATAGTATAAATAAATTAAAATTGTTGTATTAACAATTAATAATTAAAATTATGATTTGTTATAAAAAAAATAACATGATTCTAATACTTCACTATTTTAGAATAAAAATATATAAATTTAAAAAAATTATCTTATTGAGTTTTGAAAGGAAAACAATTAAAGAAATTTTTAAAACTTTAATGAGTAATAAAGAATCATCGTAACATATTAAATCACGGTTAAACCAACAAATTATTCAAACTAAACACGATTTAGCTTAATCAATTAGATCAAAAGACCAACCAGCTTACATAAAAATTAATTAAGTAAAATTTTTAAATTTTATTTAATTAAAATTTAAAATGTCATTAAATATAAAAAATAATCTATTAATTTAAATTTAAAATCGACGCAATACAAATTTAAAATTTTAATAATCTATCTTCTAATTTATAAGTTTTAAAAACAAATTTAAAATTATCATAGTTTTTCATTATTTTTTATTAAGGAGTAGTAAGAGTGACATTGAAATATATTGAATTAAAACATGCATAATACTATAATTATCATAATTATCTCATAATTAATTAATTAAAACTTTAGTAATTAATTATTTTAAAATTATCATTTTTATTTATTAATTAATTATAATTATCATGGTCATTTATTAATTAATTAATTATAATTATAATTATTAATTAATTATAATTATAATTATTTAAACTATTCATGGTCTTGTTATTTCTGCTCATAAAATTAAATTATTCCAAACAAAAGTCAGGTTCTTAGGATATGATATTCATCATAATACTATTTTACCCATTAGTCGATCCATTGAGTTCGCCTCTAAATTCCCTGATGAGATCCTCGACAAAACCCAATTACAAAGGTTCTTAGGTTCCCTCAATTACATTGCTGAATTCTATAAAGACCTTCGGAAAACTTGTCAACCTCTATTTGATAGGTTAAAGGATAATCCTCCTCCTTGGTCTTCTGTTCATACTTCTATTGTTCAACAGGTCAAACAATATGTCAAGTCTCTTCCTTGCCTTGGTATTCCTACTGAACATTCATTCAAAATTATTCAAATTGATGCCTCCGATATTGGTTATGGTGGCATTTTACTTCAGCAACTTACTCCTCAATCATCTGAACAAATTGTTCGTTATCATTCTGGTGTCTGGAATAAAGCACAATTCAATTATAGTACTATTAAAAAAGAAATTTTATCTACTGTTTTATGTATTCAAAAATTTCAGGATGATATTTTAAATCAAAAATTCTTACTCCGTGTTGACTGCAAATCTGCTAAATATATTCTTGAAAAGGATGTTCAAAATCTTGCTAGTAAGCAAATTTTTGCTCGATGGCAAGCTATTTTAAGTGTTTTTGATTTTGATATTACCTATATACCTGGTTGTCAAAATTCCCTACCTGATTTTCTTACCCGGAAATTTTTACAGGGGGGTAAGGGATGACTGCACCATTTACTGCTTACCATAAATCCCGAATTACCTATTTCAAAACCTTAATCAAACAGCTTACCCATCGCATTCACCGCCTCAAATTAGCTAGACCCACTACCAAAAGAGCCCAATACATCAATTACCAACAAATTCAAGCTCGCCGCAATTTACTTGCTCATAACTACAATTGTTTACATCATCACCAAGATTATCTAGATCTTCTTTCTGGTTGCTAATCACTGTTTACATTTCACAGATGTCTCGTCCAAGGCCTCCTTCAAAGGCTTTGGCCTCCTCCTCCAATAAACCAAATCAACTTATTGTCCCTCCTCCTTTGGAGTCAGTTACCCCCCCTTATTCACTCGACCTCATTAACCGTTACCAAACCCTTGGTACTATTCATCGCCCTGATTATTCATCAGCATTGGCCTCTGATCCTTTTGTATCTAGCCAATCAGTTTCAGTTACTCCATTCCCAGTTAACCCTGTTAAATCATCTCGGTCTAAATATACCAATTCACATGTTACCAACCTGTTCTATAAAGAACCCAGTCACCCACGAAATCAAACCATTAATGACATTGCTAAATTCCATTTTGGCTCTGGATGCCATTTCACCCTTTCCCATCCAGAAAAAACCCTAGCCTACTACAAGGATATTCTAATCAATCACCATTCCATTTTGATCAAACCAATCCAGGACCGCACCTATGCCTATAAGGTCTTATACCATTCACTTTATATTCACAACATTGTTTCCATGGCTGAATGGGGCAATCCTAATCAGCTTCGTGATTTACCCGGCCATTCTATTCAATATAATTACCATGATTACATTGATGCTTGATTCAAGATTTTCTTGTACCAAAATGAAACTTTTAGTCATTCTTGGTTCATCTCCTTTGATCAGAAATTCAAATCTGAATTACCCACCTGGTTTCTGAGATGGTGGACTCACTATGGCGCCATTTCAGATATCCTCCCTGATGATCTCAGTCACATAATTCATTATTTTGCCTCTGTTTACCCATTTTCTACTCACCAAAGGCAATTTCCCTTATTACTCATCTTTATTGCGAAATACAAAATTCCATGGATATTCAAATGGCATTATGGGATTAATGATAATATCATCATCCGTCAACACACAGTTAAATGGTGGGTTAAGTTCAATGTTCCCAGAATTCTTGAAATTGTTCAAGAAGAATTCCCACCTGATCAATGTGCTCCAACTCCTGCTCTTGCTAAAGCCCAGCAGAACCCAACTGCTGTAGTTACTCAAGGAAGTCAGCCTAGTCTTCCTCCAGTCAATCTTGGAAGCCCCTCATCTAGTGGCTCCAAGCCCAAATCATCCAAATCAAAGTCCAAAGCTGTTGCTGCTCAACCGGCCCAATCAAAGTCCAAATCAAAGTCTAAAGTCAAGACAAAGCCTATTCCACCTCCTGTTCAGCCCAAGAGCAAGTCCAAAGGCAAAACCCAATCATCCAAAGAAGACATGATCTAGTTAGCCCATCAACTTTTGAATCAAGCTAAAGCCCAATCCACCAGTTCCGAAGATGGTTCAGATCAGATCCATTCCTCTGAAGAATCAACTAATCAGTATTCAGGACCAGAGTTCCAAGATGCTCAAGATCCATTTGTCTGATCAACATTGGATTCCATATAGATACAAATTAGCTTCAATCAATACTCTTTTGAGAAAAGCTGCCAATTTGTATTTATATTGATTCCCTTATTCACATGTTTCACCGAAAGTGATGAATAGTAAAAGTTACTGTTCACTTTTACTGTTCACTATCACTATTCACCCAGTCAACTTTTGTTTAAAGCTGCTCAACTATTCAATCAATCAACCGAAAGCAACCGACAGCATCTGCTTTTCTTCATGCGCTGCCAGCTGCTTCCTCCAAGTCAATTATTGTTTTCTTTTCTTTATGTTGTATATAATGAAATGAAGTTGTAACCATTCAAGATCCTTGCAGTTTGTGTAATTGTAAGTTAATTTCTGTATTAAAATGTTTTATGTGTTAATGAAAATGTTTTAATTAAATATTTTAATGTGTTATTCCAATATTTTTCTGATGTTCTTTTGATTTCGTAATCCATCTCCTTCATATATATGCTTGCTTCCGCCTTTTGGTATCAGAGCCAAGTGATGTTGTATCCTGTTTCTAACTGTTTAGCTACTTCTGTTCAATCGTCTTTGTTGTTTGTTTAATTAATCTTGTTTTCAGTTCATCTTAATCACCCACAAGATCAGTCTGTTCTACCCACCTAGTTTAAGTCACCCACTTCTTCCCAGTCTTCTGTAAGACCTTCAGTTTAGGCAGCGTCAGACTTTGGGGTTTATAGATAGGGTATGTATGTATACTAGGGATGTGGTAAAATTGACAAGAATAGGGTATGTATTAAGATATCTGTAAAACTGGTTAATTACACCAAAACAATGAATCGATTATTCAGAAGTAACTCATCAGTCAGTTCTAGGTCAACGACCTTGCCTTCCATACCTAATCCAGGAATCTTAATTAATGAAGAAGATGTTGAAATACAAAATGATTCAATTAATTCTGGATGGAATATTCCAAAACTGCCTATTAAAGAGATTTATCAAACTTCTTTTTTACAGAATGTTTTTAAAGTTACTCTCCATGTTAAAACTATTGAACAAGTTTATGCTCTCGAAAAACCAAGAGAAACTTGTCAGTTATTTGATAAAAAATTAATCAAACGACATTTAGATCGTGGTTACAATTTTATGCATATTGGTTTAATTCAAATTGGCGTCAATCCATTAACTATGATCGGACAAAATACTTCTGTTTTACTCTGTTTAAGAGATGCCCGTTTTCTTAATTATAATGCCAGTTTAATGGGGATGATGGAAACTGGTCTTAATAAAGGTCCTGTACATTTTAACTGTTTTCCTGATTTTACATTAAGTTTACGAGATCCCCATATTCTCAAGGCATTAACATTAAACATTCAATTACATGGTGAATATACTGAAATGTTAGATTCTTCCCATAATATTGCTTTGATTTATCGTGTTCATTATAAATGTATGCAAACTAATTTAAATGTTCATGCTTTACATAAAAGTCCCAAAGATAAAACTTTACTAATCCAAAGCAGTAGTACTAATGAATCAAACATTAATATTCCTCACATGATTGAATGGAAAGATATTAATTTACCTGATCAATGGGTTACTGTCAATGAAAATTACAAACATAATCAACAACAATCTTCAATTCAAGATATTAAACATATCCAGCAAAAATACTGATGGATCCGTTAATATTAAATTTAATCGCAGTCAGTCTTCTAGACATAGTACATCTAGTGTCCCTTCTGAAATATCAACTGAAGACGAAATATTTAACACTCCGTTATTTAGGAAAAATAGTCAAATCCATCTTGGTCCAACTAATCCAACTTCTAAAAATAAATTAAAAGGAATTAACAATTCTACAACTTCTCAAATCAGTAAACCTGTTTATACTACTACCTCACATTTCCCTGAAGAAGAAATAGCTTCAAATAATTCCCCAACTCAAACTGACTTCGAAGAATTTATACCACCTGTCAATCCTCAACTACTGACAATCAAAAAAGATTTTACACCTGATTTAGATAAATTACTTATTGACTTCAGATCCAAAGACAATAGGTCTAAAAGACATGCTTATAGTGCTAAATATGATCCTGCCCAACAATCTCGAATAACTAGGAAATGGTATGATTTTATGGTTCAATATGGTTTCGAATTATCTTTCTTTGATTATATGGATCAATATTACAAAAAGGTTAATACAATTACCAAACATAAATGGAAAACGTCTCCCAACACTTCTGTTAGCTCTAATCATCCTCCTTTAGAAAATATAATTATTGATCACCAAGGTTCAGAAATCCCCGCCTCTCCTTTTAAGTTACCTGGTACTGATCCTGAAATAAAAAAGGTTATTGAACAAAATAATTATACTAATCAATGTCTAAAAACAATTGGTAAACAATTAGATAAAATAGAAACTAATCTCGATGACCAATCCGCTAAATCAACTAAATCTCTAGATCAACCGTTACTTAATCTACCTAGTCATCGCTCTAAAAGAACTAGCCTCGTTACTAATGATCAATCTACTGTCAAAGCTATTGAACAATTATTTACTAAATTAACTCCTAATGACACTTCTACATCTAAAGATAAAGGTCTTACTGTTTTACATCAACAACCTATTACTAATACTGTATCTGATCAATCTGAAACTGACACTACTGATCATGAAATAAATCAATTAGCTCAACAATTTCAATCTTCTCATCTGAATAAAATCCACTATCCCAAAGTTAATCCTCACAATACCAAAAACTGGTATTCTAAACCAACTCCTGTCGACCTCCAATTTGAAGAGACAAATATTAGTAATCAATTTTCTATTTCTGCCAAAAAATTATACGAATGGAATATTGATGGTCTTAGTGAAGATCAAATCCTTCAAAAACTAAACCATTTATCTATGGTCGCCAATAGTTATCTCAGTAATTATCCCCAATACTCTCAACCTGAAATTGTTTCTTTACTTACTTCTGGTTTTACTGGTATGCTCAAATCATGGTGGGAAAAATATCTTACTGAAACAGACCGTGACTCTGTTATTTATGCCAATCAAACTGATGAAAATGGTCTCCCTCTTTTTGATGAATCTATAGGATGTTGTCATCCTGACGGTATTAATCAATTAATATATACCATAGTTCGCCACTTTATTGGTACTCCTACAAATATTTATTCTCGTATCCATGATCAATTAAGTAATCTTAACTGTCCAACCTTAAGTGATTTTCGATGGTATAAAGATGTATTTACCTCTCGAGTCATGTTAAGAGAAGACTGTACTAAATCATTTTGGAAAGAAAAATTTATTAATGGATTACCTAGCTTATTTGCCCATAAAATTAGAGATGTTCTTAGTCAACCTACTGGTGTTATTGAATATGATAATCTCACGTATGGTGATATAATTAGCACTATTCAAAAAGAAGGTTTAAAAATGTGTATTGACCTTAAACTTACTCAAAAAGCTAATAAAGATAAACATAAAGCTAAGTACGAATTAGGAAATTTCTGTGAACAATATGGTTTACCTCCTGTTGCACCCTCTCGTAGGAAATCACACAACTACTCCAAACATAAATCATCCTATAAACCTTCCAATAAATATAAATATAAGAAGAACTATACACCTTCCAAATCCAATGATAAATTCTATACTAAACCCAAAAAGAAATATTATAAAACCAAAGCCCATCCAAAATCTAAATCAACTAAAGATGTTACTTGTTATAATTGTGGACAAAAAAGACATTATTCAAATAAGTGTAAAGAAAAACAAAAATTAAAAAACAAGGTTAATCAACTTCAAATTGATGATACCTCCAAAAATCAATTATATGAAATCTTTCAATTAAATCAATCCTTTAGTAGTTCCTCTTCAGATCATCCTGATACTTCCTCTGATTACCATTCACCTAGTAGTAATTCTGATAACAATATTACTTTAGGTTGCAATGATATTTGTTGTAAACCAAGTAAACAAATTACCGTTCTCACCAAAACTACTCAAGAAGAATCTGCTCTAATCGACCTCATTAGTAAATTAGATGATCCCAAGTTAAAACAAAAATACACTGATAAATTAAAATCCTTATTAATCCAATCAGATTCCAAACCTAAGTTTGATAAACCTATAATCAGTCTATCCAAAACTTTAGAACGATTTAAAAATAAACAAAAAGAAGTTACATTACAAGATTTACAACAAGAAATCAATCAGATTAAACAAACAATCAAAGAATTGCAATGTAAAGATAAAACACTCGAAGATGAAATTATTGCTCTAAAACTTGATAAAAGTTTAGATAATTTCCAAACTAATGAACATGAGTCCCCACATGAATCTGAACATGAATCTGATCCTACTAATCCTGATAATTTGATATTTGACAACCGATCACACCACTCTCAATCCAACAATCCTGACGAAAAAAGACTAAATTTAATTAATAAGCTTTACATTCAAAAATGGTATTCTAAAATTAAGATAATTGTTAATGATTTTGAATTAGAATTAATTGCCTTAATTGATACTGGTGCTGATTTAAATTGCATACAAGAGGGATTACTTCCTACTACCTATTATGAAAAATGCCAAGAAAAATTAACTTCTGCTAATGGTACTAAAATGCATATCAAATATAAATTACCAAAAGTACATGTTTGCCAAGATAATGTATGTTTTAAAACCTCTTTTGTTCTAGTCACCAATATGACTGATAAAATCATTTTAGGTTCTCCATTTATCTATTTATTATATTCTTTTACTACATCTAGTACCGGAATCACTACGCATGTTTTAGGTCAACCTGTTACCTTCAAATTTTTATCTCCTCCTGAACTATTACACTTAAATCAATTACAGGATTGTTCTATTTCTCATCAAATTAACCGCCTGACTCGGCATTTAAAATTTCTTAAAGAAGAAATAAATCATAAACGTATTGACCAACAATTGACTGATCCAATTCTTATTTCTCAAATCAATGATTACAAATTAAAACTTGAATCAACTGTTTGTTCTACTTTGCCTACTGCATTTTGGCATAGGAAAAAACATGTAGTCACTCTACCTTATATTAAAAATTTTGATGAACGACAAATCCCTACTAAATCTCGACCAATTCAAATGAATCATGAATTACTTGAAATGTGTAAAAAAGAGATTAATGAATTACTCCGAAATCGAATCATTAGTCATAGTAAATCACCTTGGTCTTGTTCTGCTTTTTATGTTAACAAGAATGCTGAATTAGAACGAGGTGTCCCTCGATTGGTTATTAATTATAAACCTTTAAATGATGTTTTAGAATGGATTATATATCCTATTCCTAATAAAAAAAGATTTAATTAAACGACTTAGTCAAGCTGTTATCTTTAGTAAATTTGACTTAAAAAGTGGTTTTTGGCAAATTCAAATTCATCCTAAAGATCGATATAAAACTGCATTTAATACACCCTTTGGTCAATATGAATGGAATGTCATGCCATTTGGTTTAAAAAATACTCCTAGCGAATTTCAACATATCATGAATGACATATTCAACCCTTTTAGTCATTTTTCCATTGTTTACATTGATGACATATTAATCTTTTCAAAATCACTTAATGAACACTGGAAACATTTAACTGCATTAAAACTTTTAAAATTTAAATTATATTGAATTGAAAAATGCATAATGCTGCAATATTAAATATGATTAGAGTATAAGATTCACTTTATATGAGTAAAACAACTCATTTTTTTTTGCTTATCTTCCTGATATGGGATTATCAAATAAAAATTAGCCAATGAAAATTTTCTTAATTGTTTAAAATTAAGAAAATTAATATGAGATATTAAAACTCTCACAAGGCTCCTCACTAAATGAGATGAGTGTGTAAGATTTACTTTATATAAGTAAAACAACTCATTTTTTTTCTTCTTTACTAAATATGAGATTATCAAATAAAAGTATAAAATTTCTAAAATTTCGATTAAACTAACGAATCAATCAAATCAAAAATAATTTAGTTTAATCAGTTAGGTCATGATTAATTAATTAAAACTTTTAAAATTTAAACTATATTGAATTAAAATATACACAACACTACAATATTAAATAAGATGAGAGTATAAGATTCGTTTTATATGAGTAAAACAACTCTTTTTTTTTTCTTTTTATTTTCCCGATGTGGGAATATCAAATAAAGGCTAGTCAATGGAGATTTTCTAAATTGTTTAAAATTAAGAAAATTAATATGAGATATTGAAACTTTCACAAGACTTCTCATTAAATGGGATAGGAGTATAAGATTTACTTTATATGAGTAAAACAACTCATTTTTTTTCCTTCTTTTTCTGATGTGAGATTATCAAATAAAAATTAGTTAATGGAGATTTTATTAAGTATTTAAAATTAAGAAAATCAAGAAAATTAAAATGAAGATTTGGAACTTCTAGAAGGTTTCCCACTAAAAAGTCTGTTTTCCTTATATAATATACTAGCATATATCACTCGTGTTATGTACGGATTGTGTTTACAATCATCTATATATGTGAACTGTGATTTTTAAATTTTTTTTTAAATGTCTTCTTTTTTTCTTTTTTTATATTATATTAAAGTTTAATATTTTGATAATAATCATATGTGTTGGACTTTTGAAAAAAAAAAATTATGCTTGTTCTTAATGCATTAAAGTGTTATTATGAGGGATAATAATCATATGTGTTTGGACTTTTTAAGGAATTCATATGTGTTGGATTTCAAAGAATTTTTTTTATGCTTGTTCTTAATGCATTAAAGTGTTATTATGAGGGTAAGACTTGGGAGTTGGGAGAAGTTAATAACTGCTAAGATTTTTTTTTTAAATCAAAAAATCAAGAAATTTAGATTGGGAAATTGGAACTCCCACAAGGCTTGGGGTTAAAAACCCCATTTTACTTAATATATAGTATATAGATAGATAGATAAATGTTAAATATTAAAAAAAATAAAAATAAATAAATAAAAAATTCTACACAATAGTCATTTGACATGTGAGTCTCATATAGTATTAGTTTTATTTATATGAATATTGTGTAAAATATTGAATAAATTTGTTTAGACGTCTGAAAAATTGTTTGAGAAGTAATTTTTTAATATTTGTTTGACTTTTTAATTACAATGAGAGGGGGAAAAAATTAATTAAAACTTTAGTAATTAATTATTTTAAAATTATCATTTTAATTAATTAATTAATTATAATTATCTCATAATTGATTATTTAAATTTTTTTAAATTTAAACTATATTAAATTGAAATATGCACAACACTATAATATTAAATGAGATGAGAATATAAGATTCACTTTATATGAGTAAAACAACTCATTTTTTTTTAATTTTCCCGATGTGGGATTATCAAATAAATGATAGCTAATGGAAATTTTCTTAATTGTTTAAAATTAAGAAAATTAAAAAAATTAATATGAGATATTGAAACTCTCACAAGGCTCCTAACTAAATGAGATGAGAGTATAAGATTTACTTTATATAAGTAAAACAACTCATTTTTTATTTCTTTTCTCAATGTGAAATTTTCAAATAAAAATTAACCAATAATTTTTTTTAATTATTTAAAATTAAAAAAATCAAAAAAATTAAAATAAAGATTTAAAACTCCTAGAATGTTTCTAACGAAAAAGTTCCTTCGTGAAAGTTAAGTTTTATTGGGCTTTGTGAAATTTATATTGTTGATTTAAGTGTATGATTAGTTGAGTATTTTATTTTTATAAAAAATTATATTGATTGAATATTAATATTTCTTTTGCTCAAAAATAATTTTAGGATAATTTAATTTTTTTAATAGTATAATTATTATATTTTAAAAATATTAATTTTTTAAAATTACTCTTTAATATATTTTTCTTTTTTAGAATATCAATTGTCAAAATTGTATTTTTTGTGTTATTAATAAATTGAAAATAAAGACAAAATAATAAAGTTGTGTCATTTTATTCATTAATTTTTAAAAATGGACTAATATTTTAGGGTAATGAAAAATGGAATAAGGGACAAATATTTTAAGACGAAGAGTAATCATTTGATCATATTATATTTGTATTAAAAATTTATTTTAAAATCATATTTATCATAAAAAAAATTTATATGATTAAGTGATTATCGATATCTAATCATCGTATTTTTTTTTATAGAGATGAAATATTCGATGAGCCTTAAATATTGAATGATTTAGTTTGTGGACTCTGCGATAGGTTCACAAAACCCCAAAACACGTTCTAATCTAATTTCGGACCAGAGAGAATCATAAGCTTATTTAATATATGAGAGTTATAATAAAAAAATGAAAATAAAAATCATAAACATAACATGTATAATAAATATAACATGTATAATAAAATCATAAACATAACATGTATAATAAACATAACATGAAAATAAAAATCATAAACATAACATGTATAAAATATTTGTTTAAATAATTAGATTTTTTTGAAAGTTTACTTTTTGGCTTTTTTTAATATAGTTTTGACTTAATTTTTTTTGAAAAATGGACTCAAATGATTTTACTTTATAAATTTGTCTTGATTAAAAGATCTTAAGAATTAAAAAATCAATTTAAAAAAAAATACAATAACAAAAATAAGTTAAATTTTGTAATTCTTTTAATAAAATTTGATTTATTTAAAATTTTAGTAAATATTTTAAATTCATGTAAATTTTAAAATTATATTTGGATGAACTTAATTAAAGGTTGATCGAAAATCCTAGGCGAATGCACATGGATGCTTATGGGTTAAAGTTGAAGTCCAGGCTTCCTTTGGTATTTATTTTTTTAGTTGACTTTTTTGTGTTAGAATTTTTGTAGTTTGCTTTTTTTAGCCTCGTTTAGTTTGATTTTTTTTTATGAGAAAAAAATATAATAATTATGATTTAGATATGACATTTTATTTTATTAATTTATGTAATTAATTTTATTATTTTATTTTTTTAGCCAAAAACCTAAAACCAAATGAGACTTACTAGAAGGCCACTCGATGGGCCACTATGTAACCACAATATTTGACTTCCATTTGTCAGTCTAATTTATCGGCACAATTTTATTTTTTTAATTTCAATAATTTAGAAAAATAAAATAAATCAAAAGAATAAATTGACTTTTAAATTTTGCCAAATGAATACTACTGTTACATTATTTTAATAACAAATTATTTATCAATAACACTTAGATTTTCAGATCATCATTACCCTTGAATTTAGATATTTCAATAGTGTCAAGTATGAAATTTTACAATATACGCTAGTAATTGCATATCAATGTTGCACAGGAAAGAAATAAATTTTTTCGTATAATCCTGTTGATCAAGTCTGTGCTTCTCCAAACGTCGTCGCTTTACTTCCTGAAAACACAAACGTGAGCTAGCCGGCGGGTGTGTGCCGGAAACCCCTCCGATGCCTAAGTCAGCAAAATAGACAAGTAGACAAAAAGCTCTGTGTATCAAAGTTGTGTTATCTCCCCATAGGTGATATTTGTGAGCTTTTATAGGTTCCGTGTGGCACAATCCAAGTAGGACTCTTACTCCTCCATGTAGAGTCCTCCTAGGATTCATACTCCTGAAAGATAATGCTTATCCTTTAACACTCTCCTCACTGTTTAAACCAAGTGAGATGGTTTTACCATGGTCAGATTCCACTATGACCGAGGTAAGCATGGCTTATGCTAAGCCGCAGACTAGACCGAGCTAACTTTAGTTCGACTCTTCCATTCATTGCTCTTACTCAGGTTTCTCCTAGTGCCAACCACGGTGTGATCAGACCAAGCTATCAAACAGCAAGGTTCTGGCCGAGATAACCTCGATAAGCCAAGACCGGGCTAACTTTGAGTACGGCAACCGAGCTATGTTCAAAGCTTCCTTTAGACCGGAGTAACCTCAAGATTCTTTCGGACCGGAGTAACTTTATACCTCTCTTGGGCCGGAGTAACTTTACATCTCTCTTAGGCCGGAGTAACTTCATGGCCTCTCTTGGGCCGGAGTAACTTCATGGCCTCTCTTGGGCCGGAGTAACTTCATGGCCTTTTTACCCAGTCCTTCGTAACGTGACCCATAACGGCCCATAACCCAGCTCGGCCCAATTTATAAGTATAAATTACCCTCTCAATTGCTCCTTAATTCCATCTACGTAGCATGAAAGGGATTACCTATTACCAGCCGAGCTAAAAAATTTCAGAATTCCAACCGAGCTAAAATCATTTAGCCTTTCCAGCCGGGTAAAAAACCCTTTTAGCCTTTCCAGCTGGGCCAAAAAACCATCTTAGCCTTTCCAGCCGAGCTAAATTCACATCGGATTGTACTTGTCCGGTCAAAACGTCTTTTCAATCACAGCAACTGAAACGCTTCTTATTTCATGGACACGTGGCATGCTCTTATTGGCTGAAAGCAGCTGTCACGCCGCCCTCGTACCTTGCATTTTTTGAACAATTCCCGCCTTTTCGTCCTTTCATTTACACAAAACAAACCCTTGCTATTTTGAATCACTACTCATCTCATTCTTTCTCTCTTCTAACCTCCATTGTCCTTCAACCTTGCAACTGTGAAGCTCGTGTTTTGCTGTTGTCGTGTGCTCCCATTCTCTAGGCTGTTAGATCTTCATCAGGTAAGTATTATAAATCTGTTTTATTTTTCTTGTTTTCGTATTTGTTCAATCCACTGTATCTTGTTTTGTGTGTTTTTGCAAAACACACTCTTGCTTTCTACTTGATTCGTATGTTTCTGGAAAAACTTAGCAATAGAACACTCGAATACATGTAATACCCTGTAGAACACTGGTTTTCGATCCAAAATCATAATGCAACCGGACTAGGATACTGTTTATGCTATGTGTAAGTCTAGCCAGACCATTCAACTGAACCAACACTTGTACCAGTAGTTTTAACAAGTCAAAAACCATCTTTTGATTTATCTTAGCTGAGATAACAAACCGAACTAAGTCTGCACTTAGTGTGTTTGAAGGCTTTAATTCCGACCGAACTATCTTGGGGCTAAACCAGCACTCTTAGTTCAGACCGAACTAAGAAAGCTGCCCCTAGAATTTCAACCGATCTAACAAATCACTCGCCCCAACCGAGCTACCAAGCACCTTGCTGAAACAGAGATTGGACCTGCAACATTTCACAAAGCCGAAGTTGGACTTAACTTGTTTTTACTTTGTAGCACGGTCTACAGATCTGTGCTTAACACTTCTGTTTTTTCACTTTGCAGACTTAGGTTGCCTAGGCACTCCTTTTGATCGCTCAACCGAGCTACACAACAATATTTTCCAACCGAACTAGCACCAAGCATTATTTATACATAACTTAGGAGTAAATGGGTAAATATAGGTTTTTAGTAGAAACACCAGGTGGCATGGCCGAATTCCGAAGGGATTATAACATCCCTGACGATGTCCACCTAACCTTAGCCAAAAAAAATGTTATACCTTGGGGAAACCAGGGCTTTGTACCCTTTACCCTTTTGTCAATAATAGAAATCGGACTAAGATTTCGAGTCCAACCCTTAATTTGTGAATTCCTTAGACAAACGAGAATATGCCCAACCCAACTTTCCACCAACTCATACCGCATAATAATGGGCATAGCCGAGCTAAACCACCGTGCTGGCATTAACCTCGGCTTAGCCGACTGTTCCATCAATACTCCATAGGGTCAAAAGAAGACAGTTGGGTTTACTATCTTAGAATACGCAGCCGCCGAGAAAAAATAATAAAAGACACACCGGACAAAGACTTGAATGATGATGACTTTTTCTGGGTGTCTGGCAATTTTGAAGACCAGCAAGCCCAGATCCCTAGCCGAAGTATAAACTGGAATAAAGGAGAACCTGGTATAATTTCTTCGGTTTGTTGGCATGCTTTGTTTTATTTCGGTTACCTGCTCCTGAACCGAACTAACAGTTTGTCTTCTTTATGCAGATTCAGCCCATCTTCAATCCTTGTACAGTTACCCCAACCTGAACACTATCCGCGCCGCACTACGTTTTCCAGAAAGAACCTGGGCCAAACTTCTAAATTTCGAACCGACATACAGATGCAGCGGCCGCCGAAAAGCCAGAGTAACTGACTTTTTGTTGGAGGACGCCCTCGAACCGGACCCAACCTTGCCACAAATTATACTAATCCCACTGACTGCTGAAGAAGAGATGGCCAAAAGGAACAGAGTCAGGGCTCTCTTGACTAAGACGAACAGGGCCGAGGTACCATCACCAAACCAAACACAAGAAACAGTGGTGGCCCTTCCATCTCAACAACCTTCTTCATCACGCCGGACTAAGCACGCCCGTACTACCCAGACCGGACAACACTTAATTGATGAAGACGAAACCACTCTGCCACCAAGCCCACCACTGAGCTCGTAACCGAAACATGCCGACCGAGCCAGCTCTTTCAAGTGGGCACCCAAACTGACTTTCCAGAACCGTGATATTCAGGATACTGATTCAGTTGTCGCTAAAAAAGACCATCTGATGGCTTTCAACCTTGCCAAGAGTGTGTGCCTCCCAACTGACATGGAGCACCACAAGAACTTGATTGAGCTAAAGGCCATCCGTTCGGCCGTGAAATCCATGATCCTGGTAAGTTGTTCATCTTGTCTCTCTAAATATCACCAACTTTCTGTTCGGTTTTGACATTAGTTTCTTTTTCAGGCCGTGCAAAAGGGCCAAATTGCGCATAAAAAAGTGTTGGAGCTCAAAAGCACAGCAAGGCAAGCCATGGCAGAGGTTGAAGCAAAAACAACCGAACTGAAGGAGTCCTGCCAGAAAACGGCCGAGCTAGAGGCCGAGGTAGCTCGTCTGACCGGACTAGTTACCTCGGCCGATGCAGACAAACAGAAGGCCCTAGCTGTGATGAAGGACAAGTACCTTCGTGAGCTAGTCAAGCTCGAAGATAAGAAGGACGCCGAGATAACGGAGCTGAAGAAGAAAGCAGAAGACGCCGAGCTCCGGGGTTTCAAGGAGGGCGAAGCCCTTTATATCAAACAATGTGAAGCAGCAAAGGATTTGTTCTTCAAGTGCGGCTGGAGAGGTGCAGTGGAGCAGCTTGGTTGCGGGCCTGAAACCGAAATCTGCAATGCTCCTCAGTATTTCATTCCGGCCCCACTGGCGGAGTATGTAGCCGACCTTCAGAAGCAATTTCTTGAAGAAGGTGGAGATGAAGGCTCTTCTTCTGAAGACGACTCCCAGCCCAGTCGCGAGCCTACTCCTCAAATTCCAGCGATCTCCAATCCCCCAGCGCCTGATGCTATAGTCGTGTCTCTAGCTGAGCCGAACCCAGAGGAGCTTGTTTCAACCGAGCCCAACCGAGTTCTGGCTATGACCGAACTTCCTGCTGAGACCGGACTCAGAGTTGAGCTGGATGCTGATCTGGATGATCTTTTTAACTGATTTTGTATTTTTTTTTTTTTTGCTCTTGTAACCAGGCTGTGGCCCCTCATTTGTACTTGTTTTGAATTTGATCAATGAAAATCATCTTTTCTGCTCAACACTTATTCTGGTTTGATCTGTATACTTGTACCTGTAATGACTTTTCAATGAAATCTATTGCTCCAACTGTTATCTCGGTTTGCATTCCTGTTTGTGCTTGCTTTCTAACTACAACTTGAAACACGATATTTGTGGCCAAGATACTTTATTCCGGTCTTAGCTGAGCAATCTGACTGAGCTTACTAGCCAACCACTCTTTAGCCGATATACTTACTTCAGTTGAAGAGTACCAAGAGTTGGTTTAATCCAGTCAACTTCTAAGTTGGTTTTTACCAGCCAAACACTCTTTAGCCGATGTCCTTACTTCGACTAAAGAGTACTAAAAGTTGGTTTAATCCAGCCAACCACTCTTTAGCCGATGTCCTTACTTCGGCTAAAGAGTATTAAGAGTTGGTTTAGTTCAGCCAACCACTCTTTAGTCGATATTCTTACTTCGGCTAAAGAGTATTAAGAGTTGGTTTAATCCAGCCAACCACTTTTGGCCGATGTCCTTACTTTTTTAGCCGATGTTCTTACTTTGGCTAAAGAGTACGAAGAGTTGGTTTAATCCAGCCAACCACTCTTTAGCCGATGTCCTTTCTTCGGCTAAAGAGTATTAAGATTTGGTTTAATCCAGCCAACCACTCTTTAGCCGATGTCCTTTCTTCGGCTAAAGAGTATCAAGAGTTGGTTTAATCCAGCCAACCACTCTTTAGCCGATGTTCTTACTATGGCTAAAGAGTATCAAGAGTTGGTTTAATCCGGCCAACCACTCTTTAACTGATGTCCCTATTTCTTTAGCCGATGTTCTTACTTCGGTTAAAGAGTACGAAGAGTTGGTTTAGTCCAGCCAACCACTCTTTACCCGATGTCCTTTCTTCGGCTAAAGAGTATGAAGAGTTGGTTTAGTCCAGCCAACTACTCTTTAGCCGATGTTCTTTCTTTGGCTAAAGAGTGTTAAGAGTTGGTTTAATCCAGCCAACCACTCTTTAGCCGATGTCCTTTCTTCGGCTAAAGAGTATCAAGAGTTGGTTTAATCCAGCCAACCACTCTTTAGCCGATGTCTTTTCTTCGGCTAAAGAGTATCAAGAGTTGGTTTAATCCAGCCAACCACTCTTTAGCCGATGTCCTTTCTTCGGCTAAAGAGTATCAAGAGTTGGTTTAATCCAGCCAACCACTCTTTAGCCGATGTTCTTACTATGGCTAAAGAGTATCAAGAGTTGGTTTAATCCAGCCAACCACTCTTTAGCTGATGTCCCTATTTCGGCTAAAGAGTACGAAAAGTTGGTTTAATCTAGCCAACCACTAAATTGGTTGTTCCTGCCAATTTAGAATAAAATGTTTGGTTATTCCGACCAAACGTCCTGCAGCCTGGATCCTTATCCTGGGCTTATGAGGGGTGTTGGTTTTTCCAGCCAACCTTCAGATTGGTTTTTCCAGCCAACCTAAAGTAAAGTGTTTGGTTATTCCGACCAAACGTTCTGCAGCCTGGATCCTTATCCTGGGCTTAGGAGGGGTGTTGGTTTTTCCATCCAACCTATAGATTGGTTTTCCCAGCCAACCTTGCTTTTGATGTCCTTAACTTCTTAATACAATCCTTTACAAAAAACAATTATGCTGAAAAGAATCGACTTTGTTTTATTAAGAAAAAGGAAAATTACACATATATTTTAAAAAAAAAAAACTAAAAATAAAATAGTTTGAGATTGACAGTATTCCATGGCCTAGGAATGGCTTTGCCGTCCTCATCTTCTAGGTGTTATGCCCCTTTGCCAGCTAATCCGATCACTTTTTAAGGTCCTTCCCAATTAGGCCCTAACTTGCCATCTCCTGGTACCAAGGTGTTTCCCATCACTTTGGGCAGCACCCAATCTCCGATCTTGAATTGCCTTGGATGCACTGTTTTGTTGTATTTCCTAGATAACTCTTGTTGGTATGAGGCAATGTGAACCAGTGTCTTTCTCTTCTTTCTTCGGCGAGGTCGAGCTCCAATGCTATGGTTTCTCCATTTAAGTCTGGATCAAAATTTGTACTTCTAATTGTGGGAATGCCAACTTCCAGTGGGATTACTGCTTCCATGCCGTAGGCCAAGTAGAATAGTGTTTCTCCTGTTGATCGTCGAGGTGTGGTGCGGTAAGCCCATAAAACATGAGGAAGTTCCTCTGCCCACTTGCCTTTTGCCTTCTCTAGCCTTTTCTTTAATCCATCCATGATGACCTTGTTTGATGCTTCTGCTTGGCCATTTGCTTGAGGATATGCCGGTGTAGAATTGTAGAATTCTATCTTGTATTCTTCATAAAAGCTTCTAAAGATTTTGCCATCAAACTGGGTGCCGTTGTCTGATATTAGGGCTTTAGGTATGCCGAATCGAGTAATGATATTCTGCCAAACGAACTTCTTCACATCTTTTTCCTTGATTGATGCCAATGCTTCTGCTTCCACCCACTTTGTGAAGTAGTCTGTTGCTGCGAGAAAGAACTTTCTATTTCCGGGCGCTGTTGGAAGTGGCCCTACTATGTCCAAGCCCCACATTACAAAGGGCCATTGTAGCGACCCTAATTTTGTTAAGTCATTATTTATTATTATTATGATTATTATTATCTTATTTTATTTTTTTGGCTTTATTAATTATGTGGTTTATATGAGAATTTAATGTGTTGTTTAGTTAATGTGATATTTAATGAATTTAATGTTGTAATTAATAAATTTAATGTGTTATTCAATTAATTCATATATTTATTTTTGTTATATAAAAAAAAGTGTTATATATAGATATATATATATATATATATTTTATCTTATATTTATATTTATATATATTATAATTATGTTGTATTATATTATATAATATATTATAATAGTTGTTAAGTTAGAATAGAATTAGGAATCAATCCAAAGAAAAGAAATTATTGGTATAAATTTTATATAAGATATTTATAATTATATATGTGATATAATAAAAAATTAGGTCATTATATATATATAATATAACATCAGTAGTCTAGTAGGTTTTGAAGTTAATAGCAAAACAAAAAAAAAAAAAAAAAAAAAAAGGAAGAAAAACAGAGCAGCCGAGAGAGAGGCCGAGAGGGAGAGAGAGAGAGAGAGAGTGAGTTAGTGCCAGAGAGAGAGAGAGATTGTGTGAGTGCATCAAAGAAAAGGGAGATAAAGGGGAGAAAGGAAGAAAAAGATTATGGTTTTATTTTGAGGGACTTTATTAATTTTTTGAGTGATTTTTTGATCTTCAAAAGTAATTGTGAGTACAAAATTCACTTCTCTTAATTTATATTTAATTCTTTGTTTTTATTTATTTATTTGATATTAGTTTGATTTTGTATTCACACAAAGATGATAGATTGATTTTAATTATTTTGACTAGTGGTGTATGTAAAGTTTAGCGTTCTTAGATAATTGATTGATTTTAATTACTTTGATTAGTTGTGTAGGTAAAGTTTAGGGTTTTTAGATGATTGATTAATTTTAATTATTTTGTTTAGTTGTGTATGTAAGGTTTATGGTTTATAGATGGTTAATTGATGTTAATTATTTTGATTAGTTGTTTATGTAAGGTTTAGGATTTTTAGATGATTGATTGATTTTAATTGTTTTGATTAGTTGTATATGCAAGGTTTAGGGTTTTTATATGGATTGATTTTATGATTGTAATCACACTCATGATTATATAAAATTAAAATAAACTTAGAATTCATAAATATTGGTTAGAGGATGGATTGATTCGTCATTTTTATTTATTTATTTTTATTTGATGTTGGATTGATTTTGTATTTGCATGTAAATGAAGATTTGATTTTACTTATTTGGATTAGTTGTGTATGCCATGTTTATGATTTTTATATGGATTTATTTTATGGTTGTAATTACACTCGTGGTCATATGAAATTAAAATTAATTATGAACCTATAGATAAATTCCTTATACACCACCATGACTCCATGGATTGTTGTTTTATTTGAGTGATGGGGAGAAAGAGTGTATAAAAAAAAAAAGTGAGGATTATGAGATTTATTTGAATGCCTTAGGCTCGGCATTGTTATGTTTATTCTCATGTGTGAGATGTTGTGTATATATATGTTGTTGCCTCGTTCTCATGAGTAGACGAGTGCTTTGATTTGTGCGCGTACGTATATGCTAACCATCTAGAGAGTGTGAGTCAAACTCGGGACGATATCCCCGTGCAAGTTTGGCTTCGGAGCGGTGTTAGGTATACGGGAGGCACATAGGATATATGTGTAGGCCGGAAGGGGAGAGCCGAAGTGGTGGAGTTAAAAAACAAAGAATTTAATTATGAATTTATTAGTATAGTGTGTATGATATTGTTATGTACATGATAAAAAAATAGTAAACGATCTTGATAAATTATGAAATTTGAGCAGAAGCATGTATTCGTGATTTTGGACAACTTTCGTGTTGTAGCTTTTTATTAAAAAGATCGATTAGAACTTATAATCGGATGACCTTGGCTATTGTCGGTTTGATTCACTCTGATAAATGCAGATTTTATAGGCTGTTTTAACCACGAAACGAGTTCATTTTTATTGGTTTCGCGTAAACTGAAGTAAAACATTATTCTGCACATTTTTCATGTTTTGAACTTTTTCGGAAAAAATCATATTATGGCAGTTTTTGTTCGTTTTCAGTTTCATATTTTTCGATTGAATTCCGTCTAGATTTTTAGATCAAGTTTTTCTCTTAACTTGTTCAGTTTCTGTTAAATTCGTTTACGTTGTCTTTTAGGAAATTTGATTTTGTACAAGTTTCGTTCTTTGAGTTTTGATCAATTCGAATTATTTAAGTATAAAACGGTGTAATTTTAGATTTGTTTCAACAAGTTACTTATGATTAAATTATCCTAACTTTATTTGTTTTGCAAGATGGTGGGTCTTACTAACTTTTTATGCAGGGCTGACCCACCATATTTTTATTTCTATATTGTCTATTCTATAATCAATTTATATTTCGTTGTATACGGACAAGAAACTAAATGCCACCGTATCTCGGGAAACTACCCATTCGTCTCGGTGCAGTTGGAACTACTTGTCTTGTCCCGTGATAAGAAATAATGTACTTTTTGTTTGTGTCTGGTGGACACGTGGGTGTCAATTCTTGTACTCATACCAGTATACCTGTATACTGACCCGTTTTGTCTCTTGGCAACTCGGGTGTGTTCTGTTGGAGCGCAGCTGAGCTTCATTTGCAGGATTAGTAGAGGCTTTGGTGGTGACAAGAAATAACCGTGATCGTAGGACATGTTATTTGGAGTTCTTTTATTTTTCTTGAGCTTAGGGTTGATACTAATTTATGTAATTATTATTTTTTTTAATGACTTTAGTATTGGAATAATTTGGCATGGTTTGTAACCGTATTTTATTTAAGTTATTTTGACTCTGTATTGTTACTTTAATGTTGAGGTATTTGTTAGTTATGAATTTATGGTGGATGGTTTAGTTTGTGTTTAGTTTTTTTTTGTTTCACCCCTAGGATTTGGATGATGGAATATTAATTGAGGTTTAGTCCTAATTTAATATTTAATTGTTCAAATTTTGGGGCGTGACAGTTTGGTATCAGAGCTCTAGGTTACCCTAGACTTGTGAGTGTTTAGGTGATCCTCGGATTGTGGAAACATGGGTTAGCTGGTTTAGTTTGGTGGTTGAGTTTATTCTAAGTATTTATTAACAAATTCTTTTTGTGTGTTTTACTTGAAGGTGATGGCTAGAAGGTATCTTTAAATTTTTTTTTAGAACCCATTAGAGTATTTTTTTTTTGATACTAGTATCTCTCATTGTTTCATATCTAGGCAGTTTATAGAAAGAGAACACCTTGTAACTACCTTCTTGTCTAGACCTATTCGTGTTGAAACCCTTTTAAGAGGCGCAATTACTCTTTATGAGATGTGTAAAGATTTTGAGATTGATTTTGCGGGTAGAGTCTTGTATGCAGACTTAATTATGTTCGGGCTTGTGGGGTTTGTAATTATTTTGGGTACGGATTGCCTGCGAAAGCATTTTGTAACTCTAGATGGTGCTAGAAGGGCTATAAATACAGATATTACTAGTATGTCACGGCTTATCCACACTTATAGCGGTAGAAGAGTGTTAGTGAGGACAAGTCTTCTGTGCTCGGTAGAAATCTCTAAGCAGAATATTAGTGAGATAGATATGGTATGTGAGTTTGAAGGTACATTTCAGGAGACACATAGGCCTCTACCCCGACGGGTAGTAGAATTGTGCATTGACTTAGTGTCGGGAATTGCACCCAGAACTTTTTCTTTACTATTATTTCCTATCGAATCTCGGGACGAGATTCTTTTGAGGTGTGTATATTGTAGCGACCCTAATTTTGTTAAGTCATTATTTATTATTATTATGATTATTATAATCTTATTTTATTTTTTTGGCTTTATTAATTATGTGGTTTATATGAGAATTTAACGTGTTGTTTAGTTAATGTGATATTTAATGAATTTAATGTTGTAATTAATAAATTTAATGTGTTATTCAATTAATTCATATATTTATTTTTGTTATATAAAAAAAAGTATTATATATATATATATATTTTATCTTATATTTATATTTATATATATTATAATTATGTTGTATTATATTATATAATATATTATAATAGTTATTAAGTTAGAATAGGATTAGGAATCAATCCAAAGAAAAGAAATTATTGGTATAAGTTTTATATAAGATATTTATAATTATATATGTGATATAATAAAAAATTAGGTCATTATATATATAATATAACATCAGTAGTCAAGTAAGTTTTGAAGTTAATAGCAAAAAAAAAAAAAAAAAAAAAAAAAAAAAAAAAAAAAAACAGAGCAGCCGAGAGAGGGGCCGAGAGAGAGAGAGAGAGAGAGAGAGTGAGTGAGTTAGTGCCAGAGAGAGATTGTGTGAGTGCGTCAAAGAAAAGGGAGATAAAGGGGAGAAAGGAAGAAAAAGATTAGGGTTTTATTTTGGGGGATTTTATTAATTTTTGAGTGATTTTTTGATTTTTAAAAATAATTGTGAGTACAAAATTCATTTCCCTTGATTTATATTTAATTCTTTGTTTTTATTTATTTATTTGATATTAGTTTGATTTTGTATTCACACAAAGATGATAGATTGATTTTAATTATTTTGACTAGTGGTGTATGTAAAGTTTAGGATTTTTAGATAATTGATTGATTTTAATTACTTTGATTAGTTGTGTAGGTAAAGTTTAGGGTTTTTAGATAATTGATTAATTTTAATTATTTTGTTTAGTTGTGTATGTAAGGTTTAGGGTTTATAGATGATTGATTGATGTTAATTATTTTGATTAGTTGTTTATGTAAGGTTTAGGATTTTTAGATGATTGATTGATTTTAATTGTTTTGATTTGTTGTATATGCAAGGTTTAGGGTTTTTATATGGATTGATTTTATGATTGTAATCACACTCATGATTATATAAAATTAAAATAAACTTAGAATCCATAGATATTGGTTAGAGGATGGATTGATTCGTCATTTTTATTTATTTATTTTTATTTGATGTTGGATTGATTTTGTATTTGCATGTAAATGAAGGTTTGATTTTACTTATTTGGATTAGTTGTGTATGCCATGTTTATGATTTTTATATGGATTTATTTTATGGTTGTAATTACACTCATGGTCATATGAAATTAAAATTAATTATGAATCTATAGATAAATTCCTTATACTCCACCATGACTCCATGGATTGTTGTTTTATTTGAGTGACGGGGAGAAAGAGTGTATAAAAAAAAAAGTGAGGATTATGAGATTTATTTGAATGCCTTAGGCTCGGCATTGTTATGTTTATTCTCATGTGTGAGATGTTGTGTATATATATGTTGTTGCCTCGTTCTCATGAGTAGACGAGTGCTTTGATTTGCACGCGTACGTATATGCTAACCATCCAGGGAGTGTGAGTCAAACTCGGGACGATATCCCCGTGCAAGTTTGGCTTCGGAGCGGTGTTAGGTATACGAGAGGCACATGAGATATATGTGTAGGCCGGAAGGGGAGAGCCGAAGTGGTAGAGTTAAGGAACAAATAATTTAATTATGAATTTATTAGTATAGTGTGTATGGTATTGTTATGTACATGATAAAAAAATAGTTAACGATCTTGATAAATTATGAAATTTGAGCAGAAGCATGTATTCGTGATTTTGGACAACTTTTGTGTTGTAACTTTTTATTAAAAAGATCGATTAGAACTTATAATCGGATGACCTTGGCTATTGTCGGTTTGATTCACTCTGGTAATGCAGATTTTTATAGGCTGTTTTAACCACGAAACGAGTTCATTTTTATTGGTTTCGCGTAAACTGAAGTAAAACATTATTCTGCACACTTTTCATGTTTTGAAAACAAAGAATTAAATATAAATCAAGGGAAGTGGATTTTGTATTCACACAAAGATGATAGATTGATTTTAATTGTTTTGACTAGTGGTGTATGTAAAGTTTAGGGTTCTTAGATAATTGATTGATTTTAATTACTTTGATTAGTTGTGTAGGTAAAGTTTAGGGTTTTTAGATGATTGATTAATTTTAATTATTTTGTTTAGTTGTGTATGTAAGGTTTAGGGTTTATAGATGATTGATTGATGTTAATTATTTTGATTAGTTGTTTATGTAAGGTTTAGGGTTTTTAGATGATTGATTGATTTTAATTGTTTTGATTTGTTGTATATGCAAGGTTTAGGGTTTTTATATGGATTGATTTTATGATTGTAATCACACTCATGATTATATAAAATTAAAATAAACTTAGAATTCATAGATATTGGTTAGAGGATGGATTGATTCGTCATCTTTATTTATTTATTTTTATTTGATGTTGGATTGATTTTGTATTTGCATGTAAATGAAGGTTTGATTTTACTTATTTGGATTAGTTGTGTATGCCATGTTTATGATTTTTATATGGATTTATTTTATGGTTGTAATTACACTCATGGTCATATGAAATTAAAATTAATTATGAATCTATAGATAAATTCCTTATACTCCACCATGACTCCATGGATTGTTGTTTTATTTGAGTGATGGGGAGAAAGAGTGTATAAAAAAAAAAGTGAGGATTATGAGATTTATTTGAATGCCTTAGGCTCGGCATTGTTATGTTTATTCTCATGTGTGAGATGTTGTGTATATATATGTTGTTGCCTCGTTCTCATGAGTAGACGAGTGCTTTGATTTGCGTGCGTACGTATATGCTAACCATCCAGGGAGTGTGAGTCAAACTCGGGACGATATCCCCGTGCAAGTTTGGCTTTGGAGCGGTGTTAGGTATACGGGAGGCACATGGGATATATGTGTAGGCCGGAAGGGGAGAGCCGAAGTGGTGGAGTTAAGGAACAAAGAATTTAATTATGAATTTATTAGTATAGTGTGTATGGTATTGTTATGCACATGATAAAAAAAATAGTAAACGATCTTGATAAATTATGAAATTTGAGCAGAAGCATGTATTCGTGATTTTGGACAACTTTTGTGTTGTAACTTTTTATTAAAAAGATCGATTAGAACTTATAATCGGATGACCTTGGCTATTGTCGGTTTGATTCACTCTGATAATGCAGATTTTTATAGGCTGTTTTAACCACGAAACGAGTTCATTTTTATTGGTTTCGCATAAATTAAAGTAAAACATTATTCTGCACATTTTTCATGTTTTGAACTTTTTCGGAAAAAATCATCTTATGGCAGTTTTTGTTCGTTTTCAGCTTCATATTTTTCGATTGAATTCCGTCTAGATTTTTAGATCAAGTTTTTCTCTTAACTTGTTTAGTTTCTGTTAAATTCGTCCACGTAGTCTTTTAGGAAATTTGATTCTGTACAAGTTCCGTTCTTTGAGTTTTGATCAATTCGAATTATTTAAGTATGAAACGGTGTAATTTTATATTTGTTTCAATAAGTTACTTATGATTAAATTATACTAACTTTATTTGTTTTGCAAGATGGTGGGTCTTACTAACTTTTTATGCAGGGCTGACCCACCATATTTTTATTTCTATATTGTCTATTCTATAATCAATTTATATTTCGTTGTATACGGATAAGAAACTAAATGCCACCGTATCTCGGGAAACTACCCATTCGTCTCGGTGCAGTTGGAACTACTTGTCTTGTCCCATGATAAGAAATAATGTACTTTTTGTTTGTGTCTGGTGGACACGTGGGTGTCAATTCTTGTACTCATACCAGTATACCTGTATACTGACCCGTTTTGTCTCTTGGCAACTCGGATGCGTTCTGTTGGAGTGCAGCTGAGCTTCCTTTGCAGGATTAGTAGAGGCTTTGGTGGTGACAAGAAATAATCGTGATCGTAGGACATGTCGTTTGGAGTTCTTTTATTTTTCTTGAGCTTAGGGTTGATACTAATTTATGTAATTATTATTTTTTTAATGATTTTAGTATTGGAATAATTTGGCATGGTTTGTAACCGTATTTTATTTAAGTTATTTTGACTCTGTATTGTTACTTTAATGTTGAGGTATTTGTTAGTTATGAATTTATGGTGGATGGTTTAGTTTGTGTTTAGTTTTTTTTTGTTTCACCCCTAGAATTTGGATGATGGAATATTAATTAAGGTTTAGTCCTAATTTAATATTTAATTGTTCAAATTTTGGGGCGTGACAGCCATGGGCTGGTCAATGGTAGGAGTTCTCTAGCCGGCTGATGTATTTGATGTGCGAACTTCTGACATTTCTCGCATTTCTTCACATACTTCTCTAAGTCTGCTTGCATGTATGGCCACCAGTATCCTTGTGAAATGTCTCTGTATGCTAACGATCTTCCTCATTGGTGGCTTCCGCACACCCCTTCATGTATTTCGAACAAGAATGCTTTTACTTTACTGGGGTGGACACACTTTAGATAAGGTCCTGAGAATGACTTTTTGTACAATGCCATAGATGGGGAGAGCCAAAATCGTTGCGACTTTACTCTAATTTTGTTGGCTTCTTTCTTGTCTTCCGGTAAGACGCTGTCTTTTAAGAACAGTATGATGGGATCCATCCATGAGGGGCCTAATTCGGCGCAGCATATTTTTTCTACTTTGGGGTCTTCAATGCTTGGTCTCGGTAGGTAGTCAATTAGTAGTGGGTGAGGGATGGATGTATCTGCCATTGATGCAAAGCTTGCTAGTTCGTCTGTTTTGCTGTTTTCCTCCCTGTAATCTGTT
Organism: Camellia sinensis; assembly: GCF_055761805.1. NCBI lineage: Eukaryota > Viridiplantae > Streptophyta > Magnoliopsida > Ericales > Theaceae > Camellia > Camellia sinensis. Next base: position 2,599,753 of record NC_138961.1, on the reverse strand, counting down.
CTATCCTTACTACTTCAAATTTTTTGATCTCTGTTCTTACCAATTTTTGGTACTTGGCCATTCTGTCATCTTTTGCTTCATAGTCGCCAGAAATTTGGTTTACCACCAGTTGTGAGTCGCTGTAGACCATTAATTCGGTGGCTTTCATGTAGAATGTTGATTTGAGTCCTGCAAGAAGTTCTTCATACTCCGCTTCGTTGTTTGATGCTGGGAAGCCAAGGTTGATTGCTTGCTCCACAACCAGGCCGTTTAGTGAGATGAGGACTATGCCAAGTCCTGCACCGTGCCGGTTGGATGCTCCATCCACAAAGAGCTTCCACATCTCACCAACGAACAACTTCCAGTAAGTGGAAGGGTCAGATGATGTCGTGGGGTCAAGAATGTTGTTGGTGTTTTCTTCAAGGTCCATACTTGTTGTCTGCTCCTCGTTATCTTATTGTGCCAAGTCTTTATTTGTTGGTGAGTCTTGGCTCTGTGTGGCTTGGTTCGCTTCTTCCTTGTTGTATTTATTCTGGTCTGCCTTGGGGTCTGACTGAATATTCTACACCAGGGGTTGCGCTATTCCGGCGTCAACTTCTATCCCTGGTTTGGTTGTATCAGTCAGGTCGACTGGACAGATATGATAACTTCCTGGGGTGAATTCTGCGACAAAGTCTGCCAAAGCTTGGGTCTTTATTGCGGTTCTGGGTTGGAACTTGATGTCGAATTGTCTCAACTCTACTGCCCACTTCAAGATTCGCCCATAAAAGTTTGCCCTCTCAAACAAAGCTTTTAATGGGAAAGCTGTGAGGACGACTATAGTGCGGGCGTGAAAGTAGTGTGATAACTTTCTTGAGGCCATCATCAAGGCCAATGCCAGTTTTTTCAGTGGCAAATACCTTGTTTCGGCACCCATCAACGTCTTGCTGACATAATAGATGGGCAGATGTTGGATTCCTTCTGCGCGAACCAACACTGCGCTAATTGCATGCTGAGAGACTGCCAGGTATAGAAAGAGTTCTTCTTTAGGTATTGGGGTGACCAGCAGTGGTGGAGAAGACATGTATTCTTTTAAGCTTTCCAGAGCGCGGTCGTATTCTTCGTCCCACTCGAACTTGGCTTTTAATGCTTGAAAAAATGGTCGTAGTCTGTCTGACGGCCGGCTAATGAATCGGTTGAGTGCAACAGCCATGTCGGTGAGATGCTGTACCTCTTTTACTGAGTTAGGCCTCTCCAGATCCTGAATAGCTTCGATTTGGGAGGGGTCTGCCTCTATACCTCGGTTGGTCACCAGAAGCCCAGAAATTTGCCAGATCCTACACTGAACGCGCACTTAGATGCATTAAGGCGCAACTTGTGTTTTTTCAGAATCTGGAACATCTCACCTAGGTCCCTTAGATGGTCGTTCTCGTCCTTGCTTTTGACCACCATGTCGTCGATGTAAGCCTCCATTGTTCTGCCTAACAATGGCTCAAACATCTTGGTGACCATTTTTTGGAATGTTGCCCCTGCGTTCTTTAGGCCAAAGGGCATGACCTTATAGCAATACAGTCCTCTTAGGGTGATAAAGGACGTGACCTCCTGGTCTGGTTCGTACATGGCAATCTGATGGTAGCCTCTGTATGCATCCAGAAAGCTAAGCCGGTTGTGCCCCGCTGTTAGGTCTACCAATTGATCTATCCGTGGTAGGGGGAAGCTGTCCTTTGGGCATGCTTTGTTGACTGTCTTATAGTCGACGCAGACACGCCATTTGCCATTCTTCTTTGGTACCACGACTGTGTTGGAAATCCATCTGGGGTAGTGCACCTTTCTGATAGCTCCTGCCTCAACTAGATTTCCCACCTCTTCTGCCACTATCTTGGCGTGGTGGAGTGTCGATCTGCGAGTGCGCTGAATGATTGGTCTAGCAGATGGGTGGACATTGAGTTGGTGACAGATGAAGTTTTGATCAATGCCTGGCATGTCGTAGGACGTCCAGGCGAACACATCAATGTTAGAGCTCAAGAATTCCAAGACCTCTAATCTCTCAGTGCTGGACAACGACGAACCGAGCAAAAAAAACTTATCCGGGTTCTTTTCATCTATTCTTACCTCTACCAAATCTTCCACCGCTTTTTGATCAGCTGCTTTGCCGACATCTGCGAACAGTTCATTATTCTCAGGTTCTTCCATCGAATGAACATATCCCTTGGCAGCGCGGCTGCCATAAGCCGTGACAAAGCATTGCTTGGACATAATTTGGTCTCCAAAGACCTCTTCAATTACTCCAGTTTCGTTGGGGAACCGCATTACTTGATAGTAGGATGATGCTACTGATTTCATGGCATGGAGCCATGTTCTTCCCAAGATTATGTTGTAAGTGGAAGATACTTTCAATACCCAAAATTCCACTTGTTTTTTCACGCTTCCTGCCCTGACTGGAAGAATGATTTTGCCGACTGGCCATTCTGGCATTGAGTTGAATCCAATTAGGGGGGATACAGCTGGTGCCAGGTCTTTGTCCTCTAATTTCAGTTGTTTGAAGGTGTCGTAGTACATTATCTCACACGAGCTACCTTGGTCTATCAGAATTCGCTTGACGTCATAGTCCTTGATGCGGAGGGTGACGACTAGTGCATCGTTGTGAGGGCAATATATTCTCTCTAAGTCCTTGTCTGAAAAAGACATGATGTTCGTGGCCTCTGTTCTTCCCTTTTTGATGGTAGGTTGGGCACTTAGTACCTCCATTAAGTGCTCAGCCTTCTTGATCGATCCTCTGAGCTCGCATACACGCTCATGTTCGAATACCCCATGTATTACATTGATCACACCTTGAGGTGGGGCGTCAATTGGCATTCCATTGGGGTTATTGTGGTCCTGGGGGGCTGGTCGCGTCCCGCCTTCAATGTATTTATCTAAGTGACCGGCTGCCACCAACTCCTCCAGATGCTGTCTCAATGGCATACAATTTTCAGTGCCGTGCCCCTTTTTTTTGTGGAAGGTGCATCGTGACCTTTCGTCGTAGTCTTTCTGTGCTTCTCCTAGCTTAGCTGGCCATCTGACGAAAGGTTCATCGCGTATTTCACTCAGAATCTGATAGATCGGCTTCTTGAATACCGTGGTTATGGCAGTACGGATTCTCAACCATCTTTTATCCTGGTCTTCTCCGTTGTCCCGCCTGCCTCATCCGTTTTTGTTTGGACGTTCTACCGCGTTGATCTTTGCTGTGGTCTTTTTATCTGGTACTGTAGTCGTGCCAGATTTTTTCTTAGCACGGGTGCCATCCTCTTCCACCCTGATGTGCTGATGCACTCTTTCCATCAAGGCCTCCATGGTGAGGGACGGTGTCATGGTGATTGAGTCCCTTAGTCTGTTTCCGACTAGAAGGCCTCTTTTGTACTGTGCAATGGTGATATTGGTGGGACAGTCCCCAATTTGGTTGAATGTCTCCCAGTAGCGACTATTGTAGGATCTTAGTGTCTCCTTTTCGCTCATGTCGATAGAGAGTAACTGGTCAATCTCCACCGGGGTTTTGGGGTTTGTTCTGAACCTTGTGACGAACGCCTCCGCCAATTGTGCCCAGGAGGCTATGCTGCCTTCTGGAAGTTTTTCGAACTAAGTTAAACCTAGATCACCAAGGCTTGATGGGAAGAGGATGCACATCAAAGCCTCGTTTCGCCGATATACCGCCATAACCTGGCAGAAGTGGCTTAGGTGCATATAGGGGTCCGTCTTCCCCTCGTACGTGGTAAATTTGGGCTGAAGGAAGCCTGAAGGTAAGGGCGCATTTTCTATTGCCGAAACGAACGGCAAGGTCTGCAGCCTTGCTAATGCTTTGTCCGTTGGTTCGTAGGCAGGGTGCGGTAATGGCATTCCAACCTCGACGCTTCCATGCGTTCGATGAGCCAACCGCTGAAGGGCAGATACCCTGCGAGGGTCGCGCGCCCTAGTATCTTCCTTCAATCGTGCCCTTTCTTCCAGCATGATCCGTAAATCAGATGATTTGGGCAACTCCGTTTGCCTGGATGATGTCTGGTGCGAGCGCGAGGGTCGATAGGTATTTTCCTCTGTGTAAGACCTCAATGATCTCGTTCTCTCAGACCTGGAGAAACGAGTTCTGGAGGTTCTGGATTGAGTATCGCCTGTCCTGAGACTCCTACTTTCTACTTGCGATGGTGTGGAATACCTTCTACGGTCTTCTGAGCGGTGAGGGGGTGTTTTGCTTTTGCGTCCCTCTCTTATCGCCACTCCTTTTCCCTTTATCTGGCGTTTCATGGCTTCCATGTCCGCCGCCATCTGCCTTATTAATTCATCTTGCTCCTTTACGCGGTCCTCTAGAACTTGAGGACCAATCCTCCGCCTTTGTTTGTCTGGACTTCATGAACGAGAGTGACGGGGGCTGTTAGTCCGCCTCCTCCCCCTTGTATCCCTCTTGGGATTTTGTCGCGTGGCTCCAAGTCCGCCATGGGAGGGATAGAAGGTAGGCCTTCGCGCCTTGCACCCCCTTCTGGTGTTTGTCTGTCGATGGCGGACTGTGGCAAATCTTCGTTGTGCGCCATTGCTTTTATAAAGGAGAAGCTTAATCAAGAGGTTTTGTTCTTGTCTGAATTTCCACAGACGGCGCCAATTGTACGGGAAAGAAATAAACCTTCTCGTATAATCCTGTTGATCAAGTCTGCGCTTCTCCAAACGTCATCGTTTTACTTCCTGAAAACACAAACGTGAGCTAGCCTGCGGGTGTGTGCCGGAAACCCCTCCGATGCCTAAGTCAGCAAAATAGACAAGTAGACAAAAAGCTTTGTGTATCAAAGTTGTGTTACCTCCCCATAGGTGATATTTGTGAGCTTTTATAGGTTCCGTGTGGCACAATCCAAGTAGGACTCTTACTCCTCCATGTAGAGTTCTCCTAGGATTCATACTCCTAAAAGATAATGCTTATTCTTCAACACCCTTCTCACTGCTTAATCCAAGTGAGATGGTTTTACCATGGTCGGATTCCACTATGACCGAGGTAAGCATGGCTTATGCTAAGCCGCAGACTAGACCGAGCTAACTTTAGTTCGGCTCTTCCATTCATTGCTCTTACCCAGGTTTCTCCTAGTGCCAACCATGGTGTGATCAGACCGAGCTATCAAACAGCAAGGTTCTGGCCGAGATAACCTCGATAAGCCAAGACCGGGCTAACTTTGAGTACGGCAACCGAGCTATGTTCAAAGCTTCCTTTAGACCGGAGTAACCTCAAGATTCTTTCGGACCGGAGTAACTTTATACCTCTCTTGGGCCGGAGTAACTTTACACCTCTCTTGGGCCGGAGTAACTTCATGGCCTCTCTTGGGCTGAAGTAACTTCATGGCCTTTTTACCCAGTCCTTCGTAACGTGGCCCATAACGGCCTATTACCCAGCTCGGCCCAATTTATAAGTATAAATTACCCTCTCAAATGTCATGATATGGTATTGTAATTTCTCTATATCTTTAGCGTGATTTTGTCAAATTTTGGGTGTTGATGGAGCATTGTCTTTGTCTTACACAAAATAGGAATTTCATTTCATTTTATTGGTAAAATATTACATGTAAGGGCATTTTCAATGGTACATCAATTTTGATAATCAAATTTGAATAAAAATTTGAGTAAAAGCTTCATTTGATATCAAGTGTTCTAATGGAAGGTTTTGTAGTTTCATCAAATCACTAGTCGAATGGGCGGATGAACGGCCAATGTAATTTTTTCACTAATTTTTGCCTTAAGATGGTCATTTGGAGGACATCTGGTGGTGAAAATTTAACGATAATGAACAATAATTTGATAAAAGACATATTGGTCCTCAGTTTGATGAAAAAAAAAATGAAATCCTGAATTTGATGAACCGTTGAAAAAGTAAAAGGTAATTTTTTTATCAAATTTAAATTTGATGATGGATTTAATGAACCATTAAAGATGATCTAATAAATTATATCAATTATATATATATATATATATATATTATTTATTTTTTTTGGAAGATCCACCTAATTTGACATTTGCTGTCTTCCTATTTCTATAAAGAGATTGATTGGGCAGTGTAAGACAGACCAAATGATAGTCCAACAATGCAAGCATAAGAGTTAGGATTCAGAGCGATCAGGGCCGGCCCAATATTATTGGAAGCCCAACCAAAAGTGGGATCTTTTTCACAATTAAATATTAATTTAACTTAATATTTATAATTTAAAACTTACTTTTCCTTACATTTCTTTCTTGCCTCTTATACTACTAAGGGCATTTAAACAATAAAATATTTTATTTGTCTCGTTTTTAATTAAGATATTTTGTTTTCGCTAAACTTTTTAACAATAAATATTGTATTAATCATTTATTAGTTTTTTTTCTTCTTCTTCATATTTTGTAGAGCTTTTTATAGAACTGATTTAATTTTCACAGAACTGATTTTGTAGGAGCCTTTTTTAACAAAAATTAAAATATTCTCTTTTCTTTTTTCCTTTCGAATTTTCAAGTATATATTATTTGGATGGATTAGATAAGAATGAACTACAATACAATGGACTGTTAGTTTGACATTCACTAAACTAACTAAATGATAAATTAATAAATTTATTAGATATGGAGTTCAAATTCACATCTCCATCCCGTGAAACAAACGCCTCCATATACTTTGAGGCTTCATTGAATTTTTTTAGAGTGGTTGACAACTTTGATTCATTCGTGAAGGATTGATTAGAGACTTTGTCAAATGTTTTTTTATGGATCCATGTCAACATTGTTCTTTATGATACTTTGTTTTCTTCGAGCTACAAAAATTATGTACTTTGGATTAGACAATAATGTCAACAAGAGGGCAAAGGTTTTTGGCCTATTCTTCTGCAGTTGTTGTTTGTGGTTCATTTTATCATCAGTATCATAAAAAAATTGTTGTGCCAATTTTGATGAAGTTGTTACAGTTAAATTAAAAAAAAGGGATCATATGAAGATTATGATAAAAATGAAGTTGGAGATAATGATAGGATTTTTTCTTCTTTTTTTTTTTTTGGATAAAAGGAGATAATGATAGGGTTGGGGATTAAAAAAATGAAGAAATAAGAAATTAAAAATAAATGAAGATACTGGGGAAGATTAAGCAAAATAAAAAATAAAATAAAAGAAGATCTGAGTCTTAGATAATAAAAAAGATTGGCAAATTATACCGGTAGTCTCCACATTTTATTTTTTGTATCATTTTGGTCGCTCCACTTTCGATTGACTCAATTTTGACCCTTAATTTTAAATTTTGTGTCAATTTGGTCCATCTAATAACGTCATTAATTTTTTTGATGAAAAATAATTACTAAATTGGTTGAGATTAACTCATTGAATTTAGTAAATTTATAATTTTATTCTAAAAAATATGACAAGTCACTTATATGCATATTTTTCAAAAAAAAAATGCTAAGAGTTGTAATAAATTGGACCAAATTAAAACAAAATCATAAATTCAAGGTCAAAATCGAGTCAATTAAAATTATGAAGACTAAAGTACAAGGACTACTAGCGCAATTTATCCTAAAAAGATTTTAAAAGTTAAGGAAGAAGAAAAATTAAAAACATAGACATGTAAGAAAAAGAATCTCAACTCTGTTTGAGAATTGAATATTAAGACTTTGAAAATTTTAGAGACCAAATTATATTTGATTATGTATATAGTATAGATATAAACATAAATATAAATATATATATATATATATATATATATAGGTAAAAAGATAGATATCAAATCTAATTGAAAAATTGACCATAAAAAATAAACATCCTACAAAAAATAGACACAGAAATGTTGGATGATTGAAAATTTTAAAAAGACAAGATATTTATGAGAGATTATGTATGGGTAGAAGATAATTAAATTTTGTTTGTTATTAAAAATAAAAGCATATATATTTTCCTGAATAGTAGCAAAATAAATTTACTTTTTAATAAAGTTGTAATAGAATAAAATTTATTTAATTTTTAAATTGCATGCATGGTGATGATTATTATATATAAAAAAAAACAATATGTAGATAGAAAATTTAAAATTGATAGTAGTCAATTGTTATCATTATAGTCTACAAAAATAATTGGATCAATAATTAACCAATAATTTTGGATAAAATCATGGATAGCCAATAAAAAAATCAACACTTAGCACTTAAATTATGTAAAAATTAAAAAAAATTGAAAAATTCAAAATAAGGTATTGGAATTCCTCAAATCATAAAGTTCAATATTTTAGTTAATTTTAAAATTTAAATGTTAAATCCAGTAAGATTATGCCATAACTAATATATTTGAGCCACTTTTATTTTTGATATTGTAAAAAAAATTCAAAATTTTGAATTAGTTATGTTTAGATAAAATTTAAAGATTTTAAAATTTTAAAATTAAATATTGTTAGATGTACCAATCACTTTATGCCAAATATATTTTTTATTTTTAAAATTGAGAAATTGAGTTTAAGGTTTTGAAGCTGTTGTAAAAAAAATAATTCAAATTTTAAAATTAGATATGTTTAGATAGACTTTAAAGATTTTTAAAATTTAAAATTAGATATTGAAAGGCAAAGAAAGACTTTAACAATTAAATTTGTTAATTAAGAAAGATTTTGACTAAAGTGATAGAGATTAAATTTGTTAATTTTATTTGTCTGTATATTTGATTTTAAATTGTTTTTTGTTATGTTTATTTTAAAAAAAATTAAAAATTAAGAAAATGAGTAAAGGAGACTTCATAAATATTGTTAGATGTACCAAATCACTTTCTGATAAGTATATTTTGTATTTTTAAAAATTTTAAAATTGAGAAATTGTTTTGAAGCTGTTGTAGAAAACAAATAATTCAAATTTTAAAATTTGATTTGTTTAAATAGACTTTAAATATTTTTAAAATTTAAAATTAAATATTCAAAGGCAAAAGAAAGATTTTAACTAAAGAGATAGAAATCAAATTTGTTAATTAAGAAATATTTTGACTGAAGTGATAGAAAATAAATTTGTTAATTTTATCTGTTTGTATATTTGATTTAAAATTTTTTTTGTTAGGTTTATTTTTTAAAAAATTATAAATATTGTAGAATTCAATTTTCATACAATTTAAAAAAAAAAATTAATAATTTTGAGGCATACAAATATTGTAGAATTCAATTTCCATACAAGATTTTACTTCTTTTTTTTTTTTTTCCCAACTAATCAAACTCATTCAATTTTTTTAGTAGATATGGATTTTTATTTTTTATTTTTTAACAAAACCTTAACTTTTGAGGATGTACTCACATCTTGATTTGAAAATAAATTTAGAGATTTGACAGAAGGAAACTGAGGCCACATTGAACAAACTGAAAAAAAAAAAAAACACTAAACGGTGCCCCTATATATGTATAGACCTATAGTCTTCAACCATTTGACGCACAAAACCACATTAATAACAGAATGAATATAAATAGCTTAGTCGTTTCCATTGATGAATACGCTATACCACTACTTACCAAAAACAAAAACAAAAAAACACGCTATACCAATCTATTTTAAATCCTCTAAAGAAAAATGCTTGGGAGCACTAACTAGTACTCCCACTAATTAGGTGACAGTAGGTCCCGCCATTAATGATGTGATGTTTTGGTCTTGGAGTTGTATTTTTTTTTACTTTTTTAATGCATTAGTGCTTTTTTTTACTTTTTTAATGCATTAGTGCTATTAGTGGTGATATTTTTAGTGGGATGAATCATTACTGATCCTCTAAAACCTATCTATTCTAAATCCTCTAAAACCTAAACTCAGAACACACAAAAGATACCAATCTATTCTAAATCCTCTAAAACCTATCTATTCTAAATCCTCTAAAACCTAAACTCAGATATTTATAACTCTAAAACCTATCTATTCTAAATCCTCTAAAACCTAAACTCAGATATTTATAAGGTGTAGTAGACGTGGTACCACTCTTCGTATCCCTAATGTTAATGTTAGGCCACCCTAACGTTAGGCTATGGTTCAATGAAGTGGTGGAAGATCTTCACCGCCGAACAATGTGACGCCGTCGCCGTGCATTGCCCATGTGATCTTTTCCACATGAACTACAAATTATCATAATGGTTGTGCTTGCCTTTTGCAGAAGCTATGGTTGGTCATCACAAGCTTTTCTTTGTCTACATTTGGTTGTAGGTGTTTCTCTTTTGAAAGCTATGCATGGCCAGATCGCTGTCAGGCCATCCTTTGGTTTACTGTTCTACTTTTCTTATTACAATTTAGACGGAGTTGCTCTTAATCCTAACTCTTATACTTTCATTGTTGGACTCATTTGGGCTTGCTTGTCTCTTTTGGACCAAGAATTCAGTATTTTTAAATTTTCATGTTGCTTGTTTCAAAACATTCATAATTTTATGTGAGAATTTCAAAAGTGTGAAAATTTTGAACCATGTGAGAGTTTTGGGATGAGAGAATGGAGAAATTTGAAGATAGTGGGTAATTTGTCTTTTCCTTCTCTTAGTGATTGAGAAGCAACAAGTTATTGGTCATATTTGGTTTGTGTTCCAAAAATCTTTTTCAGAATTTTTTTTAAAAAAAATAAAAACTAATTTGATAAAAATAAATATCAAAAATATAATTTTATATTTTTTAAAATTATTTTTGACCTACCAAAAGATAAAATTATATAAAAATAACAATTATTTTTTTTATTTCTTTTACTAAGTTAATTTTTAATTTTTTTAAAAAAAAAATTTAGAGATAAATTTATGCAAACCGAACCAAACATGGACAAATTATAATTGTAATTATAATGTGTTTTGCGATATGGATGAGATTGAGAACTAATGCTTTGTTCAATACTAATCATGTCAAGAGCTGGAACAGGCACATCCATGTTTAGTATAGACTATATACCATCATCCATCGTCATTGCAATTTGTACTTCTTCCCTCACTAAACTCGTGAGGCCATCGGAATCATAATGGACAATACTTCAAAGTGACATGGAGTATGTATCATATATACTTTTAGTCATAACATTTATATGTTTAGTTATTTAAGATGAGGCAGCACTGTCACAATTCATCATCCCCTTTATATACGGGAAAGAATATGGATTGCATGTTGATATGCTTAACATTGCGTAAATTATTTTAAAACTAGCAACATTTATTATGTTTAATTACACTTTTAGTCCCTAAGTATACACTTTGTGTCATTTTAGTTCTCAATATTATTTCTAAGCAAACATTTCAATTGTGTCAAATTTCGTATCCAAAATATTAAACGTGTCCTAAAGTGGTCTTCGTGTATTCTGATACAACTTTTGTTTTCAAATTTAATTAGGTGTCGTAGCACAAGGGGACTATTGTAGGACGCAATTAATATTTTGAAAATAAAATTGAAATTAAAGGGCTAAAATGACATAGAGCACATGTATACTTTAAGAATTAGAATTATATAACTAAAGCCCTAAACTTAAATCAGTATGAAAATTCAAGAGGATGTGTAAGTTTTAAATTTGTTAATAAAAAAATAAAAAACTAATTTGTATCAAATTTTAAATTTTTGCAGGGTAATCTTTGGGACGATGGTGTCCCTTCCAGTGTTGATAGGTTATTATGCAAAATCTTAGAGTTTCTACATTGATTGCTTCGTAATCTGTTAAATTTAACAATTTGGAGCAGAAACCAGGGACAGTTTGTTGATTCTTCTATTTTCTTGTTGTGCGATATTTAGACAGAGCAAAATTGTATTTACATGTGTTTAAGATCTTAATTATACTTAGACACAGTGGTCATGTTTGTTTAGACAGACTAAATAAGGAAATTATAATCCATCGGACAATCAATTTTTGAATACTTAGACTATTTGATTGGAAATGATGCGTAAACACATGATTGTTTTTGTAATAACCCTCACCACTGATTACTGTTAAACTGAGACTGATTGCGATAAGTAATTGAATCGACTGAAATATTGAACTGACTGATTGAATGTACTAGTTTAAATGCATTTCTATCTGTTTGACTGTTAAATTATCTGTCCATGTTTTATGTTTAAATTGTGAATTGAAGGCCTTATCGGCGGCCGAATCCGGAATCGATTGATGTTTTCTGATCCTTAGAATTTATGTGATTTTATGGTGTGTTTATTTGAAAACTGATTTGGTACGATTAAATTGGATTAATATTGATAAATTACATATGTTGGCTTTAATTACAACTTTGCCATTTGAGTGGGCCACTACACCAAACTTTGTCTAAGACTTAGTCTTGCATTACACAACTCTTCCTCAGTCATTTTGAGAGCATAGCCGACTAGAGTGAGAGAGTGAGAGGAAAAGAGTGTTTTCAACTTGAATTCATCAATTTTAGTTTGGAGATTTGAAGGAAGTGAAGAGAGATTGCATAATTGAGCCTCCTTGCCTTTGATTCAAGACTTAAGATAGAGATTGTACATTATTGTTCATGTAATCAAGTTATATGTTGCATGGTTTATGGAAGTTTAGAGATTAAGGGCATGAATTAACTTTAAATTGTTGAATTGAAGTTCATTCCATGCATGCATGCTTATAGCCTAGCATTTTGAGGTTGAATACATGGAATTTGGCACTTGCATGTTCATATGTTTGCATTGGACCAGGAACTCATCTTGGTTTTGAAAGAATTGACTCATTTGAGCAAGTAATTGAAGCTTTGAATTGGTTTAAACTCATGCATGTCATGTTTGAGTTATGTTCTTGAGTTTTGGTTTGAAATTGGATTTATTTGAACTACCCTTGGGTTTTGATTTTTACAATTAAGCTTTGAATCATGTTAAACTATGAGTTTTGAAGTGTTTTCCAGGAAATGGGCTCAAAAGAATCGAATTTGATGCATTTGGAGTTGAATTTGAGCTTGAGGTTCAAATCTGAAAATTTCAGATTTTGAACTCACGCTCGAGTGGGGTGACTAGCGCTCGAGCGTGGAAATCGTGCTCCCAGCATTTTGTTTTGTTTTTAAGTTAGCTCGAGCGGGGTAATTTACGCTCGAGCGGGACATTGTGTCTTACGCTCGAGCGGATGTCGAGCGTCCAATCGAGCGTAATTTTCACACACCCAACACTTTTGACTGTTTTGCAGTACACTCGAACGGGTAAGTCTATGCTCGAGCGAAAACCTTTGTCTGCATGTCCGCTCGAGCGGAGTAACCTACGCTCGAGCGGGATCCTATTTTCTAAAAATTCTGAAAATGCTTTTAAAGTACATCTTTGCATCCTCATTTCATCCTAGGCATTCTTAGGCCTAGTTTAAGGCATCTTAATGAGGATATAGATGTAGAACCACACCGAGTCAAGATAGGGATTAAGTTATTATATTTTCAACTGTGAACTTAGTGTGTGTTCACTCTGTAACTGTGTAGGGTTGGTATCTGAGGACGCGCTCTAGCTTAACTGTAGCCCAGAACTCTGTGAGTAACAACTGTGTAAAGATATGTTCAAATATGATTATCTTCTGAACAATTGAACTGTACTGTTTTCTGAAATAATACTGTTACTGAATGAATGACGTCCTAATTGTGAACTGTATTGTGGCATATTTAGCAACTACTGTTACTGTTACTGTTACTGCTACTGTTACAGAGATCTCTGTCGGTTCTCATGTTGGAGCCACTACTGTTTACTGATATGATGGCCATCAACTGACTGTTCGGTCTGATAAGACCTACTATACTGTTTTGCTACTGGATGTACCACATATGACTGTTATGACTGAATGACTGATATACTGAATCAATTGACTGTTTTCAATACTGAAAGGACATTCATTTTTAACCTCTTTACGCATTATGTTATTCACTTGGCTTTAGCTCACTGCTCATATATATATATATATATATATATATATGTAGGTGCACAGGCACCGGACCGTTGCTAGAAGCGTCGGGCTAAACTCCAGTTTTGTCAAGCCAACCTGTGTGCCTCACTGCGAGGTTCCGAGCCTGCCAAGCTATGGCTTAGGGGTGTTTTAATTTCCCCCGTTTGTCTCTGTATCTGTTTTTGTAATGTTGTATAGACTGATAACACTGTACTGTATTGTCTTAATAGGGATTAAGTCCCTGACCTGGATGATTGTAAATGTTGTACAAACTGTTTTGCACTGATTGTATATATGTATGAAAAGTCTTTTTACATACAGACCGTCACAGCTCATTGGACACTGTTTACTTACTGTTTTGGCTTCCGCCATGGCCCTGTACTCTGTATTACTGTTAAGTAGGCCTTCGGTAATCTTGGATTACTAGCCGGTTACGGTGCTAAACCCATAGGGGCGGGTTTGGGTCGTGACAGTTTTGGAAAGGGATAATTACATTTTACCCATTTTCACATTACCTTCCTGACGTTGATGAATGTACTCATAAACTCTTTGTGGTTTTGACTAAAGTACAAAAGTGAGGAAATCTGGTAGACTGGGTGCAGTAGACGTGCCAGAAAAATGTGTCTGCACTGAAAAATGTGGCACATGTTTTAGGCAACAAAAGCCCTTTATATAGAGGACTCATGACTTTTGGGTCTCTCCGTAGTGTGATGTAGAGAAGTGGGTTATTCTGGGTTGTGTGATTTTTTTATCAAATGAGTGTTAGATCATAGGAAGAATTTAAGAGGTGGGTCTTTCTGGTTTTTGTGATTTTTCTACTAAATTTGAATCTTTTAGCCATTTTCTTTTTACTTTGAGGTGTTGGGTTTCTGCAACATGTGTGAATTGAAGTAGTCAAGGAAAGATGGCTACTTACCTTGACAACCGATAAGTTGTAAATATGGACTGCCACCGAAAGTGAAAGAACAGCTGGCCATGTGCAAGGCTAGCCAGGCTCTTTAGCTTCCTTCATAAATGGAGAGGCTGAGGGAAGAGTTTGGAGAGAGCAAACCAAGAGAGAGTGAGAGATGTGAGGCAAAAAGACCGTCTCTCTCGGCGTAAGAGAGGGAGATGGGTAAGTGGGTGAGTGGGTGAGTGAGGATGGTGTGAGCTCCTCCTCTATTGTAATCTTTCTATAATCTTTCCATTGTTATAGTGATAACCGGTTATTCTCCCGTGGACGTAGGCATTAAGGCCGAACCACGTTGAATATTGTCTCCTTGGGTGTGAGTATGTTTTTCTGCTTAGTATGATTTTTGGAAGGTATAGGGCGGGATCTCGGATCCCTAACATGAGGTGGGTTCAAGAAAGAGGGTCCTCATGGATTTTCTCAGAAAATTGGTATCATAGCAGTTTCTCTTAAAACAAACCTTTGATTCTCTATTTCCATGGTTCTTTTGATTCTTGGAGCTTTAGGTCTCTGTTTTTCATAACAAACAATGAGATTGTTCATGACTTGTTTGTTTGATTGTCACTTTGAGTTTTAGTTTAGTGTTGATTGGTTTTTGGAGATTCTTTAGCAGATTTGAACCAAGATTATTATTTTTATTTTATTTTTTATTTTTTTAGGTGCATCCTCTTTGCCCTTGTTGCAGAGCTTTACTATTTGTTGTGGTGGAAGAGAAGACTCACCAAGTCACCAATTGGAAGAAACCCAATTGTTTGGGCACTAGGAAAACTGATCAACAAGTCACCAATTCAGTGATAGACCCAGATGCCAACAATGGACATGAACCAGACCTTGAGTTGGGTTCAACCAAGGACTTGCTGACGAAAGGCATTGATGAGGAAAGATATTTCATATCTATAATATATATAGATACACACAAACACACACAGAGAGAGAGAGAGAGAGAGAGAGAGAGAGAGAGAGAGAGAGTTCATAGAGGGAGTTCAACTGTTAAAAAAATGGAAGTAAAATGACATTCATAAGAAAATTGAAGAAAAAAATAAGGGTATTCTAGTCTTTTCTATAATTTTGTCATGTCCCGTCACTTTTGCATTTTAGTCAAAACCACAGGGAGTTTATGAGTACATTTATCAACGTTAGGTAAGTAATGTTAAAACGCGTGAAACCATAAGGGGTAAAATGTAACTATCCCTTTTGGAAATGACTATCCTACTGAATACAATGTTTGATTGGAATAGGGTGATTCTACTTACACCACTCTTTTACCTCTTTACACCCTCCATCTCATTACACCACTTAAAAAAAAAATTGAATTATCATTACACCTGATATATTACCAAAACAAACCCTATGGTAAAAAACTCTTTAAAACCCATCTCTTTACACCCATACTTTTAGAGGGAAAAGAAGGAAAAGAGAACGACGCAAAGAGAATGACACAGGGAAGAAGAGTAGACAACACCAGCGTGGAGGCGTTCGGACGGCGTGGACGATTGAACTCACTTTTCTCATTCGCCAAAGGCAAGTGAAAAAACTCTTCTTTCTCTCTTTCTATTGATAAACATAGATATGTGTATCTATATATATATGTATATCATCTATGTCATCATTTTTTGCGAATAGACAAAGAATAGCACATTCCCAACATACCTTTGGTGGTTTTGATCTTGGAATTTAATTGGGTTTGTGATTTTTGGTGCTAGTTTTAAATGTTGCAGTTCAAATTTTGGTTCTATGTTTTATCAGATTTTTGGTCCTCTGTTTTGCCCATCGTCACTTTTTTTTTTTTTTTTTGAGAGTGATAGTTAAGTGGAAAGGGTTGGAGTTCTGTGGGTGAATAGCTGCCATAGAAAGTTGTCAATAGTTGTGGAAAAAAATTGAATTTCTGGGTTAGAGTTTTGTGGGTTCTTGGTTTTCATAAATATATTGGCTGGATATAAAATTGAGAGTAAGTCAGAAGCAATTCGCAACTTGATTCAATTCTCGCTACTCTACCAGGGACCTGTCAACGTTTTCCTCGAGTATATATCATCTTTTACTTCCCCAGGGCATATCCATTGTCTCCAATATCTGGAGAAACAAAACAAAAATACATTACTTGTCAAATGAATTTAAAATTCCAGCAGAGTTCTACATATACAAGGAGCACTCTGTTAATTTAACCTTTATCAATCCAATTATGGTTTCTTGATCTCATAGTCCATGTTCTACATTTACTAGCCATACCAAGATGATCCCAATTAATTGATAAATTTCATTTATTGGACGTATAATTCTAAGTAGCCATTTGTGGGGATAAATTAAAAATAGGGGAAAACCAAATGCAAATAAAATTTATTCATTTTATAAAAAACAAGAACTGTTTTCATCAAGAAGTCTTTGCATGATGGAAAAACTCAAGCTTCTATGCTTGTATGCTGTGAAGATTCTAGCCAAAGCTATTCATTTTTTTACCTTTTATTTTAAATTGTCTTTTTTGGTGGGGCAATATTGTTTCAGAACAACTATTATAATTTCTTGGTTTAAAATCCAAGGCAACTTCTATAGTAAAGGTATGTACTTGATTTTTTTGCATCTCCATAATTTCTTTCTACGGCAACAATAATACAGCAACAAATATTTGACCTTAAATTTCTTTTTTAAATAATCTACAATTTCAAAAGCACACAACTTTTGGCAGCAAATAGTAATATACTTGTTTTTTTTTGCAACCCTTCATTAAGTTCTTTAAGTTTTGCAACTTCTGTTTCCAAGTCTAAGGTATAGGCCTGTCAGAAACCCAAAGAGAAAACTAACATCAATGTACATTGTTGGGGATATAAATAATAATGTTACACATTTTTCTCTAACATATGAGATGGTGGTCAACAATTTCTCAGACATCGGTGCATCAACCAAGCACATGTAAAGGGGATGTGTTGAGGATGTAAATAAACTTTGTCTTAACATAAGATTTTAGATTTTCTTTTAAGTCTTAGATTTTCTCTAATAACTTAAGATTTTAGATGAGATGTTTGGTCAACAATTTCTCCATCATATCCAAGCAATCCTTTGAAATGTGTAACTTTGATCAACAAGGCAAGCTACTTAATACAATAAAGCTATTTATATATGGAACTGTAATATACAAACATATTATACTCAACAAATCATCAAGATGATAATATTTTTTATCATTCACATTTATACATATACACACACGTTCTACTCAACAAACCATCAAGATGATAATACAACTTAATGTTATGCAGCAAAAAGATGTATGCTCCGTTACCTCTTCTTCCATAAAACTCATATTTAGGATTGAGTAGCAGAGATTTTCTCATTGCTTTGTCATATTTGTGTGTTTATATCTATATTTCATAGACATGTTCATAAATGACTGAAGCAAGGAGATTCATCTCTACTGGAAATTTGAGGGTTCGAGGAATAATGCTGTTGGGGTTTCTTTTGATTTTTCCAATCTATTTCCATCATTTCCATAACAAGAAGCCATAATGGCTCCTTTTTTCTCCACACCAACTAAGAAACCATGGATTCCAAAGTCACAATGCCCCACAATTTGAGGAACTTGAGATACATTTTTGAATCCTAACACTTGCTTGTTTCTTAGTTTGAATGCTCTTTTCAAATTATCTGAATATTATTACACAAGTGTGTCAATTTTCTTGTGAGCTTTAACATCCAAAGGCTAGGTATCCCAAGAAGAATAGATTGTGAGCTTTAAGATACAATACAATGTTAACATTTAAAAATTAAAAATAAACAGGAAAAATTAGAAACTTAAAATAGAACAATGTAGGCACATTAAAATTATAAAATGCATACTTGCATTATAATTTGAATTTTTTTTCCTTTTCTATACATTTGCACATTCAAATTTTTTTCTTTAAATTGAATGTTATCTATGAAATTATGGTTTCTTTGCTGATATTGTTTACATCAGTCATTTAATGTATTCAAGTTTTTGCTGATATTGAGTTTAATGTTTTTTTTTTTTTTTTTACACAGAATTAGTTAGTGGTGTCTCACGTAAGAGACCAAAGGCATCCAATAGAAGACGTGCTAGGCAAACAGAACTTGAACCAGTGGAAGTGAATGTCCCTGTGGAGGAGGATGGCCATGTGGATGTGAATAATGGTTATGTTGATGACAATATTGGTGTGGAGGATGACAATGTAGATAATGATATAGGTGTAGAAACTGACCTCATGGAGGATGATGTTGGTGTGGATGATGACAACACAGAACTAATTCCCGGTGCTCTAGAGGATCCTTCATTGCTAATTAGCTTCCACAACCATGTTGCTGCCACTGTTTGGAAGAAAAAGGTATTTTGTGAATTTCTCAACAATAAACTAATCATATGTACTATATGCTTCAAATTTTTTTATATGTTTTATGTAAAATGCAGGAACGGGGACCTCTTAAATGTTTGAATCGTTCTCGAAAGCTTGCTGAGTGGCCATGGATGTCACTAACAGTCGAAAATGTTAGGTGGAGACATTTGGTTGAGCAGTCTGGTCTTAGTATCCTTATTGATCACACATATCGGCATGACAATAGAGTGACAATATCTGCCTTTGTTGAAAGGTGACGTCCAGAGACAAATACATTTCACATGCCAGATGGTGAGATGACTGTCACATTGGATGATGTGTGGACCATACTTGGCATTCCAGTCACTGGCATGGCTTTGTCATGTCCTAAGTTAACAAGATACGAGGCTGCTGAACTGGTGAGTGTTATTTTGGGAGTGCCAGTGAATGATGCATTTGTAGAATTAGTTCAATCTCGTGGGCAATCTGTGAAGTTAGAGTGGTTGCGAATTAGATTTCATGAAGTTAACGATACAGATGATGCAAATTTCATAGAATACGCAGCGAGAGCTTACTTGCTATATTTATTAGGTTGTACCATCTTCGCTGACAAGAGTGGGACTCGAGTACCTGTTGTTTACCTGCACATGTTGACTAACATTGATGCTGTTAGCTCATATGCATGAGGTGCTGCAGCTTTGGCATTCCTGTATAGACAATTAGGACTTGCTAGTAGGGCTGTGTCAAGCAGATTGCTGGTTACTTAAAGTTATTGGAAGCATGGATTTATGAGCATTTTCGTTTAGGAAGGCCTCATCCAAATTTGTCCTATTCTGATGAACAACCTCGTGTATGTCGTTGGAGTTCGCGGAGAGATGAAGGTTTTACAGAAAACCACTTGCAGACATTACGAGAGCCGCTTGACATGTTACGTGCTGAGGTTAGACATTTTATAATAGTGTCATATTGTTAAAAAAAAAAAAAAAAAAAAAAGATTTCATAACTAACATTATGCATGACCTATTTGTAGATCGAGTGGGATCCATACCGTTTATGTAGGACACACCATCCACTTCATGAGGTTGCATATTATACTCGATGTTTGAAATGTTTTGATATTGTTGAACCCTGTCACCCCAATAGGGTTTTGCAACAGTTTGGTAGGGTCCAAACCATCCCACCAGCACCATTATCTCCTGTTCGAGCGATACGAGGCAGTAAACCAAGATAGTACAGAATCATGTATCAATACCATGATACGATATGGGCACAATGGGAGAATCATGTGTTGTCCATTAACGCTCATAGTGTGCCTGTACAGTAGCGCCCATCTGAATGTGTACGGGGATGCCGTGAGTGGTATGCTCGTGTTTCACACTGGGTTATTCAAAATCCTACGCATCACTCTCAGTTTGATCCACGTGTTCAACATCAAGGCTAATAAGAGTACGAAATTGATGAATACGGATAGTATATGCTTTCTCTCATCCACTAGCACACAGGTGATGAAACGAATCCAATTATTTGCTATAAGAGTTACTGGATGACCAGGTTGCAAATAAACCTATAACAGAGAAATCAATAAATATAATTACAAAATAAGACATGGTAATGATGTAAGTAGGCTCGGTAGTTACCTGCACGAAATGGTTTCCATTTACAAATTTTATGCAGATATCTCTTCGATTAGGTGTTGCAATCGGTACTGATCTAAGTGGTAAAAACGTCAAGCATTGTTACATGGATAAATGGTAAAGAATGACTCGGTAGTATGATGCTATCAAATGGCCCATGTCGGACATAGTCATCTAATGATTAAATCCAGGGCTAGGTTCGAAGTAGGATAAGATAGAGTTAAGTTCATCAATCTTTTCTTGTGAACCAAATAGTTGCACGTAGTGCACTACATTTGAATGCAACTCAGTCAACAAGTTGCGCCTAACTTGTTGCTAATCATCTTCACCTAAACCAATCAATCCAACTATTGCCCTGAAACCACAATTGCTATATGCTTGTACATCTTTTATGTGACGGATATATAGTCTCAACTTCTCCGGAAATTGTTCGAAGTAAGAGATGATTTGTTGACTGCGTCATACAAACCTACATCACAAATATACAACAATGGATATATGAAATAATTAAAATGAGGCTGAAAAACTATTAAAATATATTTTGTACATAGTTACAAGTTTTATGTAATTACATACATTATCTTTTTTTGCCTTTTCCCGTTGCACTTGCATACAAATTGATGCAATTGAGATGGTAACACCCTGTGAATAGCTATCTTCCCTAGATAGTACAAACTCAAACGCAGATGGCTCGCGTTTAGTAGACGTATCGATTTTGAATTGACCACAGCTGTGACCTTGGCCGCTCTCTCGCGTGTCAGTCTTGAGTTCAGGTTCCATAAAAAATGTACTGTCTGGACTAATAAACTCCCTTAACTTCTTCAGAAGGATCACTTGTTGCGTCTGGTCAATCGTTTGGAATTGCTTAATAAAAAAATCAGTCTTTGTTTTGCAATCCAACTCCACAAAAGCACTTTCTGAAACTGGAAGCATATCTAACTTCCTTCAATGAGGATTTACGCACGAGAGGAGAATCGGTCGACCTTGTTAAAAATACTCAACTATTTCATGTGCACATGGCAACCCATGTGTATGTCGCAAAATGCAGCCACATGCAGCAATATTTATTTCCACACTATTCGATCTCTTTGACTCTACCAATATTTTGTCCAAACTACAAATTGAAATAAAACCACGTAACTCAGTGAACTCAGTAGGTGTGTAGTTGTGTTGGACTACAATCAAACTCTGCTGAAATGAGGCTTTAATGTCTGCATGCTGCAACTCTAACAAATTGTGTATTTTGGTCCAAGATGTCTCAAAATTGCCTTGACTTGATCCAAGTTGCCTCTTCAATTTAGCATGAGAACTCTCCGCCCTACAAGTTTGTAAATTTTGGTATTTAATACAAGAATCAAAGAATTATAGTAATTCATAAATGCAATGACCATAATTTACCTGTTTGTAGTAGTATTTCCGAAATGCATGCTACTGTCTGTCCAAGCTGCAACAAATTTTTCCTTGTATGGCTCTAACTAATTGGTAGTAACATACTTAATAGCTTCAGGATACGTACTAAATTTAGTCTTGAGATTGAAAATTTGTTCATTGAATTCTGTTTCTGTTCTAACCAATACCAAAGCACTCCAACTATGCATGAACTTATCCCATTTATCTTTCGTCTAAAAAACCTTCTTGCACTTCATCAGAACATTCTTGCAAATATGCCACTTGCATAAAAGATTAGTGGCCATAGGTAGAACTTTTGATATGCCTTTCATCAAAGCCAACTCCTATCTGTAATAATGACTTTTGGAAAAACAGTATTCTCCAGAACAATACGCAATATGCCTAAAGCACATGTATAGTTGTCCTCCCGTTCATAACCAAGATAAGCAAAAGCAACTGAAAAAGTCAAGTCCGTTGATGTTACCTCAACAATCTCTAAGAGAGGGAGTCGATACCTATTAGTCTTGTATGTGCAACACATAATCAACACATGTGGAAATGTACGTAACAACTCCAAACTAACTGGGTGTGCCCAGAACAAGTCAGTCACCTTTTCTTTATCATCACATCGATGCCACTCAACATAATTTTGAATCGACAATTTTCCCAATAGTTGTTGCATCTGTGATCTTCCCGCCCTCTGTACTACTCGATGTCGATGACGTGCGTTGTAGATTGTCTTCATTGTTGTTGCATTAAAGGCATCCCTTTGTTTCAATGTAACAAATATCTTTTTCAGTCGCACCATGCTCTTGGACATGTCAACTAATAAGGATGTTTCCTCCTTAGATAATCCATTAGCAAATGAGTGCCCTTCAAGATGTTCAGCAGACGGATGATTGTGCACTCCGCATAAGACATGCAACATCCATTCATCATTTGTAGGTAATTTTTCCCCCCTTAATAGAGATGGTCATCCACATTTTTTAGAATCTGTCAACCTTAATTGTTCCCCCTTGATCTTCCTGTTGTCTCTATAATAACCACTTCTTTCATAAGCAAAAGTAAGTCTTAGTTTTTTGCTATTACCTCCTGCATCTGATTTCTTTCTAACAATCCAGCCTTCCTCCCAACGTTAGAAGCCCATTTAATTAATACTTGACGACTACTAAAAATCTAAACATAATAAATACATTTGTACGTCAAATTATTAATAAAACTCAATACAAATTAAAAATAAGAAAAAATTGTATTCATAAAAAAAATTAACAAATCTCGTCTATAATGAATTTATGACTGGAGTCCGCTAATAATGCAGTACTTGCATTGTTGCAATAAGTATAAGTATAATTGTTCCAAGCAAGCAAAAAAAAAAAAAAATTATACTGAAAATACATGACAATGAGTAGCTGAACAAATTTAAAAAATCTGGCTTTATATTACTAGAAATGTATCTTTTATTCGGTAATTTGATACCAGATTTATATTTTTTGTTCGGCACTGTGATGCTGGACTATGTTATTTTGTTCGATTTCGAAACACCGAACAAAAGTCGTAGACGAGCCTAGAAAATCGAAACAAAAACCTACCAAACGAAAAAAAAATTTCACAATTTCACTTTTTTGATATTTTTCACCACCGTTTCTTCATCCATTACTTTTTTTTGATGATCAAAACACTATGATTATCACTTTTTCAAAAGCGATGTGTAAGAGAAAAGAAAAGTTGAAAAAGGAAAAAACCATAAGTAGAGATTGAAAATCAAGAGGTGTAAGGAGATAATAAAATATATTTAATTTTAGTATTTTATCCTTTTAAGTAATTTCACACGTGAATAGATTTGGAAGAAAAAAATAATCTTATATGGAAGGTGTAAGGAGGTAAAAGAATGGTTTAAGTAGAATAATCCATTGAAATATTATAAAGAATAATAAATGTTCAAAAAATTATTTTATTTTTTTTAATTATTTATATAATAACTATATTAAACATGTCGGTGAGTACACACGTAGTGATTTAGATGGAGTTGAAATTACTATCTTAGACAGACACACGTGACATGTGTACGTGAGAGAGATATGATTCACTGCTTCCAAATGATGCTTGTTATTGTTGTACCCTCCTAGAATATTACACTTGAATGGTTTCTAACAAAACATAGCGTTGCATAGATTGAGAGTGATATATATATATATATATTATGCCTAAGAAAAAGTGGGTATTTTGTACCATCTTCTTCAGGGTTTATTCTGATTACACCTCCCTTCCTCCACTGTTTATTTGTTTTTCATTAAATTTTTTTTTTTTTTTTTAATTTATTACTGTCAAGTAGTATCAAATATGAAGTTGAAATTACCACATGGTTTGTCTATATGTTCTTTTATAAGCCACTAGCTTTTTGTTCAAGTATGACACAATGATCACATTTCACAATAGCAGGATAGTGGTGGGTCTATCAGCTCAAAAAATAATCTCATTTGTTGAAATACATGTCATAGTCTACAAATTTTAAATAGTTTATCAAAAACTTTCTTCAATACTCGTGTGATTTATATTTAATTTTTGGGTAAATTACACTGACATCCCTTAAAGTTTATATTTATTACAATTTCTTCTCGCACTTTTTGAAAATTAT
Organism: Camellia sinensis; assembly: GCF_055761805.1. Lineage (NCBI taxonomy): Eukaryota > Viridiplantae > Streptophyta > Magnoliopsida > Ericales > Theaceae > Camellia > Camellia sinensis. The sequence continues at coordinate 2,575,036 of NC_138961.1, read as the reverse complement.
ATCTCCCTCCCTGAGATTTAAAGTTTCATTACAGATTCCCCTCTTCAGCAATTTAATTTTCTTAAATACCAATTTTGTCCTTATTGGGTAAATTACATTGACACCCCTCACATTTTAAAAATTACAATCCCCTCCCTAAGGTTTAAAGTAGCATTACCAATTGTCCCTTTGGTTAGTATTAGTTGGAAAAAAAATTCATTGAAAAAAAAAATTAAATAAAAAAAAAATTATTTGAAAAAAAAATTTTGTTTGTAAAATTTTTAAATTTCTATTTAAAAACCAACGTAAATTCATTTTTTAAATTTACATTTTTTTCTCAAATTTACAAACTAAGACAACAATTTATAAACCAAAAAAATTATCAAATAAGTTTTTATGACAGTTTTTAAAATTTTTGTAAATATAAATTGAAAATTAAAAACGAAATAGTTACCATAAAGGCCTCAGATAGTAAAAATGTTGTAAAATTAACAAATCATTAAATAAGTTACTAATATAAGAAATGATTTATCAAAAGATTCTTAGGCTATGTATAGTTTGATTTTTAGAAAATTTTTTAAAAAATTAAAAATTAATTTGGTTAGGAAATAAAAAATAAAAAATAATTATCATTTAAGGGTAAAAAATAATTATCATTTTAACTTTTGGGCAGGTTATATACATACGTATGGCTGTTTCAATTTAATTTGTAAAAAATTATTTTTAGTCACTCGAAAGATAGAAATTATATAAAAATGATAATTATTTTTTATTTTTTATTTCTTAACCAAATTAATTTTTAATTTTTTTAAAAAAATTGTAAAAATCAAACCATACATATCCTAAGAATATTTTCATAAGTCATTTCTTATGTTGGTAACTTATTTAATTATTTGTTAATTTTACGATATTTTTACCATCTGAAACCTATTTGGTAACCATTTCGTTTTTAGTTTTCAATTTATATTTACAAAAAATTAAAAAACTATCATAAAAACTTGTTTGATAATTTTTTTGGTTTATATGGTTGTCTCAGTTTGTAAATTTGATAAAAAAAAACATAAATTCAAAAAATAAGTTTACGTTGATTTTTAAACAAAAATTTAAAAATTTTACTAACAAATTTTTTGTTTCAAATAATTTTTTTTCCAATTAATTTTTTTTAATGAATTTTTTTTTCCAACTAATACTAACTAAGGGGGCAATTGGTAATGCTACTTTAAACCTTAGGGAGGGGATTATAATTTCTAAAATGTGAAGGGTGTCAATGTAATTTACCCAATGAAGACAAAATTGGTATTTAAAAAAATTAAATTGCTGAAGGGGAATCTATAATGAAACCTTAAACCTCAGGGAGGAAGATGTAATTCCCAAAAGATGAGAGAAAAAACTATAATAAATATAAACCTTAAGGGGTGTCAGTATAATTTACCCATAATTTTTATATATAAAGGGATTCACACTTAAAATTAATATCAATTATCTAATGAGCAAAAGAGAATTGTAGCACATAATTATAAAGTGTGACGGAGATTTAATGAGTGTTTTGTGAAGTTTATGCCTACAATAAATTTAAATCACACGTTAATATTTTTAAATTATATTTTTTAGTTTGTTGTAGTATTATTCTATTTTATGGATATTGAGACAAACAAATTGACCAATCATTTTAAGAAATACAAACACAATATGCACACGCCTATATCTAAGAAGACAGGGAATATAGAGATCGAAGAGGAATTAATAAAAGCTACTTTCTTCATCTCCCCACTATGGTTTTTGTTACATTTACCAAAATAAAAAAATAAAAAATAGCTTATGTGGCCTATTAATTAATGTATCCTTTCCATTGATATTTCAAAAGATCCAAAAGGCCAAACACACAGAATATAACGTATGGACCTCCGTTTTCAGCTATTGAATTTTAAAAATAAATATTTTTTTAATTAAATTCATGAAATAAAATTCACAAGAAATATTAATCGACACATAAAATTTTAAAACTCATCTATTATAAAATCAATATCAAATTCTTAAGTAATTTTCTTTCTATGAAAAATTAATTTGCAAGGAAATTACTGATAATGTTCTAAAATAGTGTTAGTTATAATCCATTATAGTGGTGTTTGATTATGTCTCAAATTTATGATATATAACATTTAAAAAAAAATGTATATGATAAAATTTTATAATACAAAATAATTGTACTAACAACTACTTAGTTTCATTCAAGGGCATTCATTCATTCAATTTAATGTGTTAGTAATGTTGAGTCAGCATGGGTACAAGTGCAGAGGTTGGCTTTTGACCAATGGAATCACAATCAAGGACGTGAACCGTTGAATCCATTCCTTGAAACAATTCGCATATTTAGCCCATCGTCAAAACATAACAAACCAACCAACCAATCAACAAAAGAGGAATTTACCCCTCTAAAAAATACGAGAGAGGAATTTAATTACTAGGATATGACCTTCGAATTTATTCTATGCTCTATCATCCTTTCAAGTATGCCATGTCAAGTGCCATGATATATATCTATACATTTATGTTGTGTTTGATTGGGAGATTTGAGGAAGAATTTGGAAAGAAAAATGAAAAAAGTAGGTGAAATGTGAATAAAATATACCTACATTTCACCTAGTTTCACACATTTTCCCTTTTTCTTTCGAAATCTCTCAACCAAATACAACATTACTAAAAAGTGCATCATTTTCTTACAAAACATCAATTTAGTCCAAATAGTACATTTACATTTTTCTCTCTCTCCCATTTGTCCCATCTTTCCTTCTCTATTTCACATAAACCCTATTCCAACCCATCACCCCCCCCCCCTCCACAATGCTGCTAGCCTCTCTCTCTCATCTCCTCTTGTCATCTCTAGCCCCTCCTAACCCTTTTTTGTACGTGTCAACCACTCTCCATCCTTTGCAACCCGTCCCCTCCCCTCTCCCGATACTTTCCTTTGCTTCCCTCATTCATCTCTCTAGATCGGAAACAGAAAAGAAAAAAAACAAAAAAACCTAAATCAAATCATGAAGATTTTAAAAAAATAATAAAAAAATACAAATACATTTATGAATTATTTCTTATTTCTCAATTACTTAACAAATATAAATTAACATTGTCACACTAACAACATTTTGTCATTACCCACGACAACCAAGCATGGAAAGGGTACGTTACAAGGGACCCACAAATAATAGAGATGAGAGGATGAGAATAGTTAACAATAATAACACAAAATCAGAAACCCCAATTTGGCGAAGTTGGATGGAATAATAATCATAATCCTTGGACCTCATTCCTTATTCTGTCTATACCACGCAAGTGCTCACCAACACAACCCATACAAAATAAACCCATTGTACAAAACAACAGTGACCTTTCAATCCACCCACCAAGAAACCACAACAACTGCGTCAACTTTCAAGAATCCACGGCATAGAATCCCATACACATCCACCATGCAATTAAATCAATCTCTGTAAAAGTAACATATCTATACTATACATATTATAAGGTAATCCAAAATATTATATGGTATTGTGTATGGTCCTAATAAATTAAAAATTACAAAACGTACTATATGAGTCATTTCTTAAATCTTAACTTCCAAATAAAAGTGAGTTAGTTTTATCCACTTATAAATTTTTCACAATATCATTAGTTGAGAGCACCACGTTAACAACAATGTTGTACGGTTACTCTATGACTATTCAATAATTACTTAGCGATATACCTACAAAAAAAGTATACTGTGTTTACGCTTATCATTTTAAAACAGAAGTGTCCATTTAAATGCTATTTATTTACAAAAATGACATCACTTATTCTAGTGCCAAAATCCTCTATAAAATCTTGTATCCCCCATGTAGATTAGAAGCTTGGGTATATTACGTGTGTGGTAATTACTATAATGACCAAGTTTGAGCCCCGGTTTGACAAACTTTTTTAGCTAAATAATTATAAAAAGACAAAATTAACTATAAAAATCAATAAGACAAAATACTACTTTTTACTCATAATCATTATACTTTTTCTCTCACAAAAGTAAAAAAAAGTCCCAAAACAAAAACCAAACGAAACTAAAAAAATCAGGCTAAAAAAGTCCCAACACAAAAAAGTTAGCTAAAAAAGCCAATGCCAAACGAACCGTGAATAATAATCTCATTTCTCATATGCAGCATTTTCCTTGAAACAATTATACAAATCACGGTAATTACTAAATTTGAAATATTTAGATCTGAAAGAGGTATTTTGGAAGTTAAATAAAAGCAATTTTGAAAAGTGGAAAGTAGCCACAAAACTTTATGGTTGGGCTCCATACTTCATATAATACTGCGCGCGCACACACACATACACACAAATATATATATATAGATATAAAATAAAAGATAAATGAATGTGCTTTGTCTCTGCCTGCAATGCATATAAATAGCCTAGTCCTTTCCATTCATTAACATGCTATACCAACCTTTTCCAAATCCTCTAAACCCTAAACTCAGAACACACAAAAAACAAACAAAGCAAAAATGATAGAGTGGCAAGATGTTTACAAGGTGGTGGTAGCCATGGTACCACTATACGTAGCCCTAATGTTAGGCTATGGTTCAATAAAGTGGTGGAAGATCTTCACCCCTGAACAATGCGATGCCGTGAACCGCCTCGTCTGCTACTTCACCCTCCCTCTCTTCACCTTTGAGTTTGCCGCCCACGTTGATCCTTTCAAAATGAACTACAAATTCATCGGCGCAGACGCAATCTCCAAAGTCATCATAGTGGCTGTGCTTGCCTTTTGGGCTAAATGCAGTAGCAAAGGAAGCTATTGTTGGTCCATCACAAGCTTTTCTTTGTCTACATTGACTAATTCTTTGGTTGTAGGTATTCCTCTTTTGAAAGCCATGTATGGGAAGATCGCCATCGACTTGGTTGTTCAATCATCTGTAGTTCAGGCCATCATATGGCTCACAGGTTTACTTTTCGTATTGGAATTTAGGCGGAGTTGGAGTACTGGAACTGATGATGTTGTTGTTGAAGATTTGCCGCCACCGGGGAAAGATTTGGAAGGGAATAATAATGTTAATGGCAATGGGAATGGTGTAGGTGTGGTGGTTAGTAGTGGGACTAAGCCATCATTTTGGTATTTGATGAGGGGTGTGTGGATGAAACTTGCTCTCAATCCTAACTCTTATGCTTGCATTGTTGGACTCGTTTGGGCTTTCTTATCCAACAGGTATCTTTTTAACAAAAGATTTTCTTATAGACCAATATCCAACATGTATCATTTTAACAAATGATTTTCTTATAGACCAAGAATTTTATGTCCTGAAAATTTCATGTAAACAACACTCGAGAATTTTGAAGCAAGAAAATTTTGAAACAAATTTAAGGGATTTGAGTTTTGGGATAAGAGGACAGAAAAATATGAAGACAGTGGATAACTTGCTTCCTTTGCTTGTGATTGAGAAGCAACAAGTTATTATTAATATTATTATTATATGTGTTTTGCTAGATATGGATGAGATTGAGAACTAATGCATTGTTTTGGTCTTGTTTTAGGTTTCATTTTGAAATGCCCAGTATAATGGAAGGATCAATACTAATCATGTCAAGAGCTGGAACAGGCACAGCCATGTTTAGCATGGGTAAGAAGACTGCCTAGACTATACATCATCATCCATCATTATTGCAATTTGCACTTCTCCCCTCACCTAGAAGTAATGTTGACTGTGGCTTAGCCTAACAGGTTTATTCCTTTAAACCCTAACCCAAAAGATACCTCCACAATGGAAGTGTCTTACACTATCTTATAAATCTATCTTAGACATCGTCCGTAGATGAATGATGCCAACATCCCTAATACCAAGTTAGATGCATGGTTCAATCCTCACATAAAAGTATTATCTGTTATAATCCAACCCAATAGTTAACCTCCTACCTAAAAGACACATGTACCGTCTTATAAATTCATCATGAAGTCCACAAGCACCCTAGACATGTATAGAGATTTGTTTTTCATTTGGAAATTGTTTTATAAATTTGTTATGTGGATGTGGATGGATATGCAGGGCTATTCATGGCGATGCAAGAGAAAGTAATAGCGTGCGGAGTGAGTCTAACTGTGTTTGGGATGGTTTTGAGGTTTATAGCTGGTCCCGCTGCCATGGCTATTGGTGCTATTGCTGTTGGTTTGCATGACGATGTCCTCCGCATTGCTATCATCCAGGTATGTCTATATCTACATCTATATATCATTTTCTTATTATTTTCATATAATTTATTTTTATATTTAAGGAACCCTGAAATGTTATCTATTTGTTTTTTTAATCAAACATAAATTTTGTAGATTCAAGATTAATTTACAGATTTGCGTAAGTTAATATAGTCTACACAATTAATTTCTAACAAATTTCAATGTAACTTGAAACATAAGAAGGCAAAGTATAGTTTACACTATTATTAAAAAAATTTGTATTATTATTTAAGATGATTGTTTGATTTTGTCGCAGGCAGCACTGCCACAATCCATCACCTCCTTCATATACGCGAAAGAATATGGATTGCATGCGGATGTGCTTAGCACTGCGTAAGTTATTTAAAAACTACCAACATATGTTATGTTTAATTACAGTTTTAGTCCCTAAATATATGCTTTTGTTTCATTTTAGTCCTCAATATTATGCCTTAACAAACATTTCAATTGTGTCAAACTTCATATCCAATCGTTTGTGAAATGGGTTGATTTTTTTACTTCTGTGAGAGAAAAAATGAAATGATTATAATTTGAATGTAATATTTTATCTTTTTGACTCTTTAAAATATTTTGTCTTTTTGTAAACGTGTCCTAAAGTGGTCTTCGTGTATTCTGATGCAATTTTTGTTTTCAAATTTAATCAGACATCATAACACATGGAGACTATTATAGGACACAAAAATATTTTGGAAATAAAATTGAGAAAATTGAAATGCAAGACACTAAAATGACTTTAAGAATTCAAATTATATAACAAAAACCCTATACTTAAAATCAGTGTGAAAATTCAAGAGGATGTATAAGGTTTAAATTTGTGATAATTTTTTTTTTTAATTTGAATCTAATTTTAAAATGTTTGCAGGGTAATCTTTGGGATGATGGTGTCCCTTCCAGTGTTGATAGCTTATTATGCAATTTTAGAGTTTCTACATTGACCCCTCTCAATCTGTTCCATTTAACAATTTGGAGCAAAATCCAGGGAGAGTTTGTTGATTCTTCTATTTTCTTCTTGTTGCGATACTTAGACAGAGCTAAATTATACTTACATGTGTTTAAGTTCTTCTAATTAGTGCTATTAATATTTGATGTTGTCCTTTCAAATTTTTAGTCCTAACCATAAAGGGACTTCTAGAATGGTTTTAGGAAGTTCTTATATGAAATTTTGCAAAAGTCCTTTCTATTATTGCTGTTACTATTACTATATTCTATATATCTCCTAAGCCTGACAAACTTTATTGATTTTTTTTATTCACTTAATTGAGTTGTTTAATCAACTTAATTTGACATTTAAAAAATAGAGAGAACAAAAAATTACAACAATACTATATGTACCATTAAAAGCATCTCGAAATTAAAATGTGAACCAAATTTATTCTATCCAAACCAAGGTTCAATCTACACTTTGCCTGTGATATACTTTTATAATTTATTTTTTTTTTGGAGTACATATTTTTTTTTTTGAAAAAATCCCTAGCTACCACAATTAACCACTTGTGAAAGAAATGCTGGACTTTTTAAGTAGAAAACTTTGGTATAACAGAAATTATTAGGGACAGAATCTAGGCAACACGGGGAAGGGCATAGCGGGCCAGGGAAAACTGGACGGGGGGAAATTATCATGCCGAAAAATTATATTCAAAATTGTGAAAGATGCTAGGAATAGAGTTCTTGGTGGGAAAAGTGGAGAATACTTTCAGTAATTGGCAGTTGTGTTTGGCTTGGAGTATCTCTACTAGAATTCTTAAAATCAATTAAAAGTGGGATGGTATCCTCTGTTTTGTTGTTTTTGTTTCTTGTAATCCTAAAAGCAATTTGGTTTGCCTTTTGAGAGGTATGTTTTTAGTGTGCTTTTGGTTTCTTTGTTGGGAGTGGACTTTGGGAAGCCTGGTGGTAGGTGCCATAGTATGGCTTGGCTTGGTCTTTTTAGATGCCAATGATTTGCTTGGTTTGATTGAAAATTTTAATTTACAAAAAATAATAATAATGATGATGATGAATTGAAAATGAGGTCAGCTAAAACTACCAGAGCTCAAATGGGAATTTAAGAGGATGGTGAAAATGACAACGATCTAGCAGTAGTTACTATTGCCCCCAATGGAGCACATGGCTTGGTGCACAACTTATTAATCCCACTGTGATGTCAATGCGATTGAGATTAAGCAGTTCACATACACCCACCAAAATGCACGAGCTAGTTGCTAATGCTAGCCTAAGCTTAGCCTCCATTGCCTGCCATATATCCATAGTATCCCTAAGACCATCATCTCTAGCAGATTGTGCTAGTTCAATTGTATCACTGATAATCTCTCTCTCTCTCTCTCTCTCTCTCTCTCTCTCTCTCTCTCTAAGACCTACTATCCATCATGCAAAATTTTGACAACGCAATTAAATAGTTGCTCTAACCCCATAAATTATACACTCAACCAACAAAAACTCTCATCTTGTATTATGGGCAAATCGAAACTTCCCAAATACTTCTGAAACCCAACTCCATTAGTCATTCCCTAAAAATGAGTTAAGGCATTTAGGGCAATCTTTTTTTGATGATGCACACAGACTTACCTGGTATACGCAATTGACAAGTGATTGCGCATATCTAAAGTTTACTCACTAATGGTCCCAAAAAACACCCGAGGCAAGAGTACATTACAACTGCTTCTCAAGAAGCATAACTCCCACTTCTTTTTAATTGCTGTAGCAAAAAGTAGCTGGGCATAATTGCTCATACCCAACAACCACCCACCTCGAACTCAACTCTATCTAATGCAAAGCATATTTAATATATGGTTAGGTGGTGATATTTTGCATAACAAGCACATCTTTGTGGTCTGCTCTTCTTTCTCACATACATATGAAGTTCAATGTTATGAAATCCACACTCATTTAAAAGAGAGATTTACAATGCCATCTTATACTGTAACCATTACACCAACACACAAACATGTGTTAATATTGATAGAATCATGTTATCGAATATTTTAAAAATATTGGCTAATAAAATTTCATATAATTAATACATTGCATAATTTGTTTACAACTACTCCTAAAATATGATTCCTAAGACTGTTGGGCAGTGTGGATGAGAAACACTGAATAGATTCTGGTACTCACTGAGCTGGCAGTGGACACAAAGACCAGTGGCAGTCCAAACTACCCTCCAAACCAGAAATTATTAGATACAACATTGTCTACATCAAACTCCTAACTAATAAAAAATCGCCATATAGTCTAAATAGATCATCATTTATCTCTAATTGCCTAACAAAAAGTGAGCAAGTGTATCTCAATGTAAAATTTTTCGATACGTGATTGATTTAGAACACTATGTAAACAAGGTCATAGCTGTTCAGAGATTACTGATAATTGCCCTAAGAAAAACACAATTATGAAAGTAGAAACACCCACATCCATTATTTAATTAAACTATGCATAGTAATCTCCACCACATCCCCTAGTATAAGTAAAGAAAATGGTTAAGTAACAACAAAGCATTAAAATAACAATCATGTCTTAGTCCCATCTATCAGAACATAATCAACACGCTATAATAATGCTAATTAAAATTTCTTAAGAAAGAAGACAAGAACTATAAAGAAAACAATTAATTAACAACAGAGCATTAAAATAACAATCATATCTTAATCCAATCTAACAGAACATAAATCAAACATCTTCACTAGACACTATCTATGTATGCTAAATAATAAAATTTCTTAAGAAAGAAGACAAGAAAAAGAAGTAAAATAATAATTTGAGTCCCCCACCCCCTCCAAAGCAAGTTTTTGTTACTTTCAGAAAAGAAAACAAGTCCCCTAAGCGACAAATAGACATTATTATTATCAGTTCTAAAAGTAGCAAGAACTCACTTGAAAATAGCTGTCCCCAAATAATTATAAACAAATAATAAAAAGAACAAATATTCTTCTCATTCACACTCATCCAATAGATATATCAAGAACCCTAAATTTAATTAAGCATAAAAACTAGATTAAATAGAGAAAGAGAGAGAAAGAAAGAGTTTTAGAGATGACAACCAAAACAATTGCAGGTCTTGGGGGTGAAGGAACAGAAACCAAAGGGCCTGTTTGGTATGTTGCAATTAATGGCGTAGCAACAAGGAGTAGGCAAGCAGTAACCTTTGGCCCCACCACAGCAAGTGCACAATGCACAGATCTGGAAGCTGCCCAACTTCCTCCTGCTCTCATTCACCATCACTACCCTCTCCGCCCCAATCATCGGCACCATTTCCGCCACCGCCGCCGCCGTGCCATTCTTTCCCACTACCCCATTTGCCTCCACCTCAATAATAATAAACAAATCAAAACCGATTCAATCACATAGAAACCCGCAAAATAAAATAAAGTTTTACTCTATAAATCATAACCAAATTGACATGAAAATTTAAAGGATCGACAAAATCTAAAGAGGGTTCATAGAGAGAGAGAGAGAGAGGGACTCACTTGAGCAAATCTTACTTCACCGAGACTGAAGAAGTAGAAGAAGAGGAGAAGGAAGAGAGAGAAGAGAACCCCAGAAGCAGACATCTTCTGCTCCAGAGATGTGTTTCTTTTTTTTGTTTTGCGGAATTGGAGAGGTAATTTTGTGAAGGGTGTGTGGTTTTTTGGTTGAAAAATTGAGATGGGTTTTTGATGCCTTTTGTTTTATATAGTGGGTGGGTTATGATTTTTGATTGGGTGTTTCTCATAAATAAACAAGTTGGAATGGGGATGAGGTTGGATTGGAGGTTAAGCCTTTAATGGCGATGAACTGTCACACACCCATGTTTAAATTGAGGGTTTTGTATATATCTGGGAGGGAGAGAAAGAGAGAGAGAGAGGTTTGGAAAATGGAGGAATAGGAAGAGAGTGAGATTTTGGGAGGAAGGGTTTGCACTTTGCACTGGCAAGTACCCATATATAGGGCACACGGGTCCTGAAGAGGAAAAAAATAATTGATTGGGGGTGTAAATTTAGCTTGGCTCAATCCGGCTCACCTGGACTCGATCTCTGATCGGCTCATGTTGGGTTTTCTGAGCTCTTGTCAAAATTTAAACTGGGTCATGAGATAGAAAATTAAGCCCAAGTTTAGGAGTATTCAGCTGGGTGGGCCGGCTTCAACATTTTTTTTTATTTTTTATTAAAATTTTATTATTTTTTATTAAAAATGACACTGAATCTCGGGTGGGTCAGGTCTCGAGCCGGGCTTTGAGCGGGGACAATGGGTCAGGCCACTGGCCAGGCCAGGATTCAAAATGACAGTCCAAGATCTCGGACTGGACTCTGGCTCAAGCCTAATGGAGCAGCGCCCACCCTAGGCCGCAGGAAATTTCGGATCACCCACAGGCTACGAACTATTTTTACACTCCTATTGCCAATGATGCGATTTTTTGTTTATTTGTTTATTTATTTTTTCAACATTGTGTTTGTTTTATTTATAATTTTTTAAAATTGTAAATCAACTTTTTTTTTTTTTAGTATATTATTTTTGTTTTTACAAAAAATAAAAATTTATTCCAATTTTTTAAAAAATTGACTCGGGATCATCTTATTAGATTTGACCCGATGAATCATAATCAGTTAATAAATAAATATTATATATAAATCAATACACAATGATATAATAATTTTTAATTTTGTTAATTTACAACATATGACTCATCTAATTGGACTTACCTGTTCAAAATTGCAAGTGTGATCATTTTGTTGAGTATACAAAAATGGGATTTAGGCTTATTTTGAAAAGTAGGTTAAAAATTAATTTTTTAATTTTTTGACATTTATTTGAAAAAATGTGTAAAAAAATAAAGAGGAGATGCGATCTTAAAAAGTCAAAAAAAACTAAAAAAAACTATTTTTAATCATGTTCCCAAAACAAGCCATGTGTGAATCATAATAAGTGGACTTATTATCCAATAAGTCCTATGATGATTAATGATATTTTTCATCAAATATTATTAAAAAATATCACTAATTGTTAATTTTCAATGACAGTTTGAAAATTGTTACTAATTTTAAGTTTTAGCGATAGTTTAAAAAAATTATCACAAAAAAGTCACTAATTTTTAACTTTTAAAGACAGTTTGAAAATTTTATCACTGAAAAGCGTCACTAATTATTAGTTTTAGCAACAATTTATAAAAATTGTGAAAAAAAAAAGTCATTAATTGTCAATTTTTAGCGACAAGTAAAAAATTACCATAAAAAATTAGTTTTAGCAATGATTTGACTAAGATTTATTTTTAATAAGACTTGATGGAAATTAAGTTTAACTATTAGGACATATTAGTATTTTAACCTTAAAAAAATGGGAGCAACTATTCCCACCCTACTTTGCTCCAAATACACTCTATTGTTAATCATTATTATACAAAGAATGGGTGTATTTGGAGTGAAGTAAGAATAGTAACTATGTATAATTGTTGGCTTTTTTAACTTTCGAATGTTAGAAATATAATTAGAACGTGCCAATAAAGATCAATAAGTCCTTACAAAAATAATTAATGCCAACCAATTAACTAGACGATTGCTTCGAAGTTTTTTCTGCCCCAGTGAAGAGGACTTTTACTGGTGGTTTATGTAGGAGAAAGTATGGCCCCTTTTGTTTGGAGTTATAGAGAGGGGATTGAGATTGATAGTGAAGTTGGACCCACCATATGTTATGCTTGTTTTGAGAGATTGGAAGGGGACTTCTAATCCCTTGGTATTAGGATAGGCCTTGGAAAGGGGATTGGGATGGAGAAGATGCAGGTGGTATTAGAAAAATAGTCTGCTGGACTATTTTTTTTTAATTTTATTTTTTACATGTTGGGTATTTTTTTTTTTTTGATCATTAATGTTTAATTTTATGTATTTTCTGTTAAGTAAAAATCATTGTTTTACTTTTTTTGAATTTTTTTTTTTATATTTTTTACATGTTGGGCATTTTTTTTTTGAACATTAATGTTTAATATTTTTATTTTTTTGAAATTTATTATTATTTTTTTTATTTTTTACATGTTGGGCATTTTTTTTTGAATATTAATGTTTAATATTTTTGTATTTTTATATTTTTTTTATTATTGGAATAGTTACATTTTACCCCCTATGGTTTAACGCTTTTTCACATTACCCCCTAACGTCTATAAATATACTCATAAACACTCTGTGGTTTTTACTAAAGTGCAAAAGTGACGAGAATAGGCAGAGTTAATAGCGCGTGTGGAACACGTACCAGAGAAGCGTGTCTTCGCTGGTTTTAAGTGTTTTGGTGCCAAAATGAAGGTGTGAAATGACCAATTTGTCCCAAATTTAGCCAGCCACTTGCCTATATAAACATAAAGCAATCAAACAGATTTTTCTATCCAAAAAAAATTCCAAACCCGCTTTTTTAGCCAAAAAAATTTCTAAACCCACTTTTTCCAACCAAAAAATTTCTAGGACCACTTCCATTATTAAAAATGTCATCCTCTCAAGGTTCTCACTATAGTGGACAAAGTTTAGCACATACATGCTACTGTAGCCAAAGATCTCCGATTAAAACAGCTTGGACAAATGCAAATATGGGAAGAAGATTTATAGGATATGCAACTTATAGGGTAATCACTTTCAATATTTAATAATTTATTTATTTATTTATTTGTTATGTTATATAATATTGAAAAAAAATCTAAACTTATTTATTAAAAATTTCAAATTCATGCTACTTGTGATTATTTTGAGCGGATTGACCCACCATTGTGCCACCACTCACGTGATCTACTACCAAGACTCATGCAATGAATAAATCATATGGAGTTAGAAGTGGAAAAGGCTCAAAAAAGAAAAGAAAAGTTGTATTGAAGAATGTTTCTAGGAAGGTGGATACTATTTTTATGCTATATTGCAAGTACTCTCAAATGAAAGCAAAAAAAAGAAAAAAGAAAAAGAAAAGTGTTATGTAACCTGATATGAGAAAGGAAGATATGTAATATTGAAGACTATTTTTGCTATAAATGAAATATATTTTTGAAGCATTATGCTGTTTGACTGTCGAAGACTAACAGTTCAACAATTCAATTACAAAACCTATATAACATTCCAACATGTGAAGCATGTTCATTAAGCATCAATATATCAACATATGTTTACAAAACCTGCTCCCTAAGACCAACATGTCAACATTTGAAGTGCAAAACTTGTTTTAATGTCAACAACATTCCAACATATCAATTACAAAAACTTTTGCATTCCAACATAAGATAACAACCTAAACCCTAAACAAAAAGAACAGGTGTTGTGAGTACAATTCAATAACATTCCAACATGTCAACAACATTTCAATTACAAAAAAATTCTTCTATTTTAATTCATTCCAACTGTTGCAAATCTATTTCCACTTGCACTTGCACTTGCTCCACAAGGCATTATTGGTTGTGATGGAGTAATGATAACTAGTTGGGATAAAGATAGATGAGTACTAGTAGCTTGTTGGGATAAAACAGGATGAGTGGCAGATGGTTGGGATGAAGATGTGTGTCTTGTAGCTTGTTTAGATGAAGCATTTGAGAACTGTAATAATAATTCAATTCAAATTGAAATTGAAATGCATCAAATGAAATTACTGAAATTGAAATGAATTTACCTTGTTTGGTTGACTTGCAGATTTTCTGGAACTGGTGGTTGGTCCACCCCTCCTCTTGAACATTGTGGATTTCTTGTGTACTGGACCTTTGCATGATCTTCTGTTCTGTCCAAAACCCATGCACTTTGCATATTGCACTGTTTTGTACTTCCTTGACACCCTCTGTACATTCTTGGCCTCATCAGCAGCTTTCTTCTTCTCTTTTCTAGGCCTCCTTGCTGGTTTTCTA
The DNA here is from genome assembly GCF_055761805.1 of Camellia sinensis. Taxonomy (NCBI): domain Eukaryota; kingdom Viridiplantae; phylum Streptophyta; class Magnoliopsida; order Ericales; family Theaceae; genus Camellia; species Camellia sinensis. Next base: position 2,559,974 of record NC_138961.1, on the reverse strand, counting down.
TAGTAAGGAGGGGCTATGACATCATATCCAGTCTCAATTCAGTCATGTTCCCTTGGCACAGGATTTATCATGAAAGAATATGTCCTCAAGTATGTCTCCTTGCTAAAGTAATTATGCCCATAAGCTTTAGGTTTCTCCTTAGTAAGGTATATATAACTTATGGCATGTTTACAAGGTATACTTGTTAGATCCTAATCCCTACACCCACATGTTCTTGCCTTCAAGTCCACTACATATGTTGTATCATAACAATCCACCTCAAACTTTAACTCACCTGCAAAGCTAGCAAAGCAATTCCTAGCATCCTCTTTGTTTGACTCTAATTTTTGTTGCACAGTTAGACAAATAGAGCCACCATGTTTTTCCATCTCATTTTTGTTCACTTGTATTCTGTTCATCAGTTTCCTCCTAATCCACTCCACTATTGAGATGATTGGTTTATCCCTTGTTAGCAAAATGTACTTGTTGAAAGACTTACTAAGATTATTCATTTGAATATCACACTTGGATCTTGTGCTGAAGTAAGACCTGTCTCATGTTTCAGGATTCTCTTGCATCAACCACTCATTTGGCTTGTTTTCTTTGTCCAATTCCCCCAACTTCTTCATATGATAATCAAACTCTCTTTTTGTCTCAGCCTTTGCAGCTTTCCACATCAATTCCTTAAACTCTTTGCCCCTGCACTTCTGATTGAAGTTGGTGTAGAAATGCCTCAAGTAATACCTATGCTCAACATTAGGCAAAATCTGTGTAAAGGTGTGCACCAATCCTTTTTGTCTGTCTGAAATGAATGTCCACCCAATGTCACTTCCAGCTCTTATGTCCTCTACTAATTAGGTCAGAAACCATACCCATGAATCCTTGCATTCAGCCTCCATTGCAGCAATGGCAATGGGAAACATGTTGTCATTCTCATCAACACCAATGGCTGCTAACAGCTGGCCCCATATATGCCCTTCAAAAAACAACCATCTAACCCAATAACAGGCCTATAACCTTGTACAAAACCTTGCTTCTATGTGTCTAGTCTGATATACAAGCTCCCAAAAAACAGATGTAAGTTGTCTGTTAGGCCTTTCTACTTCATCATCATCATCATCAACTATAGTTCTGTCCAATTTAATCACTAAACAACTATTTGGATTATGTTGTTTAACTGTCTCACAGTAATCCCATAGTCTAGCATACTGCTTCCTTAAATCCCTTTCAATTGTTTCTTTTGCTTTTTTTTTTTTTTTTTTGCTCTATACACTTGACTCTTACTTACATCAACCATTAGTTCTCTATGAATGTCCTTTTGCATGGCTGAGATCTCTATGTTAAGAGAATTCCTCAATCTTTCAAGGTATTTTTGTGATAAATACCTTGAGGTAACTAGATGGTTGTCATAAGTCCTACTACATGAATGAAGTGGTTTTAAGCTTTTGATCTGAAATGTGCTTTCATTTTGCATTAGGGATGCATGAATTCTAAACCCACACTCGTGTTTACACACTGTAGAAATCCTCTTTATTTCATTTCTAATCCACTTCAAATCATATCCCTGTTGCACTTGCCATTCCTTCAATGCATTCCTAAAAACTTGTGCATTCTTAAATCTCACCCCCACTATGAGTTCAGGTTTTACCATATCCACATCCTCATTAAATTCTACAAACCTATCATCCATTTCCTCCTCATCTGATGATCCATGCAAAGTATGCATCTCAAAATCTTGATATGAATACCATTCATTAGAACCTGAAGCATTTGGTTCATTTCCTACATTTGTCTCAACACCCACATTTGATTCTACCCCCCACATCTTTATCAACATAAGCAAATATATCTTCATCTTCACTACCCTCTAACCCATCATTCATCTACTCTGGATTTGTGCTATCACCACCATCACAATCATTTATTTCCTTATCACCCCCCTCTTCTTCTTCTTCAATTTTAGTCGCATTTCCCTATTCATCTTCTTCCATTTAAGGCTCATTTATCCCTTTTTCATCGAATTCTATTTGTGGAATTTGTGGCCCTTTCATGACTTCTCCATTTGGACTTAAGACTTGAAGTACCTCATGACCTTTCTCCACATACAAGGAAATCACATTCAGACCCATACAATGGAATAACATATCAATTACATCCCTATCTGAATTTATCTCCCTAAGGCCAATGTTCAGTATTTTCCCAAGAACTCTATAATACAGTTGGCTAGTAAAGGGATAACCTAGGCTCGAGTATAACTTTGAAAATCAAAAAGCCCAACCCTATCTGGATCAAAGTACTGAAAGTAATTAACTTTCCCTCCCTTATACACTCTATTTGGAGGTTTAGTAAAGAAACCTCCATGATGTAACTCAACACTAAACTCTGTTGCCATTGCCTCACCCTAATTAATCATCCAAGACACAAAAGAAAAAAATAATACATAAACAAATCAATGCCTCAACATTACAACACATAAAAGAAAAAAAGGAAAAAAAAAAAAGAATACATAAAAAAAAAACTAACACTAAATAGACATATTGTCTCCTAACACACAAAAAACAGTTAGAGGACCACAAAAATCATAGTCATGCATCAAAATCAACAAAACCCTAAGTCTGTGGCCATTATTGCATCAAAAAAAAAAAAAAAAAAAACAAAAAAAAAACCTAATTTATTATTCCAGATATACACAACAAACAGTTAGGAGACCACTATGAACTAGAGATGGCAATTTGAACCCGGCCCGACGGGGACCCGACCCCCCGTCCCCGATAAAAGTGGTTTTTTTCCCAAAAAATACCCCCTACAGGCCGAGGATAGTATTCAAAAATAAATCCCCGGTGATATTCGGGCTGGGAACGGTGATACATATTTCATTCCCGGCACCGGCCCGACCCCCCGCCCTGGTTAGCCCCGATTTATATTATATATATATGTTTAGGATGGTCTACAGACTACACTCTCTTACACTCTCTCTCTCTCTCTTACACTCTCTTACACACACACACACACACTCTCTCTCTCTTCTCTTCTCTCCACACAGATGCAGTCGGCTCTTCCAGGTCACCACTGCCTCCTCCTCCTCTAGGCCACTGCCGCCTCCTCTTCCGTCGCTTCTTCCTCATCCTCCTCCGTCGCCTCTCGTGACCTCCTCATGTCGTCTCTCGCGGCCTCGTCCTCCGTTGACTCCTTCTCTGCCAGGCCTCGTCCTTCATCGGCTCCTCCTCTTTCGTCGTCGCCTTTCGCCTCCTCCTCCCTCTGCCATGGCAGATCTGAGAAGATCCACCACCAGATCTGTCTCTATTTATATATACGTATATATATATATATATATATTTTTATGATGTTGCCGTTAATGATGTTCTTATTGATGAATATGATGTTGATGATCGATGATGTTGTTGTTTGATGATCGATGATGTTGTTAGTAATGATTTGTTATTGTGAGAGAAAGCTAAACAGAGAGAGAGAGAGCTAAACAGTGAGGGGTCGGGGAAACCCGATCCCCGTTGGGGGCGGGGGTGGGGCCGGGGGGTGAGGGGTTCCCCGCTGGGGATCAGGGCCGGGGACGGGGAAGTTTGTAGCGTCGGGGATCGGGGATGGGGAGGGTGATCGCTGGCCCCGCCCCGTTGCCATTCCTACTATGAACCCCACCTCTATGCACAAATATCATAGTCATGCATCAAAATACAAACTCTACCAAAAAAGCCAACAATCAGACAATAACCTTAACAAAAAGGTAACAACAAGCCAACACATACATCGTAAAGCAAAAACCCTACCAATAACGCCTTTTTTTAAAAAATTTCGAAAACCTCAACCATCAAAAAAGTCATTTTCCAAACATATTATACAATAAATTTACAAAATCGCAATCAAACCAGCAAATAGTCACACAAAACAGATTTTTTTGTAGGGTTTGTTGATTGTTACTTGGAGTAAAATTTCGAAAAGAAGATTTTTTGTAAATCCTTTGAAATCCTAACCCAGATTTTTTGTAAATCCTTTGAAATCTTTCGATTGTTACTGATTCGATTTGCAAATCCTTTGAAACCCTAACCCATGTGTATCTCTCTCTCTCTCTCTAAAAATCGTAGTCAAACAACTGAAGGGACTGTAGCATATAAGCAATATGAATATCTAGGGGTATTCTAGTCTTTTCCAGCATTCTGCCATGCCCCGTCACTTTTGCACTTTAGTTAAAACCACAAGGTGTTTATGAGTATATTTATAGACGTAAGGGGGGTAATGTGAAAAAGCGTTAAACCACATGGGGTAAAATGTAATTATCCCTTTATTATTTTATATAAAAATAATTTAACAATCCCTACACCAATAACTATCATAAAAAAAAATACAATTTTACTTAATCCCCTCGCTATCAATCCTTCCACTATTAATTCCTTCACTATCAATATCTTCCACTGTACTTTTGAAAACAAACGGGACCTACAGAAGAAACAACCCAAAAGTAGAAGAAATAAATAGAGAACAGTGCCAAAAATTAAATTCAATTAAGTAAACAAATCGTTACAGTAATACCTTCGCACTTCATAGCCTCGAAGGAGAATTACAGCGGCGAACAGACTAACTTAGAACTACTCCTAAGAAATGGAAATACAATGCAAGAAAGTAAAAACTGGAAAGAAAATGTAAAATAAATAAACTGGTTTCTGGATCTAGTTCTGGTGCCTTCACTGTCAGCTTTCTTTTCTATTTATATGCTCTGCTGGTAACTGTCGAAATGGCTAGAAATTGCCGAAGTAACCTCCATGAACGTCGAACATGGCTCCAAATAGTTTGCTTCCACTAAGTTACACTTACAGTTGAACTTCGCTCCTGAATTTGAATTTGAATTTGAATTTTCCATAACCATTTGGCCACGTCACCTTACTCATCTCGATTGTTCCAGTACTTCGCAAGTCTATTGCTAATGATACAATTTGCCACGTGTCCTTCACTGGTTGGATACCTTCTTCAATTCTCCAAATAGAAATGGCAGTTGCAAAAAAATTATAGATATAATTTTCCTTCAATGAAATAAGACATTAATTTGAGATTGACTATGATTAATTGAAAATCAAACACGACGTGATGGTTGGAGATCACAAATAACGAATTGAAAGTGTTGTGGTACCATAAAAATATTTTGGACTAATTACATGATGGTTCTCCAATATGCATAGTATGACACATCGGCCCAAAAATTGTATTTGTTGCGTTAATATATAGTTCTTGAAAGTTCAAAATATATAGTATGCTCTACTTGACCCAAGAGCCAAGACAAGACTTGGGTTCAACATGGATGAGATAAAAGTGAATTTTGCCCATGTATTTGTCCTGTATGCTTGGTAAACAAAAAAATACAATAAAATAAGTATTTTATTTTTATTTTTAAAATTCAAGATCCAAACATAGTGAATATTAGTTTTTATTTTTTCAAAAGTTAAATAAAAACCAATCAGAAATCAAGTGTTTTTAAAAGAATAGCGCTATAGAACAATAATGAGGCTAAAATGAGTATTATAGACAACAAAAAACTCTAGTACTGCAATAACTAGATGAACTAGAATAGGAAACAAAACACACGCGCACACGCGCGCGCACACACACACACACATTTTACAGTGCTGAGTAGTCAAGAGTTTATATTCGGACAATAAGGCAAAAAAACAAAAGTAGTCTCATTATGTGTACAGTGTAATAATCAAAATAATTAATGGCCCTGCTTGGAGCTGAGAATTTGTCAAAGTGTTTGGAACAATTTTTACTTACAACTTATAAGGCAAAAATAACTTAAATAAGATTTAAAAAGAATTTGTTATTGATAAGCTAGCCTATGAAAGAGATGCATTTACTTTTTACTTTCTTATTTTCAACTTTCAATTTGCAAGAAAATGCACAAAACAGGTTCATTGAGACACCAATTATTCAAGAGACTACCTATGCAAAGGAATCAATGAGCATCAAATGCATTTCTAGGTAAAGAATAAAGAGAGAAGAAATGAGAGATGCGAAGAATTTAATACTCAAAGCTAGGAAAATATGTCATACACCATGATTTCAAGTTAAAAAAGAAAGAATTTGACAAACCAAAGAATGACAAACTTTTATAACAAACAAGTTAAAGGTACCAGCTTAAAATACCACAAGTTATCTAGATATAATATGAACTTGTTGGTCCTTCTGGCAAATTATGTAAAACTTCAAGCATCATAAATTCAATAATGAACTATTATTAGATTTTTAGTCTAGTCACTAATACAATTATTGAATGTTTAACAAAGTCTTCTTGTAACTCATATCTATAGGTGAGAAACCAAATTATAGTAGTAGGTTGTAAAACACTAAAAATGTTAGAGTTCTACAAAATGTTCCTAATAAAGGTTGAAACCTAAGATACAGTCCACAAAATGTCCTTGGATGACTCAGAGAAAACAAGTGAAAAAAAAAAAAAAACAAACAAACAAACAAACAAAAACAAATGACAGAGTGAACCCCTTGCAATCAAAGAAATGAAGTGATGATACAGAGTGACTGCACCGCTCGAGCAACTGAAAGATAGGCCTGTCACACTAGAGGAACTAGTAGTCATGCCAATAAGACACTGTAAATTACATTCAGGAAACACTATTATTATTTTCTTTGTTTTTTTCCCTTTTTCTTTTTGGACTCATCTATTTTCTAACAGAGCTAGTTTGTAGAGAGGTGGTAACAAAAAGAGAGGTCTCAAACTCACTATATACGACACGGAAACTAGATCATCACAATTATGTATGTATTTATGAAGAATAAGGTTTAGAGAGAAACAGAAAACAAGAATTTTTTTTTTTTTTTTTAGAGCGGGGAAGTGATCGGTGTGGATCAAAATAAAATCTCAAACCCATTTTATCAAACTGAGTATTTAAAACCGGAAGGTCATAGTTAAATAGGCTATTTTTTGCATTCAAAGTAAAGACAAAGGGTTTCACATATCATTACTCTACAATAAAAGGACCTACTTTTCCTGTTCACACATACCTGTCACAATTTCTTCATAGATATATGCCACAGAAGACTGGCACAACTGCCAAAATGAGCTGAACATTCCACAAGCTGTCCGGTACTTCACAAAGATTCCTGCAAAGAATAGTGTCAAAATCTTTATACTTCGCAACATAATATTTTAAACCATCCTCCTGGTAGCATACATATTTCCAAATTTGGCTGCAACAATCAACTCAAAAATTGCAGTGAAGAGAGGTAAGCAACATGAAATAAAGATCAGTTTTCAAGTGTTCTAAGGAAAGTCACCCGGTGAGAAAATGAATTCAGTTTTATTTCATTCTGTTGCCCTTGATGTTTATGTTTCAATGGGCAGACATGAAGTTCTACAAGTCCATTTCTGATTGGGTTAGAGGTTATGTTAACGAATTCAAGAGCCTTGAGAAACCTATGTGTAAATTTTAATTACAGAAACTAGGGAGGACAGAAATAACAGATGAAAATGTGTAATTGAAAGGCTTCTCACACAAATCAAGCCAATAAAAGTTGCAAGTGAAGCAGCAAAACAACAATAACGATGATAGCAATAAGAAGAAGAACAAACATTAGTAGTGTACATACATGCAGGCAAGGTAATGTAAGTTTTCTGAATGAAACTATATATTATGATTGAATTGATTGACAAAGAATACACCATTTATATAGAACACTAATTCCTAATCCTACATGAATACATCACTGATATATAGAAGTCCAATAGGACACTAATTTCTAATCCTATAAGGAAAAAGGAGAACACGTTGTCATACCCCCGCTCAAACTCAAGGTGTTTTAGCAGAAAACACTGAGAGTTTGTCAAGAAAAAATCGAAATCGAGTAGTGGTGTGAGTCTTGGTGAAGAAGTCAGCAAGTTGCAGAGTCGAAGAGACAAGAAGAAGCGAGATAAAACCAGACTACAGATGCTGACGGACGAAGTGACAATCAATCTCAATATGCTTTGTCCGTTTATGAAAGACAGTGTTATGAGCAATTTGAATAGCACTTCGGTTGTGACAATAGAGAGAGGTCGAGGAAGACTGAGGGACGCCCAAGTTAGATAAGAGACCACGAAGCTAGATAATTTCAGTAGTAGCATGAGTCATAGCACGATACTCAGTTTCAGCAGTGAAATGGGCAACAACAGTTTGTTTTTTACTTTTCCAAGAAATCAGGGAATCGCCAAGAAACATACAGAAACCAGTAGTAGATTTACGATCATTAATATCACCTACTCAATCAACATCAACATAAGCCATCAAGTCTAAGGAAGAAGTAGAAAAGAATAGCAAGCCCTGGAAGATAGTATTGCGAAGATAGCGAAGAATCCGAAACAAAGCAGCCCAATGTGTAGAGCGAGGAGCAGAAACAAACTGACTAACCACATGGACATCATAGGCAAGATCAGGGTGAGTAACTGTTATATAGACTAAGCAACCCACAAGCTCGGGATATAACGTAGGATCGTCTAGAGGAACACCATCAGTAGTGTTGAGTTTTATATTAAGTTCAATAGGGGTATCAGAAAGCTTAGTGTCAGTAAGTCCGGCATAATGGATAACCTCGTTGGCATATTTAGCCTGGGACAGAAAGTAACCCTTGGGAGAAAAAGCCACCTCAATACCAAGAAAATACCGCAATGGTCCCAGATCCTTCATTCGAAGGTGCAGAAGAGATGCTGCTTGACCTTAGAGATAGCAGAAGAGTCAGAGCCAGTGATGATCATATCATCCACATATAGTAAGAGAGCAACAAAACCAGCCGAGGTATGTCTTAGAAATAAAGTAGTGTCAGAATTAGAAAGATGAAACCCAAGCTCGGTAATAGCAGTCTGAAAGTGATCATACCAAGCACGAGAAGACTGCTTCAGACCGTACAGAGCACGCCGAAGACGACAAACCTGGCCAGAGGAATGGTGAAGACTAAGGGGAGGACGCATATAAACCTTCTCAGTGAGATGGCCATTAGGAAAAGCATTATTAACATCCATCTGATAAAGAGGCCAAGAACGAACAGCAACGACAGAGATCAAAGTACGGACAGTAGTCATCTTGGCAACAGGAGAAAATGTCTCCTCATAATCAATACCATACTACTAGGAGAAACCTTGGCCACCAAACGAGCTTTGTAGCACTCAAGAGAACCATTAGAATGAGTCTTGACTTTGTAGACCCATTTACAACTAACCAGATTCCTACTAGCAGGCAAAGGAACCAACTCTCAAGTATTAGTTTTTTATAGAGCAAACAACTCATTCTCCATAGTTTGAACCCAATGAGAATCCTGACAGGCCTCCTTGTAAGACTGAGGTTTTACAAAAGAGTGAATAGTGGACAAAAAGGTATGATAGGAAGCAGAAAACAAGTATTAGACCAACCCAACCTGTTTGGAGGATGACGCGCTCGAGGAGGATATCGGTGTGTAGCAAGATCAGAGTCGTCAGAAGCAGAAGGATCAGCAACAGGGGCAGAGACAACTGGCAGATGAGAAGCTTTGCGACGAGAATAAACTAACAACGGAGGAGGGGGAGGAGGAGGAGGAGAAGAAAGCAAAGAAGGAGAATCAGTCAGAGGTGAAACAGGAGAAGAAGATGGAACAAGCTTAGGAGGAATTGTAGAGATGTACTCATTAGACGGGACCGCAGAAGGAAATGGATCAATATGAACCAAATCTTCTTTGGAAATTAGGGCGATGAGAGGAGGAAGTTGAAAGTAAGATAGACCTTCGAGAAAGGCAACATGGCAGGAGACATAAAGACGACAAGAAATAGGGTCATAACAGCGATAACCTTTTTAAGTGAGACTATAACCCAAAAAAACACATAGGACAGACTAGACACTAAGTTTAGTCCTAGCTTTACGAGGTAAAAGGACAAAACAAGCAGACCCAAACACACGAAAGAGGAAGTAATTAAGAAGTTAAGAAAACAAAGCCTCATAAGGAGACCAACCAGAAAGAAGGGGGTAAGCGTACAGTTGAGAAGAAAAGCAGCAGTAAGAACTGCCTCACCCCAAAACAGAGCCTGAACGGAGACAGAAAGAATGAGAGATCTAGCTGTCTCAAGGAGATGACGGTGTTTACGCTCAGCTCGACCATTTTGGGCAGGTGTAGCAGTACAAGAAGTTTGGTGAATGGTACCTAAGTTGTCTAAATATTCACAGAATTCAGTTTTAAAGTATTCCTCACCCAAGTTAGACCGCAACAATTTTATAGTAGACCCAAACTGTGTAGTGACGATAGACTAGAAAGTACGGCATATCTAGTAGAAGTCAGACTTATGAGTCATAAGATAAACCCATGTGTAACGGGTGCAATCATCAACAAAAGACACATGGTATACTGAACCCCCTTTAGTAAAAACATGAGAGGGTCTCTAGACATCAGTATGGACAAGAGAAAAAGGAGAAATAGAAATAGATGTACTTTTGTTAAATGATAAAGCTGACATTTTGGCAAGTTTACACCCCCGACATTCATTAATTTGACTAGGAGAAACTTTACCCAACAACCCTGACTGAGCTAAAGACTATAAGCGGTCAACAAAAAAATGACCGAGGCGAGAATGCCATAAGTAAAACTGACTTGACTGAGAATCTAACTGAAACGAGGAAAGTGCAGCTGGAGAGGTAGATAAGGGAAGATGCAAGCTTTCAACCACATAGAGATCTCCAACTCTATGGCCGGTCCCAATCTGCTTCTTGGACATCCAATCTTGCACACAACAAATGGAAGAGAAAAAGATAACATCAAAACCAGACGCATCAAGTTGACTGATAGATAATAAATTGACAGATAGCTGAGGAACATAGAGAACAGAAGGAATAGTAACAGCAGACATGACAGAGGGTAAGACAGACCCAATAGACAAAACAGACATACCAGACCCATTAGCAGTATTAATAGTAATAGGAACGGGTGGGGGAATACATTTTTGAAGTAAAGAAATGTGAGGAGTCATATGATGAGAGGCACCAGAATCAAAAAGCTAGACAGAAGAAGGGATACCAGAAGAGGACCCAAGCAAACCTGAATGAAGATATGTAAGAGCGGAGGCAGATGGGGATGGCTGAGAGGTGGACAGAATATGCTGAAGTTGTGCAACCTGAGCACTCAAGGAAACCAAGTCAGGATCGGGAGCCGGAGTAGATGTAGTATAAGCAGCATGAGGTCAAAAAGTACTCGAGGTAGGACTGCAGAGCTATGTCTGAGAAGATGGAGCAGGCTGACGTCCCTTGTTGGGACAGTTGTTCTTTCAATGACCTCTCTGATGGCAAAAACACACTCATTTGGCCCTAATGGCCCTTTCTTGGGTTTCGCAGTGGCTTGAAGTTGATGAGGAGGTGGGGTCGATAACAAGGGAGGCTTGGCAGGAGCTAAGAAGATAGAAGGAGGCAGAGTCCGACTGGCCGTTTTAAGACGGGTTTCCTCGGAAAGGAGTTCACAAACAATAGCATCCAGAAATGGAAGAGGAGATCGGTGAAGGATGCCACCTCAGATAGCCTCATACTGAGGGGAGAGAGTCGTTAAGAATTGCACTAAACGTCCATGCTCCTGAAACTCAAGATAAGCATCCAGTATCTTGAGACTAGGTGGTTCCATAAGAGCCAATTGATCCCAGAAACTTGTCATATCAATATAGAAGTCTTGAATAGTCTGATCCCGCTGACGAGTATCTGAATAGTTGTTTCCAACTCATACCGCTTGGCAAAGTTGGACTACTGATAAACACCTAGTAAATAATCCCACACCTCTTTAGCAGTGCTGTACTTGGAAAACATCATTCCAATACGATCATCCATAGAGTTATGAAACTAGGTCAGAACTTGGGCATTATCACAATCCCAAGAGTCGCAGGAAGTCAGATACCCTTCTGCCTTCGGGTCCAATGGACGAGGAACAGAACCAGAAACATAGCCCTATTTTTTCTGACCAAGAAGAAAATTCTTCATAACACTGGCCCAATAGGCATAATTGCCACCAGTGAGTTTGTATTTGATGGCTTAAATTTTAGTATCTGATATTGTAATGAAGCAAAGTTTATGGTGTCCAAGTATAAAACAACTTAATCAGAGGGTTCAAATTGTAATAATCCCAAAGTTAGCACAATTGGGTCAAATAATGGTGAACTCAGATACTAATAATAATACGATAGACAGAGATAGAGAGAGAGATAACCAGAGAGCTCAATACGAGAGAGAGAGAGAGAGAGATAACCAGAGGGCTCAATTACGACGATGTCGAAGCCCTATGGAGAACCAGCGAGACAAAGAGATGTGCTAGAGACCTACGGATCACACTGGACTAGCGACTCACACTGAACCAACGAACTAGGAAACCACAACGGTGAGACAAGGAGAAGAGAGAAGAAGTGGTTTCCAATGTCGATCAACCTGAACAGACCAGTCAATTGATCGATTGACCTATACAGACCAGTCGATCGAGAGAAAGAGAGGCATTTGAACCAAACAAGCCGTCAATCGTGATCAAGGGATACGACCACGACTCACGATGCAGAGTGGTGAACAGTTTCTAGGGTTTCTAAGGCTCTGATACTATGTAAGTTTTCTAAATGAAACTATATATTATGATTGAATTGATTGACAAAGAATACACCATTTATAGAGAACACTAATTCCTAATCCTACATGAATACATCACTGATATATAGAAGTCTAATAGGACACTAATTCCTAATCCTATAAGGAAAAAGGAGAACACATTCTCACAGGTAGAACAAGTTCAACCATAACAAATAGAAGCAGGAGATTGTTTAAGGATTATAAGCCGTGGTGACCATGAAAAATGCCATGGGAAAGCCATATCAAAACTCATAAACAATTGCAAAAATGGTTTACAAGAAAAAAAGAAAAAAAGCCAATTCAAGTATACCAGAAAGATGGGCTTTTAGAACAGGTGAGATGTTCGCATTGGGTTCACCAAATGCAACAATATTTGCAGATTTATACAATGCAGCAAAGTGAAGTTCAGAGGAGCCAAGCCTGTCAACTGACTGCATTTTTCAGAAGAACAGGTTCAACTTTTAACATGAACTCTGTCCATCTCCAGCAATGGGAAATGAATTTACAAACGATTCTGGCTTATCCTTTAAAACATTGTGAAAAGGGAGCATTCATCCCTCTGTGTCAATGTTATCATCACCAGACGGCGTCTGTCTTGATTCTGGCAGTGAAAGTCGCCTGGGCTTTGCTGAGCCCACATCAACAAGCCCTTCTGAGGACAAAGCTAACGCACCAGCTCCGGAGGATGATCCCAACAAACGTCAAACAACTGGGGCATGAGCTGAAGAAGATGATGCAGCGAGGTTGTATGTGGACACTCCCATAGGGTGATCAAATTTGCAACTTGGACCAAATTTGCAGATACCATAACGGGAATAAAAAAATGCACAAGGGCTCACCCTGTAGAATATATAGAGAGGCTTAAGTACTAATGAAAATCCTCCAAAATGTAACAAATTATAGTCGTTCTTCAATGCATTTAGCTTACATTCGTAGTCCATTTACGTTTACCATATCAACAACAATCCCACCCACCTTTCCCCAGCCACTTATTCACAATTTATTTGTCCTCCTACCGTCATCCTGATTCCCTATCAACATCATAGGCTTTCGTCTGTTTGCATACCTTTTAACTTGGCATTAGCAAGGATCAAACAAAAAACAAGCTTCAGCGTGACTTCTGATTCTCTCTTTTCCTTTTTATTTTTTATTTTTTAATTTATATGTTCTTTGTTTTCCAGATGAGATCCTTATTTGTAAAAATGATCAAAGCTCGTGAACTAAGAATACTTCAAAACTAAGATGAGAGTCCAAAATTTATTATTCATCTCTGGCGTAATTTTGTCAAATTTTAGGTGTTATAGAGCATTGTCTTGTCTTTGTCTTACACTAATTAGGAATTTCATTTCATTTTATTGGTAAAATATAACATGTAATAAATTATATCAATTATATATTTTTGGAAGATCCACCTGGTTTTACATTTGCTGTCTCCCTATACTTCTATAAAGGGATTGATTGGGCAGTGTAAGAAAGCCCAAATGATAGTCCAACAATGCAAGCAAAAGAATTAGGATTCAGTGCGATCAGGGCCGGCCCAATACTATTGGAAGCCCAACCAAATCTCAAATGGGATCTTTTTTATAATTAAATATTAATTTAACTAATATTTATAATTTAAAACTTACTTTTCCTTACATTTCTTTCTTGCCTCTTTTAGTACTAGGAGTAGCACCAATAGAAGATAAGTTGAGACATAATAGATTGAGATAGTTTTGTCATATTCAACGAAAACCAACAGAGATGATAGTAATGAAGAGATGCGATGTATTGACAGTAAATGAAAGTGTTAGGGGACGAGGTAGATTTAAATTGACGTTGGTTAACATAGTAAATAGAAATATGAATCTACTTAATTTGACTAATGAAATTGCTTTTGATAGAGCCGCGTAGAGAAGAAGGATTCTTATAACCGGCCCCATTTGATGGGACATAAGACTTGATTTGATTTGGTTTGGTTTATTTTGTTTTCGCTAAACTTTTTTAACAATAAATATTGTATTCACCATTTGTTATTATTTTTTCTACTTCATCTTTTGTAGAGCTTTTTATAGAACTGATTTAATTTTCATAGAACTGATTTTGTAGAGCCTTTATTGATAAAAATTAAAGGGTGTATTTGGTTTGGTTTTGGGAGATAAATTTTCAGAAAAGATTTTGAAGAGAGAGTTTAGAAATTTTTTTAGTTTGTTTGGTTGTATATTTTGGAAATAATTTTGGAGTATGGGAGTTTGAGATGATTTGATGTTTTGTTGTAATTGAGTAGATATGTGTGAAAGAAAAAGTGATTGAGAAAGAAAGAGTAGAGAGGAGAGAGAAGAGAAAAAAAAGTGATTGATTGATGTATAGAAGAGAGAAAGTAATTTTGAATTTTCTTTTTCAAAATCACTAAACCAAACAAAATTTTGAAAAATTTTCTTCAAAATTTATTTCTCAAAAGCAAACCAAACAAGGACAAAATATTCTCTCTTTTTTTTTTAAAAAATTTTTAGGCATATTGTTTGGACGGATTGAATAAGGATAGACTACAATCCAATGAACTGTTAGTCCGTCCTTTAATAAATTAACCAAATAATTAATTAATAAATTTATTAGATATGAAGTCCAATCTCACACCTCAATCTTATGAAACAAAAGCCTTCATATACTTTGACGCTTCATTGAATTTTTTAGAGCGGTTGACAAGTTTGATTCTTTCTTGAATGATTGATTAGAGACTTTGTCAAACGTTCTTTTATGGATCCATATCAACATTGTTTTTTATGATACTCTGTTTTCTTTGTTCTATAAAAATTATGTACTTTGGATTAGACAATGTCAAAAAGAGGACAAAACAAGGGCTTGACTGATGATACAATCAGTGTGTTTGGTTTTAATTTTTTGAATTTAATTTTTTTAAATTTAAGTTTTTTTTTTTGTTTTTTTTTTTTATTTTTAGTGAATATTTTTTAAATTTTAAACAATTTTTTTACTTTTTTAGATATATCTTATTTAGATATATCTGAAAAGTAAAATATTTTTAAAAAATATTTTAAAAAATCAATAAAAACACAAGAATACGGAAAATGTATTGAATTTTTGTATTTTTTTAATATATTTTTGGTATTTAGTGAATTTTTTAAAGATTTTCATAAATATTTTACTTTTTAAGTCTATTTATGTTAGGCGTATATAAAAATTAAAAAAATTACTTAAAACATTAAAAAAAATTCAGTAAAAATAAAAAATAAATAAAAAAAATAAAAATAAAAACTTTTAATTTTTTAAAAAGTGAATCCTCAGTTTGGAAACCAAACAAACTTATTTTTTTTAAAAAAGTTCCCATTCTTATTTTCTAAGCATTGGTTTGGGAAGTTGGGGCTAAAATAACTATAAAAAAAAATAAATTAAGCTTTTTTTTGTCCCAAGCTAAAATATGAATCCATATCAACATTGTACTTTATGATACTCAGTTTTCTTCGTTCCATAAAAATTATGTACAGGACAAAGCAAAGGCTTGACCAATGATGCAATCAGTGTGGTTGGTTTCAATTTTTTAAACCTAATTTTTTGAAAATTAACTTTTTTTTCGTATTTTTATTTTTATTTTTAGTGAATATTTTTAAAATATTACGTAATTTTTTTTTTATTTTTTTAGATATACCTTACTTAGATATATTTGAAAAGTAAAATATTTGTAAAAAAATATTTTAAAAAATCAATAAATACACAAGAATACAGAAAATGTATTGAATTTTTGTATGTTTTTATTTTTTTGGTATTTAGTGAATTTTGTAAAGATTTTTCCACAAATATTATACTTTTTAAGTATATTTATGTTAGGTGTATCTAAAAATTAAAAAAATTGCTTAAAATATTAAAAAAAATTCAGTAAAAACAAAAAAATATGAAAAATAAAAACTTTTAATTTTCTAAAAAGTGAATCCTAGTTTGGAAACAAAACAAGCTTATTTTTTAAAAAAAAGTTCCCATTCTTATTTTCTAAGCACTGGTTTGGGAAGTTGGGTTAGGGTGAGTTGGGGCTAAAATAGTTACAAAAAGATAAATTAAGCTTTTTAGTCTCATGCTAAAAAATGTTATATCTAAACCATAACCATTTCATTTTTCTCTCATAAAAGTCAAAAAATCTTTTAAAATATTGAAAAAAATTCAGTAAGAACAAAAAAATATGAAAAATAAAAACTTTTAATTTTCTAAAAAGTGAATCCTAGTTTGGAAACAAAACAAGCTTATTTTTTAAAAAAAAGTTCCCATTCTTATTTTCTAAGCACTGGTTTGGGAAGTTGGGTTAGGGTGAGTTGGGGCTAAAATAGCTACAAAAAGATAAATTAAGCGTTTTAGTCCCAAGCTAAAAAATGCTATATCTAAACCATAATCATTTCATTTTTTCTCTCATAAAAGTCAAAAAAGACAAAAAGTCCATCCCAAACGAGACTTTTTAATCCCAGACTAAAATAACCAAAAAATTAACTCACATCCCAAACGATACCTAACTATTCAAAAATTATCATGTTAATGGGGTTTCTTGATGGTAGTTTGCATTTATAAATGGGTTTTTGGGCATATTCTTCTGCAGTTGTTGTTTGTGGTTCATTCTATCATAAGTATCATGAAAAAATTGTTGTTCCAGTTTTGATGAAGTTGTTACACATCAGTATCATAAAAAAATTGTTGTGCCAGTTTTGATGAAGTTGTTATAGTTAAATTTAAAAAAAGAATCGTATGAAAAATATGATAAAAATGAAGTTGGAGATAATTATAGGATTGAGGATATAAAATAAATAAATAAAAAAAGTGAAGAAATAAGAAATTAAAGATAAATGAAGATATTGGAGAAGATTAAGCAAAATAAAAAATAAAATAAAAAAAGATCAGGAGTCTTAGATAATAAAAAGATGGGCAATTTATACCGATAGTCCTTACATTTTGTTCCTTGTATCATTTTGGTCTCTCCACTTTGAATTGGCTCAATTTTGACCATTAATTTTATATTTGTGTCAATTTCGTCTAACTAATAATGTCATTAGTGTTTTTATGGAAAATAATCACTAAATTAGTTGAGGTTAACTCATTGAGTTTAGCAAACTTATAATTTTATCCTAAAAAAGATGCCACATTCTAAAAAATATAATTTTATTCTATTTATATCTATTTATTTGACTTGCACATGCATTCTGGGTGCCAGCTACTAGTATTTGATTATGTATATAGTATATAAATATAGATATAAATAGATATATAGACAAAAAGATAGTTATAAATCTAATTTGAAAATTGAAGATAAAAATAAAGGGCAAAACATCAATAAATCCCAAATTTGGAATTGTTGCACCATTTAATCCTACCTTTTATTTTATAGACTGAAAAGTCCCATTTGATTGTTAATTACATAGAAACCCATTTAATTAACACGTGGCTTGTATTTGGTAGGGGTAAATGTGAGTTTTTTGGTGATGTTGTAGTTACAAAAATGCCTAAAAGCGTACTATAGCCTCTTTTTTTTTCTTTTTTTCTTTTTTAATTTCCCACCATCCCGAACAAAACGGTCAAGATGTAATGGAAATTTCTGGGTTTCTATGTCAATGTTAGTGATTGGGATCATTATCTTGTGTGATTGAATCTTCACATTTAGCAATGTGGAGCCTCCAATATTCAATATCAATATAACATTGCACCCAACCACAAAAACCCTAGAAAAGTAAAAACACCCCTTTTCAGCGGTAACATTTGCAAAGGCGATTCGGCGTGACAACTGAGGGTTCTTGACTATGGATCGTCAGTGAGCACATAACATTGGCGATCTAACACCATCAGTGATTCGACGTTGTTGTGGGTGGCATTGTGCGATGGCAGTAGGTATATTGTTCATTGATGTTGATTTGAATATTTATGAGATAGAATAGTAAGGGGTTGGTGTTGGAGAACATCGATTATGTGGGTTTGAAATTCATATTGTGGGTTGGAAGTTTGAATTGTTTTAGTTATGGATGATGTTATTTATTGCCAATAACAAATATAATAGTTGCATGTGTTTTTGATGGACGAAATGCTGTGATGTTGTGTTTACTGTTTACATAAATTGTAATGTTAATGTGTTTTTGTGATATGACAACACTAGGTGCTGGGGAAAAATGGGTTTCAGGTTAATGTTACTTTCTGTGATGGTCGAGTAATAACGTGTGCATGTTGTTGGTTTGGTTTTGTGCAATATTTTTGTTGGATATGGGTGTGGGTACTGTGCTTTTGGTGTTAGTGGATGTTAGGTGCATTTGTTTGTTTGATTTCATTTTGAATTGGGGGCATGGTGTAGACGTTGTCAATGGGCAGTTGCAGTGTAGTTGTTGGTGTTGGGGACTGTGATTGTGCAGGGTATAGGTATAGGTGTTGTGGTGGGGGGATTGTGGCAAGGTTTGTGTTTGTGGTTTTATTGGTGGTGGGTGTGTGACGTTAATATATGTAATTGGTAATGCAGAAAACGTGGGTGGCGGAGTACTACACCAGTTTTGTGAAGCCAATGGTGGCGTCTGACACTGTGAAGAAGCCAGATTTTGATGGTCCGCTTGTTGCAATCATGGACTGCCCACAACAGAGCCCCGATACGTAAGTGGTGACTTTTTTCATTGTTCCATGTTGCATTATTCCACAAAGATACTGTATTTGTTCATGTCTTTTTGCGGTTACGTTGCAGATCGGACTGTGCTATTTTTGTGTGTTTCATCATAAGGCAGTACATCTACGGAGCCGAGGTTGACAGTGCGATGGTTGGGTTGACTTCATGTGCTCTACGGGTGGCAATAGTGAAGATGCTCTTAAACGACCTAATAAGAGGACTACGTACTAGAACAACTTGATGTTGCTGGCCCCCAAATTTGAAATAGTAGATTTTTTTGACTTGAGGTAAACGTTTTTTTTACTATTTATTAGTTGATGGTTGGACATCCGTTACGTTAGTGGTATGCATATCATAGTTATGTTTTGATTGAATTGGACACATTTTTGGGTTCTCAGTACCATAGCATTTCATAAGGTGGATGCTATTGGTTATATTTGTTGGATGCCGGTTTAGTTATTTTTTTGAGGACATTATGATTTGCGAATAAATGAGACGTTATTTTCATGCGAATGTGCGTGTGAACATGAAGCCGCCGTTAGTGTGTGTACGTTGTGATTGTTTAACAGTTTAACATGACATGTAGTACATTATACATTGTCAATCTCTTGGTGGTAATTCCAAGTGGCGTAATGATCGTAGACAACAGTGTCACTAGGGACAATATGAGGTCACTACCGCATGACACACAACAATCGTTGAGGTACAATGTGGGCTCAAATGTTGCAACATTACGAAGTCCGTAATGTGTTGGCCTATTACGGTCATACAACCAGCTGTTCTTTGCAACATTGACTTGTCCCCCATAGAAACATGTTGTTCAAGCATGGTGGCCAACGTGTATGGGTGAATTGGCCGTTGTGGTCCGGTTATATGCTAATATTAAGACGCCAAGTGGATGTGTACTGTGATGTTGTATTTGTTGATAATGTGAGGACAAAAAAACACGACATCTACGTACACTAGTGTGGGTCTAAAAATGGATTGGTACAGGTGTCGAAACGATCATAGCTGATGTTGTATGTCTGTGAGAACAAAATTAGATTTATTAAACCGAAATGAACTCCGTAACGTCATTGAGAAAAAATCATAGCACAGCAAACAGTGATGTCTTTGAACCATCCAACAAAACATATTGGTGTGTGATGCTGATGTTCCAAAATCAAGACAAATTGAATCCACATTAGGAACAAAACATCCATTACGGAAATGTAACAAGTTGAATCAAATTAGATTTATACTTTAATCTCAGTTGGGGATTTATTTTAAACTATTAAACTCCATTCATTTTGGACCCAATTGATTGAATCGTGACCCGTTAGTAACCATGTAATATTGTTGCGGTTTTATTATTATTATTTGATTACCATAAAAGAGTTATGAATATTTATGGAGTGTACCATTAAACGAAATATATTTTGTGGTGAGAAAATATTATATTTATCTTTGTCATTAAAGATGTTGAAATTTATTTTTAAATTGATATATATATATATATATATGGTTAGTTATTTGCTGTGGTTAGATATTTTTAAATTGATATATATATATATATATATATATTTGTTTAGTTAGATATTTGTTTAGACTCTTTTTTCATACTTTTGGGAGATTGCCAAGAGGAAAGAAGAAAAAGGGGTTCCAAGTTTTTTTTTTTTTTTCCCTAGGTTTGATCTAGTGTAAGTCATTTTTGACCCCTAGTGCTTTGGATCAAAACGTAGAGGGTGAAAAAGGCGTCGTTTGGCTCCGAACAAATTTAATTTTTGTTGCCAAAAAAATTTGAAAGCTTCTTGGCTTGAGGTAGGGATTTTTCATACACTTGTTTATGCACTTTTACTTGATTATATGGAGTTTAGAGTTGTATATAATTTAATTAGAATTTTTGAAAAAATTGTGATTTATTTGCTTAAAAGAGAAATTTTGAGAAAAATAAAAAGTTGATGCCCAAATTGCGAAAGTGTAGACTTGGAATATGTTTTTAAGGTTAAGAAAGAGTTATGTTTTAAATTTGAACAAAAACGAACTTCAACTCGATCGGTTTTGAAATTTTTATTGGTTTGCGACCAAACGAGCATTTTTAAAGAAACAAAGGAATTATGTTTAACTTTTGGGGCTTTTGATCAAAATAGGATGTCATGGTTGAATAATGCTTGGAGAATGAGTTTGGAAAGAAAATGATCTTTTCTTGGGCATTAACGGTATTATTTTGCTTAATGTATCTGTTGGAATAAAACTGACACGATTAGAAACGGACCTTGAGAGGTTATCGGACGTGATTGTGTTATGAAAACTAGTGTAGTTGTTCATATTTGATGAGATGTGGAATAGATTGTATTTATCAAAATTTTTGGAATTTAATTGTTTAAATATCTGTTTAGAAATATCTGTTTTGGGCTATCGGTAGAGGATGGCCATGATTGTTGTAGAAATGCATGAGATTTAGGTAAATTGAACCACATTCCTCATTTGTTGCATTGGACATTGCATTACATTCATTTCATTGGAAATGTATCTGTTTTTTTAGAAATGTTTGGAAATGTATCTGTTTGCGATAAGATGAATACTTGGTAAATCTGGGTAAGGGGTATAGAACTGCGCGGTTAGGTGTCAAGCCTTCCAGTTTACTAGTAAAAATGACAGTAGTAGTGCATTAGGGCCTACTTGTTGTAGTGTGTTAGGGCCTAGTTGCAGACACTCACATAGAGATTCACAGAGCCTATATTTATGTAACAAATATGGTTCAAAATGAAAATAGTTTTATATCTGTTGTGGCATCTCAGCATTACATGCTTTATAAAAGGAGAGATAAACTGTTTTATCATGAGCATGGCATGAGCATACTTCTCTTTAGTCTTGCCATAATCCATATGTTGTGTAGTATATCTCTACTGGGTTGTGGCTCACCCTATAAGGGAAACCATTTCAGGTACAGGTGTTATGCCTCCGCCAAGGCACTGACTTGGGAAGACTTGGAGCTGAGGCTTCATTTTTGTTTTATAGTTATTTGTTGAATGTAATGCCCAGGGCTGTATTTGCGTTGAGTTGAAACTCCATTTTGTGTAATCAAGAATATTTTTTGATAAATTTGTAAGCCTGTTGGGCACTTATTATCTGTTTGGCTTCCATTTCATACTTGTTGTAAAATGCATGCTTGGGATTGGAACTGGGGCATTGAGATGTGAACAACATGTATTTGGCATTTGGGATTAAATGGAAATGGATGTATGGAATAGTTAGCTATAAATATGTGTTTGTCTATCAAGTGGGTTTGTTGTATAAATAGATATACCCTACCTAAATTTTTGGGATGATACAGGGAAAATCAAAACTCCAAAACAAGAATCACATAATTCTCTCTCCCCCAAAAAATAGTAATGTTAAACCATACCTTATCAACAACCCACCAAAAAAACTTTTTGAAATCAGTACTAAGGGCAAACAAGTAAACTACAATCAATAATTCAAACAAATCCAACATACCAAAATATAAAAAGGACTAATTGATCTAACAAAAAACACTCAGGACTAAATGGAGCAACATTTCTCAATTAACATCCTACAAAACAGAAACAAAGAAATGTGGGATAATAATTTTTTTTTTAAAAGATAGGATATTTATAAGAGATTATATATGAGTAGAAGATAATTTAATTTTTCTTGTTATTAAAAATAAAAGCAAATATATTTTCGATAGGAAAATAAATTTACATTTTAATAAAGTTATAACAGAATAAAATATATTTAATTTTTAAATTGCATGCTTGATGATGATTTTTTATAAAAAAGACAATATGTAGATAGAAAATTTAAAATTGATGGTAGTCAATTGTTATCATTATAGCCTACAAAAATAATTGGGATCAATCATTAACCAATAATTTTGGATAAAATCATGGATAGCACATAAAAAATCAACACTTAGTACTTAAATTTTGCAAAAATTAAAAATTGGAAAATTCAGAATAAGGTATTGGATTTCTTCAAATCATAGAGTGCAATATTTTTGTTAATTCTAAAATTTAAATGTTAAATCTAGTAAGATTATGCCATAACTAATAGATTTGAGCCACTTTTATTTTTGATATTGTAAAAAAAATTCAATCTTTTAAATTAGATATGTTTAGATGAAATTTAAAGATTTTAAAATTTTAAAATTAAATATTGTTAGATGTACCAATCAATTTATGCCAAATATATTTTTTATTTTAAGATTGAGAAATTGTGTTTAAGGTTTTGAAGCTGTTGTAAAAAAAAAAAAAATATTCAAATTTTAAAATTAAATTTGTTCAAATAGATTTCAAAGATTTTTAAAATTTAAAATTAGATATTGAAAGGCGAGATCAAATTTGTTAATTAAGAAAAATTGACTGAAGTGATAGAGATTAAATTTGTTAATTTTATTAGTTTGTATATTTGATTTATTTTTTTAATTTTTTTGTTACGTTTATTTATTTTTTTTTTTAAATTAAAGATTAAGAAAATGAGTAAAGGAGACTTCAAAAATATTTTTAGATGTACCAAATCACTTTATGATATTTTTAATTTTGGAAAATTTTAAAATTTAGAAATTGTTTTGAAGCTCTAATAAAAAAACAAAAAATTCAAATTTTAAAATTAGATTTTGAAAATTTTTAAAATTTATAATTAAATATTGAAAGGCAAAAGAAATATTTTAACTAAAGAGATAAAGATCAAATTTGTTAATTAAGAAAGATTTTGATTGAAGGGATAGAGATCAAATTTGTTAATTTTACCTGTTTCTATATCTATTTTAAATTTTTTTTTTTTGTTATGGTTATTTTAAAAAAATTATAAATATTGTAGAATTCAATTTCCATACAATTTTTTTAAAAAAAAAATTAGTAATTCTTGAGACATACAAATATTGTAGAATGAATTCAATTCCATACAAGTTTTTACTTCTTTTTTCTTTTCTTTTCTTTTCTTTTCTTTCAAACTAATCAAACTCATTCAATTTTTTAGTAGATATGAATTTTTATTTTTCAACAAAATCTTAACTTTTGAGGAGGGACTCACCATCTTGATTTGAAAATAAATTTTGAAAATTGACAAAAGGAAAATGAGGCCACATTATTGAACAAAGTGAAAACAAAAAGAAAAAAAAAAAAGCACTAAACGGTGCCCCTGTATATAATATATAGAGTTCTATAGTCTTCAACCACTTAACACACAAAACCGCATTAGAGTTTTATTCTCTAGTCTCTATTTCAATAACAGAAAGCATATGTCTATCTAAAAAAAATAACAAAATGCATATAAATAGACTAGTCGTATCCATTGATCAACATGCTATACCACTACCTACCTAAAAAAATAAAAAATAAAAAATACCAAGCTTTTCCAAATCCTCTAAACCCTAAACTCAGAACAAACAAAAAACAAACAGAGCAAAAAATGATAAGTGGCAAGATGTTTACAAGGTGGTGGTAGCCATGGTACCACTATACGTATTCTTAATGCTAGGCTATGGTTCAATAAAGTGGTGGAAGATCTTCATCCCTGAACAGTGCGACGCCATGAACCGCTTCGTCTACTACTTCACCCTTTCCCTCTTCACCTTTGAGTTCACCACCCACGTCGATCCTTTCAAAATAAACTACAAATTCATCGGCGCAGACGCAATCTCCAAAGTCATCATAGTGGCTATGCTTGTCTTTTGGGCTAAATGCAATAGCAAAAGGAAGCTACTGTTGGTCCATCACAAGCTTTTCTTTGTCTACATTAACTAATTCTTTGGTTGGAGGTGTTCCTCTTTTGAAAGCCATGTATGGTCTGAACTACCGAGGATTGAACAACCTAGTCGACGGCAATCTGGCCATACATGGCTTTCAAAAGAGGAACACCTACAACCAAAGAATTAGTCAATGTAGACAAAGAAAGCTTGTGATGGACCAACAATAGCTTCCTTTGCTACTGCATTTAGCCCAAAAGGCAAGCACAACCACTATGATGACTTTGGAGATTGCGTCTACGCCGATGAATTTGTTGTTCATTTTGAAAGGATCGACGTGGGTGGTGAACTCAAAGGTGAAGAGGGGAAGGGTGAAGTAGCAGACGAAGTGGTTCATTACGTCGCACTGTTCAGGGGTGAAGATCTTCCACCACTTTATTGAACCATAGCCTAGCATTAAGAATACGTATAGTGGTACCATGGCTACCACCACCTTGTAAACATCTTGTCACTTATCATTTTTTGCTCTGTTTGTTTTTTGTGTGTTCAGAGTTTAGGGTTTAGAGGACAAGTAGTGGTATA
This sequence comes from Camellia sinensis, assembly GCF_055761805.1. Taxonomy (NCBI): domain Eukaryota; kingdom Viridiplantae; phylum Streptophyta; class Magnoliopsida; order Ericales; family Theaceae; genus Camellia; species Camellia sinensis. The sequence goes on along the minus strand of NC_138961.1, from coordinate 2,534,512 downwards.
GCGTGTTGATCAATGGAAATGACTACGCTATTTATATGCATTCTGTTTTTTCTGTTTGTTTTTTGTGTGTGTTCTGAGTTTAGGGTTTAGAGGATAAGTTATAGTATAGTGTGTTGATCAATGGAAATGGCTAGGCTATTTATATGCATTCTGTTTTTTTGTTCTGAGTTTAGGGTTCGAAAAAAGAAATAAAAAAATAATGCATATTGTAACAAGCCCGCGGGGGACCTCGCTACAGCTCGGACTCGACTTTTGCAGTCACGGTTCTAAATCTGAACCAAAGAGTCCAAATCCGGCAAATCGTTTTAGGAAAACTGATTTTTGAAAGAAGTGCCAAACATGGACTGCTTTGCCAGATACAGAGTCGCCACCTAAATATTTTATTTTGGGAAATTTAGGAAACCCTGACTCGGTGCCAAAAGGCCACGTGTCCGTCATCACCAAAGTTGCCTCGGCTCGGGAACTTGGGTACGATTGGGGAAGGTCACTTCGTGAGCACCCCCGCTCGCCCGGTCATAGACCGGCCTCTACTAACCATGATATCAATTTTTGAAAACATTGTGAGTTCTTATTCCGGTTATTAGCCTAGGTTACTATGTGATGCTCACAGCATATAAGTATAGATCGGGTCGCCCGAATTGGAACAAAACATTTTATGTTTATTTTTGAAAATGGTTTGCTACCCGCAAGTAGGTTTGAAACATTTTGATGATTCATTCCAATTCAGATAACCCAACCTTCACCCACAGGCATTCAGGCAGATATATCAGATAAGCACATAGCCTCATGGTAAGCATGCTATCATGGCATTCACTCACACGCATGCAAGGATGCTAAAGCATAAAACTCACCGAGTACTCCAAGCCAAAATAGAAACTATATTAGAAATCATGCATGATCCTAAGTGTACAGAAATGCCTAATGCAACACATGCAAAATGCAACTATAGTAGGCTCGGCTATTCTAAGATGGCATACGAAATGCTACAACTAACATGTATTCAACTTGGAATTGAAAGTACAATGCAGTTAATATGATGCGCCGAGCCCGATGCATGCAATACAGATGAATGATGCAAACATGCTGTCATACTGTATGCTAATTGAAATATGCCTTAATCTAACCATCAAAAGCGGATAAATAAAAGGGAGAAAGACGTGGGGTTGGAAGACATACATCACACTCACCCACACTTATTACAGTTGTGCCCTCACTCGGAGGGTCCGAATAAATAATACAGTCCAAATATTACAGTCCCCAAATAAAAGAATATTACAGTCCAAAATATTACAGAATTCTAATTAATTAATGAATTAACTAGAAAGCAAATAAACTGGCGTGCAAGCCGGGGACTGCCTTGCTTTTGGTGGATGATGCATGTCCGGACTGTCTTGCGCGGAAATCCACCGGAATGCCCCAATTAGCCTCTGTTTACACCTGTTATTCTTGAAAAGCGTGCCAAGTCCCGGAAAGTTGCTGATTCCTGGTTTTGCTGTAACAGAGAGCAGGAAAGGGGCATAGCAATGTATTTGCACAAATATATGCATGTCTCGATCCTCGTGCCACCAATCACGCATACCGAGGCATGATGGCCGAGGAGTCGAAATGCACAACTCAATATAGGATGAATGCACATGAAACTACAGCTAAAACCTAACTCCATCATGGATAATCCGGAGTGTCGGTGACTGGGGAATTGAGACACATTCCGTCACTCGGAGTACGAAATGTACCTCGTTTCCCGTGCCCGAGCTAACTCCTATTCCGGACACGATGCAATATGCATGATATGCACGAAATTCAACTAAGATACAATCCTAACGTACACAATGCTATGAAATGAGATGCCTCGAAATGCGTGCACGCGGGCACGCAAACTGAGAAAATGCAGAATGCTATGAAAATGAAATGCCTCGGAGTGCGTGAACACGGGCACACAAACCGAGAAAATGATATGTGTCTCGAAGTACGTGCACACAAACCGAGGCGATGATATGTGTCTCGAAGTACGTGCACGCGGGCACGCAAATCGAGGCAATGATATATGTCTCGAAGTACGTGCACGCGGGCACGCAAACCGAGGCGATGATATGTGTCTCGAAGCACGTGCACGCGGGCATGCAAACCGAGGCGATGATATGTGTCTCGAAGTACGTGCACGCAGGCACGCAAACCGAGGCGATGATATGTGTCTCGAAGCACGTGCATGCGGGCACGCAAACCGAGGCGATGATATGTGAATGACAAATGGGCTTATACCAACATGAGTGAGCCTCAGCCACACTCACATGGGATGCCGTCGGATAAAAAAATGAAGTGCCTCGAAATGCGTGCACACTGGCACGCAAACCGAGGCGATGCGAAAGCGATGCAAATTTCATGAAAAATGCAACATGGACTTATACTAACATGAGAGAGCCTCAGCCGCACTCACATAAGATGCCGATGGCAGAAAATGAAGTGCCTCGAAATGCGTGCACACGGGCACGCAAACCGAGGCAATGCATACGCAATGCAAATGACATGGAAAATGAAGTATGGACTTATACTAACATGATAGAGCCTCAGCCGCACTCACATAAGATGCCGATGGCAGAAAATGAAGTGCCTCGAAATGCGTGCACACGGGCACGCAAACCGAGGCAATGCATACGCAATGCAAATGACATGGAAAATGACAAATGGGCTTATACCAACACGAGTGAGCCTCAGCCACACTCACATCGGATGCCGACGGATAAAAATGAGGTGCCTCGAAATGCGTGCACACGGGCACGCAAACCGAGGCGATGGCAGAATGCGATGTAATGACATGAAATGGATGGCAATCATTCTAACAGAATTTCAGCAACAAAATATGGGGGAAAACAGTTCCGAAATGAAGCGAAATGACACCAAATGCATGAAATTGTCCCGAAATATGAATTTAGGCACCCGAAATGGCCTATAGCTAGGCCAAACATGCACAATATGGACATGCAATGCAAAGACAGAAGCTAGACAGTCCCAAAATAAACACTTTTCCAGTTTATAGCATGGCCAAACAGTAAGTATAGATATGGCAAAAATGGTATGCAAGAATACGGTATTTTCAAGGGGTAATGAAGCAAGTGATATAAACAAAACCCAAACTGAAAAATTTCCTTCTACAACACTGAAGATGGACCAAAAATATGAACATTTACAGTATATGGCAGCCTCAAAATCAGTATACAAATATGCTAAAAATGTGATGCAAAACAAAGCTCAAAAGGTGCTATAACATGAAGTATACAAAATAATCACCAAACAGAAAAAAAGTGTTAATGAAACATGAAGTATAGATCAAAATAAGACTATCTCTAGGCCTGTAAAATGGCCGAAAATAAAAGCATGGTAGGCTAACTAAACATGCAAGAAAACGGTATTTACAAAGGGTATTGAAGCAAGTAGCATATGGAGGGCTCAAACAGGGTTGAGCCCTTAATGAAAAGTGACAATGAGCTCAAAAGAGGGCCCTTTTTAGTTAGGGCCGGAGCTTGAAACAAAAAGCATGGATGGCTTAGAGATGGTGCAAGAATGAGCTAGAAAAGAGGGAAATTGGACTTACCTTTGAAGACCAACACTTTTGTTGCTTCTTGGACCAGATTTGGTGACTCTAAGCTGTTGGAATTCTTCCCCTTGCTGCTGGAATGGAAGGGTGGTGGTAGAGCTTGAAGATGATGAAGAAATGGAACCCAAAACTTGAAGGAAATGGGGTGCTATGTATGTATCTCCTCCAAGAAAGCCTTGTAACCCCTTTCTTGAGTTGGGAGGTCAACAAAATTTAAGAGAGAGAGAGAAGAGCCTCTTCAAAAGTCTAGTGAAAAATGAGCCTTTTTCTTCTTTCAAAAGGGGCCCCGGATGTAGATATTCTTTGGGGGAAAACCAAGGCACAGCTGGAATGCACTCAACCTGAAGAAGCAGGCCGGCCAGTTACTTTTTCTGCATATGGCCGGCCAGCCACTTAACATAGCCGGCCGGCTAGGTCAAAGAAAAAAATGGCCGGCCGGCCAGAAAAAATGGCCGGTCACCCCCTAGGATGAAGCCCCAGAAGTTAGCTTTCCAATGGCGCAAACCTTGCATTAAAATTCCTCCTGTAGAAAAAGTTATGCCCTTTTCCGTGAAGCCGCGCAGATTCAGTCCAAGCGGACTTCAACCAACCACATCTCTCCCCCCCGGACTTGGACTTGGGAGATTCTTGAGTGCAAAATGAAGCCCCGAAAGTAAGCTTTCCAATGGTGGTGGCCTCATATCTTAATTCCTCTTATGCAAAGAGTTACGCCCGTTTCGGTGAAGCCGCGCAGCTTTTTCTCCTTCCCGGATTCATGCTGAAACACTTTTGACCAAAAAGAAGTTGGCTTTTTGGCAAAATTACTAGCCTCCCACCAACTTTTGGTGTCCTCTCATGTGTGTAGATCACATATATGTGGTTTGGGGTTGGCAACAGTGACTCCAGGGTGTTCAACATTGCATTTGAAGAGGAGGGGCAAAAATGGAAAGAAAAATTAATGGCCGGCCATAAACTTTTAGGGTCCTCCCAAGTGTGTACATCACAGATATGTGGTTCAAAGTTCAAGAAAGTGGGCCCAAGGTGTTCAACATTGGCCCGGAAGAGGAGGGGCAAAAATGAAAATAACAATTAATGGCCGGCCATGACTTTTTTGGGTCCTCCAAGGTGTGTAGATCACAGTTATGTGGTTGAAAGTTGGCAACACTACCCCTAGGGTGTTCAACATTAGCCCGGAAGTTGGAAAAACGGGCGCCGGGAGGCTCCGGAGGAGAGATAACTGGTTGCTGCAACAATTACTAGCCTCCCACCCTCCAGTGACCTTCCTGGTAATAAAACAGAGGTACCTGCCAAAAATGAACGAAAACCGATGCAAAACGAATGTTCGGGGGCCAAAACACGCAGTTCGGGGCCCCGGAAACTGCCCGTTAAACACCGAAAGTGGCGTTCGGCCACGAAGTGGGTTTCTCAGACCCCAGTGTCCCTCAAAAGGGAGAAAATAAGATGTATGCCAAAAATCAGAGCAAATGGAGATGGTTAGGCGGTCCCGAACCGAGGCACACGGCCTGACGGCTCCGAAAACCGGGAACCGGACTCCGAAATGGGCAAAATGGCCTACGGCCACCAAATGTAGCCTACGGACATTGAGAGATGGTCTACAGGACCTCTCCCTCCCCTCAGGAAAAGAAACAGAGAAAACCGAGTCTGGTTCGCAAACCGAGACAAGGCACAGAAGAGGGTTCGGAAGTCCGGAGGCAGGGCTCACGGCCGCAACTCTGAAGCTTCTGAACAAGCACATTATGCAACATCACCAAGCGCTCAATCGGTGACGTCTGAGTCTTAAGGTCGGTCAAAAATGGGGTGTCTACAGTTGCCCCTCTTTGACAGAACTCGGAAGTCACAAGTGACGGGAGTGAATGTCAAAGCCAAGAGACGACCCATTTTTGACAAGGCCGAAGACTTAGACAAACAGGCAAGATAAACAGAGATGTGCCCGCAGGCAGGGGCAAAATGCAAATGATAAGGCAAGAAGCCGAACATAACTTATGATTATGCAAATGAAAGCTGTAATGAAGCATACCATGCAACAGTTTTAAGCAAGTGAATACCAATCTAATTACATTTCATGTAGAAAGGATGTAAGAAAATTATGCAATTCTCACTGCGTCTCACGCGGAGAAGGCTAAAAGCGACTACCGAGACTACCCGGAGCCTTACACACAACATCTCTCTGCGTATCACACATAGGAGAGGAAGAAGGTAAACCTTTCAGCGTATCACACGCAAGAGAGGAAAGGTAAACTTCTCAGCGTATCACACGCAAGAGAAGAAAGGCAAATTCTTCAGCGTATCACACGCAAGAGAAAACCTCTCAGCATATCACATGCAAGAGAGAAAAGGGAGATTTCTCAGTGTATCACACACAAGAGAAAACCTCTCAGCATATCACATGCAAGAGAGAAAAGATAAATTTCTCAGCGTATCACACGCAAGAGAAAACATCTCAGCATATCACATGCAAGAGAAAACCTCTCAGCATATCACATGCGAGAGAGAAAAGATAAATTTCTCAGCGTATCATACGCAAGAGAAAACCTCTCAGCATATCACATGCAAGAGAAAACCTCTCAGCATATCACATGCGAGAGAGAAAAGATAAATTTCTCAGCGTATCACACGCAAGAGAAAACCTCTCAGCATATCACATGCAAGAGAGAAAAGGTAAGTTTCTCAGCGTATCACACGCAAGAGAAAACCTCTCAGCATATCACATGCAAGAGAGGAAAGGTAAGTTTCTCAGCGTATCACACGCAAGAGAAAACCTCTCAGCATATCACATGCAAGAGAGGAAAGATAACTTTCTCAGCGTATCACACGCAAGAGAAAACCTCTCAGCATATCACATGCAAGAGAGAAAAGGTAAGTTTCTCAGCGTATCACACGCAAGAGAAAACCTCTCAGCATATCACATGCAAGAGAGGAAAGGTAAATTTCTCAGCGTATCACACGCAAGAGAAAACCTCTCAGCATATCACATGCAAGAGAGAAAAGGTAAGTTTCTCAGCGTATCACACGCAAGAGAAAACCTCTCAGCATATCACATGCAAGAGAGGAAAGATAAATTTCTCAGCGTATCACACGCAAGAGAAAACCTCTCAACATATCACATGCAAGAAAGGAAAGATAAGAATTGTAAGTGAAAAGGTGCATAACGATGCAGGTGAAGTGTACATAACAATGCAAGTAATGAGCATAACAATGCTAGAAGATGTGCATAACAATGCAAGCAATGAGCATAACAATGCTAGATAGATGTGCATAACAATGCAACGAATGATCATAACAATGCTAGATAGATGCGCATAACAATACAAGGAATGAGCATAACAATGCTAGATAGATGTGCATAACAATGCAATGAATGAGCATAACAATGCTAGATAGATGTGCATAACAATGCAACGAATGAGCACAACAATGCCAGTGGAACGCGCGTAACAACACCCGTTTGAAACAAAAATACCGAATAAGGGAATACAAGCCTTAAGTAGACCAAATTCCAAACGCAACCTCCGATTTACCTCTCGGAGGGGTCACGATATATTCCAAAAAGGATACACCTCGTGCATGCCGACTGACGATGAGCCACACATCGAAGATATGAGTTGAAAATTCTGCAGAAACATTTTGAACTGAAAAGAGTGGGTTCTCCTTGCACTTTCTTGATTGTACTTCCAAACCGCAGTTACTACCTTTCCTTCCTGGCCATGTTCACAACTTTCCCTATTCTCCAACGGGGTGACAGGCTAGGTTGATTCAGTATCCAGAATCGAGGCGCATTCACATGCTATCTCAATCTATGGGGCTGCCATACAGATTTCAAGCCGAGGGCATGCCTCTGGGTATTTAAACCAGACTTTGGTCTCGGAAATCCCGAACCTTTACGTTCTAGGCATCGGCCATTCGAACTCTAGTTTCCACCGTCGCAGTTGGTCTCCTAGGAACTCATTGCGAACACGGCCAAGATGCCTCTGGCGGGGAATGGTACTCAGGGAGAGCACTTCTGATTACCATTTTGGCTTGAAGCAGACTTGATCTTGAGCTTGAGATAGAGGCACACTCATACTTCAGAGCCTTGGCAAGACTTGAAGAGGCACACACGGGATGTAGTCTCGGAACTTACTGAAGTTGAAACAAACTCAGATACCCGACATTTCCTCTTTTGCTTTTGCTTTGTAGTCTGGAACCCATATAGCTTCAAATAGGTCCTAGTTCTATTGTTCCGACATGACCCGGGTTGAACCCTGCGATTTTATGAAAGAACAAATTTTGTTTTGTACAAATGTGGAGAATGGCATGGCACTCGGAGCACAAAACGATTTTGTTTTTGAAATTCAGAGATGAGCTTTCGACCAAGTATTGAGCCTATGACTGAACGCAGCAAAACGACGCAACAAGGAAATAAAAGGCACACAACCTAGACACATCGAGTAACACTCGAAACGACTCAAAACAAGAATCGAGATAAAACAAAAAGACACGACACTCAGACGTGCACAGGGAGCCTGTTTCACCGGGTAGTGTTCCCCACCCTCTCTCATTTGTAATCCTCACATCACTCGGCCCTCAAGCTCTGTTTTTCTGAAAAAGCCCTTTTCTCACTTTTTCTCTCATCACACATCTCTCTATTCTTCAATCTCTCATTTTTCATCCCTCCCCTGGGTGGTTGATGGATGAATAGGAAATTGCGGGCGCATGCCCAACATAATCAGCTCGCGGCTATTTCCTTCGGTGACATCTGTCGATGCGCCGGATGAGGGAATGGAGCATCTCGATCCATTCCAATTCGTGCTTCGCACTCGGCTTGATACCTCGCTGCTTGGAGGATGAGAGAACTTTCAGCCATTTGTTGTTAACTTCGATTATCCCCTTTTTTGGCGGGTAGAGTGCCCTTCTGGCAAGTATGTTGGCAGTGGGGAAAAGGCAGGAAGCCTAACTCAACTGTGCCAGTAGTTCATCATTTTGACCATTTTAGTTTTAGTTTTCTCCTAAAAAAAATTTTTGACCAAAATGAGAGTTAGATTAACATATTTGTTCAATTTTCTGATTTAAAATCATGCAAGTTAGGCAGTGAGCACTGAGAGTTTTCCTTTTTTGGGTCCAAGAAATGGTCCAGTTTTGAAAATGGAATACTTTTCGAGAAGATTTAGTCAACCTTAGTAAAAATTCTCAAAAACTATTTTTGCAAATGACCACTGCTCAACGAGTACGGAACCTACTCTTGAGATGCGCAACCTCGGATCCATGGCAATGGAAAATTGCCTCTTGTCTGAAGGACACTGCATGGCAACGGAATGTTGCCCCTTGTTTGAAATGACACTGCGGCGTTCTGAATGGCAACGGAAAGTCGCCCCTTGTTTGGATAGCACCGCAGCGCATTGAATGGCAACGGAAAGTTGCCCCTTGTTTGAATTACACCGCGGTGCATTGAATGGCAACGGAAAGTTGCCCCTTGTCTGAATGGCACCGTAGTGTATTGTAGTTAGTCCTTAGAGCGACGAACGCAACCAGACTCTCAGATATAGAGAAGGCAAAGATTATCAGAACCATTACATAGACATGATTGAGTTTGAAGTGTTTTACGGCTGGACTTCAGAATGAAGTTGCCTACGTATCCCAAAGATGGGAATCAAGCCTTACGTAGTTCGGGGTTAAGGTACACTCGGGTATTAACCTCTCCTTTTTAGGCTCTAACTTTTGCCAAGGCGCCCGTTGCGGGTTTTCGACCTTGCGAGCTTTGTTCTTCTTTTCTTTTCAATTCTTTTCATTTCTTTTTCCTTTTGATTTTCTTTTTTTGTTATTTTCTTTGCATTTTTCTTCACTTTTCTTTCTTTTTTTGTTTTCTTTTTTTTCTTTTACATTTTTTGCTTCTTTTCTTCTTTTTTGTATTTTTCTCTTGCTCTAACTTTTGCCTGGGTCGCCCTTCCGGGTTTTCGGCCCAGCGAGCCTCTCAAAGGGTAAAAGTGTAACAAGTCCATGCCAAATGGTTTTAGGATCTCGAAGCCATCCGTATCCAAGAGAGTGGATGCTGTATTGATTTGCAGAAGGATCCATCTTCGGCTCTTCAAGCACATCGGACATTTTCACTCCTAGTTCGAGGGGTGTTTCTGTTCTAGCTTCGCAAGCTTCTTCTGATGAGGTCTGATCTTCCTTATCTAACTTTGGTGCCTCTTGTTCGAAGGCTGTTTCAAATCCGGCCACACAGGCCTCACATCGTAGTTGACTGTCGAACCTTCTGAATTCAAGTTCAAGGTTTAGAAGCGGAGGGGTTGAGTCTCGAGGCTGAGAGCGATCCTAAGCTGCACAATCTCAAGAGCGATTCCACACAGGTCTTCGCAGGACCGCTCAAAACATTTTTTTTTTTTTAAAGTTTTTTAAGGAAGCGACAAATCGCTCGCGCTGAAAATAGTGTGAAACCAGTCTGGATCAAGCCAGGGTCCTTCTCAGTACTCACGCTAACAAGCATGATTTCATTCATTAAGGGCTTAGCATGCCTCTCTTTCTCTCAAATGATCAAAGTTTTGCAAATCCCAAGGAATTCCTTCCTCTTCGTTTTTACTGCAATGTTCAAAAAGAGTTTTGAAAAACTTAGGTCGATGCAATGATTCTGGGGCACAAGAGAGCAGGTGGAATGCACTGCCATTTCATTCAGATTCCATCACACCTAGCACACGGCAGCAGCGAACACAGAAGTGCAAAAATTACTGCTGTTTCATTTAAATCTTTCTGGCACAATTGGCACAAAGCAGGAGCAAGCACAAAGCATGAAAAAACACTGCTGTTTCAATCAAATCTGCTGGTGTTACTAGCTCCCTGCAGAAACAGACTCAAAACAAAACGAAAAGACAAGCATAAAACAAAATGGTGACGCCCGAGGTAACATCCCCCGGAATCACCCGACTTCTATACAACATGACTGACTCGATACAACAAGACAGACCCAAAACAAAACGACAAGACTGACTCAATACCCAAGTCAGAAAGCACAAAAACTAGTATTTGCAAAATGTTCAAAACAGTGCGTGCCATACGCCACATCCGGAGTAATCTGAGTGCCGCCTGCAGGTGGTTCATCCCTCGATCGTATCACATTATCCCCCACAAGTTCACTGATCAAGTGCCGATAGACTTTGCAGGACTTGGCGCGGGGATGATCCCGTTGTCGATCAGATCTTGTATTTCGTGGCGGAGGCGAAAGCACATGTCAGTGTCATGGCCGGCTCGCTGATGGAAGGCACAGTAGTCGACTGGATTGTGCGAGAGGGGGAGGTTCTTTGGTAATGGCTGCGGCTCCAGGGGCTTCAGATGCCCTTTCTTGATCAAAACCCCAAGAGCCTTTGACAAAGGCATATAAAGTGGGGTGAAAACCTTCTTAGCTTGGGGTGGATATTTGGCCGCTTGTGAGCTACTTCCGGACGTACCGGTGAATGGGGTAGCTGTTTTTGATACGGTGGTAGCCACCATGCCCACATCAGAAGATCTTGCAGCTGCATCACCACTAGTGGTCGCATTCGAACTGCGGGAAAACGCCCTCCTAGGTTGCTCCTTATCCTGGTCAAACAGACCCTGCCTCATTGCATCTTCGATTTGTACCCCCATATCGTGTAAATCTGAGAAAGTGGGAAAGGGGATTACAATCATTCTTTGCATTAGCTTAGGCTGGAGATTGCACACAATCATCCGAATTTGATCCTTATCAGTAGGCCTTAGAGTCATCATCGAGGCCTTCGCCCTCCACCGGATCACAAAGTCCGAGAAAGATTCCTTGGGCTCTTGCCTTGTCGTTTCGAGATCACGAGTTGTGATCTCGATTTGAGTGTTGTATGAATATTGTGTGACAAAGGCCTCAGCCATCTCATCCCAATTCTTCTTCACTTCATCTTGTAATCTTGCGTACCAATGGGAGGCCACACCCGACAGGGTTCGGCCGAATAGTGAGAGCTTCTGTGGTCGTGTTAGGCCCATCGGCCGCAAGACGTCTGCAAACAGTCGAATATGGACCATGGGGTCGCCGGTCCCGTCAAAGCGGTCGATTTGTGGCATTTTGAACCTATCAGGGAGTGTTACGGCCTCCTCGGTATATCCGTCTCCGATATCCGGCATAGCCTTGGCCCCTTGGGATTTTTTGAAGAGCTTCTCCAGTTTGCTTAATTTCAGAGCTGTATTATCAACCTCGACCTCGAATGGAGAGTCCGGGTGATTGGGTGTATGGGCCTTGGACAGTTGTGGTGGAAGCGGGGGCGGAGCTGGCCCCGTTGGAAGACTTGTGCCCTCTTGCTGGTTCTGGATAGTCGGCACAGTATTCTGGATGTTTGGAGGAGCGTTCCGAACAGCAGGTGTCTGCTCAGGTAATGGAGCCCCTGCCGGAGGAGGGATTTGTTGTGAAGCAGATGCCTCATTCTGCTGTTGCAGTCTAGTAATCAGTTCGGCCTGTTGGGTCATGATTGCGGCCTGCTGTTTGGAAAACTCCTCCTGACGGGCAGCGTCCTGCTGCATGAGTTTCATACTTTCTTGCATCTGGCGCATCATGGCCTCTATCCCTGATGTGTTCTGCCGTTCCATCTGACTGATTGGTATCTATCCCTTGCCTCTGGTGGAGGAACACTGATTGCCCTTGAACTGAATTTCTGACCTAGCAAAGTCTATCAGCACAAGTTCGATGAACCTCGGGGGATATCGGAGCCTTCTGAAGCTATAGTTCCAAGACTACCTAGCAAAAGAGAAAAACAGACAGCATCTCAGCCTGATTCCATCTGAATAGTTACGAGCATAGTTGAATGAGTGTGCCCTCCACTGAATTCTGCCCAAATTTTTGCCCTTGCAAACTGATACCCTCAGGTAAAACTGATTCTCAGATACTGATGGTAATGCTCGCAGGCCTGATGCCCAGACTTGCAAACTGACACATGCATTCCTGTAGAGACGCACTCTAAAGCACATAGCAGACAAGTGAGAGCCAAAACACCCCTATGTTGGGGTAGGGTTTCCCTGTCCTATTTTGTCAGGAGCTAGGGTTTCACTACGCACGCAGCGGCTTCAAACAACCTATAAACGGGTAAGCAACCTGTCCTAGTTTGGAATGGTCACTATAGATCCGAATATGCACTAGGTCGAATGGTCAAAGAGGGTGCCCCGGCGAAACCGGGGTTTGTGTTCCCATACTGGCAGAGCCCACAACCGGTCAGCCTTATGGTCATGCCTTGACAAGACAAGCCTCCGGCAAACCGTTCAGGAATAGCAGATGGCAAACACGGTGTCCTAGGCGCACCAATGCAAATGCAATGCAAAGAAACACACAAGTGTAGTCAAAAACAGATATCATGAGTTCGAGTCAAGTTCTCTAAATCCCCAGCAGAGTCGCCAGAAACTGTAACAAGCCCGCGGGGGACCTCGCTACAGCTCGGACTCGACTCTTGCAGTCACGGTTCTAAATCTGAACCAAAGAGTCCAAATCCGGCAAATCGTTTTAGGAAAACTGATTTTTGAAAGAAGTGCCAAACATGGACTGCTTTGCCAGATACAGAGTCGCCACCTAAATATTTTATTTTGGGAAATTTAGGAAACCCTGACTCGGTGCCAAAAGGCCACGTGTCCGTCATCACCAAAGTTGCCTCGGCTCGGGAACTTGGGTACGATTGGGGAAGGTCACTTCGTGAGCACCCCCGCTCGCCCGGTCATAGACCGGCCTCTACTAACCATGATATCAATTTTTGAAAACATTGTGAGTTCTTATTCCGGTTATTAGCCTAGGTTACTATGTGATGCTCACAGCATATAAGTATAGATCGGGTCGCCCGAATTGGAACAAAACATTTTATGTTTATTTTTGAAAATGGTTTGCTACCCGCAGGTAGGTTTGAAACATTTTGATGATTCATTCCAATTCAGATAACCCAACCTTCACCCACAGGCATTCAGGCAGATATATCAGATAAGCACATAGCCTCATGGTAAGCATGCTATCATGGCATTCACTCGCACGCATGCAAGGATGCTAAAGCATAAAACTCACCGAGTACTCCAAGCCAAAATAGAAACTATATTAGAAATCATGCATGATCCTAAGTGTACAGAAATGCCTAATGCAACACATGCAAAATGCAACTATAGTAGGCTCGGCTATTCTAAGATGGCATACGAAATGCTACAACTAACATGTATTCAACTTGGAATTGAAAGTACAATGCAGTTAATATGATGCGCCGAGCCCGATGCATGCAATACAGATGAATGATGCAAACATGCTGTCATACTGTATGCTAATTGAAATATGCCTTAATCTAACCATCAAAAGCGGATAAATAAAAGGGAGAAAGACGTGGGGTTGGAAGACATACATCACACTCACCCACACTTATTACAGTTGTGCCCTCACTCGGAGGGTCCGAATAAATAATACAGTCCAAATATTACAGTCCCCAAATAAAAGAATATTACAGTCCAAAATATTACAGAATTCTAATTAATTAATGAATTAACTAGAAAGCAAATAAACTGGCGTGCAAGCCGGGGACTGCCTTGCTTTTGGTGGATGATGCATGTCCGGACTGTCTTGCGCGGAAATCCACCGGAATGCCCCAATTAGCCTCTGTTTACACCTGTTATTCTTGAAAAGCGTGCCAAGTCCCGGAAAGTTGCTGATTCCTGGTTTTGCTGTAACAGAGAGCAGGAAAGGGGCATAGCAATGTATTTGCACAAATATATGCATGTCTCGATCCTCGTGCCACCAATCACGCATACCGAGGCATGATGGCCGAGGAGTCGAAATGCACAACTCAATATAGGATGAATGCACATGAAACTACAGCTAAAACCTAACTCCATCATGGATAATCCGGAGTGTCGGTGATTGGGGAATTGAGACACATTCCGTCACTCGGAGTACGAAATGTACCTCGTTTCCCGTGCCCGAGCTAACTCCTATTCCGGACACGATGCAATATGCATGATATGCACGAAATTCAACTAAGATACAATCCTAACGTACACAATGCTATGAAATGAGATGCCTCGAAATGCGTGCACGCGGGCACGCAAACCGAGAAAATGCAGAATGCTATGAAAATGAAATGCCTCGGAGTGCGTGAACACGGGCACACAAACCGAGAAAATGATATGTGTCTCGAAGTACGTGCACGCAAACCGAGGCGATGATATGTGTCTCGAAGTACGTGCACGCGGGCACGCAAACCGAGGCAATGATATATGTCTCGAAGTACGTGCACGCGGGCACGCAAACCGAGGCGATGATATGTGTCTCGAAGCACGTGCACGCGGGCACGCAAACCGAGGCGATGATATGTGTCTCGAAGCACGTGCACGCGGGCACGCAAACCGAGGCGATGATATGTGTCTCGAAGTACGTGCACGCGGGCACGCAAACCGAGGCGATGATATGTGTCTCGAAGCACGTGCATGCGGGCACGCAAACCGAGGCGATGATATGTGAATGACAAATGGGCTTATACCAACATGAGTGAGCCTCAGCCACACTCACATGGGATGCCGTCGGATAAAAAAATGAAGTGCCTCGAAATGCGTGCACACTGGCACGCAAACCGAGGCGATGCGAAAGCGATGCAAATTTCATGAAAAATGCAACATGGACTTATACTAACATGAAAGAGCCTCAGCCGCACTCACATAAGATGCCGATGGCAGAAAATGAAGTGCCTCGAAATGCGTGCACACGGGCACGCAAACCGAGGCAATGCATACGCAATGCAAATGACATGGAAAATGAAGTATGGACTTATACTAACATGATAGAGCCTCAGCCGCACTCACATAAGATGCCGATGGCAGAAAATGAAGTGCCTCGAAATGCGTGCACACGGGCACGCAAACCGAGGCAATGCATACGCAATGCAAATGACATGGAAAATGACAAATGGGCTTATACCAACACGAGTGAGCCTCAGCCACACTCACATCGGATGCCGACGGATAAAAATGAGGTGCCTCGAAATGCGTGCACACGGGCACGCAAACCGAGGCGATGGCAGAATGCGATGTAATGACATGAAATGGATGGCAATCATTCTAACAGAATTTCAGCAACAAAATATGGGGGAAAACAGTTCCGAAATGAAGCGAAATGACACCAAATGCATGAAATTGTCCCGAAATATGAATTTAGGCACCCGAAATGGCCTATAGCTAGGCCAAACATGCACAATATGGACATGCAATGCAAAGACAGAAGCTAGACAGTCCCAAAATAAACACTTTTCCAGTTTATAGCATGGCCAAACAGTAAGTATAGATATGGCAAAAATGGTATGCAAGAATACGGTATTTTCAAGGGGTAATGAAGCAAGTGATATAAACAAAACCCAAACTGAAAAATTTCCTTCTACAACACTGAAGATGGACCAAAAATATGAACATTTACAGTATATGGAAGCCTCAAAATCAGTATACAAATATGCTAAAAATGTGATGCAAAACAAAGCTCAAAAGGTGCTATAACATGAAGTATACAAAATAATCACCAAACAGAAAAAAAGTGTTAATGAAACATGAAGTATAGATCAAAATAAGACTATCTCTAGGCCTGTAAAATGGCCGAAAACAAAAGCATGGTAGGCTAACTAAACATGCAAGAAAACGATATTTACAAAGGGTATTGAAGCAAGTAGCATATGGAGGGCTCAAACAGGGTTGAGCCCTTAATGAAAAGTGACAATGAGCTCAAAAGAGGGCCCTTTTCAGTTAGGGCCGGAGCTTGAAACAAAAAGCATGGATGGCTTAGAGATGGTGCAAGAATGAGCTAGAAAAGAGGGAAATTGGACTTACCTTTGAAGACCAACACTTTTGTTGCTTCTTGGACCAGATTTGGTGACTCTAAGCTGCTGGAATTCTTCCCCTTGCTGCTGGAATGGAAGGGTGGTGGTAGAGCTTGAAGATGATGAAGAAATGGAACCCAAAACTTGAAGGAAATGGGGTGCTATGTATGTATCTCCTCCAAGAAAGCCTTGTAACCCCTTTCTTGAGTTGGGAGGTCAACAAAATTTAAGAGAGAGAGAGAAGAGCCTCTTCAAAAGTCTAGTGAAAAATGAGCCTTTTTCTTCTTTCAAAAGGGGCCCCGGATGTAGATATTCTTTGGGGGAAAACCAAGGCACAGCTGGAATGCACTCAACCTGAAGAAGCAGGCCGGCCAGTTACTTTTTCTGCATATGGCCGGCCAGCCACTTAACATAGCCGGCCGGCTAGGTCAAAGAAAAAAACGGCCGACCGGCCAGAAAAAATGGCCGGTCACCCCCTAGGATGAAGCCCCAGAAGTTAGCTTTCCAATGGCGCAAACCTTGCATTAAAATTCCTCCTGTAGAAAAAGTTATGCCCTTTTCCGTGAAGCCGCGCAGATTCAGTCCAAGCGGACTTCAACCAACCACATCTCTCCCCCCCGGACTTGGACTTGGGAGATTCTTGAGTGCAAAATGAAGCCCCGAAAGTAAGCTTTCCAATGGTGGTGGCCTCATATCTTAATTCCTCTTGTGCAAAGAGTTACGCCCGTTTCGGTGAAGCCGCGCAGCTTTTTCTCCTTCCCGGATTCATGCTGAAACACTTTTGACCAAAAAGAAGTTGGCTTTTTGGCAAAATTACTAGCCTCCCACCAACTTTTGGTGTCCTCTCATGTGTGTAGATCACATATATGTGGTTTGGGGTTGGCAACAGTGACTCCAGGGTGTTCAACATTGCATTTGAAGAGGAGGGGCAAAAATGGAAAGAAAAATTAATGGCCGGCCATAAACTTTTAGGGTCCTCCCAAGTGTGTACATCACAGATATGTGGTTCAAAGTTCAAGAAAGTGGGCCCAAGGTGTTCAACATTGGCCCGGAAGAGGAGGGGCAAAAATGGAAATAACAATTAATGGCCGGCCATGACTTTTTTGGGTCCTCCAAGGTGTGTAGATCACAGTTATGTGGTTGAAAGTTGGCAACACTACCCCTAGGGTGTTCAACATTAGCCCGGAAGTTGGAAAAACGGGCGCCGGGAGGCTCCGGAGGAGAGATAACTGGTTGCTGCAACAATTACTAGCCTCCCACCCTCCAGTGACCTTCCTGGTAATAAAACAGAGGTACCTGCCAAAAATGAACGAAAACCGATGCAAAACGAATGTTCGGGGGCCAAAACACGCAGTTCGGGGCCCCGGAAACTGCCCGTTAAACACCGAAAGTGGCGTTCGGCCACGAAGTGGGTTTCTCAGACCCCAGTGTCCCTCAAAAGGGAGAAAATAAGATGTATGCCAAAAATCAGAGCAAACGGAGATGGTTAGGCGGTTCCGAACCGAGGCACACGGCCTGACGGCTCCGAAAACCGGGAACCGGACTCCGAAATGGGCAAAATGGCCTACGGCCACCAAATGTAGCCTACGGACATTGAGAGATGGTCTACAGGACCTCTCCCTCCCCTCAGGAAAAGAAACAAAGAAAACCGAGTCTGGTTCGCAAACCGAGACAAGGCACAGAAGAGGGTTCGGAAGTCCGGAGGCAGGGCTCACGGCCGCAACTCTGAAGCTTCTGAACAAGCACATTATGCAACATCACCAAGCGCTCAATCGGTGACGTCTGAGTCTTAAGGTCGGTCAAAAATGGGGTGTCTACACATATAAATAGCCTAGTTGTTTCCATTGATCAACACGCTATACCACTACTTATCCTCTAAACCCTAAACTCAGAACACACACAAAAAACAAACATAACAAAAATGATAGAGTGACAAGATGTTTACAAGGTGGTGGTAGCCATGGTACCACTATAAGTAACCCTAATGTTAAGCTATGGTTCAATAAAGTGGTGGAAGATCTTCACCCCTGAAGAGTGCGACGCTGTGAACTGCATCGTCTGCTATTTCACCCTTCCCCTCTTCACCTTTGAGTTCACCGCCCACGTCGATCTTTTCAAAATGAACAACAAATTCATCGGCGTAGACACAATCTCCAAAGTCATCATAGTGGTTGTGCTTGCCTTTTGGGCTATATACAGTAGCAAAGGAAGCTATTGTTGGTCCATCACAAGCTTTTCTTTATATACATTGACTAATTCTTTGGTTGTAGACGTTCCTCTTTTGAAAGCCATGTATGGCCTGAACTACCAATGATTGAACAATCAAGTTGACAACGATCTGGACATACATGGCTTTTAAAAGAGGAAAGCCTACAACCAAAGAATTAGTCAATGTAGACAAAGAAAAGCTTGTGATGGACCAACAATAGCTTCCTTTGCCACTGCATTTAGCCTTAAAGGCAAGCACAACCACTATGATGACTTTGGACCTTGTGTCTGCGCTGATGAATTTGTTGTTCATTTTGAAAGGATCGACGAGGGTAGTGAACTCAAAGGTGAAGAGGGGTAGGGTGAAGTAGCAGACGAGGCGGTTTACAGCGTCGCACTGTTAGAGGGTGAAGATCTTCCACCACTTTATTGAAGCATAGCCTAACATTATGGCTACATATAGTGGTACCATGGCTACCACCATCTTGTAAACATCTTGCCACTCTATCATTTTTGCTGTGTTTGTTTTTTGTGTGTGTTCTGAGTTTAGGGTTTAGAGAATATGTAGTGGTATAGCGTGTTGATCAATGGAAACGACTAGGCTATTTATATGCATTATGTTTTTTCTATTTGTTTCAAAAAAAAAAAAAACATAATGCATATAAATAGCCTAGTCGTTTCCATTGATCAACACACTATACCACCACTTATCCTCTAAACCCTAAACTCAGAACACACACAAAAAACAAACAGAAAAAACAGAATGCATATAAATTGCATAGTCGTTTCCATTGATCAACACGCTATACCACTACTTATCCTCTAAACCCTAAACTCAGAACACACACAAAAAACAAACAGAGCAAAAAATGATAGAGTGGCAAGATGTTTACAAGGTGGTGTTAGCCATGGTACCACTATACGTAGCCGTAATGTTAGGCTATGGTTCAATAAAGTGGTGGAAGATCTTCACCCTTGAAGAGTGTGATGCCGTGAACTGCCTCGTCTGCCACTTCACCCTTCCCTTCTTCACCTTTGAGTTCACCGCCCATGTCGATCCTTTCAAAATGAACAACAAATTCATCAGCGCAGACGCAATCTCCAAAGTCATCATAGTGGTTGTGTTTGCCTTTTGGGCTAAAGGCAGTAGCAAAGGAAGCCGTTGTTGGTCCATCACAAGCTTTTCTTTGTCTACATTGACTAATTCTTTGGTTGTAGGTGTTCATCTTTTGAAAGCCATGTATGGCCAGATCGCTGTGGACTTGGTTGTTCAATCATTGGTAGTTCAGGACATACATGGCTTTCAAAAGAGGAACACCTCCAACCAAATAATTAGTCAATGTAGACAATGAAAAGCTTGTGATGGACCAACAATAGCTCCCTTTGCTGCTGCATTTAGCCCAAAAGGCAAGCCACTATGATGACTTTGGAGATTGCATCTGCACTAATGAATTTGTAGTTCATTTTGAAAGGATTGACGAGGGCGGTGAACTCAAAGGTGAAGAGATGGAGGGTGAAGTAGCAGATGAGGCGGTTCACGGCGTCGAACTGTTCAAGGGTGAAGATCTTCCACCACTTTATTAGGGCTACATATAATGGTACCATGGCTACCAGCACCTTGTAAACATTTTGCCCCTCTATCATTTTTTTCTCTATTTGTTTTTTATAGGACTCTAATGTGGTTGTGTGTTAAGTGGTTGAAGACTATAGGACTCTATATATTATATACAGGGGCACTGTTTCGTTTTTTTTTTTTTTTTCTCTTTCACTTGGTTCAATGTGGCCTCATTTTCCTTTTGTCAATTTTCAAAATTCATTTTCAAATCAAGATGGTGAGTCCCTCCTCAAAAGTTAAGGTTTTGTTAAAAAAATATAAAACAAAAATTCATACCTACTAAAAAATTGAACGAGTTTGATTGGTTTTAAAAATTAAAAAAAAAAGTAAAAACTTGTATGGAAATTGAATTCTACAATATTTGTATGTCTCAAAAATAACTAATTTTTTTTTTTAAAAAAAAATTGTATGGAAATTGAATTCCACAATATTTATAAAAAAAATTAAAAATAAACATAACAAAAAAAAAAATTAAAATAGATATACAAATAGGTAAAAATAACAAATTTGATCTTTATCACTTCAATCAAAATCTTTCTTAATTAACAAATTTGATCTTTATCTCTTTAGTTAAAATATTTCTTTTGCCTTTCAATATTTAATTTTAAATTTTAAAAATCTTTAAAGTCTATCTAAATAAATCTAATTTTAAAATTTGAATTTTTTGTTTTTTTATAATAGCTTCAAACAATCTCTGAATTTTAAAATTTTCAAAAATAAAAAATGTCATATAGTGATTTGGTACATCTAACAATATTTATGAAGTCTCCTTTACTCATTTTTCTAATTTTTAATTTTTTTTGGAAATAAACATAACAATTTTTTTTTAAATCAAATATACAAACAAATAAAATTAACAAATTTAATCTTTACGTTAAAATTTTTCTTAATTAACAAATTTGATCTCGCCTTTCAATGTCTAATTTTAAATTTTAAAAATCTTCAAAATCTATCTAAACAAATCTAATTTTAAAATTTGAATTATTTTTCCTTACAACAGCTTCAAAACCTTAAACGTAATTTCTCAATTTTAAAATAAAAAATATATTTAGCATAAAGTGATTGGTACATCTAACAATATTTAATTTTAAAATCTTTAAATTTCATCTAAACATATCTAATTTAAAAGATTTAATTTTTTTTCAATATCAAAAATAAAAGTGGCTCAAATCTATTAGTTATGGCATAATCTTACTGGATTTAACATTTAAATTTTAAAATTAACAAAAATATTGAGCTATATGATTTGAGGAATTCCAATACCTTATTCTTAATTTTTTAATGTTTTTACAAAATTTAAGTGCTAAGTGTTGATTTTTTTTTGGTTATCCATGATTTTATCCAAAATTGTTGGTTAATGATTGATCCCAATTATTTTTGTAGGCTATAATGATAACAATTGACTACCATCAATTTTAAATTTTTACATATAGTCTTTTTTTATAAAAATCATCATCAAGCATGCAATTTAAAAATTAAATATATTTTATTCTATTACAACTTTATTAAAAAGTAAATTTATTTTGTTACCGAAAATGTATATGCTTTTATTTTTAATAACAAGCAAAATTAAATTATCTTCTACTCATACATAATCTCTTATAAATATCTTAATATTTTTAAATTTTTTTATTATCCCACATTTCTTTGTTTTTGTTTTGTAGGATGTTTATTTTATTTTTATCTTCAATTTTCAAATTAGATTTAATATCTATCTTTTTATCTATATACTTATTTATATCTATATTTATACTATATACATAATCCAATACTAGTGGCTGATACACACAATGCATGTGCAAATCAAATAAATAAATAAATATACAAAATACTTGCTATATGTTATATGCAATTCAAATAGTAAAGAACCTTGTTATTAAATTTGTGGTTTTAAGTTCAAGTCACACCCTCTTTTCTATTTATTTTTTTTCTTCTCCTTTTTGTGAATAGAAAATTGGACAGTTGGCATAAAGAGAAAAAAAGTTTCAAAACACCAAAGTAGGTGCTCCCATATATAATTGTATAGATAGATAGATAATGTGTTCTCTAAAATATTCAAAATCTCAATATTCAATTCTCAAACAGAGTTGAGATTCTTTTTCCTACGTACCACTCTTTCAAAACTATCTTTTTAATTTTCCTTCATCCTTAACTTTTAAAATTTTGTAGGGTAAATTGCGCTAATAGTCCCTGTACTTTGGTTTTTGTGTCATTTTGGTCCTATAATTTCAATTGGCTCGATTTTGACCTTAAATTTATGATTTTGTTTCAATTAGGCCTAATTGATTACAACTCTTAGCAATTTTTTATGAAAAATATACATATAAGTGGCATGTGTCATATTTTTTAGAATAAAATTATAAATTTACTAAATTCAATGAGCTAACCTCAACTAATCTAGTGATTATTTTCCATCAAAAACACTAATGACATTATCAGTTGACCAAATTTGCACAAAATTTAAAATTAATGGTCAAAATTGAGCCAATTGATAGTGGAGTGACTAAAATGATACAAGGAACAAAATGTAGGGACCACTTGTATAAATTGTCCGTCTTTTTATTATCAGACTCCTGATCTTTTCTTATTTTATTTTTTATTTTGCTTAATCTTCTCCAGTATCTTCATTTATCTTTAATTTCTTATTTCTTCATTTTTTTTTAATTTCCAATCCTATCATTATCTCCAACTTCATTTTTATCATATTTTTCATACGAACCCTTTTTTTTTAAATTTAACTCGCACAACACTTCTTTATAACTTGTTGGCCCCCACGCATTTCACGTGTGGGGTCGCATCGCTGTTACATCATAAACTAAAACAAAAAGTAAATACAAAAGCGGTTACTTAAACATTAGGTAGAGGAAATACGACAACACAGCATCAACAATTAAAACTATTTAAAGTGATTGAAATGGTAAGATGAAGCATGTGATCGAGCAGAAATTTTCAAAAGAATTCATGTGTTACCCAAAAAAAAAAAAAATCAGAGAACTATTCCATGTGAAATACTGTCAAAAATATACTATCAAAAGTATAACTACCACATAAATGACACTGGAATGCAAATATTCTGCATTGGTAAATAGCTTACCCAGAATAATTCCATATGCACCTATATAGTAAGAGCTTATCAATGCTCCAAACCTCTCATGTCCAGCTGCAAATCAAAAAATTTAATAGCCTCATATCTAAATATTGAATAATATATGTTTGAATAAAATAAGTTAAGTAAAGCTTGTCCAGAAAAAAGCTTTTCTAAATTGTTGTTTTTGTTTGTGTTTGAAGGATAGATTGTAAGAAATAATGTATAGAGAAAGAGAGAGAGAATAAATTGTATGTATTATTGATTGATATAATGTTGATATCTATTACAATGATTCATGATTCCTATATATAGAAGAGGGTGAGTGTGTAGTAGGTAAGGAGTAGGTGAAGTGGAGGTGGTAGTGGTGTAGTGGGTTAGGTTTAGTGGAGTAGGTGAGGTGGTAGTGGTGTAGTGGGTTAGATTTAGTGGAGTAGGTTTAAGTGGGTGAAGTAGGTGGAGAGTAGGTGGATTTTAACAGCCCCCCGCAAACTCAAGGGGGATAGGAACTAACCAACTTGAGTTTGGAGAGAGTAACAAAACAAGAAAATACATAAAAATAAAAGATGATAAGAGACACTGTATGGTCGTGTCAGACCATTGGTGAAGACACTGGATGGTGGTGTCATAACGTTGTAGAGGACACTGTATGGGGGTGTCATAACCATGTAGAGGACACTGTATGGTGGTGTCATAACAGTGTAGAGGACACTGGATGGCGGTGTCAGACCGATGTAGAAGACAGTTTATGGGGTCATGTCGGACCGTTGTAGCAGACAATGTTGTGACAGTTGTGGTGACAGTTTACGGAGTCTTGCTGGACCCTTGTAGAAACTAACCGGAATCAATGTCGGGACAGTTTACAGAGTCTTGTCGGACCCATGAAGGAGCTAACCGGAATCAATGTCGGGACAGTTTACAGAGTCTTGTCGGACCCTTGTAGAAATTAACCGGAAACAATGTCGGGACAGTTTACAGAGTCTTGTCGGACCCTTGTAGAAACTAACCGGAATCTATGTCGGGACAGTTTACAGAGTCTTGTCGGACCCTTAAAAAGTCGCACCCTCAAAAGGTGTGCCCAATCTTTCAAAAGGCGTGCCATCAAAAGGCGTGCCCAATCCATAAAAAGGCGTGCCATCAAAAGGCGTGCCCAATCCATAAAAAGACGTGCCATCAAAAGGCGCGCCAAACACGCGGCGATGCACGTGATCGACAGTGCGCGTGTCGGCCTCTTCGTCATGTGCTATATAAATGAAGGCGGAGGCTGAGAGAACATGTGGAAATCAAACCAGTCTGAAACCTCTGAAAAACTCTTCGTGGGCTGAGAGAGATACACTGGTAACACTCTGTAAAAACCACTCTGTAACCAACCCATCTCTGAAACACTCAGCAACCATAACATGGCCTCTTCTTCCCGTCCAGCTACCCAGAACATGGCCTCCTCTTCCCGTGGTCTGCTTACGCTCTTTCCAGAACTGAACGAGTCCACAAGAGAAATAACTGGTGCGGTGGCCAGTGAACCCCAACCAAACACTTCTGGGTTTGCTCCTTTGAACTTTCCGATGCGGTCGGTGGAGCAAAAAATGGCGGTGCAAACTGATATTGAGGCCAATCAGTATACTCTGAAGTCATGTGTGGAAACCATGACGGCGGTCACAAACTTGTCGCACCGGCTGCAGAGCAGGACAAATGAAGTGCAACAGTTAAACTCCCAGCTGGCTCTGCTCCAACGCATGTATAAGGATGCGCGAGCAGAGATAAGCGTGCTAAAGATGGAAAACAAGGAGCTGAAGCGGAAGGCCACCGTGATGTTCCGTTTTGGAGGTCCACCATATGCTGCAGTGGAGGAGCAGGGAGGAGGCAACTTGCTTGGTGGTCGAGGAAGCACGGAGGCAACACCGTCAAGGACCGCCCAGGACGGAGGCAAGAAGAAAAGACCGGCGGAATAGGCGAGAAGAAAAATCCCACTGTTCCGATTTGTGTTGGTTGTGTTTTGTTTTGTTTTGTGTTTTTTTTTATTTTTATTTTATTTTTATTTTATTTTATTTTATTTTTTTTATGGTGTAAAATGCTGATCGGGGTTGATCCCCGGCATGAAGAAATGACAAGTTTGTAAAATGTTATTTTTTTTTTATTTTGTTTTTTTGTTTTTTTGTTTTTTTTTTTTGGGAGTGTTTTGTTGAAAAAATAAAAATAAAATGAAAGAAAACAAGGGAGAAAGAAAATAGATAAAAAATATTTATAGGTGGATTATATGAAAAACATCAGTGCGATTGTTTCAAAATAAAGTGGGGTATTTAAAAAAGAGGAAAAGTGATTTGGAAAAAATAAATAAAAATAAGTGATTTTTGAAATCAAATGGAGGAGAGAGAGGGACAAACCCATGTGATAAAGTGGAGAGAGAGTCGGTGAGTGGGGTGCAAAAGGTGAAGGAGAAATGATGGATTGAAAATGGTTTGGGTCAAAAGTGGACACTGTTAGTGGGGAACATGAGTGCATTGATTATTTGATATAATAATAATAATAATAAAAATAAAAAGTTAGAACAGTTGGAGAGAATGAGTGGAGTATGGTAAGGGTTTCATCCAAAGCCAAAATTCCTGCAGCGAATCACTTCGCAAATCCTAGCATGAGCTTTTTCTCTTTCCAGGCTTATTCATGAATTTCCTGGTGATTTCAAGAGCCTCTGGTGGCATTGTGGCAGAGAACACCCCAACCTGGATTTTGGGTGGCAGCAACTGAGAACACCCCAACCTGGATTTTGGGTGGCAGCAACTGGAAAATATCATAGATCTGATTTTTAAAAACCTCGTGACAGCATTTCATCAGCTTCATCCAAGACAAACATTTTGATGCAAACAGGGCGAAGTGATTGTCTCCGCAACATGTCAAACACACGACCAGGAGTACCAACAACAACATGAACCCCACTGGAGAGAATGCGCTGATCTTCGCGCACACTAGTCCCTCCAACACAAGCATGAACCTTCACACTTTGCTGGGCAAGTTCAAGAGTGGGTGGAAGAACCAAAGCTTGGCACTCAACCAAGCTATAATCTAGCTGCTGCAGAATTCCAGAGCAGAATGTTGCAGTGTTTCCAGTTCCAGACTGTCTCGTCATATGAGGTGAAGAATTCTTCTCCATCAGCCTCACACATGACTACAGTTGCACAAATCTTTGTTGATTTTATTAGCGGAATAGGTTGAGGTCCGGCGGGCGGCTAAGGTGAGGTTGCCGCCCGCCGGGGAAGCGAAAATACTAGGTTTTAAACCAGCTCTGATACCATGTAAGAAATAATGTATAGAGAAAGAGAGAGAGAATAAATTGTATGTATTATTGATTGATATAATGTTGATATCTATTACAATGATTCATGATTCCTATATATAGAAGAGGGTGAGTGTGTAGTAGGTAAGGAGTAGGTGAAGTGGAGGTGGTAGTGGTGTAGTGGGTTAGGTTTAGTGGAGTAGGTGAGGTGGTAGTGGTGTAGTGGGTTAGGTTTAGTGGAGTAGGTTTAAGTGGGTGAAGTAGGTGGAGAGTAGGTGGATTTTAACATAGATACATGTCAATATCTAATTTAAGGGCCCTCCTTCCACAACTCCGAAACCACTCGAACTTGCACAAACACTTCGGCAGTTATTTTTTATCTCAACTTTTCATAAAGGCACTAGTAGGGTTTTGGTATTGGAAAGTAGCTATTTTAGCAACTGTTTTAGCCGTTTCACAGTGTGTAAAAAACTACTCAAAAAATCGTTTATGGAACATTAGATTACCTAACCGCATTTTTTATTATATTGCTCAAGGACAATTTGTAAAATTCAAAAATTCATTGAAGTATAGTGTAAGAAAGTTGAAAAACCACCATTTATAGGCTTTTTTCGTTTCAAGCCCAAAAATAACTTAAAAAGGCTTAACAAGCCAGGTTACTGTGAAAATGAAAAACAGTACCAAAAAAGAAACATTCCTGTCTTGAGTCGGAGATTTATAACAAAAACATCCAAGAAAAAACTAAAAAAATTGTTACATGTATGAGGAGGAAATACTATTGGGATCCAAGAAATTTTCCACATTGAATAAACAAAATAGTTCCAAATAGCAAGTCATCTATGTTAATTACCTGTGTCCCAAATCGTAAGTTTCAATCTTTTTCCACCTACTGTCAGCAGCTTGATCTTGAAATCCACACGTGGAAATGGTCATGGCAAGGACTTTAAGCTCAATATTTAATGAATTCAAATAAAAAACGAGTAAAGCCCATCAAAAGAAAAATAAAGTGCACATTGATTTTTCAGTTTATATCATTACCATGCTTCACATGAAAACTATATTAGCTAAATAAGCAAAAGGAAACTACATTTCTAAGCCAAATTGCTGCATGGAAGTTCAAAAAACGCAAATGGATAAAAAA
This sequence comes from Camellia sinensis, assembly GCF_055761805.1. Taxonomy (NCBI): domain Eukaryota; kingdom Viridiplantae; phylum Streptophyta; class Magnoliopsida; order Ericales; family Theaceae; genus Camellia; species Camellia sinensis. The sequence goes on along the minus strand of NC_138961.1, from coordinate 2,506,818 downwards.
ATTGTGAGGCATAGTGGATGTTCACTGCTGAGACTACTGATCCAATAAAAGGTAACATCTAGAGAATGCCGAGTATATCAAGGATGTCCTGCATATTCTATATCAGTAAAGTGCCCGTTAAGATAGCAAAGCCTTCCTATACAATTAGAAAGCATATTGCTACTGATACCAATGCTAAAGCCCCCTGAAATCTACTGTCCTACTTAATTCTGCAAATTAGCAAAATGCAACTCTGAGTGTGCATGAGCTCTGCATTGCTGATGCTGAACATCTAGATCATCCAAACTAAATCACCAAAATGGAATTTACAAATTGTAATAACATACTAAGTCGTATGAAGTATCTGCATGATATATGCCCCAACAATCATGTCAAGCGATAGAAATATGACATAAATTGATCTTTCCTTTCCATTCTTTTCGGTTCTTTTCTTTTCTTTTTAGGGGTTGCTCTTAACAACAATATTAATTCCATCTATCCCCCTAATCACCCATTCAAATATTTTGAAAGGTTGAGTTAAGCCCCCCCCCCCCCCCCCCAAAAAAAAAAAAAAACAAAAAAAAAAAAAAACTAATCTCTAAAAGAGTTTTCCTTTTGGTATTTTAATTGAAATAAATCAACAAACAAAGTCAAGAAAGTATGAATTATCCCAGTATGAGAAAAGAAACTTCTGATTCCCAAATGGACAATTCAAAGAGCACAAGTTTGAAATCATAAAGAAGCCAACGATGATCCTCAGCACCATCATGAAAAAATGCCTAAGACCCATTACACAGGCATGAGGTGTACTTCCATTATTAGCCAACCCAAAAACAGAGCAATCAAATTTGATTCCCCTATTTATGTCAATTAAATTCACCTTAAAACTACCAACATAGAAATTTGCAACTAAACCCACAAGCCTTCAATCAAATTTTCCAAATGTTCTATTTAAAATTGTTATAAACCCAGAATTTAAACCATGTTTATTGAAGAACCAACTACAAATATTCATAAACCAAGAAGAATCAAGTCCCACACACACCCATGTGTTTGTTTGTATATATGTGTGTATGGAGAGAGAAAGAGTGGGAAAGAGATGTACCAATGGTGGGAGAGAGATCTCCAAAATCAACAGAATAGATTATGCTAAAAGAGGCACCAAGGGGGTGCAAATCATATAAAAGAATAGACTAACATCTCAATTTTCAAAATTCACATTAAAAAATTCATTATGTAGTGCAATGAACAAGACAATATGAGGGAATGATTAAAATGATCTCCTATGATTTTTATCAAAAAAAAAAAAAAAGATCTTCTATGATGTGCCTAAACTCACCACTGACAAAAGGTTACTTATGCACATGTCCAGCTGCTAATTGCTCCACCTGTAAATTTCTTAGCTCCAATCCACCCAAGTGAAATACAGGAAAAATGAACCCCTGACGAACCTTCTATGAAATCAACAACTGATTTAGAATTAGAACCCATGTGGTGAGCCCTTCTACGCCCTGGATGTTTGAAGAATAAAGGTTAGTGAAGTGGTTTAAGAAATTATCTGCTCACAAAGTCAATAAAAACTGTATATAGCTCATAGTGGCAGTCCAGCAAGATCACTCAAAACTATGCCATAGTGTTTATTGATTACCAAGAATCACTAAATCTTGAATCACATTAACTTTCAATTCTAATGCAATAATAGTCAAGCCAGGCAATAAAAGGCAACGATATTTCATCGCTTGTCATTTTTCGAGTTACCAAAAAAAAAAAATTCAGATGTAAGAAAGCCATTCATCAGAGAATGAGAAAATAACATGCACCCGTTGTTCTCAGTCTCCATTCCTACAATTCGGCTACTTAAAACTTCAATTTGCCTTTGTTTTCATCAAATAAATCCCTACGCACTTATCCCGAAAAATAATCTTCCAAATTCTATTATACAATTTCACAAAGATAACATATGGCCACCTATATCACTGTTATTTGCCTGGGAATCAGATAGTAGGGTATATAATTGATTTCAATAAATCATGGTTATCCCCATTTCCAATCAATCTCAGTGTAGGCATGAAAACATCTCAACCATAAAGAAACACAATAGGCATCCCAACAACAAATATATGAATATCTCCCAACAAAAAAAATTCCAATAATAAGTGATGAGTGGTGAGGATCAATGCGGATACCTAAATTACTAACCAATGGAATTTTCTTATGGCAATTACCAGTTACGGTTAATGCTAATTTAGTACATTTTGCCCTATTATGAAATTTTTTATGGTTTAGACATATTGGCAAACACATGGTAGGCAAATTTTAAAGGGAACCAAATATGAATAAAACAAGAGCATGAATGTATGGCAGAAAACAGAATCAAATACTTCATTGAAGGTAGGATGAGACAGAGGAGAACATACCAGATTTTTTGGTTTGCTGCAGATCAGACAGAGGAGAACATACCGCTTGCCCAATCTGGAGGTCCAACCAATTCCCACAATCTGGAATCTGTATTATATCTACAGATTTTGGGGCAAAACCATAGCCACATCTTAGAGATCAATTTTACCTCTTCTCTTACAATCATGTGGAATACATACACATATCTGTGCAATTTCTTTCAGACAAGGTAGAAGGCAGAGAAGAGGCAACAGCCACATGTTGAAGCTAGAGTCTCCACTGCTTTCGTTTGTAGCACATTCAGAATAGAAACCATTGAGCCAGCAAACAGAGGTCAAGCGGTTCAATTTGTATGTTGCAAAGCGTTAGAAATGAAGCAAGCAGCAGCGTTAGGTTATAGATACTTTTTGTGTGACAAATTCATCAAAAACTCACCCAACACTTTTTTGATTACAATGTGCAATAAATTTTGGCACAACACTTTTTTCATGATTTCTTCTGCAGTTGCTTGAGAATAGGGAGCTGTTACAGTGTTCAACCCAATAAACCTATTTTTATAAATATACTTTTTAAAGCAATAACTATTTAAGAAAAGACAAATGCGATGAAAATATAAATAAAATACAAATTAATTTTTTCTCTATATTTTTCACCATGTTCTTTGTCTTTTGAATCTCTTTCCAAATCTATCTATGATTTAAACACAATCTTATATAATTATACTAGCGGTAACCCGTGCTATACACAGGCAAGTAACAAAATGTGGCTAAATATGTTAAAAATTAATAAATAAATACTATGATATTAATTTAGATAGGTATTGTCAGTAAAAATTATGTTAACTCCCAGTCAACAAGAATTACACAAAAGTTTTGACTAAACAATCAAACAATTGTGGAATTGATTTAAATGCTTCAAAAGAATAAGCAAATAAGCACTTCTTTGGAATAACTGAAAGTTATAAAGTAAATGAAACAAACAACAAGTAATTTTAAAAGTGAAACTACTGAAGTTTACAAAAATTTACAGAGTACCGTAATGAACTACTCCTATTTGGAAAGAGAAACTACTCCTAAATTATGCCAAGTCTAAAACTAGCTTTTTTATTGTTATTTGATGTCCTCTCTTGCTTCCTCCTTGAGCCTATTTATAGGCTTTTGTCCACATGATTTCCACTGCGCAACAATTGCTATAGGCAATTTCTTTACCCATTTGAGTCCATGTGTTCCCATCTTTTTAGCCACTTTCTTTTGCTCTTTCAAAAAGTATTTCCTTCTTTCTAGCCATTTCCTTAACTGCTCATTCCAACTCTCTTTTTCTACCCCCCACACACTTCAACTTGAAACCCAAGACTTGCCAAGATCACCACCAAACTTCTATCGACATACAACTTTAGAAATAGGTACAAACAACCTGCGTAACAATAATAATAATAATAATATAAATATATATCTCCATAACTTTATATTAAAAATAATCTAGGGTTCAAATCGACGGATCAAAATTCACAGGCCACAATTAATAAAATTAGATTTGGCCATAATTGACAAACCACAATCAATCAAACTAAATTTGGTCATAGTCGACAGGCCACAATCGACAGAAAAACAATTTATAGTTCGCTGCCCTTTTCTTTCTAAGGCAAGACTGATCTTCACAAGCACTGCTATACGTTCCCCATGAATTATTGACCCATATTGATAGGTCATCTTGCCATTTACAAGCACTAAATGTCTTTTGAAAATTGGCCCATCATTTAACTGCTTCTAATTGATCCACTGACTACCTTCAACACATGGCACATTCTTTGGCCCACGAAGTAAAACATCTTCAAGCTTCTTTGCCACATGTCATAAGCAACTTTTCACTCCCTGTCGACAAAAGAATTACAAAAAATGGGTGCAAACAAGTACTTAAATAATAGATTTGATTAATCTCAACTAAAAAGGAAAGGTAAGAATGACATTCTATAAATATAAGATAAAAATAAAAATAAATGAAGTTTGAATTTGAAGATAAACTATAAGAATATAGAAAGTGAAAATCAAATAAATCATAGAAAAAGAATAAATTTAATTAAAAATCAAGAGCAAGAGTGGACCCTATAAATATAAGATAAAGATTAAAAAAAAATCAAGTGTAAATTTAAAGATAAATTATAAGCATATAGAAAAAGAAACTTAAATAAATCCTAGAAAAATTGGGTAGAGAGAAATTTAGTAAATATCAAATGAAGATTGGAAAAAAAATCAAGTTGAAATTTAAAATTTCAAATATAAAATAAAATAAACTTGATAATAAAAAATAATAAATAAATAAATAAACTGATATAACTCTAATAATTGAAGAACTAGAGTGAATAGTAGTTTAAAAATTGAGTAAATTACAAATACACCCCTTGAGGTTTGCTTAAAATACGAATTGCCCTCTGTTGTTTGAAAAATTACAAATACCTCCCTGTCATATTTTTTTATTTAACAGAATTAATTGAAAAGCAAAATTTCTAACTGTTCACCTATACAATAATAAAATTATTTCAATTATTAATTGAAATAAAATTTTAATATTATTAAAACTGTTAATTAACTTGATGATTTATTAATAAAATGGCCTATTTGTTATGAAATTAGAAACCTTAGGGGGCATGATGTAACTTCTAAGACCACATGGGGTAATTTGTAATTTAAATAAATCTCAGGGGGTGTGTTTGTAATTTACCCTTAAAAATTAGATAAGAGTGAAATGCCACCTATAATTTTTTAAAATTTGTAAATAAAAATAAATAAAAAAATAAGAACTAAGGTAGTAAGTTAAAAATTATATAAGAGTTAAATGCCACCTATAATTTTTTAAAATTTAAGTTTTGCATGGTTAAAAAATAAGCATTTATGTAATCTTATTATAAAAATTTTAACTCTATTTTTTTGTCTACTATCTATAATTTTTAACAATTGTTGTATTCTAAAGCTATTTGTTTACAAAAAAAAAAAAAAAAAAATCAAGGATCACCTTTCTATTTTTTTTATTTTTTAAATTTGGTTTTGTTTTGTGTCTATAACCTATAAATTTCAACAACTTTTGTATTTTGAAGCTACTAAATAAATAAATAAATAAAAATAGCATCACTTTTTTTAAACATCTTACTTAATTTTATTTTTACTTTATGTTATATGATAATATAATCATTTATTTTAAATAAAAAGTCTTAAGCATAGAACGTGGATGGCATGAATATTTCTTTCGCAATGACACATGAATATAAAATTCTACAATGATACAAAAAAATTTCTTACCTGTGATTTTGGTCTAAATACATAAAACATATTTATTTAAATTAAGTTTTAAAATTTTGATTATTAATATGTAATGTGTTTATAATTTCAACACAAACATAGTTAAATAATAATTTTGTATATAAGAAATTAACCAAACTTTTATTGAAGTATCACATATTGAATCTAATATGTATACAAATTACATGACATTCACTAATGTAATTGAAATTAACTATTAAATAAGAATTAAGTAAAAAAACATGTATATTGAGTTTTTGTTCCTCGAATGGATCCCAATGACCCTGTCTACAATTAGTTTTCGTTATATAGACATATATAAAGAGTATTCTGAATTGAAAACAAAGTAGTTTATTTGTATATTTATTAGGAATTTTGAGATCCAATCTTGTGCTTCAAATGTTCCTTTGTACAGATGATTTTTTGCTGCAAAAGAGAAACTCAGCATTTAAAAACTTAATCTCACTTAATTAGTGAACTCACTACATATATGCAAATAAACTCATGAAGATCTCAAATAGAAAAATAAAAATGTACGCAAAAATATTGTAGAGTTACTACATAATTAAGTTTAGTTACATCTGGATTTAAATCGAGTGCCCTCCTTATATATTACAACAAAATCGAACACATAAATTAATATAATTGAAGAACAAAATATAATAAAAATAATAATTGAGATTGAACAAAAACTTCTTTCAAACTCGTGAATGTGTTCCAAATACTCTTTGTAACGTCCTCAAAATAATACATAAAACCTAACATTTATTGACATGCACAGACATAAGAGAATAAAGCATATTTCTATTTATCAGAGTATTCATTACAAAAGTATTACATGTTGACAACAAAAGTAAATACCCTACGGGCTTACAACTTTTCAAGCCAACACTTGGTTACAAAAGAAGAGAGTACTAGCTTAAATACACATTAAGCCTATGGCTTGAATTTACATGTAATACCAAAAGAGAACAACAAAAAGAACTATTAGTCCCAAACCTCCCAAGCTACGTCCTTGGAGGTGGCATATCACCTGGACCTGAAAATGATGTCCCATATAGGGTGAGCCACAGCCCAGTAGAGATATACTAAACCAAATATAAACAATGACTAAAACAATAACATTTGATAGATGGTTAACACTTATAAACCAATTAGATCACAATACAGTTCCATGACAATTATGTCCATGTTACATTTCCCTTTCCTTTACTTATCAAGTCTTCAATTCATAACATGGCTCAGAACCTGGCCAACAATTTAATGAGACTACGACTCATTTTAAAGTACTTCCTTTTTAAATGAGATAACAACTCATATCAAAACACTTCCATATTTCACAATAGATACACATATTTGTTGTATCAATGACATATTAAAACACTTCCATACTTCACAATAGATACACATATTTGTTGTATCAATGGAATCCATCCCCCATCTCCTCCCAAACCGTGGAGTACATCCCCTATCTCCTCCCACACATTACACATATTCCAAATATATAAACAATTATCATATACAAGGAAAATTCAATACACATAGTTGATGTATTATTCCAACCGTCATATTCAACGACATACTCAATGTGATTAGTTTCAGTTTTCCCTAATCAACATACAGTGTCTACAACAATCAAGACTATCCTCCACCGATAGCCCAAAGCAGTTATTTCTAAATAGGAAATAAATGCATTAAACAAATATAATATCAACATTTACGTAGGTGAGTGATAAATTAATCCAACTACACCATTCAATCTCATAACTTCCCGATTTCACAATTTCCAATTCAATTTAATATTCCCCCAAAGTAATTATACCAATTAATTTATCACATAACTAGGGCATTTTTCCCTAATCCACAATATCAACCCTAAGGTTCATTTTCATCAATAACACAACAATAATTTCATTTTTCAATGTCTTATCTACATATGGGTTTTATTATTTGAAAACCCCTCTTTTATAAATTACACAGCAACCCTAACTTTTCCCAAAATCACCCAACATCACCAACTAATCAAAATGGCCAAAATTTAAGACAAAACTCATAAGATGGAGTAGGGTATCCCTATCTCGAAATGAAGAGACCAAAGGAGAAGATGGTGAAAATCCAAAGTGCTCCAAATCCACAGATTTTCAAATTAAAACGTAGCCCAAACAACCCTCTATCTTTCTTGCAAAGAACTTAGGGTAAAAATACACTAAAAATAGATGAAACCCTAGAGAGAAGGCATATAGAGAGAGAGAGAGGACGGATCTAGGGTTTTGAAAGCAAAAGAGGATAAAAAGTGAAGTGTTTCCCGCTGCTGTCTACTGATATAACACAGGCTCGCTCGAGCGAAGGATTGGTCGCTCGAGCGACAAGACACAAGGAACCCTCGCTCGAGCGTAGAAAGCCTCGCTCGAGCCAACAATTCGAAGCTTCAGGTCTGCAACCCAGAAGCACGCTCGAGCAAAGAACTCCAAAACATAGTCCTCGCTCGCTTGAGCGAAGGAAAGCTCGCTCGAGCCAAGGATTGCAACTCTCAGGTCCAAAATCGGACGCAAGTGCAAGCCCGAGCGAAGGACTTCTCGCTCGAGCCACCAGATACAAAACTCAACTCTCGCTCGAGCAAAGGAAGCCTGGCTCGAGCGAAGGATCTAAAACACAGAGCTCGCTCGAGCGACAAAAGGCTCGCTCGAGCGAAGGACCAAAATTCTGGGCAGCAAACATTTGCTCCCAAACACAACCAACCTGTAACAATCCTGCCCAAAACATCCTATAACTCAAATACAAAGTATTGAAGGACGGAAACAATATATAAACCACAACCGACATCCACGGAACCAAGTCCGGATACAACAACCAAAGGAGGAAGAACCAGGATCGCTATACTCTTCTCAATTGGTATAATTTTTCTTAGAAAAAATGTATGAACTCCAACTGCATCGCAAAATATCATTCTTTGTTTTGGTCTTTTAGCCCTTCGTTACCATTGCTACTTTTTTCTTGTAGTTGTACAATTTTTTTTAAAAAAAAATGAATAATAAATTTGGAGGCATAAGCACATCTACTACATTATTATAATTTCCATAACTAACTTAGATTATGAAGAAAAAAAATTAAATACACCAAATAAACTAAAACTAAAACTAAAACAAACAAACAAATTTGCAAGAAAAAATAGAGCAAAAACCATAATATGAGATTTCAAAAATGTGTTTCTTTTCATATAAGAAAAATCTTGCATATAATTGGTTAAATCACCCGTTTAATTTCTCTACAGAGTTCCTTCTATTTACTAATATTTTTACTCAATTTCATATTGTCGTGGAAGTAAAGTTTTGAGATTTATAGTTTATTTTTATTTTATTTTTTTTTGAAATATCTTTGAGTAGGATATAAATTTGATGAAGGAATTTGAATTAGAGTCAAACTCATCTTTTATCTGTAAATATTTTGAAAATATCCTATCTATATGATATTATATATATCCATGCCATAAGAAATTAAAAAGTGAAATAAAATATATAAAAAAAGAGAAAAAAAAATAGGAAAATAGAATGAGAAAAGAATAAATGTGCCACTTAAGAAAAAGTTTAATGAGATGTTAGGATTGAGAATTTGGAAGAGACCACTACATTTGGTTATATATAGTACTAGTGGCAACCAGTGCTATGCATGGGAATGTATAATTTAAATAATTTATTATACTCATTTTTTTATTATAAAATAAAAAATTCTTATAAATTTAAAATATAATAGATATTTTGAATATGATAACTATCTAATACCTAAGTTCATACATTCATTTTTTCCATAAATTTGTCATTTGAAACATTGATTATAAAATTATCTTTATCCAAGTAGGTCATTTAGCAGCATGAACTATATTTCTATTGGACATTATTATAGCTTTAAAACAAATAATGTAAAAATGGGTACTATTACAAATTGTGTAAAAATGTAAAAATGAATACTGCCTAACCAATTGTGACATTGTTGATGGTTGAATGCAACTCGAATCTTAAATGCAGAATTTGAACAAAACTTTATACCCAATATACAAACACTAAAAAAACTGGATGGTATGTTAGAATATATAGCTCAAGTGTGAAGCATTTGAAAAATAAGATAGAAATGAAATTGGAGATCATTATCAGATAGAAATAAATTTGAAGATAATTATTAGATTAAAGATTAAAATAAATTAAAAAAGGGATCATATGAAAAATAAAATAAAAATAAAGTTGGAGTTAATGATAGGATTGGGGATAAAAAAAAAATTAAAAGGAAGAAATAAGAAATAAAGATAAATGAAGATACTGGAGAAGATTAAGCAAAATAAAAAATTAATAAACAGAGACAAGGAGTCTTAGATAATAAAAAAAATTAAAAGTAAAAAATTTAAAATAAAAACAATATTAAAAGAAAGAAATGTTTTTTATTGGAGAAAAATAAGGATGACGAAAAATTAAAAACATAACTTTGAGAGAGCGACATGTAAGAAATAGAATCTTAACTCTGATTAAGAATTGAGAATCGAGACTTTGAAAATTTTAGAGAACACACTATATTTGTTTATGTATATAGTATAGATATATACATAGGTAAAAAGATAGATATCATATCTAATTTGAAAAGTAAAGATCAAAGTAAAATAAACATCCTACAAAAAAAGAAGAGAGAAATGTGAGAATTCGGTTGCTGATAATCAAAATTTTAAAAAGATAAAGATATTTATGAGTGATTATGAATGAGTAGAAGATAATTTAATTTTGTTTGTTATATCAAAATAAAGGCATATATATTTTATTGAATAGTAGCAAATAAATTTACTTTTTTAATCAAATAAAATATATTTAATTTTTAAATTGCATGTTTGATGATGATTTTTTCAAAATAAAAAATACATTGATAGAAAATTTAAAATTGATGGTAGTCAATTGTTATCATCATAGCCTATAAAAAGAATTTTGGATAAAATCATGGGTAGCCAATAGAAAATCAACACTTGGCAACTTAAATTTTGTAAAAATTAAAAAAATGGAAGATTCAGAATAAAGTATTGGAATTCCACAAATCATATAGTTAGATATTTTAGTTAATTTTAAAATTTAAATATTAAATCCAATAAGATTATGCCATGTTTGTTAATTCAAAATTTAGATAATACACTAATAGATTTGAGCCACTTTTTTTCTTTTTAATATTGTAAAAAAAAAAGTTCAAAATTTTAAATTAGATATGTTTAGATAGAATTTAAAGATTTTAAAATTTTAAAATTAAATATTGTTAGGTGTACCAATCACTTTAAGCCAAATATATTTTTTATTTTTGCCAAAATTTTAAAATTGAGAAATTGTGTTTAAGGTTTTGAAGTTGTTGTGTGTGTGTGTACTTAATTGGGTGTATATTGGTTGTAGATGATCAAAAGAACTCTCATTTGAGAGAGTTTGAAGGAGCAAAGCTAAGATTAACTTTATGCAGAGCTAATCTTCTTGATTTCGAGAGTTTACGCGAATCCATTAATGGGTGTGATGGTATGATAGACATGAGATAAAATAAAATAAATTATATTAAATTCAAGATTTGATGAGTTTCGAATATGATTAAATTGAAGAATAAACACAAATCACAAATTAAAAAGCAAACAAGCCCAAATCATGCAAAATGTAATGATGAAGAAAATGAAAAGATGTGTATGAATTGAAAAATATTAGAAAAATATATATATACACACAAAAGTAATAGACACTGGAAATATACGTATAAGTAAGAAATAATATTATGAGCATAAAAATGGAGAAAATAAAAAGATGTGTAGATGAACTGAAAAATATTAGAAAATATATATGCACACAAGGTAACAAACACTGAAAAAATGCATATAAAGTAAGAAATAATATTACACTGACTTTGTAATGATTTTCACAGATCATCAAACTTGCAAAATATAATAATGGAGAGGATGAGTTATTTTGAGGAAAGATAGGTAAATGAGAGAATGATTGAATGTAATAATGGAGAAGATGAAAAGATATGTAGATAAACTAAAAAATATTAGCAAAAAGAAATATATATACACAAAAGTAATAAACGCTGAAAAAATGCATATAAAGTAAGAAATAATATTAGAAGCATAAAAATAAAGAAGATGAAAAGATGTGTAGATGAATTGAAAATACTGAGAACATAAATATATACACACAAAGTAACAAACACTAAAAAAATACATATAAAATAAGAAATAATATTACACCGATCTTGTAATGATTTTTCCAGATCATCAAACTTGCAAAATGTAACAATGGAGAAGATGAGTTATTCTGAGAAAATAAAAGATGGGTAGATGAGAGAATAATTGAATTTGACCGGAATAAACTAAATAGAGAAACATGTGTGTGGAAGTTGTAGGAGTCATGGGGGTTTTTTTTTTTTCATTTTTAAATTGAGATTGAGAGTGAGATAGATATTATTGTGGCTGATAAATATGGATGAATATTTTATTATTTTGAGATAAACATATTATGGACGATGGATATGGATCAATATTTTATTATTTTATATTTTATATAGGAAGAGAAAGTGAGAAGGCTTGAAGAGTGGGAAGGGATATGAACGGAAGTGCAACGTAATATTTGTTTTTCTTCAAAATTATGAGAATTTAGGATTCAAGTTTTAGAGCCTTTTACTTAACAACTACATTTGGTTTCTTTTTATTTTTTTTATTTTTCATTTTTAAATTGAGATTGAGAGTGGTATAGATATTATTGTGGCTGATAGATATGGATGAATATTTTATTATTTTGAGATAAACATATTGTGGGTGATGGATATGGATCAATATTTTATTATTTTATATTTTATATAGGAAGAGAGAGTGAGAAGGCTTAAAGAGTGGGAAGGGATATGAAGGGAAGTGCCACGTAATATTTATTTTTCTTCAAAATTATGAGAATTTAGGATTCAAGTTTTGGAGCCTTTTGACTTAACATAGAAAGAGAGAATGAGAAAGCTTGAAGAGTCAGAAGGGATATGAAGGGAAGTGCCACATAATATTTATTTTTCTTCAAAATTATGAGAATTTAGGATTCAAGTTTTGGAGCCTTTTGACTTAACAATTACATTTGGTTATATATATAGTATAGATAAATAGATAGATAGATAGACAGATAGTTATTGTATTAGTTTTATTTTTTGTACCTTGTTTTACAATTACCAACATTTGTTTTGAGAAAATTTATGATACACACCACTCTATCATAAATATATATATATATATATATATTAATATTAAAAAAATAACAAATTTTTGCAGTATTATTTTTTCCTTTTTTTTTTTTTTTTTTGAAGTTATACTTTATTCTTTGTGATAACTATATTTGTCACGCCCCGAAAATAATCCCACAAAACTATTACATCAACTCACTTCCAAGATGAGATATTAACCAGTTTCATTTACAAAATCTCAAATGTTTGCAAAAGTATTCTCACATGCCCTTATACATTTATTTACAACTAGTACATGAATCTATAACATGTAAAAGAAATCATTGAATCACACGAATAAGGCCCTCAAGGGCTTACAAGTTCCATGGCAATAGCCCGGTTACACATAATGGTCTCTCGGACCCGAACACAGTAGCCCTTGGCTTACAAAAAAAAATATCACAACAAAATAAGAGTTAAACTACTCTTCTCCAAAACATTTCCACGGCCTTAGCTTGGCGAGGTCACCACATCCTTACCTGCACCAATTCCCATAGGGGTGAGCATAAAGCCCAGTAGAAATTCCTCACAAAGTATATACAGTTATGCCAATTCCATCAACGTTAAAAAAAAAATGCATATGGAATGCCATGCAAGTGCCAATATTGAAGGAAAAATTTATTTCAATGCACTATTTCAAAATCATCATGTTCTCAATAATATTCAATGCAACATTTTAAAATCACCATGTTCTCAATAATATGTAGCAATCTCATCAATTTCAAACTTCCAATATTTAAATCAACAGGGGCGGTAAATACGACACTAGTAATCCCTAGGCTGGTGTCTGCAAGTAGTCTCTACGAGCACTACCAAACTGTCATTTTTACCGGTATTAACCGAAAAGCTCGACACCTATCCGCGCGGCTTTCGGGTCATTCACCCTGGACACTCAGGCCAACTTATCAAATTCATCTACACCTCCTATCCGGACTTACCAACGTATTTACCCCATACACATTTCCATTAGTTCTCATTACAATATAATCCTTCTCAAGTAAACATGATGAGAATGCAACAATGGTAATAATTCACTTCATAGACAATGGTGATATTAAATCAAATGGAAATGAGATGCAATAATTAATATTTCATAACACTTCTCTATTTTCAAAATGTCTTATCAACAACAATAAACAATGCCTTTCTCACTTTCACAAATACGTTTCTCATTTCGCAAAATAATCATGTGTCTTCAACACACCACCACAATTTCTCAACAATGATTCATCATGACCAACTCTTTCAACATGTCCAGCATGTCATCTTTCACTTTATTTTCCCATTTCATTAATATCAAACATTTTTACATCATCTATGGCACTCAACGACTTGCCATCTTATAACTCTACACAAATATACATTTATCAATGGACTTTAAAAGTGGACTTCCATTTTATACATACATCAAGAAATTGCTATTAGCAACTACATCATAAAATCAATGCTCATTCATCCTTCAATCACAAGAAAAGAAGAACTTCCATAGGCCTTTCTACTTTTTAAGAAAATCCCCAATTTCTAGGGTTTTTATTAAAAACAAAACTCCATAATTTTTTTAAGAAAATTCTATCAAAATCATCTCTCGTGAGTCTAATAGAGGAAAAACTCTCAAGAGTAGCAAATAGATTGAGATACAAGCCCATATTCAAAATCTCTACATATTGAACCACAACTTAAAACTCAATACAAAACTACAAGAGAAACCCCCATCAAAACATCTTTCTTAGATCAACAAGATGGTACCCTCAAAGATTGATCAATATTTTGAAAGTTTAAAGAAAAACCCCCTTTTTAAGAAAATCTCTACATTTTTGAAATCACAAAGTTAAAATCATCAAGACTAGAAGGAAACTCTTAAATCATCATTAAAGTAGCAAAACTTATATATATAACTCAAGAAATCCCTACCTCAAAGCTTGATGAAGAACAAGATGAGATAAAACCCTAGCTTTGAAAGATGAGAGAGAGCTTTGATTTTCTTCAACCCAAGTGAAGCCCTAGTTCTTGATCTCCAAGATCTAGAGAAAGAAGATGGAGATCTTGACCCAAGAATTTGCATAATCAAAGTGTTTGGATGTTTGGGGAAGTTTTCTAGAGAGAATGGGGAGAGAAATAGGGTTTAGAGTGAGAGTGATATGTGTAAAATGGGTGAGGCATTCGGACCAAAACGTTATAAGAAAACGGGCACGGACTACCCAGTTGGCCGCTCATGCGGCCTTCTCCACCACTCGAGCGCCCCACCTTGACCGCTCGTGCGGTCCATTTTCTCCGCTCGTGCGCTCTAGGTAGAATCGAATTTTCTGGGTGCCAAGCTTGACCACTCGTGTGGCCCCACCCACCGCTCGAGCGGCCCCTCTCCGCACGTGCGGCCTTGGGCCCGCACGTGCAGTCCTGGCCCAGCAGCTCAAACTTCCAACTTCGCTTCCGGCAACCCGAAATCACCCGCGCACCCTCTGGAACATCCGAAATTTAACAACAAATGAAAATACGAACCAAAAAATCATTCCCAGACATTTCAAATCCAACGTGGATAAAAGGAAACAAAGCGAAAAGGAAAAAGAAAAGGAGGAAAGGAAACGGTCGTCACAATATTTCTTTTTCTCTTCTATTGGTTTAGATATTTGATTTCTTTACCTTATCTTATTATTTTCCAATATTTATATATAAAGAAAGATTCATTTAACATTTTAAATCCTTAAAGTTAAATTTTAATAACAAAATTAATCTGGCTTTTCAATCAGCTACAACAAAGGGATATTTACAAAGAATTTTTTCTTAAAGAACGGATACTTAATTTAAATTTGTTGCCAATGATTTTTAATTTAATAAATGTATATGTACACCAAAAAAAAAAAAGAAGTAATTATAGCGATCCGGGTTTTTCCCCATCTTTTGTGGAATTCCGGACTCGAGTTTCGAGTTGTGTGTCGTTATACGTATCTTGTTTCCATCCTTTAATTTCTTATATTTGAGTTTTGGGATGTGTTGGGCAGGTTTATAACAGGTTGGTTGTGATTCGAAACATAGTGTTGCTACCCAGTTTTTGGTGTCTTCGCTCGAGCGAGGATTTTGTCACTCAAGCGAGCTCTGAGTTTGTGTCTCTTGGCTCGAGCGAGAACTCGTACGCTCGAGCGTGCATCTGTGTCTCTTTTGGACCTGAAGGTTGTGTTTCTTGGCTCGAGCGAGCGAGCTGTATGTTTTGTGTTTCTTCGCTCGAGCGTGCTTCTGGGTTGCAAACCTCGAGCGAGACTTTGTGCGCTCGAGCAAGGTTTCTTTGTGTCTGGTCGCTCGAGCGACCACTCCTTCGTTCGAGCGAGCCTCGCATATATCAGTTCGCAGCAGGGGTCTTCTTCTCCATTTTTTATTCTCTTTCTTTCTCTAAACCCTAGATCGGTGGCTCCTTCTCTCTCTACACACCTTCTCTCTACAAATACTCTTGATCTATAGCTCTTCTACCCTAGTCTCTTTGTAAGAAAGGTTGAGCATCGCGGGGGCTTCGTGTTGATCCGAAAAAGTTTGGGTTTCCTTGCTCTTTTTCAATACTCCGTCTATAGATAGACATGTGGTAGTTTTGTATTGCATGAAAATTATATCCATATTGGATTTCTTTGAAAATCATGTAAGGAAACCTAGGGTTGGTTATTGAGAATGAGTTTGTTATCATTGGTTGTTGTTTGGGCTAATTGGGGAGTAATCTAGCAAGATATAGTTGAAAGAAGAGAAAACCCTAATTTATATTGTGATTTTGGTAAACTAAAAGAGATTATGATTGAATAATGTTTGTAAATTACCATTGTTAATATGGGTTGTGTAAAAGTGTTAATGGCTAAGGAAATAACTATGGCATTGGGGTTATTTTGAAATGAACGTATTGAATTGGGATGGGTTGTGGCTTATTTACCCGTGGATTTGGTTTTGTGAAAATGAAAAGAATGGATTTGGTTTTGTGAAAATGGAAAGAATGGAATTAGTTTTGTGAAATGGGAAAAGTGTTTTGGAATAAGTGGTGAAATGTGTTGACCTGGAAAATTATGAAAGTTAATTTCGAAAATGGAAAATGAAATGATAACTCTATGTGAGTTTCGAAAAAAATAAATATGAGAGTTGAACTATTATATCTTGAGTGTTGAATACACACATTTGGGGGTTTTACCTTTAACTGTCGCACTAGTGTCGTTGTTGGGTTAAGATCTCTTGAGAGTTGAGTCTTTTTATTAGGTGTATTGAATACATGCATCTAGAGGTTTTGTCCTTGGTCATCGGTGGAAGATGACATTGTTGTGTTGAATTATTGTGTATGCATTACACTTGTGTTGGTTGAACATTAATGGATAGTTTATGTGTATGTATTACACTTGTTGGTTATGCTTGGTAGCGTTGAAATAATTGGTGTTATATACCGCACTTAGAATCAGAGGTACCATTACCTTCCAGCTAGCACCTGGAGAATTGGCCACGCTAAGAATCTGAGGTACCACACCCTTCCAGCTAGCACTTGGTAAAATGGAACAGAGGTACCATTCCCTTCCAACTAGTGTCTGGTAAATTGGAATATTGTCGTAGGTGTATCCTTACTTACCGTGCTTATAGCAGGTAGAGCAGAGTTTTTTATCATCATTGTCTCAGTGTATCTGAGTATGTTATGGGTTACGATGGTTACAGTTTTAAAAGGCCGAGTTGCCTCATTTGTTGATTTCATGCTTGTTGTTGCTTTGTTGTTTCCCTTTTTACTAAAGGTATGCATGTATAGATATGAATATGTTGGGAATAGACATAAATATTATTTCGTGATTTTGGAAAGTGTGAAGGAAATTGGGTATTTGTGAACATGTTTTTAAAAAAGGCAAATCTGTTATAAGTACGGAAATTGGGAAAAAAGTAATGGGCTTGGTGAAATTGTTTTTTCCAGAATTGTTATTGTCATGGAAGTTGGGAAAAAGGAGTAATAAAAAGAAAAGAAAGATGAATCGCCTTCAGTGTTGAATGCAATGGCTGATTTTGAGAAAAGTTCATGCCTATGTATATTTTTGTATAAACTGCCACATTACTATTCTAGCATGAAATTGAACATTCATGATCATAGCTATCTGTAAGTTGTTATTGTTAAGGACCATGTTGAGATCCCTACTGGACTATATGTTTATCCCACGTTGTTGAATCTTTTTCAGGTATTAATCACGATGTACTACAAGGTTTTGGATCTTCTTGTTTGTTGGCCACGGGGCCTCTTTTGTGTTGGTGGAATGCCATTTATGTAAAAGGGTTACACCCTTCTTCTTGTTATTTAAATGATGTAAGCCCACAGGCAGTTTATTTATTATGCTCATGTTGTATTTAATTTGCATTCAGATGAGAGAATTGTTATTTATTCCTACTCGTTGAACTAAAGAGTTTTCCGCATGTTATCTCTGATGATGAATTAAATTAATGATTTTGGTAATGATTACGAGTAATAAAAAGTGGGGCGTGATAGTAATATTTAAAAAAAATATTTTAAATTTGTAGCCAATGATTTCTAACATAATAAATGGATATGTAAAAAAAATGTAATATTTTAAAAAATATGCGTTTCATTTTTTGTAAAATATATAGTGAAATGTTTGACCCAATACGATTTTGACACTTGTAATATTAATTTTTTTAAAATTTTAATTTTTTTTAAATTAATAGACAAATTGGATAACAAGCTTGTTTTAGTGCAATTTGTCTTATCTTATGTTTAAAATAGATAATCAGAAATTATGAGTCAAAAGTATTTAAAAGTATTTATTTATAATTAGTTTTTTCTTTCAAGTTATTTAATATCATAAACTATAAGTAAAAATTATACCAAATATTTTGGTATATATTTTTAATTTTTTTTTAAAGTAAAAAATCAAAAAAGAAGAAAACAAAACTATAAGCCAATCCAATAAATTACACCAAATGGGAATGATATCATAGAAATTTTTAATTTTTTTTAGGATAAATTACACTTTAACCTCTTGTGTTTACCCAAAAAATACGGAGCCCCTTTGTTGTTTTATTTGTAACACTACAACCCCTAAACTTCATACCAAAATTCAATTTCAAACGGAACCGTTTGTTTCAACAAAGCGTGTGTTGCACGATCATAAAATCAAAATTTTCCCTCCTCAACCATACTGGATAATTCCTTAGCTTCTTCTTCTTCTTCCCAATTTTTGGAAAACCAAAAAAGTTGGTTCTCTCTCTAAAATGCTTCCCTCTCTCTCCCTAATTTCTCCATCTTTTCCTTTCATTTTTGTTTCATTATTCTTCTCAAATCTATGTTTATCATTTTCTTAACTCAAATAAAGTTAACTCATAAATTAAAATCAAGCTAGCCAAGCTCAACCAAAAAATTAAAGTTAATCACAAGATCACTTTTTCTCTTCCTTCTTTTCTCTTTTTTCTTCTACCAGCTCACAACATGTACCTCTTCTTTCAGCTAAAAGAATTAACCCAAAAAGATTTTTCAATTTCAATGCACATACCCACTACCTCTATTTTGTAGATCATAATTAAAATGTTTTTTCAAATTAAAGCCATGCACACACATACATATATATATATATACACACACACACACTATGTATAGGTAAATATGTATTATATATATATATATATATATATATATCATATATGTATAATTAAAACTACCCATCAATTCTTTCTTTGGCTACATTAGCAACAGTTTCTGTCATTTCCTTCTTTTCTTTTCATTTCTTTTTTTTTTTTGCATAGAAACTACCACGGTTACCCAGCCAAATTAGGCAAGAAAAATGACCCCACACAACCCACGAATATATAAATACATATATATATCTATATAACAATGGAAGGCTGATTTTGAATTCAAAATTGAAAATGTCTATGTGTCAAAATGTGGATCATTAGATTGTTTCAATCCAAGGGCTAAAAATGTCTCATTCTCATTTGTCCTGCAAGGACATTTCAATGGTTGAGATCAATGTTGTTATTCACTCTGGATGGTCCAGATTTAGCCTTTGCTCTTCCTCTCTCCTCTTTCATCTCTGTCAAATCCTCCCTCTTTCTCATTTCAGAGTAGGGATGGCAATTTAAAACCGGCCCGACGGGGACCCGACCCCCCGATCCAGAATGGGACGGTTTTTCCCCGAAAAAAACTCCCCACGGGCCGGGGATGGTATTAAAAAATAAATCCCCGATCATTTTCGGGCCGGGGACGGGGATAGATTTCCCAATCCCGGCCCCGGCCCGACTACTCCCCGTATATATCCCCGAATATATATACCGCATATATATGTGTTTAGGCTATTTTAAGACTCATTTCACTCCTCTCTCCCACTCACACTCTCTCTTCTCTAGGCCTATCTCTCCCTCTGCTGCGAATCTGCGATGCTCACGGCGATGGCGATGGCGTCGGCGTCGGCGTCGGCGATGGCGTCGGCGTCGGCGTCGGCGTCGGCGTCGGCGTTGGCCGCTCCTCCTCTCTCCCTCACGGCGTCACTTCTCCCTCTCTTCTCTCGGCCTCTCTCTCTCTCTCTGCTGCGATGCTCACGGCGATGGCGTCGGCCGTTCCTCCTCTCTCCCTCACGGCGTCACTCCTCGCTCACGGGGTGTGTTGTTGATCAAATCTGGGTGTGTTGTTAAATCTGTTGAATCTGAGTTTGTTGAATCTGTTATTAAATCAGATCTGTTATTAATCTGTTATTAAATCAGATCTGTTATTAAATCAGTTTGTTGAATCAGATTTGTTGTTGAATTTGTTGAATCTGTTATTAAATCTGAGTGTTGTGTTGTTAAATCCGTTGTTGTTCTGTTGTGTTGTTGAATCTATTGTTGAATTTGTTATTGAAGCTCTTTTCTTTTTTTTTTGGCCGGGGACTCTTCGGGGTCGGGGAAACCCGATCCCCGTTAGGGGGCAGGGGCGGGGGTGGTGACAGGTTCCCCGTCGGGGATCGGGGAAATTTTACCGTCGGGGATCGGGGACGGGGAGGGCGATCCCCGGCCCCGCCCCGCCCCGTTGCCATTCCTATTTTAGAGATATCCCTTCTCTCTCTTTCATATGCTATTCTCTCTCTCCCTCTCCTCTCGCAACGACACCGTCACTCACCAACTACCGACCACCTCTCCTCGCCTCTTGCTCTCCTCTCTTCTTTCGACCACCGACCACGAACTCTCTTCTCTCGCCCTCCTGATTCGCCTCTCTGAAAAACATAGTGAAAAACAGAGTGTTAGCATACACTAGATTGGTTCTCATTTCAGATTGGTTGTTGTTGTTCAGGTTTTTCGTCGATTGGTGTTGTGTTTGATAGTGTACATGCAAGGTCAGGGTTCAATGGAAGATCCAATGGTCGTCGATGCTGATGAATCGAAGAAAATGAACAGCAACCTAGAGAGCTTCTTCTTCTTCTTCACGGTCTATACATTGACCACAGAAGACAGAGAGGCTCGAGTTAATGCCTTACGCGTAGAGGTGGAGAGGTTTGAATGAGTGTGGTTTGAGCAATTCGGCGATTGCGTACTTGCTCGAAGAGACCACTCTTTCACTCTCAAAATTGGTCGATCAGATATATGAGAAGATGAGGGCGAGAGAGAGTGGCTCTGCTTCTGGGTTTTCCACCACTGTTGCTTCTGTGAAGAGCACTGTGCTTTTCATCTTGGCTTAATGGTCTGCACCTGCAGAAGACCTTGATATTCCCTTTAAGCTCAATCACTTCATTATAGAGCCGTTTCCGCTCAGAGCACTCTTCAAGGTACTTTTTCTTCAAATGTTCATGTTCAGTACCTAATGCGAAACAAAACAGACAATAAACTAATTAGGGTTGGGTTGAAGAAGTGGAAGAAGAAGAATAAAATTCATTTATATTTATTGGCAAAAGGAATATACTGAGGTCCTGAAGAGCACTGAAAACTTCAGAGCCAGGAAAAGAATTGGCAGTGATGCCGTTCAGACATGGATTAAGCTGTGCAACATTAAGACAAAACTTTACCTACCTGAGCTGTGCAACATTAAATGACCCAACAAAACAACAATGTAAGACTCCTAAATATACCAAAAACTAATCAAATTGGGTGGACAACCCAATAATACTTAGAGACAGTTCACTGCGGCACTCTATTTAGTCGATAATCAATATTGACACTTACTTTAGACTTTTTAAGTTTTATGCCAATTGTCAGTATAACAGCTAGCTGTGAAAGTCAGAAAGAGGAAAATGAACCTTAGAATGTCATAGGAAAAATAATTTTTCAAATTTCATAGCAAAAAATCATTTTACCTATATCCAATTTCACCAACAATCACAACCCAGAAATTCAAAGTTATATTGGATAAAAGAAGAGGTATTATACATCACTATTGTCAATAATGTGTTGGCTTGCTCTTCCAGTTGACTCTTGCAAGATCACCCAAGCCAGATGCACTCCTGATTTTTGTTGCAATTCTGTTACTGTCAACTAACCATGATTGCCTGCAAAGTTTACACAAAATAATTACAGTCACAATCATAAATTTTTTCTTTATAATATAAATGACAAAAGTAAACATTTATTATCTGCAAAATAGTTTCAAGATTGGATTCTTCAATACCACTTGCAAATACAAGGAGGCAGGAGCATAGAGATACAATGGGTAAAAACCAATTGCATTAACAAAAGTATAACAATGAAAAGTTGAGGCCTTAATCGTAAATCGTAATATAATTCTTTGCATTATTTTATTGTTATTAAGTTTGATTCAAGGTCCAGTCTTTCTCTGAAAAATTACACTAGATTCTAATGTTCTCAATAAAATATAAGCTTTCATGTATAGAAGTAGAGAAGTGTTAGTTTATCAAATGTATACATCAGATTCTATAATCAAAGCCAACACTTACTATCGAGTTGGCATTATAGGTATTAAAGAAAATGGAATAATATGTAGTCACTAACAATATTTGAGACAACTCTGCATGCTCCTTCTTTAAATTCTGAAACAAAATATAAAAATTAGAGACAACTACAAGAAATTTATAACCAAATATGTCATTGAAATCAATGTTTAAGAGTATAAATTTCAAGATTTACCTGAACTTGGTTGCTCAATTGTTCAAATTTCTGCAAAATTGGAAGAGTCTGCACTTCATCAGAACACATTTCTTGGGTTCCATGTCCATCCGAAACATCGCTATCCTCCATCAAAGCTGTATTTTCCCCAATAAATTCTATTTTTATTTATTTATTTATATATTTGTGTTTTCAATTCATGGCTATATTCAATCTTTGTCTTTCTTCAACCATTTGAAGCATTTGTTGGGTATATTTCCTCTTCATTGTTTCTTAATATTCAATGTCTACTATGTATCTGTAGTCTTTGGGAAACACTATGGTATACACTCCTTTTGAAGGTATCATATAAGCATTTGTTAAATCATTTCAGATTTGTGTCCTTTTAAAAACTTTCTAAGCTTCAGAGCATTTTTTTTTTCTTTTTGTTTCACTCAAACATGCAAATTAAAGCTGGACCATGCTGAGTCATTTCCACCAATTGAAAGCTTCATAGAATTCTTTTTGTTTTCTTTTTTTTCTTTTTACTTCACTCACAAAAAGAAAAACAGAGTGTTGGATTTGTTTATATAGATTTCAGATTTGTTTTATTTCTATGCTAGAGTTTGATTTGTGTTAAATTATTGAGTTTGATTTGGATTTGTTAAATCATTTCAGATTTGTGTCCTTCTAAAAACTTTCTAAGATTTTTTTTACAAAAAACAGAGCTTTTTTTTTTCTTTTTGTTTCACTCAAACATGCAAATTAAAGCTGGACCATGCTTTAGTCATTTCCACCAATTGAAAGCTTCATAGAATTATTTTTGTTTTCTTTTTTTTCTTTTTGCTTCACTCACAAAAAGAAAAACAAAGTGTTGGATTTGTTTATATAGATTTCAGATTTGTTTTGTTTCTACGCTACAGTTTGATTTGTTCTTCTTTTTTTTTTTTTGATTAATTCACATTTTCATCATCACTTTGTTTAATTTTAATTTTAAAATTAAAAAAAAAAAATTCAGAGGATTGCCCCACCGGACCAAAAACAAAGTGTCGGTCATATTATATAGATTTCATATTTGTTTTGTTTGTACTCAACAATCAGATTTGTTTTGTTTCTATGCTAGAGTCTGATTTGTGTTAAATCATTAAGTTTGAGCTTTAAGATTTTCTAAAAACTTTCTAAGATTTTCTATTTTGGGATCATAAATATTTTTTTTTTAATTTTGAAAATATTTGTTTGAGTTTTATTTTTGTCAAATTTAAAAATAAATAAATTCTAAAAATGAAATTAAATAGTGTGAGAGTATGGACCTGTTTCACATGGAATGGAATTACACAGTGAGTGTAATATTTATTTTTTGTTTGTTTCAATTTTGAAGACTTTTTTGAATCGGTATAAATATTTATTAGTCCATAAATTAGTAGTTTTTACCAAAAAAATTCTGTCATGTTTGGTTGGTGAGTAAGTGGAGGAAATAGTTCATAAATATTTTTCAGCCCCAAATTTTTATTTTATTTTATTTTTGTTGAGTTTCCTTTGGCTAATTATTAGTTTATGGTATCCTCTTTCTGTAATTTTGGGTTAGTTCAAAATAGAATTTTATCATTTTTTATTGTTATTGGATTAAATAGAATTAGTTTTTAGACCTGTGTTCTTTTGTCTAATCTTTTGTGATTTTATAGATTTGCTACCAAGTGACTTGCAAAAAATATTTGGCTGTCATATACGGTTAATTTTGTTTAAGGTTATTAAAAAAACATTAAAAAGATTTTTTTATGGTTGTTGATTAGCATTGCTAATTTTTTGTTTCTTGGTGTCTAATTAAATTCAAATTTCCAAATTCTATCATTTTTAATGTTATTTTTTTATATTTTCCTCTTTTAATTTTTTTTTTCTTCTTTTTATTCACTTAAGGATGGAATTTTTTATCAGAGATACATTTTGTTTCAATGATTTAGATTGTTCCATCCAAAATTCAACAGTTGAGATGCCTTTCATTTCCGCCCAAAATGCGCTCCAATTATCTACATTTGTTATAGAAAGACTCAAAGAATCTATAATTCTTTGAGGGCAATGAGTTTGCCACTTTACTGTTTAAATTTGTTTGTTTGTCTTCCATTTATTTTTATTTATATTTTCTTTTATTTTTGTTTATGAATTAAGATGTTTTATATGAGTGCATAGAAGTGGCACACAAAGTTGATTTCTGATTTCCCACAATACACACTGCCTAAGAAAGGCCATTATTGGACCATTTTTTTCTTTTTTGTCAACTTTGTTTAGTTGAATTTATTTGTTCTTTTTTATCAGAACTTTGTTTAGTTGAATTTGAACAAGCCAAAATTGCACTATATGTTTCTTAGAGAGCACATAACATTATTTAAAGTACAACTTTGTTTTTTGCACTGTTGGACATTGTCAACTTGGTTACCAATCACTCCGATTATATTCCTTTCTAATTTGAGACGAAGTTCAAATGAGACCAACCTCTTCAATTAGAACAAGAAAGTTTGATAACTTGGGTAAGAATAATAGTGATGCTATAAGAAATGAATAATTTTCTCCGAAATTATTTTGTGAATAAATTTTTCATGTACTACATAAAAGATTGGACATGAGAAGATTAATCCCAATATTATTTCCTCCGTGCCTTTAGGCACAGGCATACATTTTTTAATCCTGATGAGACTTTTGTCTATCTATCAAAATATGCACAATCAGATTTATTCAATCCAATGGTTGAAAATGTCTTACTCTCATTTGCCCTACTTGGACATTTCAATGGTTCAGATTTTTTTGGTGAATACCAATGCTTCAGATCAGTTTTACATTTAGTTTTTCGATTCTTACCCTCAGGATTAACTCAATTCACACAGACATCTTCTCTCACTCCCTCTCTTTGACTTTGATTTCAAAATTTGAAACTCCATTCTCTCTCACACATCTTCTTCCCACCACACATCTTCCTCTTTCTACCAAGCTTTGTCTCTTTAGAAGTTTAATCTCCGATGGTGATTTCCGAAATATAGCTCTGACGAAATATAGCACCACTGAGAGGGAGTGATTTCTACCATCTGCCTCAATCTCTACCTCCTCTCTCTCTACACAGCTCCAAGGTAGAAAGTTATACTCACTATTGTTTTTTTTGGAAGGTGTGAGAATCTAGGGTTTTTATTTGGGTTTTGGATTTTAATATGATAATAAATCTTTGCCTCATCTCCCTCTCCCTCTCCCTCTCACACTTCCCCTCTTTTATTTGGGTTTGTTTTTCTTTTTCTTTTTCCTTTTTCTTTTTTTTTTTTGTTATCAGCATAGAAATTTATCAGATGTAGTTATACAAAAATATTTCTATCCTGTTTGGTTGCTGAGAAAGTGGCAGCCAAAGTAAAGAAAATGAAATTTTGGTTATTGTCATTTTTGGGTTTGACTGAAAGGTCTAATATGAATATATTTTTATCAAAATTATTATTATTTTTTATTGGGTTTTGTACTCAAGAACAAGTGCTAATGTTCTGAATTGTAATTTTTCATAATTGACTTGGATTATTTGTTCGGGCACCATTAATCTATCTCTTTATGTTTTTTCTGCTCCATCTTTAAGCACCATTATGTGATCTGCTTCATAGGGTGCAACAACTTCAACGGCGACAATGGAGAAGATTAGGTTGTGGGTTGCTGGCTCTGTTTCAGTGTCTTGGTTTTGGTAGAGATGTTATCCCAAACAGGTATTTTAATTAGTTAGTTATGCCAGATATGTTGAAACCATAGGAAAAGTTGCTAGAAACTTTAATTAATTAGATTTGTAATTAATTATGCTGGATTTAATTAATTTGATTTGTAATTAGATTAATTAGTTTGTTTTATTGCTAAAATTATGATAAATTTGAACTATATCCTTTGGTACCTATTAATATTTGATTTTTTTTATTTATTATTATTATTATTATTATTATTATTATTATTATTATTATTATTATTATTATTATTAGCTGAAGTTATTTGTTGGTTATAGGGTGCTTGGTTTCCATTGGGAAACAAATTCCGTAGCAATTCGAGTTGACAATAATATTTGTGTGTGAGTTTTTTTTCCCCTTTTCTGTGTCTTGAGAATATTATAGCGTAGAAGAATAATATTTCTTTATATTTTCTTAGTATCTTTATCAAAAAAAATGACACAGATTTCATAAATTACAACTGTATTTTAATCCTAACATTATTTACATCGTGCCCTTAGGCACGGGCATACACTAATATATATATATTCAACAGCCATAGCAAAAAGGAAAGAAAAAAACTTAGAGAGAGGAGATAGTGGGTAGTGGCAAGAAGAAAGTGGGTAGTGGTGGGTGTTGGTTGAGTGGAGGAGATGGGATGAGGTTGGTAGGTGTTTGCAACTATGGATTGTTTGTTTGGGTCCAAATTCTAAAGACAAAAAGATTAGTGTTTGTTTGGGTTTTAAATTCTAGAGAGGAAGAGATGAGTATTTATTTGGGTTTAAATTCTAGAGAGAGATATGTATTTGATGATGGGATGAGAGGTGTGTGATTTGCCATGGGATGAGAAAGAAGAAAAAGAAGAGGAATACAAAAAATTTAAAGAAAAATGAGAGAATATTCAGATTTGAAATGACATTAAGAAGAAAATTAGATGAAGAAATGAGAGTAATTTATACTTTTTATAACTTCTGTTACATCCATCCAAAATTGCACTTTGATATGAAATTCAAGAGTTTAAGTGTTATAAATGAAACTATAAGGGAGCTCCGTATTTTTTGAGTAAATCACAAGAGGTTAAAGTGTAATTTATCCATTTTTTTTTATTATCATGACATGAATAACAGAGTAAAATATCTAAACATAACCCCTAAATTGTGCATGTTATAAGAAATTATAAGAAAGTCATGATTTTTTGCGATAAAAATTATAAATATTTATATTGTGTTATGTCACTTTGTGGGAAAGCTAGAATAATGAATATATGGTGTCCACCCTCAAGCTGCAAATGGAATAATTATGATATTTTTTTTGTCAAAAAAGTTATGATATTTTATAGTAAGAAAATTTATGACATTTTGTAATTTATATTATGAAATATTGTGAAAAAAAAGTTAAGAAAACCGTACACATGCTTTATAAAAATGTTATAAAATGTGAAGCTTAACTTAAGATTTTAGATAAAGCAGGAAATGAATGATTTTTTCTTATTTTTTATTCACTGATAGCACCTTGAGTTTTGAAATATAAACTATTCAAATAGGTTATTTATTCTAAATTGAGGGGGTTTTTTTTTTTCAATTAATTGAGTTGAGACCGAAATTTTTTACTCATAAATTTTAAGTGCTTAAAAGTCTTGGCGAAGATAATTTTTTTTTTTAACACAAAAAATTGAATATGTTCTAATAGATGTTTTATACTATTTTCAAATATATAAAAATTAAAAAATATATATTTTAACTTCTCAGAACTCTTATTCTTAAAACCTCATTTTTTAGTAATATATAAATGTATAAATTTTCTTACCTCCTTTGGATAACTTAGACATATACTATTTAAAAAAGAAAAATGCTTGGGAGCACTAATTAGTGCTCCCACTAATTAGGTGGCAGTGGGTCCCGCTATTAATGATGTGATGTTTTGGTCTTGGAGTTGTATTTTTATTTTTATTTTTTACTTTTTTAATACATTAGTGCTATTAGTGGTGATGTTTTTAGTGGGATGAATCATTGCTGTTTAAAAAAATAATTCATCTACATAATTTATCCCCCCTCCAAATCTTCCCGAATGACATGGCAAGCAACATTTGAAAAGTTGTCCAACATTCTAATGCTTTCTCAAAACTCTCCTTACATGCATTCTGTCTTCCCAACTCATTTGTGAGAATTGTTGGGGAGGAATTTCCCACAAATGAGATGGCAACTAAAATTTCAAAAGTTGATCCACACTCTAATTTCTTATTTTACTCTTATGTCTATTCTTTATCGCCTCCTATTTTTACAAAAAATAAAATAAAATAAAATAAATAAATAAAAACAAATAGCAATCAATAAAATCTCACATTTATTTTAAAAATAATGTCATATGCACTAATTAGTGCACTAACTAGTATACCAATTGATGATGTGACATAATTTAAGAGATTTTTGATATTTGTAATTTGTATAATAAATTAGGTCAATAATAATATCATAACTAGTGTGCTTTGTGCGCATCACACTCATTAGTAGTTCTTGAAAGTTCAAAATATGTAGCGTGCTCTACGCGATTCAAGATCCAAGACAAGACTTGGGTTCAACATGGATGAGATAAAAGTGAATTTTGCAAGCCCGTGTATTTGTCCCATGTGCTTGGTAAACAGAAAGATACAATAAAACAAGTATTTTATTTTTATTTTTAAAATTCAAGATCCAAACATAGTAAATATTAGTTTCTATTTTTTCAAAAAGTTAAATAGAAACTTATAAGAAATTCAAGTGTTTTTAAAAGAATAGCACTATAGAACAATAATGAGGCTAAGATGAATATTATAGACAACAGAAAATCCTAGTACTACAATAACTGGATGAACTAGAACAGGGAACAAAACACAAACACACACACACAATTTACAGTGTCGAGTAGTCAAGAGTTTATATTCGGACAATAAGGCAAAAAAGCAAAAGTAGTCTCGTTATGTGTACAGTGTAATAATCAAAATAATTAATGGCCCTGCTTGGAGCTGAGAATCTGTTAACGTGTTTGAAATAATTTCTACTTACAACTTATAAGGCAAAAATAACTTAAATAAGACTTAAAAATAATTTGTTATTGATAAGCCAGCCTATGAGAGGGATGCATTTACTTTCTACTCTCTAATTTTTAACTTACAGTTTGCAAGAAAATGCACAAAACAGGCTCAGTGAGACACCAATTATTCAAGAGACTACCTATGCAAAGGAATCAATGAGCATCAAATGCATTTCTAGGTAAAGCTAGGCAAACATGCGAAGCATTCAATATGTCATACACCATGATTTCAAGTTCAATTATGAAAGCAAAAAGAAAGAATTTGGCAAACCAACGGATGACAACTTTTATAACAAACAAGTTGAAGATACCAGCTTAAAATACCACAAGTTATCTAGATATAATATGAACTTGTTGGTCCTTCTGGCAAATTATGTAAAGCTTCAAGCATCATAAATTCAATAATGAACTACTATTAGATTTTTAGTCTAGTCACTAATACAATTATTGAATGTCTAACAAATCCTTGTTGGAACTCATATCTATAGGTGAGAAACCAAATTATAGTTGTAAAACACTAAAAATGCTAGTTCTACAAATATTCCTAATAAAGGTTGATACCTAGAAGATACAGTCCACAAAATGTCCTCGGATGACTTACAAGTGAAAAAAAGAACAAACAAACAAACAAAAACAATGGACAGAGTAAACCAGTCAAAGAAATGGAGTGATGATACAGAGTGACTGCACCACTTGAGCAACTGAAAGACAGGCCTGTCACACTAGAGAATTCGTATGAGCTCGTAGTCATGCCAATAAGACACTGTAAATTACATTCAGCAAACCCTACTATTATTTTCTTTGTTTTTTTTCCTTTTTCTTTTTGGACTCATCCATTTTCTGACAGAGCTAGTTTGTAGAGAGGTGGTAACAAAATGAGAGGCCTCAAACTCACTATACATGACACAGAAACTAGATCATCACAATTATGTATGTATTTATGAAGAATAAGGTCTAGAGAGAAACAGAAAACAGGATTTTTTTTTTTAGAGCAGGGAAGTAATTGGTGCGGATCAAAATAAAATCTCAAACCCATTTTATCAAACTGCATATTTAAAACCCGAAGCTCAAAGTTAAATAGGCAATTTTCTGCATTCAAAGTAAAGACAAAAGGTCCCACATATATAAAAATCCACTTATCCAAGCACATTTACAACCACTTACCATTAAAGCTGCAAGAAACTGCAAAAGCGCATTCAATAAAAACCTAGTTTCCTCCTACCATGATTCATGAATGAAGTCAAAGTTTCATCAAAATATCATAAAGGTCTGTCTTATTCAATTTAAGTAGAACAAAGGAAAACTCTATTCATACAGAAAATCCATACAAAGAAACAACACAAGAATGATGTGCCAATGCCATTTTTTTAAATAAAACTCATCTTCATGGGTGATTTGTTTTAAAAACAACGATCAACCTTGAGGCACATCACTCTGTATGGAAAAGTTTGTATGAGTTTTATGCCTGTATATCATTTCTCTAGAATAAAAGGACCTAATTTTCATGATCACACATACCTGTCAAAATTTCTTCATGGATATATGCCACAGACGACTGGCACAGCTGCCAAAATGAGCTGAACATTCCACAAGCTGTCCGGTACTTCACAAAGATTCCTGCAAAGACCAGTGTCAAAATCTTTAGACTTCGCAACATAATATTTCTAAACCATCCTCCTGGCAGCACACATATTTCCAGATTTGGCTGCAGCAAGCAACTCAAAAATTGCAGTGAAGAGAGGTAAGCAACAAGAAATAAAGATCAGCTTTCAGGTGTTCTAAGGAAAGTCACCCAGTGAGAAGATGAATTCAGTTCTATTTCATTCTGTTGCCCTTGATATTTATGTTTCAATGGGCTGACATGAAGTTCGGCGAGTCCATTTCTGATTGGGTTAGAGGTTATGTCAGTGAATTCAAGAGCCTTCAGAAACCTATGTGTAAATTTTAATTACAGAAACTGGGGAGGACAGAAATAACAGATGAAAATGTGTAATTGAAAGGCTTCTCACACAAATCAAGCCAATAAAATTTGCAGGTGAAGCAGCAAAACAACAATGACGATGGCAGCAATAAGAAGAAGAACAAACATTAGTAGTGTACATACATGCAGGCAAGGTAGAACAAGTTCAACCATAATAAATAGAAGCAGGAGACTGTTTAAGGATTATAAGCCATGGTGACCATGAAAAAGGCCATGGGAAAGCCATATCAAAAGTCATAAACAATTGCAAAAATGGTTTACAAGAAAAAAAGAAAAAAGCCGATTCAAGTATACCAGAAAGATGGGCTTTTAGAACAGGTGAGATGTTCGCATTGGGTTCACCAAATGCAACAATATTTGCAGATTTATACAATGCAGCAAAGTGAAGTTCAGAGGAGCCAAGCCTGTCAACTGAATGCATTTTTCAGAAGAACAGGTTCAACTTTTAACATGAACTCTGTCCATCTCCAGCAATGGGAAACGAATTTACAAACAATCCTGGCTTATCCTTCAAAACATTGTGAAAAGGGAGCATTCATCCCATTTTCTGAGGGAGCATTCATCCCTCTGTGTCAATGTTATCATCACCAGAAGGCATCTGTCTTGACTCTGACAGTGAAAGGCGCCTGGGCTTTGCTGAGCCTGCATCAACAAGCCCTTCTGAGGACAAAGCTAATGCACCAGCTCCAGAGGATGATCCCAACAAACGTCGAACAACTGGGGCATGAGGTGAAGATGACGCAGCGAGGTTGTATGTGAACACTCCCATAGGGTGATCAAATTTGCAACTTGGACCAAATTTGCAGATACCATAACGAGAATAAAAAATGCACGAGGGCTCACCCTGTAGAATATAAGAGAGGCTTACTCAACTTTAGTAAGTACTAATAAAAAACCTCCATTATGTAACAAATTATAGTCGTTCTTCAATGCATTTAGCTTACATTCGTATAGTCCATTTACGTTTACCATATCAACAACAATCCCACCCACCTTTCCCCAGCCACTTATTCACTATTTATTTGTCCTCTTACCAAGTCGTCCTGATTCCCTATCAACATCATAGGCTTTCATCTGTTTGCATACCTTTTAACTTGGCTTTAGCAAGGATCAAACAAAAAACAAGCTTCGGTGTGACTTTTGATTCTCTCTTTTGCTTTTTATTTTTGATTTTTTAATTTATATCCTGATTTGTAAAAATGATCAAAGCGCCTGAACTAAGAATACTTCAAAACTAAGATGAGAGAGTCAGAACCAGTTTGGAATCATTTTTATCTTTTATGTTTTTTGTTTTCATGTTTATGGGGAAAAATGAAAATTTTGAAAACACCCATCCTTTTGCATGTTTATGTGAAGCTAGTTTTCAGAAATTCAAAAAAAATAAAAACTTTAAAAAGTTGCCTAAAAATGAGGTTTTTAAAATAAAATTCCCAAAAACAGTTTGCCAAACAAGTTTTCCATGTCAGTTTTTGTCTTTTCTTTAAAAAACAAAAATGATACCAAACACGCCCTAAATGACTACTTGCTTAGCATGAGGTACTAAAAATGAATTAAGAGATCTGATTGAACAATGAGAATTAAACTCACTGGACGTAGTGGAAGGCCAATTGGACTCAAGATACAGTCTGGAGCGGGCAGTAGTCTTTCTCTGGGATGATGGAATCTACAAACTGCACCAAACTTGCAGTCTCCAGTCTTCATGTAAAACTGGCAATCAGGCTGGCCAGGTCTCTCAGGGAAAACATTCTCCCTCTGCAATGCATAATATCCTACAGGTACGGAACCAGAACGATATGGAGAAAGTGTTCCTTGAGATCCAGAATTTGCAGCTTCACTCTGGCGTGAAGTTCCATAAATTTGATTGTTTCCTGCTGTTTGCTGCTGGCTCTCGGAAGATGAAACTGAACTTGGATGACCCTGGAAAAGGAATCTCTCAGTAAGCAGAATTGCAGTTGGCAGAACTTTCAATCTTCAGAGAACATGTTTTTCCTTGACTCGCATTAAAAATTATAGCAGTTTCAATGAAAACATAATGAAATTCAGTTCCTTGCTTCTTGCACATCTAAGAAAAAGATTCAAGGGTTTCCAATAATCCAGTTTATGGGAATCCCATTTCATCTCACATTTTGCAAGTTAAATTGAATTTTATTTTTTGTCCAGCTTTCAAAGGCTATAGCAAATCTTGTCTATGATTATCTTAAAGGTTATTTGAAGTATCAGCAAAGGAAAAATTAGTCAAACATGCTCCTAGGGGCTATGTACTCAATGTAGACATCTCCATTGAATGGATAAGCTCAACATAACATATCATTCAATGAAAACAAAAAAGACCCACTTGAGTGAAAGGTAATCAACATTTAAATAAAAGTCAAATCAGCAATAAGAAAAGGAATTAACACAATCTTGCTTTTAGAAAAAAAGAAAATCTAATATGCTTCTTAAAATAGCTCAAGCATGACTGTGAAAGTGTTTCTACAGAAGAGCATTTTATTAGTGTCTAAGAGAAGTACCTTTCTTAAAAAAAAGAAGAAGAGAGAAGTACAGTATGACATTACCACCAACCACAACAAAAAGCCTTTTTTCTTTGTCAAGTTTTCTACCCTAATGGTTTACATTACAAGTAATCACAGCAGCAACTAGAAGTCATACTTTATTGAACTTCCTCCCGTGGAGACCCATGGATCTTATTGAAGGAAGCATTTTCCCTCAAAATTTCAATATAAACAAGCAGGCTCAATGAATGTTATCGCATCTCTGAAGACAAAGAACAAAAAGCTTACACTGTATGTGTAGCCTGGGACTGACATAACACCCTGAGGTAAAATCAGAGGAGCATAACTCGAAGGGCCTTGCCACCGTGGGCTGGGAATAAATGAAGCTCTTGATAAAGGCCAGTTTGTTATTCCTCCTGGATATGATTGCTGACCAGGAGTCGTTGGAGAATGAACTGTAGGATAAACAGGAGAACCACGCAGTGAGACCATCATATTAGATGGTTGAGGATGGTGGAATTTACAAGTGCTCCCAAACTTGCATTGCCCTGTCCTCAAGTAATATGCACACTCAGTTTCATTCTGCAAGCAATACAAAAAAATATAATAAAATAAAATAAGCACAGAACTTCATCCAACCTAAAAGGAAGTATGGAATTTAACATTGACCATGTCAGAAATGTGGGACACACTGATATGGCAGTATGGCCATGCCGTATCTATACACAAATTGGGTGCCAAAAACCTCAAAATAAATATTCAATCTTGGATCTCTCTACCAAAGATGCAATTAAATGGGTCTGACGTAGCATAAAGATGTCAGGACACTGTTTGAATTTCTATAAATACCTAGATGGGTGTATTTCTTTAGAAGAAAATATGAAAAAAAAAATAGTCTTCCGTATTCAGTATTGTAAATCAACAAACTATATATATGTTTGGCTGCTTTCTATTACTTATTAATATGATAAATTGATTCGCACATATAATTGATGTACTTGTCTTTAACAAGAACATGCATTATAGCTTGATGTATAAATTCTGAAGAATATGTGACCGTAGAATATTAGAAGCACACGTTGAATCTTTAGTTAATGAAATTATTGCTTCCTCAAATAAAATAACACAACAACAAAAAAAGGATTAGCTAATTGCCGTGTCCTTGTGAAGTCCATGTCCTACTTTCTGTCTCAGAATTCATAAATTTAGCATGAACAAATTAAATGGCTGTCTGTCATATCTGTGTTCATGCCATAGATCATCATCCAACCAATATATTACATTAGAAAGGAATAAGAAACGAACAAAAATAAAAGCATATATTTTGCCCCGTATGTGCAACAGATTGATGAACAGTTAGTATCAAATCATCAAATTAAATTTAGGGAAATGAGAGAAAGTAAACTAGTGAATGCAAACCGGGCGATGTGGATAGCCTAAAATATTTAGGGTAACTCTTCCAGCAATCCCAGCCTTGTCTCTAGGATGATGAAACTTGCATGTCGCTCCGAACTTGCAAGTTGCTGTCTTCAAGTAGTACTGGGGAGAAAGAAAGAAAAAAATAAACATAGAAGAAAACATTTTTAAAATGATGAACTGAGCTCCTAAGAAAATATAAGGGACGAGAAAATGTTGAGAATTATAACATGATGCTACACAATATTCAACCAATAGAAGCTGAATTCAAGCTCTAAACAGAATGCGTCAGGAACAATCACTGCACCTAAACTAATTCTTAGAGAAAACCATGTTAGTGTGAATACTAGCATTAGGTTGGCAATTTGATTACTTGTATGTGCAACCTTAGGTAACCCAAGTCACTACCATGAGGAAAGCACATTGGATTGGCTGCAACACCTTGGAAGCTTGAAGTGCTATAGGAGATCTTCACCGGCATCAAAGGAATGTTATGGAAGAACTTCATCAGTGTAAAGAAGGCTTTGGATGGGGTGGAGATCAAGATAGGATAGACAGTGCTCAATAAACCTATGTTTGTCAACTTGGTCAACCATGTTGAGGATTGCGGTCAACCATAGGATGGTTCAGAGAGCAGTCTGACAAAGACCCACAGGATGGTCAACCATCCCCTTGCATGTGGTCAACTACAGTAGAAATCCCAAGAGACCAAAAGGCCTTAGTACAGTATGGTTGACCATAGTGATTGATGGTCGACCATGGTTGGGTAAAATTAAAAAATATAGTCAT
This sequence comes from Camellia sinensis, assembly GCF_055761805.1. Taxonomy (NCBI): domain Eukaryota; kingdom Viridiplantae; phylum Streptophyta; class Magnoliopsida; order Ericales; family Theaceae; genus Camellia; species Camellia sinensis. Next base: position 2,470,421 of record NC_138961.1, on the reverse strand, counting down.
TAACTAGCCAATATAATATGCTATATAAATACCAAATGTGCCCATTTGGTAAGATTGATGAGAAATAGCTGAAGTGAGAAGTGAGAACTTATGCACTTTCTATACTTCTTAAATCACATCAGGATTCCATCCTTGTCTAAGTGAGAGGAAGCTTGAGGTATTTTTTTCTCTTCTAATTGTAATATTTTGGGTATACACTTGAGCTATCATACATACACTCATAGTCTCACAGAGTCAATAAGAGGCTTTCGGTCTCACACAATGACACTAAGAGGGTACTGGTAAGCTGCTTGTATATATGTTTGATTAGGATTGTGCTTGGTAGTTGTTGGTTTTGGGTTGAGCCAAGCCAAGAAAACCTTATTGCTTGTATTTCTTAGGCCTCATTTGGGAACCCTCCTTTTTAGCTAAAAATTCAAAAAGTTATTAAATTAGCCAAAAGGCCAACAACCCATACCAAAAAGTCAAAGATTCTCTTTTCTCTCTACTTTTCGCACATCTTTTCGTAAAAAGTCAAAAAGTCATCCCAAATATACTAGTTTTTTCTAGCTCATATTTTAGCCAGATAGCCAAAAAATTACTAAATTAGCATGTTCCCAAACGAGGCCTTAATGTAAGGTCACATTTGTTTTCCCGCACCAATGGTAGGACTGGACTAAGATTGATGTGAGTCCCATTCATAACATGTTTGGTTGTGAAAATAACAACCGGATTGATAATCCAATTGGATTCACAAACCCACTGACTAGCACAGCTGGTAGTGACATGGGATTGAGAAATGAGTCCCATGGGATTAGTGTTTCAAAAACTATTTGGACCTTAGCCCATGCTTTTTTGGTGGAGCACTGTTTAAAAGTGGTGGTGGTTATATTTATATTGTGGTTAATTTATGCCTTTTTTTCAAATAATTTATCTGTAAAAGAAATATTTAAAATTTTTAATAAATAAGCTTGTTTGGTTTCGTTTTTCTGAAAACAGTTTTCAAAAAATTCGACTTTCTTATTTTTCGTTTTTTTTACAGAATTTTTTTAATATTTTAAGCAATTTTTTAATTTTTAAATATACCTAACATAAATATACCTAAAAAGTAAAAAAATTGTGAAAAAAAACCTTTTAAAAATTCACTAAATACCAAAAATACAAGAATTCAGTACATTTTTTTGTATTTTTATGTATTTATTAAATTTTTTAAAATATTTTTTCACAAATTTTTTACTTTTTAGACACATCTAAGTAAGGTACATCTAAAAAAGTAAAAAAAATGTTTAAAATTTTAAAACTATTCATTAAAAACAAAAAAACACGAAAAACAAAAAATTCAGCTTTCAAAAAAATTAATCCAAAAAACTCAAACCAAACACAATGAATGATTTTTTTAATATATTTAGTGAATTTTTAAATAATTTTTATGCAAAATTTATATTTTTAAGTGTTTCTAAATTAAGTGAACTTAAAAAGTACAAGAAAAAAATAATTATAACATTAAAAAATGCTAAAAATTAAAAAATATTAATTATATATATTAATACTATCTCTAATATTACTAATTCGGTGGCTTACGAACAAACACTCATAATCCTACATCTCCAACCTAATACCACCATACTAATAATCTCCTCACTCAACCCCACCGTTTCTTAATCTTCTCCATCCTATGGAGCCAAAGAAACGAGCCAAAGGTTGTAGGTTGTTCTAGGGAAAACCTATTGCTATAAAGGGTTTGGGTTAACCTAGGAAAACCCATTTGACTTAGTAGAGAACGCTAACAAGGTAGGCCTGGAATGAACATGGGCACAAGGGTGTGCCAAATCACAATAAATCTTGATATGAACTTTAATGTATGTTTTGGATGGTTGAGATGAATGAATACATTAATCTTGATAGAATGATTGAAAGAGTATTATTAGGTTTATATTATGAATGAATGTGCCTTGATTGTAATACTTGGTGATTGACATTAAAAGAGGAAACTAAAAATTGCCATAGTTGAAAGATTGGCCTTGGAATATAAAAGGTAAACGGTTTGCAGTGACCAATCCAAAACAATTAACAAAGGCAATTAACAAGCAAAATTTGAGCGATAGGACTAAAGTGCGAGACACTACATAAACCAAACCAAAACACATCTATGTTCATTTTCAGATAGAACAAATACTGCAGCCAGCAAAAGTAACAGTTTGGTGTTCTGATACTAAAGAGAATAATTCATATGCAAAAAAACAGGGGGAAAATACAAGCCAGAAGTCTCCAATCTATAATTAATAACAGATGGCTGGTCAATATGTTTTCCCTGCTGGCCATAACACATCTGAGGACATTTTGTGATGGCTTGTTAAATGGACATTGATGAAGCACTAGGGTAGTGGATGGAATCTTGTAGGAAATAGGAAATATATTTTAATCTTACCTCCCTGCATAGTTGTTTTACGCAAGTACTGCCTCTCCAAATCTTAGTACTTTTAACCTCCCTAGGTTTTGATGGCAAAGAGTTAGTCAGTCAAATTCAGTGGTTGAGAAGAGGATGGAAAATGACATGATGGAATTTGAACCAAAGTGAACAAATATAGGAAATTATCACAATTTTGCACTAATATGCAGGTTTCCTATATACTATTGAGCTTTTTCTCTGAATTTTCTAGTCATAAGAACTTGATATTATTTGCACAATAAAGACTTTAGTCTAGTAAATTTATGAGCAGATGCCTAAGTTCCTAGTTAACATTTATGAGAAAGATAAATTTCTAATGATTTCACAGGATATTTGGACCAAATAATTGAACATTGAAGGGGTATCTGCTTGGTGGGTCGTTTGAATCGAATCTTTTCTCTGCCCTCTACAAGTTGTTGATGGTTCACAGTGGCTAGCCCTCTCTCATCCATGGACATATATTCAGGAGCAATATTCTCCCTTAATTGCATGATGCATCTCAATGTTGGAATTGCTTCTTGGGTGCAAACATAGCAGAGATAGCAACTAGAACAGTCCCATTAACTTATGGGTTGCTTCAACCCTAGTAAGTTCAACTGTTCAACCAAAAGGAGAACAAGAAAATAAAACATATCTGCAACACATTACATTGATTGCAACCACTCACGTAAAAAACAAATGAATTTTATATTAGCTACCAGACCAAAGAATCCATCAATCAAGACATCTAAACAATGTATAGATATATCTAAATCAACTAGGACAGTCTAGTTATCAAAAAATATCTGCCACTCAATACAAGAACCTAACAATTTCAAATATCAGATAAGGAGCTGCTCTTGAACGGTTCAAAACTGAGTTGGAGAGACATGGCCACAATGACAAACAGCTTTATCTAACAAAACTAACATATATCATATAATCCTACAGTCACAAAATCGTCCAATCAAATTATAATAATTCTTTCAACATGGTGCAAGAAATATCTCATGCCCTGCTCTAGAAACCATCCTACTATTAAATCCAATTGGACGTGACAATGGGTTAGTAAACCAGCAGAGATGAGTTTTAAACGACATATGGATTCTATGTAGTGGCTTTTTGTTGCAATAATAGACTGACCCAAAAAAAAAAATTAGGACACAACATACACCAAGTAGATCACCCCATTCACAGCTATTTTCCCTCAATGCAGCAGGGCTTCGAATATGACAAATGCCATAAAAGCATTGAGTCATTAATAGGGACGGTCCAATATCAGGGAGAAAACATAAGTGTTAGGATCTTAGTGCCAGTGATCAGCTATAGTCTTTCAGTAAAAAGAGTTCATATACCTAGACACAAATGTAGACCAGCCACTATCCATGTTAAAATGCATAGAAAAAAAAAATGCATCAAACAATAAACATATGCTCTGAACACATCTTAAAATCTGTTTAGCTCATGACATTATAACGTCACATCATTGTGTAGTTTGAGGATAAGATAACGTAGAATAATTTCTTATGGCATAATGTTACTATTCAAAGAAAGTAATATACTTTATCCTACAGTACATTTGGTACTTTAAAAAGTACATAACAAAACCACTGACATTTTTTTATTTTTTTATGGGAGAAAATGGAAGATCAATGCATACCTGACATTCAGGCTGTCCTATTCTTTCTGGGAACTCCCCCTTCATCCTTGAAGTGGCAATAGCCTGGAATTCAATAGAATCTGATTGAACAGTCAATTGGAAAGGAAAAAAAAAAATAGCAGTAATATATCAAGATAAATCTTGATGGCACATGAGACTAAAAAAAACAGAGTATATCCAAGTCATTCATTAGGATAAGACTATGCTTAGTTACTATTAACAACCCAAAAAAAAAAAAAAAAAAAAATCCATTGATTTATGAAATTTAAACTTTTTAACAATTCTATATATCTATGAAAAGCAAGTTAAGGCTTCATAAAATAAGACTAAAAGCATGCATATCACCGTGCAACAACAATTCAACTAAAAGTTGTGAGATTGTACAATGATAAAACAGAGATCTCAAAATATATATATATATATATCTAAAAACCTGGTCAACAATTTACAGAAACTATTTTAACTATGCATTAACAAATTCTAAATTCTAAAGTTTTCCAATCTATCAGTGGCTTTTACCAGTTTCCTATTAGGAGGATGGTTAAATCGGCATGCCGCACCAAATCTGCATAGGCCAGTTCTGATGTAATAAGAACAGTCCGGCTCTCCTTCACGCATAGGATAAGGTCCGGATTCCATTATTTCACTCGACCTCAAGTTCATTTGCCACAGTGTATCTGAAATATAATTAAGAGTAATCAGTTACGAACTTCAATCATGTGAACAACATAGTTCAAGTAACAAGCTTTGATTTATTATTAAAATAAAGAAAACTGCTACAAAAGCAAGTTCTTCTCACCACTTTTTCTTTTCCCACATAAATAAGAGTCGGCTCCATTTATATTCAGTAATGTCTCACTACCTTAAGTATGAGTAAGAAAATGTAGGTTCGTGTAATATTACTCTAGAATAAATATTCTAACTATGCAGTTCCTTTAATACAGTCTTGAAAAATATGCTACTTTGTACATTTGAAATGAAGCTGCCATTCTATTTCAAATAGGAACTCAGCTGGGGAAAGCAAAGGAGAAGAAAAATAGATATTAATACCACCATGGGTTCTTACAATTTACAAAAAAAATGAAAAATGACAAAAGAGGAAAATGAATGATTAAAAATATGAATAAAGGAAAGCCACTTTCAATCTTTTTCTTTCTTTTTTCTTTTTCACACTATTTCCAGAAGCCAAACTGAAACTGGCAAAAATTCATTGTTACCTAAATGACAACTAAAAGGACAAAATGATAACAACAATACGATACAAGCCATCAATATAACAATGATGCCAAACAAACAGAGAACAAAGAAAACATGAACAGATCAATGAACCCATGACTCATGCTTCCCTAAATCTTCGAAATTACCAATGCAACATCATTTATCTCTCTCTCTCTCTCTCTCTCGTGTGTGTGTGTGCAATTTTTTTGTGGAAAAAAACAAAAAGGTATTTCCAATACATAAGAAAGCTAGAATTTTGAAACAGGAATCAATCATTATCAAAACAAAAGTTAAATAATAAAAAAATAGAAAGGAATAGAAAAGCAATATTTGGATGCAAAAGCATTGGAATAAAAGACAGCTGAATACAAATTCGTTTGAACTTAAATCAAAACAGTAATATCGAAAACATCCAAACGCGATCAGATTCTTCAGTGATCAATCCCAAATTAACCAGCAAGAAGAGAGAGAGAGAGAGAGAGAGAGAGAGAGAGAGAGAGACGAATTCAAAGCTGAAAAAGGTCGTAAACTGAATTGCAGTCCTACATTTGAACCTGACCTTCATCCAAAGGCGGAGACAAGGAAGAAGGAGCGTCGGTGACAGCGGCTTGGGACATCGGAATTCCGGCGTCGAATTCCATGAGAGAGAAACCTCCATAATCTCACCAATCTCCCATCACCGCCATCTCCACCTCCGCCGCCGGAACTCGCATCACCGACCTCGTTCTTCTTCTGCACCGAATTCAAGCCTCGTCGCCGATGATAATGAAATGCAGTGAGAGAGAGAGAAAGAGAGAGAGGTGGAAACGTTCTCTCCTCTCCACAAACGAAGAGGGACGGAGAATAAAAACCAACCACCCAACACACACACACACACCCACACACGCACACAAGTCATCTGTTGCTTTTTTTCACCCGCGTTTGAGGCGAGCAAGGATCCTCTAGAGTGATTTTTTCTTAAAGTTTTCTAAAGTGTTACATTGTGTGGTTGAGATTTAATGGCAAGTCATATCAATTTTTTTGATGTAACTTGCCAGTAAATTTCAACCACACAATATAGCACTCTAGAAAACTTTAGGAAAATTTCACTCTAGAGAATCCTTGGTGGTTTGAGGCAACAACGGCTAAAATTATTCCACCCTCCAATCCCCAAACACTAGTCTATACCCTATTATAAAATGGGTAAATTAGATTATCTCGTTTTATGTTTACTATTTTTTCACTCTAATCCTTTTAAATTTATTTTTTCCATATTCATCTTTTATGTTTTAAATTTTTTTAATTTATTTCAAAACTTAATTTTGTTTAGAATTAAACAAAAAATAATACTTTGATAGTCATATAGTATAAAAATATTTTATTATGTATAATTCACACATCTTATATAAATCCAAACTCTAATATAATAAAATACCTTTTATATTATGTGATAATGTAATATTTTTTTATCTAATTTTGAATAAAAGTTAATTTAAGAATAAATTTTTAAAAAAAAAAACTTGACACATGTAACTCTAAAATAGAAAAAAAAATTAAAGGCCAAAGTAAAAATATGATAAAACATAAAAAAAAAACAAAAATATAATTTACTTTACAAAATAATGAATCTTATCATCTCTACCAATTACAACACTGGTGAGGATCACTCATACAAAAATTGAGAACTGGGCTTGTTTTGAAAAATATAAAACCTTATTTTTTTTAATTTTTGATTTATTTTTACAAAATATATATAAAAAAATAAAGAGGTAATGTAAAAAAAAAAATTAAAAAGTTTTAAAAAAAAATGACTTAACCGTGGTTGCCCAAGCAAGCCTTATTACTCTTCCACTCGCTTCCGTACTTGTAGTGCGACCCACTCGCTCTCAACGCCGAACACGTGCTCACGTTATCAGTCTTGGTTAAATTATAACTAACCCGTGCTACGCGCGGAATAATTATACATATTTATATTTATTTTAGATTTTTTTTAATATATAAATTATATTTTTTAAGATTTTTTATAAAAATAATTTAATAATTTTATCACTAATCATAGTATATGGAAAAAATTAAAAAGTATACTGCAGTAACTGTAGACGGATTGTATCTATAATTATTTGTATGAGGGGATTTTAAATGATGATCAAAAATTTTGACCAAATCAATAATGCAGGCATGTGGAAAGACATGTGAATTGAAAAAAATTAATAAATGCTAATCAGGAAATTTTGACCAAATCAATAAATCCTGAATTTTTTTTTTTTAATAAGAAATTTAGAAAATTCAGATTAGGATATTGAAACTCCCCCAGGCCTTAAGGTTAAAAATTCCATTTTGCTTAATATATAGTACTAGCATGTCACCCGTGCTATGCACGGATTGTGTTTACAATTATCTATATATGTGAATTGTGATTTTTAAATATTTTTTTTTTTTAAATGTCTTCTTTTTTTCCTTTTTTATATTATATTAAAGTTTAATATTTTGATAATAATCTTATGGGTTGGACTTTTCAAAAAATTAAATGTCTTTTTTTTTAATTATATTATATTAATATTTAATATTTTGATAATAATCATATGTGTTGGACTTTTTAAAAAAAAAATTATGCTTGTTCTTAATGCGTTAAAGTGTTATTATGAGGGATAATAATCATATGTGTTGGGACTTTTCAAGGAATTCATGTGTTGGATTTCAAAAAAAAAAAATTTATGCTTGTTCTTAATGCATTAAAGTGTTATTATGAGAGTAAGACTTGGGAGTTGGGAGAAGTTAATAAATGCTAAGATTTTTTTTTTAAATCCAAAAATCAAGAAATTTAGATTAGGAGATTGGAGCTCCCACAAGACTTGGGGTTAAAAACCTTTTTTTACTTAATATATAGCATAGATAGATAGATAGATATTTTCAAATGCCCTCGGTTTAAATTTGACAAATAATAAATATTTTTTTATTAAAAAAATTTATTTAACATAATTAATTAAAAAATAAAATTCTTAATTGCTCTCTTATATAATAATAAAATTATTTGAATTATTAATTAAAATAAATTTCTAACATCATTAAAATTATTAATTAATTTAATGATTTATTAATAAAATAAATAATTTATTGTGAAATTATAAACTTCAAAAAATGAGATGTAATTTTCAAACCACATCAAACAAATCATGTTTTAAAAAAGTCTTAGAGATGTATTTATAATTTATCTTTTTTATTCAAATTTTATTTTAGTTCAGAATTTTAATTATGAATAATTACACCACAGTTGGTATTAGGGGAATATATATATATATTCATAAAAAAATTTACAATTTTAATTATTAATATTTATAAAAGTTCACACTAATTTTTAATTATTTTTTCAAAACTCCATTGATGAGGATAAGACTTGGGGGTTGAGAGAAGTTAATAAATGTTAAGTTTTTTTTTAAATAAAAAAAATCAAAAAATTTATATTGAAAGATTGGAGCTCCCACAAGGCTTGGGGGTTAAAAATCCCATTTTGCTTAATATATAGTATAGATTGTAAATATATTAAGGAAAATGGGGTTTCTAAACCCCAAGCCTTATGGGAGCTCCAATCTCTCAATCTTAATTTTCTAAATTTTTTATTTAAAAAAAAAAACTCAGCATTTATTGATTTGGTCAAAATCTCCTAATCAACATTTATTAACTTTTTCCAATCCACATGCCTGCATTTATTAATTGGGATTTTTGGTGAGAACCCCCTTCCATGAGGCCTATTTTGTCTCAAGCCCACGGATGAAAACAATGGCCCCAAAAGCCCTCAATTAAAAAAATAGCATGAATTGACCGAAATGTCCATCCATATATAAGGGTGGAAATATGAAACAATTACACCGTTTCTCTCCCTTCCCTCTGTTTCATCGATTGAAAACCCTCGTCTCCTCTGAATATCATCGTTTGAAATCCCTAGCAACGATTGTAACCCTTCTCTAAGTCTCATTACTCTGGCTCTCTGGAGCTACTTCGTTACAGTTTCGTCGATTGAAACCCTAGCAAGGTTACAGGTTCGTCGCTTGGTTCATCGCTTGGCATTACGCCTTACTCTCTCTCTTGGACACACATTTTACAGGTGATTTTTTCCTCTTTCTGCTAGGTTTTCCATATTATGAAGTCTACGTGGGTTTGTTTTCATATTGGGAGTGGTGTATGAGATTACGTTGGGTGAGTAGAATTTGGGATTTTTGGTTGGACTAAGGATCATCTGTTCTACAAATTTTATGATTATCTTAGAATACTTTATATTACTAAATCATGTGAGAATGTTAAGGTTTAAAAATTTTGAACAGAGTAAAATTTTACTTTAACTCTAGCCTTTCCTCATTACGTTTTGATTTTTGTAGTGTTTTGCTCCTGCAATTTCAATGCTTTGAAATTCACTTGCTTCATGAATTTTTCAGAGTAAAATTTTACTTACAACCAGAGTAAAATTTTACTTATAATGAGAGTAAAATTTTACTTGCAATCAGAGTAAAATTTTACTTTAAATCTAGCATTTGTTCATTACGCTTTGATTTATCATTTTGGGAGTGGTGTATGAGATTACGTTGGGTGAGTAGACTTTGGGATTTTTGGTTGGACTAAGGATCATCTGTTCTAAAAATTTTATCATTATCTTAGAATACTTTATATTACTAAATCATGTGAGAATGTTAAGGTTTAAAAATTTTGAACAGGGTAAAATTTTACTTTAACTCTAGCCTTTCCTCATTACATTTTGATTTTTGTAGTGTTTTGCTCCTGTAATTTCAATGCTTTGAAATTCACTTGCTTCATGAATTTTTCAGAATAAAATTTTACTTCCAACCAGAGTAAAATTTTACTTATAATGAGAGTAAAATTTTACTTCCAATCAGAGTAAAATTTTACTTTAAATCTAGCATTTGTTCATTACGCTTTGATTTATGTAGTGTTTTGGTCCTGCCATTTCAATGCTTTCAAATTCACTTACTTATAATGAGAGTAAAATTTTAATTATTACAGAGCAAAATTTTACTTTAACTCTAGCCTTTGCTCATTGCCCTTTGATTTCTGTAGTGTTTTGGTCCTGGCATTTCAATGCTTTCAAATTCACTTGCTTATAATGAGAGTATATTTTACTTATTACAGAGTAAAATTTTACTTTAACTCTAGCCTTTACTCATTACGCTTTGATTTCTGAAGTGTTTTGGTCCTGGCATTTCAATGCTTTCAAATTCACTTATTTATAATGAGAGTAGAATTTTACTTAATACAGAGTAAAATTTTAATTTAACGCTAGCCTTTGCTCATTACGCTTTTGATTTCTGTATTGTTTTGGTCCTGCAATTTCAATGCTTTCAAATTGACTTGCTTCATGAATTTTTCAGAGTAAAATTTTACTTCCAATCAGAGTAAAATTTTACATCCAATCAGAGTAAAAATTTTCTTTCAGTAAAAGTAAAGTTTTACTTTCATATTCACTTGTTTATAATGAGTAAAATTTTACTTATTACAGAGTAAAATTTTACTCTAACTTTAGCCTTTGCTCATTACGCTTTGATTTCTGTAGTGTTTTGGTCCTGCAATTTCAATGCTTTCAAATTCACTTGCTTCATAAATTTTTCAGAGTAAAATTTTACTTCCAATCAGAGTAAAATTTTACTTTCAATAAAATCAAAGTTTTACTTTCAGATTCACTTGTTTATAATGAGAGTAAAATTTTACTTTAACTCTAGCATTTGCTCATTACGCTTTGATTTCTGTAGTGTTTTGGTCCTGCAATTTCAATGCTTTCGAATGCACTTGCTTCATGAATTTTTCAGAGTAAAATTTTACTTCCAATCAGAGTAAAATTTTACTTTCAATAAAAGTAAAGTTTTACTGCCAAACAGAGTAAAATTTTACTGTCTCATTACAATGCTTGTGCATTTTGTTTAGTGTTTATTTGTTTTGTCACATTGTTGTTTATAGTAAAATGTTACACTGTTGATATAGGGAAACTTTTTAGTATTTGAAAATGGTTGTTAGAAGAAGCAAATGTGGTGATGATGATGATGATGATGATTTTGAAGTTCCACCAACGGTTATACAAAAGAAGAAAGTCCCTAAAAAAAAGAGCAAAAGTAGTGAAGAAAGTCCTTCAAAGTTGAATATTGTACATGGAGTACGGGAGAAGGAGAACTATATGAAACAATATAGGTCAAATATTGTTTCATTGATAAACATAATGCAAGACACGAGGTTCACTAAAAGACACATCACTGCCCTTGAGAGAACACCTTTTGGGATGTTGTTTAAATGTTTTTGGAAGAAAGATGATGTGGTGTTAAAGAAGTTCAAGAAAGTTGATGATAATGTCATGGATGTGATCAAATCTTATGACTTTCATGCAAAGGGATTTAAGCTTGGGGGAAAAACATGTGACATACGGGATAGTGATGTTACTTTGATTTTTGGGATAAAATCGGGAATGAAAAAAGTAGATGTGTCATATGGGAAGAAACAAGAATCACCTTTTGTGCAGAAAAGGTTTCGTAATATGTCAAGAATATCTGTAAAGAGTTTGCGAGAGGCATTAGGAGATGCGTTGGAAGGCACAACGAGAGTTGATGTTGAGGATGTTGCACGAATAATGTGTCTATTTGTTGTGGCGACTTTGCTATTACCAACAACTGGTCTAACAGTTGGATGGGCCTTTGTCGCCCTTGTAGAAGATTTGGAAATGATGAATTCGTATGCATGGTCGACTGCAGTTGCATCCACGTTGACGACGTCAATCCATTCTTCATTAGGAAGTCCTGAAAATGTCACTGGATGTGTACTTCTTCTTTTGGTAAGTAAATTGAACTACTTTAAATATTATGCAATGTATCTTTAGAGAATTAACTAATTTTGATTTTTTATTTTATAGTACTGGTTATACAAGCATACTACCCTCATTCAACCTCAAGGAAAAAATTTGTGTCCAAGGCTCCTTCGATGGGACTTATCAACATTGAGGAAAAAGCTAATGAAGAGGTCATTACAAACACTAAAGCCCGAAGAGGTATCATCTTTCCAAACTCAGCCTTACTGGTTCACTTTGTTTAAAATTATACGTACATAATTAAATCTTACTCTTGAACAGAGTAAAAGTTTACTTACAGTCAGAGTAAACTTTTACTTTGAAACATAGTAAAATTTTACTTACTCTTGAACTGAGTAAAATTTTACTTACAATCAGAGTAAACTTTTACTTTGAAACATAGTAAAATTTTACTTACTCTTAAACTGAGTAAAATTTTACTTACAATCAGAGTAAACTTTTACTTTGAAACAGAGTAAAATTTTACTTTTACTCTTGAAGAGAGTAAAAGTTTACTTTAAATCAGAGTAAAAGTTTACTTACAATCAGAGTAAACTTTTACTTGAAATCAGAGTAAACTTTTACTTGCAGTCAGAGTAAAATTTTACTTACAGTCAGAGTAAAATTTTACTTACTCTTGAACAGAGTAAATGTTTACTTTAAATCAGAATAAATGTTTACTTTAAATCAGAGTAAACTTTTACTTACCGTCAGAGTAAACTTTTACTTACTCTTGAACAGAGTAAATGTCTACTTAAAATTAGAGTAAAAGTTTACTTACAATCAGAGTAAACTTTTACTTTGAAACAGAGTAAAATTTTACTCTAGTGGTTAAAGTTTGCTTAATTACTGGCTTCTTTTCTTTTTCTATTTTTCAAATGCAGGTAAATCACAATGAACTGAAGACCATTTCCAGAGAAGAAATGGCCCTCATTTGCAATAATGATGAAGAAGATGCATTAGAAATAGAGGAAAATTTGGAGACTGAAGAAGATGCATTGGACATGGAGAAAAATTTGGAGACTAAAGAAGATGCATTGGACATAGAGGAAAATTTGGAGACTGAAGAAGATGAAGATGATGTAGCTGAAGCTTTAGGAGATGATCAACCTTTGAAGGACTTCATTGATCTTCAAAAGGAAAACAAAAGGCTGAAAAGTGAGAATATGGCGTTGGTTGAAGAACTGAAGAAAATGAGGGAAACAATGCAAAAAATAGAAGAGGATCAAGAGGCAAAAACAAAAGAAACGATGGAAAAGATGAGCAACACAGAGAAAGAAATGGAGAAACTGAGAAAGGAGATTGAAGTACTCGAATCTGAAAATAAACAGTTGGTTGAACAGATTGAAGAAAATGCAGTTCATGCGGCTACCCAAGGTTTTGCTTCTAAAGAAATGCCACATGCCGAAGGAGTAGAACAAGAGCAAAACATTGGGATTCAAAGTACATTGAAAGAATCACCTATAGTCGTAGAGCCATTGCAAACATCCATGGTCAGGAAAATCAAAATCAAGGCGAGGAAGAAAAAAGAGATGTTTGATTTTGAATGTGAGCCAAGAGAGGCAAAGAAAAAAAAGACCACAAAACAAGCAATTGAAGTGATGTCAAAAGAAGTGATTTGTGTTGACAACTTGTCTCTAAGCCAAGCAAAGCCAGTTGAAAGGGTTTTGTTTTCAGATAAGGCTGCAATATCCAAATTGCTTGATGAGAATGATAAGTGTCTACTGAACAAGATTTACAATTTGGAAACCACAGAGTAAGACCATTTTAAATTTGTCAAACAACAGATTTTTTTTGTTATCAAACTGCAACGTGTTAATCAACATTTTTTTTACCTTATGACTAGTGCAATCATATGGTCCGGCACAGGAAATGGAGTATATGTTACATTGCACGATGTGGATGCAATTCTGAGAGATGGTGATACTGCAAATAATGTAAGTGGCCATACAAGTTTCAATGACTAGTGTTCACTTTAATAACTAAAAATAGTTTATTTTATTAACATATATTTAATTGATTTTTGTTTTTGTAGGTCATTGACAGCTTCATAGAAATGCTTGAGATTGAGCAACAAGTCAAGAAGCCAGAAAAGAATAAATCATTCTTTTTCTCAAGCCTTTGTTGGGTAAGCCATCAATTTGTATTTAGTTTGAATTGATAAATTTTTACTATGGTTTAGTGTAACATTGTACTGTATTTTGGAGTTAATTTTTACTATTTGGTTTGCCAAAGATTGACAACTCATACAGTGTGTCACTAACACAACTTGAGACATGACACTCTTATATGATTAAATGTAGTCTTTAGTGAAATGGGATTATGGGGAGCTGAGAAATCATTTAATTGATAAAGTCCTTCAACAAGATTTGAGTGGATATAGATACCTTCATTTTTGCATGAATTCCAATGGGAACAAAAAGGAAGAAAAACCCTACCACTGGACACTTCTTGTATTTGACACTGAACTTGATGAGTGGAGACATTACAATTCTTTAAGGCCAAGAGACAACAGAGAAGATCCTTACCTAAAGGATGCAAAAAAGATTGTAAGTGCTTTGCATCATATTAACAGTATTTTTTGTTGTGTTTTATTCTTGAATTTAATTGTGACCAAACAATTATGCAATGATGTTAGATAATATATGTGGATAGCAAGTTGGCCAACAAAACGAAGAGAGGTAGAAGAAAGTTTGCAAACTTGGTTTCGGTGAAAGATAGTCCACAACAACGCCCAACATCGTAAGTATTTCACGCTACTATTACATGCTTGAATTGGTAGTTTTCAAATTTGACTAAATCTAACAAGATATTGATTTTTATTTAACAGTGTTGATTGTGGAATTATTGTATGTTATATCATGCGCCAAATCATAAAAGATGAGCCTATTACAAATTCTATGGAAGAGGATGAAATTAACAATTTCCGAGCGTCAATAGTGCATCAATTTTTGAATAATTATCCAAAAGCATAGACTGAGGAACAGTTCAACCTCAAACAAAAAATGAGCAAGAGCTAAGACCTCAAGGATGACAATCTGGACAAGTTCTGGGGAACTACTGTGAATGATTTTTGTAATTTCGGTTTTTGTAAATGAAAGAACGGTGAAAAAGTAATTATAAGTGAAAGAATACTAAAAGAGTATTAGATAGTTGATGCTATGTCAATTGTTCTAGTAAATTTTACTGTAGTTTGGTGATTATTATACAAGGATATTTTGTTTTGACTGGGAATGAATGTTGTTATGGATAGAATACAATGATACAGGTAGAGGCTTAAATTTTTTTTCACTGAATGTTGCTATGAATGTTGGAATGAATGTTGCTATGAATTTTGTTTTGACTGGGAATGTAAGTGAAATGAATGTTGCTATGAATGTTGTTTTGAGTGGGAATGAATGTTGATGATATATGTAGTTGTGCTGTTAGATTTTTTTTGCACAAAGATTGCATGATGATCATCAGGGGAGTTTGTGTGTTGTGGATTTTGGTGCAAGTTGGAAATATTTTTCTAAGGGGACTAACATATTTTCGGAAATAAAGCAAAATTTTACTTTCAAATGAAGCAAAATTTTACTCTGAAATGAAGTAAACTTTTACTCTACATAAAAGTAAAATTTTACTTTATATTTTGAAAGACTCTGTATCTAAAAGTAAAATTTTACTCTGCATAAAAGTAAAATTTTACTCTGAAATAAGAGTAAAATGTTACTAGAAGAATCTGAAAGTAAAATTTTACTCTGCATAAAAGTAAAATTTTACTCTAAAATAAGAATAAAATGTACACTCTGAATCTAGGAGCAAAATGTTATAGCCGGAATAAGTAAAATTTTACTCTGTATAAAAGTAAAATTTTACTCCGTACAAAAATAAAATTTTACTCTAAAAGGCGAGTAATATTTGGACACTAAATCTAAAAGTAAAATTTTACTCTGTATAAAAGTAAAATTTTACTCTGTATGAAAGTAAAATTTTACTCTGAAGGGCGAGTAAAATTTGGACTCATCTAAAAGCAAAATGTTACTCTGCACTAAAGTAAAATTTTACCCTCCATACAAGTAAAATTTTACTTTGAAATAACGTAAAATTTTAATATAAAAGTAACATTTTACTCTGAACATGGTAAAATTTTACTGTGAAACCACAAGCTCCTCACACCCATAGACAACCATTCAACGACAAAACAAATCAGAAACTAGAACAGACAACCATTCAAGAACATAGTAAAAATGTCTTTTATTGCAATGTCTCCTGACAAATCTAGTCTAAAAGACTATACTATTATTGCTATGGACTACTTATTGCAGAAGAACTGCATTATTTTCATACTTCTATTATAAAACAAATCAATAATGTCTTTCACGGCAATGCCTCCTTGCAAGTCTTCCTATTATGACCGTACTTCTCGCATCTACCACACTGTACTCGTCTTAGCTTCTCACCCCTAGATGGGATCCTATTCTTCCTTGGCCTACCAGGTGGCTTCTTACAAATTGGAGGAAGGACAGCAAGATCATCCATAGCTACAAGAGGTTTCTCAACAGTGGGTATTGGATAAATGGACTCAGCATAGCAATCTTTGAACTTGCTAGTGTAATAAAATGGTTCCACATGTGCATACAAATCACCTCCGCTCTTTTGGATAGCAGTCGCCGCGTGAGCACAAAGAAATCCATTCAATTGCCATTGGTAACATGAGCAAGTTCTATTCAAGAGGTCAACGCTAACCAATGGCCGGGATTGAACTTCAAAAACGTGATCACTTGAACGACTAACCAGCCAAGTTCTTCCACTTTTAAGAGCATTTACTAATGTTGAATCCATCTCCGGACAAAGAAAAGTATTCCATTTCTTAGCTTGTTCTCTCCTTCTCGACATCAAATCCATGATCTTCAACCTAATTGAATCAATCATCTTTGTAGTGGGCAAATGGTGAGCTTGACGGATCCATGAATTGAAAGACTCTGCCACATTCGAGTGCATTTCACCGTATTTTTGTCCTTTAAAATATGCATTACTCCACTTGTCATAGGGAAAATTGGATAGAAACCCACAAACGATCCCTTTTCCCTCATCTTGTAATTCTTTCAAGCACTGATTAAAACATCCCACTGTCGGAGCGTAAGCACACAAAGAAAACAAAAAAACTATTCTACTCCTGAAAGTATTGCTGAAACTTGGACCAGAGAACCTATCCCTCAAATTGGCCTTCAAGTGTTGGAGACAAAAATAGTAGTAAGCAGTAGGTAAAACCTTGGGTAAAGCCTCCAAAAGTCCAGCGTTCCGATCAGATATGAAGGTAATTGGTCTTTCATCCAACAATATATTCGACAAATGCATAAAAAACCATTCCCAACTGTCTGTAGTCTCTGTATCGACAATTGCCATTGCAAGCGGGAAAAAACCTGAAAAATAACATTTTACAATTAGTAAGTATCTTAAACGAAAAGGACAAATAAAGTAGATTTTTACTCTGAATAACAATAACATGTTAATTTGAGAATAAGTAACTTGTTACTTTGGAATAAACTATAGTAATATCTACCTTGATCCCCATCCTTCGCTGTAGCTGTTAACAAGGTGCCCTTATATTTCCCCTTCAGAAAAGTTCCATCGATAAACAATAGAGGACGACAATGCCTAAACCCTTGAATGGAAGCATTAAATGCAACAAAAAACCTCTTGAACCGTCCACTTTGATGGTTATAGTCAAGATGCAAATAGCTACCAGGATTTGTGCTCATCACAATATCCATATACCATCGAATCTCATCATAAGACATAGAGAAATCTCCAAAAGTAGTAGTCCTAGCTTTCTCAACTCCCAACCAAGCGTGATTGTACGTAATGGTGAGCCCGTATTGATCTGTAAATTGATGCACAACATCAATTGGACGAGTTTGGGGATTCCCACGAACTTCATTAACAATCAAACTTGCAACCAAATTTGAACTCATCTTTGAGTTTTTAGAAGTACGAACTGCAGCTCCACAAGTATACTCATCATGTAGAGTCCTAATGTAGAAAAAATTATTAGCACTTTCCAGAGATGCATGTACTCGCCATAAACAAGCTTTCGACTCCCGCATTGAACACACAGCAGTGACCCGACACTTCTCATTCTTCACATACACAAACTCAAATCCTATCTCAATGGTATATTTACATAATGCAGTCCGAAAATCCTTTGCACCTCTAATAAATCTTTGACCTACATGAGTAATTCCATTCACCCATTCACAAGACAACAAAGTCCTTTCTTCATGTTGACAAAACATAGGGAGTAAATCCATTTCATCATCAGTAATGTTGGATCCAGTAGCGTCCCCTGATTCTCCAACTCCATGTTTTTCATTTGAAATGCCCATTTCAGTAATAGTCACATCAACCGGGTCAACACCAAGGGGATAAACAAGCGACAACATATTCTGAAAATCAGAATCATCATCAATCATGCATTGCGAATGTCCAGGCAAACAGTACGATAACAGTATGCAACCATTATTGTCAAACTTCTTCAATTTACAACTTAAGAAATCAGTTAAATCCTTCAACGTGCAGTTTGACACAACCTTGAACACAATGGTACAATCACCATACTTGCATAACAACATAAGAGGTGGAACCATTTTACAAATCTGCAATCAATTAACAGTAAAATTTTACTCTGCATAAAAGTAAAATTTTACTCTGATATAGGAATAAAATGTTACAAAAGGAATCTAAAAGTAAAATTTTATTCTACAAAAAACGTAAAATTTTACTCTGCATAAGAGTAAAATTTTACTCTGAATCTAAGAGTAAAATTTTACTCTGAATGTTGCGGCCTGAATTTGAAAGTAAAATTTTACTCTCTATAAAAGTAAAATTTTACTCTGTATAAAAGTAAAATTTTACTCTCATTGTAAACAGAGCAATCGAATCAGAGTAAAATTTTACTCTGATATAGGAGTAAAATGTTACAAAAGGAATCTAAAAGTAAAATTTTATTCTGCAAAAAAGTCAAATTTTACTCTGCATAAGAGTAAAATTTTACTCTGAATTTAAGAGTAAAAATGTTGCGGCCTGAATTTGAAAGTAAAATTTTACTCTCTATAAAAGTAAAATTTTACTCTCATTGTAAACAGAACAATCAAACAGAGTAAAATTTTACTCTGATATAGGAGTAAAATGTTACAAAAGGAATCTAACAGTACATAAAAGTAAAACTTTACTCTGCATAAGAGTAAAATTTTACTCTAAATTTAAGAGTAAAAATGTTTGTGGCCTAAATTTGAAAGTAAAATTTTACTCTGTATAAATGTAAAATTTTACTCTCATTGTAAACAGAGCAATCAAGCAGAGTAAAATTTTACTCTGATGTAGGAGTAAAATGTTACAAAAGGAATCTAAAAGTACATAAAAGTAAAATTTTACTCTGCATAAGAGTAAAATTTTACTCTGAATTTAAGAGTAAAAATGTTGCGGCCTGAATTTGAAAGTAAAATTTTACTCTACATAAAAGTAAAATTTTACTCTCATTGTAAACAGAGGATTCGGACCAGAGTAAAATTTTACTCTGATTCTCTGAAACAAAAGGCACAGCAATAGAACCAGAGTAAAATTTTACTCTGATTCTGTCAAACGAAATCAGATCAAACACAACAAAAATAAATCAAACAAACAAAAATAAAAAAAATTCATTACAAATCAACATACCTAATTGAGAAGAAAAACCTCTACAACTCGTTCAACAATCATAAATCTCAATGAAACTTTCGTTTAATTGAGAATGTTGATCATCGGCCACCAAGTAAGAGATGTTCGGCTGCGAGATCGTCTATTGTTGAACAAGTGAGAGATGTTCGGCTGCGAGATCTTCAGATCTGAAAATCGTCTTCATCGATTTTGTGAAGTATGATCGATTTGGAGCTCAGATTTCAAATTTTTACGTATGATACTATATAAGGGCAATATTGTGATAAAAAAAATTAGAAATTATAAAATGTCCTTATTAAGTTAAGCATTTCTTACTTAGGGACTTTTTGAAAGAAAATTAATTGGGTTATCCTTTACCCTAATAAAAAGGCCCAAAAGGGGGGTTCCACCAAAAATCCCTTATGAATTTGGACAAAATCCCTCATTAGCATTTAAAATCTTCTCATACAAATAATTATAGATACAGCCCGTGCATAGTTACTGCAGTAGCCTTTTTAATTTCTCCTGTACACTATGATTAGTGATAAGATTGTTAAATTATTTTTATAAAAAATCTTAAAAAACATAATTTATATATTGGTTTTTAATCCCAAGTATTGTGGGAGCTCCAATCTCCCAATCTAAATTTCTTAATTTTTTAATTTTTTTTTTTAAAAAACTTAACATTTATTAATTTCTCTCAACCTCAAGTCTTACCCTCATAATAACACTTTAATGCATTAAGAGCAAACATAAAAAAAAAAATTCTTGAAAAGTCCAACGCATATGATTATTATCAAAATATTAAACTTTAGTATAATACAATAAAAAAAAAGAAGACAATTAATTCCTTGAAAAGTCCAACACATATGATTATTATCAAAATATTAAACTTTAATATTATATAAAAAAAGGAAAAAAAAGAAGACATTTAAAAAAAAACATTTAAAAATCGCAATTTACATATATAGATAATTGTAAATATATTAAGAAAAATGGGGTTTCTAAACCCCAAGCCTTGTAGGAGCTCCAATCTCTCAATCTTAATTTTCTAAATTTTTTATTTAAATAAAAAAACTCAGCATTTATTGACTTGGTCAAAATTCCCTGATTAACATTTATTAATTTTTTCCAATCCACATGCCTGCATTTATTGATTTGGTCATAATCTCTGATTAGCATTTAAAATCCCCTCATGCAAATAATTATAGATACAGCCCGTGCATAGTTACTGCAATAGCTTTTTTAATTTCTCCTGTACACTATGATTAGTGATAAGATTGTTAAATTATTTTTATAAAAAATCTTTAAAAAAATAATTTATATATTAAAAAAAATTAAAATAAATATAAATACCTATAATTATCCCGTGCATAGCACGAGTGATAGGCTAGAATTTAGTGTGAACTTTTAAGGAATTATTTTGATAATAATCATATGTGTTGGACTTTTTAAGGAATTAAATGTCTTTTTTTTTATTATATTATATTAAAGTTTAATATTTTGATAATAATCATATGTATTGGACTTTTCAAGAAATTTTTTTTATATTTATTCCTAATGCATTAAAGTGTTATTATGAGGGATAATAATCATGTGTGTTGAGATTTTTCAAGGAATTCATATGTGCAATTTATATTAGTGTGTTCTTCTAATTCCCCATACTTAGTATTTAAATGAAAAATGATAATACAAGATACACTCGCTTGAATATGTTTAGGAGGTATTATTAAAAAATTTCATACAATTTGAAGTAGTTAGTCTATTAGTAATAAAATTCTCTTTATCTATTGGAAAAGATTAAAAAAAAAAAAATTGAAATCAATATACTATTCCATTTGGATTTATCAAAACACCCATTTCAATAATAATAATAATAATTAATGACTAATTGGTTTACACTTACACATTCTTATATAAGAGATTAGTACATCAATTATTGTCAAAGACTATTGAGTTGTTAATTTTTTTCACTTTGAGTATGAGCTAAGGTTGAATTGTGCCCATTTGGGAACCTATTATTTAAATAATTTTATTATTTTTTTAATTTATTGTGAAGTGAAAAAATTTAATGTGCTTAAGAATAATTTTTTAGTTGAATAAATAGTTATAAAAAATAATTAATTGATATATATAATACAATCTTTTATTAATGAGGTTTAATTTTTTACCATTTTGTATTTTTTCCCTCCAAACTATGCCTTATTTATATATTGATTATATATTGAATAATGTTATATGTATTAATTAATGCGACCCCGCTACGTAGCTTGAACGTAGAAAGCTCGAATGGCTCGAATTTTTTTTTTTTATTCCTTTTCCTTCTTTCTTCTTTCTTCTTCTACACAGCCACACAATTTTTTTCTCTCCAAAATCACCACCATTGTTGTCGGACACATCGTCCTCTGCAACACAAATCAACAACACCACATGGGTTTGATTCTCCCATCTGTGAAGAACATTTGTCACTCTCTCACTAAGTGGGGTTTGGAGAGAGAAATCAATGTCTTACCCTCTTTCTCTTCCAACTGTTTGAACCCATCCTCTGCTACCTACAGAGACGATTTGCTGAAAATTTTATCAAAGAAGCACAGTTTCAGGCTTTCACCAGCAATGATGGGAGAATTTTCTTTTTTTTCCTTTCAGATTATCAACATTATCATCATCATCGAGATTTTTTTTTTTCCCCTTCAGATCCAGATCCAAATCAACTAGAAAAAAAGAAAAAGAAAAAAAGAAGAAGAAGTAGAGAAAGAAGAAGAACGAAGAAAAAATAAGAAGAAGAAAAAAGAGAAGAAAAAAAAAAGAAAGAAGAGAAATTCGAACCTCCAATTCAAATCTCAAATTTTTGTAACTCACTGGAAGTTTCAAAAAGAAGAAAATCGAACCACCTACCCAAAACAGAAATCCTTTCTGTAACTCACTGAAAGTTTCAAACCTCCAATTCAAACCTCCAATTTTTTATTTTTTTTTTGGGTAGGAGTAATGATTTTTCTCTCTTTTCTCTGGAAATTTCAAACCTCTCATGGGCTCACTCCATCATCATCATCATCATCAACAACCAACACAGAGGCTTCACCGCCATCACCATCAAGCAATATTCCTTCTCTTCAACACTGTCGATCTTCTCTCTCGCCTCTTCTCTCTCGCCTCTTCTCTCTTCCTTTCCTCTTCTCTTCTCTCATCTCCTCTCTCTCTCTTTCTCTCTCTCCTCTTCTCTTCCCTCTGTATTCGAAAGCCAGAAAAGAGAAAAAAAAAAAAAAAACCAAAACGACGTTGTTTTGAATATTTGAGCCACTTTCGGGCCAAATATTTCGAGCTACGAAGCTTTTTCCTAATTAATGTACTAACTAGTATACTAACAAATGATACGGTATAATTTTAAAAGTTTTGGATATTTGTAATTTTTATAATAGGTGGGGGCAGTAATAATGACATAACATTAATTAATATACTAATATATACATTGCGGTGGTGCTACATGCACCAATTAGTTTACTAATTAGTGTACCAACACTAGTTATGACATTGTTATTAACCCCACTCATTAATTACATTACAAATACTAAAAATCTCTTAAATTATACCATATTATCAATTAGTATATTTATTAGTACACTGATTGATACATATAACATTATTTTATATATTAATTAGTGTATGTAACACCACCGTTATTTGTTAAAATATCATATTAGCACGGAGGTGATTTCTAGCGTTGTTTGTATGTGATTTTGAGCACAAACCAAATTAATAAGGGATCTTTAACTTTTGGATAAATTACACTTACACCCCTTAAGGTTTGGGTTTAATACATATCATGCTTTGAAGTTTGGGAAATTACACTAACTTCTCTTTTATGGTAATTATTTAGACGGAATGAAGATATCGAATTCATACAATTTCTCTTTTTTTGCTTTGTTTTGCTTTGTTTTACTTTCTTTTTTTTTTTCCTTTCCTTTACTTTTTTTTTTAATGTTATTTCCTCTATTTTTCTGCTAAGAATTGTTACTTTTTATATAAAGAGGTGGTTTTTGAGATGAAACTATTAAGCACAGCGATGAAAATATAATTTTCAAAATGTCAGGAGTAGGTAGTAATTGAATCAAACTTAGGCCAAGTTTGGTAACCCAAAAATAATCCATTTTTTTATCTTTTTTTCATCAGATTACCTCTCTACTTTTCTGCACATCTTTTCGTAAAAAGATAAAAAGTACACTTATTTAGATCATTCTAAACAACCCCTTATTGTTTGGGATGATCTAAATAAGTGCACTTTTTAATTTTTTATGAAAAAATATAAAATATGGGTTGAGTTTGAAGTGATGTGATAAAAAAATAATATAATTTAAATGAGATGATGTGATTTAAATAAGATAATAACTTTTTAATTTTTTTTAATTTTTTATATTATGTCAAATTAGGTCATAATGGTGTCAATGTAATTCACCCTTAACTTTTTAATGGAGTTTGTGCAAACGTAAGTGCCTACTTCAGCTTGCTACGTCATGGCATTTATATTTATTGGAATGCACGTGACTTTTTATGTGGACAACTTGAAGTTTTCTCATTTCCTCTTTATCATAATTTCAATTGACATTGGCATTAACTAAGCAAATGGATTATCTATACTATTATGAATAATGTTATATATATTAATTAATATATTAATTAATGATATAATATAATTTTAAAAAAAAATTAATATTTATAATTTGTATAATAAATAGGATCAATAATAATGTCATAATTAGTGTTAATACACTAGTTAGTATACTAATTGATGCATGTTGTACTACCATAGTGTTATATATATGAGCACATGACTTGGTATTTAATAATATGGTAGTTTCTCCTTTTGTCACGTGACAAATTTTTCTATTCTAAAATAAAAAAATATTATTCGAAGGCATGAGTAAAATTTAAATCCAAAATCTTGAATTTTATTAAGAACATTCTTACCATTTAGACAACATACATATTGTGAGGGTAATTTGTATGGAAAATTGGGTCGAGCTGGGTAAATGGGCCGTTTCGGGCCGCAATACGAAGGGCTGAGTAAAAGGGCCATAGAATTAGACCGGCCTAGGGGAATCTTGAAGTTGCACCGGTCTTGAGGTAAGCTTGATCGTCGCACAAAGTTAACTCGGTCATAATCTTGCATAGGTATCTCAGTTACCATAGGCGTGGATAGCTCGACCGCATTATTTGGAACCAAAGCATGACGAAGAGAAAGCAAACCTCACTCTTAATTTAGCTCGGTCTCGATAAGGAAACCGAGGTACAAACTGCGAAGTAAAAGACCAGGCTAGTTGAATCTCGGCCATGCGGTTGCTAGCATAGCATGGTCATTTTACTTCGGTCGTGGTAGCCCGGCCATAGAAGAACCATCTCACTTGGTTTAAGCAGTGAGGGGGGTGTTGGAGAATAAGGATTATCCTTCAGGAGGTTAAATCCTAGGAGGACTCTGTATGGAGAAGTAAAAGTCCTACTAGGATTGTGCCACACGGAACCTATAAAAGCTCACGACATCACCTTTGGAGAGGTAACACACAGCTTTGTTTTTTGAATACACAGAACTTTTGTCTATTTGTCCAGCTTACTGACTTAGGTATCGGAGAGGTTTCCGGCACACATCCGCCGGCTAGCTCACGTTTGTGTTTTCAAGTGATAAAGCGATGACGTACAGAGGAGCACAGACTTGATCAACAGGATTATACGATAAGGTTTATTTCTTTCCCGTACACATATTATAATATTAATTTTATTATTATTTATTTTTATACTTATTTATCTAAATTGCACACACATTACATGTACCACGCACTAGTAAAATTCAACCCCTACAAGAAATTGTATGAAAGTATGTTGGGTCGGGTTTTAAGAGATCCATTTTACCCTATACTATGGAAAAATGTAAATATAAGATAAATTTAAGTTAGAGGCATAAAATCCTGACTCTTGCTTCCATACTTCCTGCCTACCACTTTCCTAGCTTTATCATTGGAATGGGTAAGCACTTGATGTTCCTTTTGGCAAAAAAATCTTTGCTTGGACTGCCCAAATCGGATTCGAAACTCCATCACACCCTTTGCGGCTTTCACCCCAGCATATTTGATGTTGTAGGTAGGAAATCCTTTCTCCATCATCTTTGAATTTAGATTGAGCTATATAGGCTATGTGAGCCAAGTAATTTTTAAAGACAAACGGAAAACAAGACATTAGGAGTCATTCATTATAAAGTCCAAATCCAACCAAGCCGAATAGGCTTGATGAACACCAGCACCGTCGCTAACCAATGAGAATGTCGACTAAGGGTTATCGATGGAAACAGAAGATACTTATGCTGAAAAGATAAAGTGGGTCTATAAGATGTGTCTTTCTGAAGGTGTAGTAGAAAACTGGGTCTTGACATTCATACAATGATGAAAGATAGGAAGTATAGGAGAAATATATATACCAAATAGCTGTATAAGGAAGTAAAAATGAAGAAAGAATGTATGTACTATAAATCTACTAAACTCTCATTCTCTCTAAAGAACAAGATTATCACCCTTCCTCATCTACCCATCGGAGTACTATTTCTGGCACTCCTAATCGGAGTGTTTCCTATTTTAGGTACCGGAGCGAGGATTAAGCAAATGACTATTTGGATTAAAGGAATATTGTAAAATCATACCTCACATGGGCAATTTCAATATATCAACGTCAGAAGTAAAAAAACTCTTGTCAGAGAGACAAACAAATAAAAAAAACTATGGCGCTGTTTGGGAACCTAAGGTACAGGCTATTATAGCCTCAATTCAAATTTCAGCCAAAAAGCGTGAACAGTGCATGCGTGGTACAGCTAGGATAGAAACGGGGGGTGGAATTACCATTTTGCCTTTTGACTATTTCAAAGGGTATGGGCTATACACATAGCTGAAAAATTCAATAATTTTTTTTGGTAATTTATTCAATTTCTGAGAAATTCAATAATTTTATAAGCTGAATTTTTTTTTATTTGTAGAAAAACATAGAAATTCATATTTAATTCTTAACAGATTTTGACAAAATGTTTTCATTTTTTTGTAAACATCAACCAAAGAAAAGAGTTCGCGGTCAAGGCAAAAATATATTTCAATTTAATTTTTATTATTTATAATAATAAGACCGTACACATTATAGTTGGAACAAAATTACTTGGAAAAAAAATGCAAACAAAATAGTTACAGGGAAAAAAATATTTTTATTTGGGGAAAAGTTGTTACTTGAAAAAACAAATATTGAAAACCAAATAGTTGGAAAAGAAAAATAGTTCAAAACAGAAATTGAAAAAAAATTATTGGAAAAAAAAAATTCAAAAAAATGTAATTTACACAAAATTAATTTGGAAAAAAAGTAAATTCCGAATTTTTATTTGAAAAAGCAAATTAATTGACGACTAAATAATTGTTGAAAAATATGTATTTTTCAAAAAAAAAAATCATTATAAGTTGGCCATTTTTAATAAATTATAAATTTTAAAAGAATTATAAATTATATTAATGAGTCAGGTTTAATAAATGACTGAAGGTTTGTTCATATATGTAATTAATTGTGTATAAGTTTTACATATATATTTATTTTATCTGTACATGTTAAAAATTACAATTCAATTAAAATAAATGACAATTCTTTTTATTTTTTTGTTACCCAGGTTTGTTTATTTTTATTTTTTCAATTAAAAGCAACAATCCTTTTATTTTTTCATTTAAATGACAATGGGTATAGGTTTGTTTAATTTTTTTTTTCAATTAACTTTTACTATTTCAATTACAATTCAACTTTGACAAAACAAAGATCCTGACGTGCAGTCCGTACGTCCACGCGAGGGATTTACCGAGCTGAGTTCAACGGCGGGAAGATTGGTTATGCAGGGGCAATTTTGTAATTTAAAAACAAAATATCATATCAAACACTCTCTCCAATACAATCATTTCAAAATATTTTCATTCATCTTTTCCGAACACAAAAATTAAAATAACTTATTAAAATAGTCAAATAGTCAAAAAACCTAAAAAATAACCACTTCCTAAACGAGGCCTATAAAAGAACCACCTAATAAATTGAATCCGAGTAACTTAGATGTTTTATAATATATATATATATATATATATATTTTTATCGAATTAAATAATAGGTTGTTAAATTTAATTTCAGAACTTCATAAATTTAAAATTATATTTAAATTTGACTAAAATCTCTATACATAATTTGAAATTAATGTACATATAAATCCTCGTCAACTATGGCTTATTTTGAGAAGATGGTAAAAAGTGACTTTTTGACTTTTAACGAGGGGTGAGCAGCGAATATACCGATCCACCAAAACCGACCGAATCAAACCGATCCGCCGCATTTTGGATGGATGCGTGATGACGAGCGGACGGTTGCGGATTAATTTTCTCCAATCCACCAATATAGCGGACAGATGGCGGATTTGAGATTCCTTTGGCCGCAACCGAACTGTCAAACCGTGAAAACTCCTAATAATTTATCAGACTTTGTGTTTTTAGTTTGTTTAAATATTCTGTTTGTGTTTTCAATTAAAAAAGAGTTCAAATATTCTGTTGAAAAAAAGTTTTCAACTTGAATATCTTTTTTGAATTGAAAAAAAATAAACGCATTATTTATCTATATTTTTTGATTTTTAAATATATCTCTAAAAATAATAAATAGAAAATATGATATATGCGAGTTGGTTTTTGTTTTCAAAAACAGATATAGATGTAACAATACAGAGACATACAATCTCTACTACTGCTCTGTTCATGGTTTTGGTGGTTTGAATTGTTTTTATATTTTAAAAACCACTGATTATAATACTTTATGTGAATGAGACATGTTGTGATTATAGTATGTGAATGAGACATGCAGTGATTGTGATATTCTAAAGTTTCAAACTTTCTTGTTTTGGATAAAACATACAGTGATTGTAATATTTTTTTAAGTCATTGACTGTAATATTATTTTTTTTTTTTGAGGAAGTGCACAGTTGAATTATGTTGAAAATTTATAAAATTTTAACCGCCAAACCGATTCGTATCCATCCGCCAAACCACCAATCCGCTCAATCCACATCTACCGGATTGGCGGACGGATGAGGATTGATTTTCTTCAATCCGCCAATCTGGTGGACGGATGGCGGATTGTAGGTTCCGTAGTCGCAACCGACCCGCGCCCACCCCTACTTTTAACCAAGCTTTTGACTTTTTTAAACAAATGATTTGGGAAGTTGGTAAAAAGTGACTTTTGACTTTTTTTATTAATGTTTGTTTATGATGTCAAATCATAATAAAATGACCAAACTACCCCCATTTATTTAAAATATTTACAACTTAACCTATGTAATACATTTTGACCTATGAGGGTAAAATTATAATTTCACCGTTGGCTAAAAACCAACTTCCCAAATGAAAAAAAAAAAAAAAAAAGACAAAAAAGCCAACTTTTGACTTTTACTACAAACCAAAAAAAGTGACTAAAAGCCAACTTCCCAAAATAACCCTATGTGCATGAGGTAAATCCAAAACATTGTCTTGGAAAATTACCTCAAATGTCAATTTTGAGGTTGTTGTGTTTCTAAAAAACACACACTCAGGGCCGGTGGGGACATAAGATCATGAGGACATGATCTAAGGCCTCTTAAAATAGACTTAAAAAAGAGGTTCCTTCCTGTTATAACTTAGTATAATATATTAGATATGTTTTAAGTCTAAAAAATTTGAAAAATGTTCAAACTAACTTAAAATAAATTAACCCATTCAAAAATTGAAAGATTTATCCAAAAAAATTAGCATCGTTATCCATTGATAATAAACTCAAAAAAGGGTCCCCTCCTATTATCGTTTAATATAATATATTAGGTATGTTTTAAGTCCAAAAAAAATTAAGGAAGATCCAAATTAATTTAAAATAAATTGACTCATTAAAAAAATTGAAAGGCCCATTTAAAATAATTAATATTATTATCCATTTAAAATGATTTTGTAAAAAAAATTAGATTATACAAGTATGATTGATTTATTTGCTTCTAAAAATATAAGAAGAACAAAAATCAAGTGATAGTTATTAATTATTATAATATTGTGTGAGTGATTTTCTGACCACACTGCCCGCTTAGTAACCAGCTGGAGAGCACTGGCAGAATAGATGACACCTGACTGACCTGCAACAGAAATATAAGAATCCCGCGGTGGTTTCGACCACCCGGGGGCACTCCGACGATCAAGTCAGTATATCTCTCAAAGATAAATCAAGTACTAAACTCACAAGCTTAAGTCTCAAAAACATACCTTAGACCCATGGGGGTGCCTCTCTTTTATAGCCAATACAATCCTAGTCCCAAAAGGAGCCTGGCCCTAATGGACTTAGGATTACTGCTAATCTGGGACTCCCAGTGGGATTAGGATAAACTCTCTAAGAGTCTTATCTTTACCCAAACTGAAGTCTTCTCCCAATCTAGGACTCTTGTCCATATCCAAGTTGAGTTCCCTCTTTATTCTAGGACTCTTGTCCTTATCCGCTTATCTCGGATTCCGATATCTTCGGAGATGACCTCGGCTTCTCCGAGATTACCTCGGCTTAACTACCAGGGCACGTGGCACCTCGGCTGACACATCGGCGTCACCATGCCACGTGTTGGTATTCAGAAAATACATCCCCACAACTGCCCCCTAGGTTCTATTACCTCGGCATTCTGAGGTGATGGAATCTATTCCGATATTCTGCCACTTCTTTTCTGAGTAATGGTGCATAAACTGATTTGACCAATATTATCCCCCCTCAGCCGATGTGTTCTCTTCGGAGAACAAGGCTTCGATCGTACTTTCCCACGCGCATGAGCTGTCATGCATATCTAACCGTTCCTTTTCACGTGTTTTGTTCTCATTGGAGCGTGTCTGTGACGCGCCTGGAGGCTGTCTGTTCGTTCGTCTGCGCCGTCTGACGCGTGCGTTGCTCTAGGCGCAATAATTGCCCTATTTTTGCCGTCGTTTCAAATTTTTGACAAAACTCTTTTTTGCCTCTTCTTTTCCTTCACTTTTTCATTCTGTCTTCTTGTTCTTTCTCTCTCTGAAAGCTTTTTCTTCCTCGAATCTGCCATTGCTTCAATCTCTCTTCTGGAACTGCTCTTAATCCCTCATTCTCGCAAAGCCTTCTTTGCTGTTGCAACCGGTTTCTGGGTTCGACGAGCATTGTATCGGCTTCATTTGTCCTGGTAAGGCCCTTTCCTTTAATTCTTCCATTCTCTTTATGTGCTTTGGTCTGTCTGTTGCCATTACTGATCTTGTTCGAGGTCTTGGATTTATTTGTATCTTGAATTTGTGGCTTTACCTTGAACTTCTATGCTTTTTCATCATTCTCTTTGCCGCTGTCCTTGATTTTTTCTGTATCTCTATTGTTTCTGAGAACTATTCCTCTGTTCTTGAATCTGAAACTTCGTCTTTGTTTTCTCTTTTTTGTATCTGCCCCAGATCTGTGCCCTCGATCTTTATCTTCATACCTTATAGATTTGGGATTTGTCTGTAGAACCCCTAATCTTTAGGGAAACCTGAAAAACGCCCATCTTCTGAAACATATTCCTCTTAGTTTAAGCCAACATAATGGGTATGTGGAGGCATAGGGTAAATACCCCGACAAAACTTGAATACTTTAGGCAAGAATTCTCTATCCCAGCCGACGTTCATCTTAAACTGGCTGGGGATAATGATACCATCGTGCCCACAGACCATACAATGCCTTTTCCAATAGTTGCTTTTACCGAATGTGGACTTCGGCTTCCACTTGATCCCCTTTTTCGTCAAGTTCTCCATTTCTATAAGCTGAACCCTATGCAACTTACTATCAATTCCTATAGGGTAATTAACGGTATTATTGCCTTAGCTAGGCAAGAAAACCTTAGAATCACCCTAGCCGACCTTCAATATTGTTACACCATGTGCCCTCTTGATCTGAAGGATAGGGGTTTTGTCTATTACCTTAAGCCGAGATCCACTCAGTACAAAATTATAGCCGAGCTCCCAGACTCCAACAAGGGGGCTGGAGATGATTTTCTCATCGCTTCTGGAAATTGGGAATTTGGCCCAGATGAAGATGTCCACCTCTACCCTCTTCCTCGAATAATTACAGAGGGCAAGAGTAAGAGCCCTGAGTCAACACTTAGTTGTTTTTATTTAAGACTTTCATACTTTTTGTTTCTGACGTCTGTTTCTTTGCAGATCTTCATCAGCCACCGAAAAATTTTCGTCAATCCTTCTTCCCAGGAACAGATCTGAAAACACTTCTTGGCCTTCCAATCCATAAACGAAAAGCCCCAGTATTACTAAACTTCATCCCTACATACAAATCGACTTTACCTGACGTCCCAAGAAAAAGGAAGAAGAGTCTTTCTCCACCCACAGCCACAACCTTAACTGCTTCTACATCCCGAACAGATCAAGAGTCCACATCTGACCCAGCCGATCTTCCATCAACTTCGGCCCCCTACTTAATACCAATTTCTGAACGCAAACGTCGAAGAAAGCTTGTAAAGACTGCCGAAATGGTTCGTCCAAGGCCTGTCGTCCAAGACCTTCTCGCCGACCTTCCAGCTGACGCTGAAGCCGCACCAACGCAATCAATGCTCCCACCCAAACCAAAGAGAGTAAAAAAGGCTCAGCCTAAGGCCAAGGCTACAGATGCTGAGGCTGAGGATGCTTTGCCGATTTCGAAGCTAGCTGAAAGCAAAAAATCAGCCTCTACTTCAACCAAGAGGTCTGTTGAGGGCCAACCCTCAGGGTCTACACAAACAAAGAGGCCAAGATCATCGTCTGCGACGACCTTGGCTTCGAAGAAGCCCGACGTCCCCTGGGCCCCTAATCTATCCCTAGAGGATAGGCCCATTATGGCTAGTGAAAGTGCTGATGACATTAATGTTGCTGTCGCCCTTAGCACTGCTCTTCTTCTACCAAATGACTTGGAGCGAAATGGCAAGCTTAGTGAGTATGAAAATTACGCTCTTATGCTCCAACACTCCGCTCAAGTAACTATTTCTGTTTGTACTTGTGATTTTTTCTTCCATTCTTCACTGAGAGTACTTTCTCACATTTCTGTTTTTCTGCAGGCCATTCAGCATGCCCATTCATTTTCAATGCAATCCTTTGAAAATCGTCAAAGGTTGGTTGATATGAAAAGGGAAGCATCTTCTATGAAGAGAGAGATCAAGTCCCTTAAAGCAAAAATGAAAAAACTGGAGGATCAAGCCGAGGCTGCAACTAAAGTTCAAACTTTGGCTCTTGAGAAGGCCGAAGCTGCTGAGGCCGTTAAAAAAGTAGCTGAAGCCGAGAAAAGAGAGGCTGAGGCTAGGAAGGCCCAAGCGGAGAAAGAACTCCAGCAGGCCCTGGCCACCAAAGAGGCCGAGGTCAAAGAGGCCGATGAAAAGGCCTATGCCCAAGGCATGACCGACGTTGCAGAAGACTATAAGCTTCAAGTCAGGCAGGCATGTAACAGGGGATTTGTAACAACCCCCATACTGTTTACTGATTAATGACCGATTGATTACCGATAATCACCGATTACTGTTAAACGAAACTGATAATGACTGATAACTGACTGATAATTGAACTGATTAAAAGTACTGAACTGACTGACTGAAATTGGAAACCGAATTGATTGAGTATATGTTAGTTAAGTTGCATTCTATCTGTTTGACTGTATGATTATCTGTTCATGCTTATATGTTTAAACTGCTAATGGAAGGCCTTATCGGCGGCCGAATCCAAAATTGATTGATGTTTAATGATCAACATAATTTATGTGATTTTATAGTATAATTATCTGAAAACTGATTAGGCATGATTAAATTAGATTAAAATAAGCTAATTAAAGAGTTTGGTTTATTTACCATATTGCCACCCTTAGTGGCACACTACCTAGTGATGCTAGAGCCTTGCATCCTTGACTCAAAACATTTCCATCAGCCATTTCTCCTGAGCTTAGCCGACCATGAGAGAAGAGTTAGAGAGAGAGAGAATTGTTCTTGTTGATTTGGCTTGAATTGCTTGGAATTGAAGTGTAGATTGCTATATTGAACCTCTAGACTTGCATTCGAGGAACCTAGGTATGAATTTCATCTTTTGATTTTGTCTTTAAGTTGATTCATGCATGGTTCATGTTAATTTGTAGAGCTAAGTCATGATTTGGTTCATTAATGGTGGATTGAAGCTCATCTCTTGCATGCATGTTAGTATTGTTGCATTTTGAGGTTGATTACATGGACATTAGTACATGCATGCTCATATTGTTGTTATAGACCATGTTTTCATCTGGTTTTGAAAAGAAATGAGCTCATTTGAGCAAGCTTTGGAGCTTTAATTTGGTTTAAAACTCATCCATGCATGTTTGAATGTTGTTCTTGAAAATGGGTTTGAATATGGTTTTAATTGACTCACCTTTGGGGCTTGAATTCATAAATTGAGCTTTGAAACTTGTTATACATTGAATTTAGTTATGTTTTCCAGAATTTGGGCCCAAGAGGTCGAGTTTGGAGTGGTTGAATGCTTGGTTTGAGCTTGGGAGGCAAATCTGGAAATTCCAGATTTGGCTTCCTCGCTCGAGCGAAGGGATCCCCGCTCGAGCAAGCACCTTTGTCCAGGGCTCCGCTCGAGCGACCATCGAGCGACCATCGCGCGTAAAATCTCAGCATCCAGTATTTTTACTGTTTTGCAGACCGCTCGAGCGAAGGATTCCTCGCTCGAGCGAAGCCTTTGATTTTGGACTTCCGCTCGAGCGAAGAAAGTCTCGCTCGAGCGAGGCCCCTATTTTCAGCAAAGTTTGCAAAATGTTTTCTAAGTGTATTTTTGCATCCTCATCCCATCCTAGGCATTCTTAGGCCTAGTTTAAGACATTTAGATGAGGATATCGTTGTAGAACACACCAAGGCAAATTAGGGATTAAGTTATGATATTTCCCAACTGTGTAGCTTAGTGTGTGTTCAACCTGTGAACTGTGTAGGGTTGGCGACTGAGGAGACACGCTCTAGCATACTGTAGCCCAGAACTCTGTGAGTAACAATTGTGTAAAGATATGTTCAACTGATATCTTTTGAATACTGAACTGAACTGTTTACTGAACTGGTATTACTGAATGAATGTATGTCCTTTATTTCTGAACTGTACTGTGGCATCCTTAGTACCTACTGTTTACTGTTACTGTTACAGAGATCTCTGTCGGTTCCCTCGTGGAACCACTACTGTTTACTGACTGATGGCCATCATTACTGTTCGGTCTTTTAAGACCTACTGTTACTGTTATGCTAATGGATGTACCACATATGACTGTTTACTGTACTGAACAACTGAAATACTGATTGAATTGAACTGTTTTCATTACCGTAAGGACATTCATTCTAAACCCCTTTACGCTTTATGTTATTCACTGGGCTTTAGCTCACTGTTTATATATATATGTAGGTGCTCAGCCACCAGATCGGAGCTAGGAGCGTGGGTTAGACTCCAGTTTTGTCAAGCCAGCCTATGTGCCTCACTGCGAGGTTCCGAGCCTACCTGTTAAGGCTTAGGGGTCTTTTACAATTCCCCTTTCTGTACTGTTTTACTGTTCTGTATAGACTGAGTGTTACTGTACTGTTATCAAGGGATTAGGTCCCTGTACTGTGTGACTGTAAATTTTGTATAGACTGTACTGTTTGTATATGTATGAATGCATGAAAAATCTTTTTGGCATACAGACTGTCACAGCTCATTGGACATTGCTTAATTACTGTATTGGCTTCCGCTCGGCCCTGTACTCTGTTTCACTGTATTACTGTTAAGCAGGCCTTCGGTAATCTCGGATTACTGGCCGGTTACGGTGCTAAACCCATAGGGCCGGGTTTGGGTCGTGACAGGATTTTCCCTCGGTTGGATGTCCTTGATAAAGAAGCTTGATCTTCCTGCTGACTCGCCATTGCGCAAGGCCGACGCTATTCCCTTACCATTTCCTCCACCTCCTCCTGAAGGTGAATCAGAGTCTGAGGCCGATGCTGTGGATGAAGATGAAGAACAAGATGATCGTGACGCCTTGGTGAGAAAACCCAAGGATGCTGCCGAAGCCAAATCCCCTCCTCCTGCTGAGCAGGTTATGGACCTAACTTTGGATGAGGAGGGTGATGAGGTTGAGGGGGCACCCAAGGAGACTGCCACTGGGCAGCTATCGTCCAATCTTTTATTGGTAGAAAGAAGTGTTGAGTCAACAATCGCTGAGATTGATGCCGAGATAGAAGCGGAGAAAGTGGCCGACGAGGTACCACCAGAGTCGTCCGAGGTCCCAGTCCCTGCAGTGGCTAATACTAAAGAATCTTAAAAAAATTGTCCTTTGTACTTTTTTCCTTCTTTTTCTGTTTTTTTTTTTTTTTTTGTGCTTTGTACTTTTTTACTTTCTGGATAATGCAAAAACTCTTTCTTTTTGGCCGACGTGGTTTCTTCAATATATAACTGCAACAGTTCTTTCTCTGGATGTTTTGATCTTGTGATATTCTGTTGACTGCTTCTGCATAGTCTTGTACTTAGAAAAAATCTTTTGCATGTTGCTTTATTTGTGCAATCTTCTCGGGGTTACATACCTCGGGTATAATCATAAAACTTTTACTTCGGCAAGAGACTGTCCTGCAATCTTTTCATAAATTTCAACAAGTATAGAACATATAATTCGGAATGTAAACTTTTTGCAAGCTTTAAGTTTCAACAAGTAATATACTTAGCCTTTATTTTAACCTGTAACTTTCTGTGTACCTCAGCGGGTGATCGTATGTCGGCTTAACATAAATTTCAACAAGTGTTAAGCATCTTCCCTAGGGTTTAAACAACCCACATATTGCTATGAGAACTTAAGCAATAACCTCGGCCTATCTTCGACTTGTAAATTGCTACAAATTTCAACAAGTGAAGATAAGGAATCAGCTTAATTCCAACTTGTAAATTGCTACAAATTTCAACAAGTGAATTAAGGAATAACATCGGCTTAACTTCAACTTGTAAATTGCTACAAATTTCAACAAGTGAAGATAAGGAATCAGCTTAATTCCAACTTGTAAATTGCTACAAATTTCAACAAGTGAATTAAGGAATAACATCGGCTTAACTTCAAACTTGTAAATTGCTACAAATTTCAATAAGTGAAGATAATGAATCAGCTTAATTCCAACTTGTAAATTGCTACAAATTTCAACAAGTGGATTAAGGAATAACATCGGCTTAACTTCAACTTGTAAATTGCTACAAATTTCAACAAGTGAAGATAAGGAATCAGCTTAATTCCAACTTGTAAATTGCTACAAATTTCAACAAGTGGATTAAGGAATAACATCGGTTTAACTTCAAACTTGTAAATTGCTACAAATTTCAACAAGTGAAGATAAGGAATCAGCTTAATTCCAACTTGTAAATTGCTACAAATTTCAACAAGTGGATTAAGGAATAACATCGGCTTAACTTCAACTTGTAAATTACTACAAATTTCAACAAGTGAAGATAAGGAATCAGCTTAATTCCAACTTGTAAATTGCTACAAATTTCAACAAGTGGATTAAGGAATAACATCGGCTTAACTTCAAACTTGTAAATTGCTACAAATTTCAACAAGTGAAGATAAGGAATCAGCTTAATTCCAACTTGTAAATTGCTACAAATTTCAACAAGTGAATTAAGGAATAACATCGGCTTAACTTTGCCTGAGTTTGATATGTCTTCAATAAACATCCATGCATAACTTTATCAATCGAACATGTTGAAAGGATTCTGAAAAGACTTTATTGATAATATCGGCCAAACAATGATGTTTATCTAATGATAGAAAAATTTCAAATTACAAGTATTCCAAGGTCTGGGCAATGCTTTGCCCTCATTGTCCTCAAGCCGATATGCTCCATTGCCTAATACTGAAGTAACTCTGTAGGGTCCTTCCCAGTTTGGGCCAAGCTTGCCCTCCCTAGGATCCTTCTTGCTCCCGACGACTTTTCTTAGGACTAGGTCGCCAACTTGAAAATCTCTTGGATTAACCTTCTTGTTGTAAGCTCTGGCAAGCTGTTGCTGGTATACTGCGAGCTGAATTGCAGCTTTCTCTCTTCGTTCTTCCAATAAATCCAGGTCTCGGGCTAAGAGTATGTCATTGGTGCCATTCTCTACTCCCTGGGTTCTGATCCCTGAGATGCCGATCTCTAATGGGATGACTGCTTCTGTGCCATAGGCCATGGCAAAGGGGGACTCTCCTGTTGATCTTCTCGGCGTAGTCCGATATGCCCAAAGTACGTTGGCCAATTCGTCCACCCACTTTCCTTTTGCTGCCTGGAGCCTCTTCTTTATTCCATCCAGGAGTACTTTGTTGGATGCCTCTGCTTGCCCATTGCTTTGAGGAAAACTTGGTGTTGAGAAATAATTCTTGATCTTGAATTTTGCACAAAAGTTTTTGATAAGTTTACTGTCGAATTGTGTTCCGTTGTCGGCAACTATTGCTCTTGGAATCCCAAATCTGGTGATTATGTTTCTCCAAATAAAA
This sequence comes from Camellia sinensis, assembly GCF_055761805.1. Lineage (NCBI taxonomy): Eukaryota > Viridiplantae > Streptophyta > Magnoliopsida > Ericales > Theaceae > Camellia > Camellia sinensis. Next base: position 2,432,096 of record NC_138961.1, on the reverse strand, counting down.
TTCTTAACATCCACATCTCGGATTTTGGCAAGAGGTTCTGCCTCTATCCATTTTGTGAAGTAGTCTGTTGCTACCAGCAAGTATTTTCTTTGCCCAGTTGCTTGGGGAAGTTGTCCAACCAGATCCATGCCCCATTGGGCAAACGGCCAAGGGCTGGATACTGGGTTTAGGTCGGCAGCTGGCTGATGTATTAAAGGTGCAAACTTTTGACATTGCTCACACTTCTTAACATAGGCTTCGGCATCCTTTTGCATGTAGGGCCACCAATACCCCTGGGTAATGGCCCTGTGGGCTAACGATCTGCCCCCAGCATGGCTTCCACAGATTCCTTCATGAATCTCGTAAAGAAAATCTTCAACCTGCAAAGGGTGTACGCACCTTAAAAGTGGTCCAGTGAACGACCTCCTGTAGAGATGACCTTCCGCTGTTAGGCTGAATCTGGCCGATTTCAGCCTTATTTTATGTACTTCTTTGTGGTCTTCTGGCAGCTTCCCCTCTTTTAGGAATGCAATGATTGCATCCATCCAGCTTGGTCCAAAGCCCACGCACATTGCTTTTTGTTCGGTGCTCTGTTTATCTATGCTCGGGGCCGACATGTAGTCGATCATAATTGTCCTTGTTTTTCCAGTTTGAATTGAGCTGGCCAGGTTGGCTAACGCGTCGGCGTGGGTGTTGTCATCTCGGCTAACTTGGAGTAATCTGCAGTTCTGGAATAGGGCTGCCAGTCGGATGACTTCCTTTGCATATGCCGACATTCTTTCGTCTCTGGCTGCAAATTCTCCTGTTGACTGGTTAACAATCAGTTGTGAATCACAAAAAACAATTACCTCGTCTGCCTCTGCTGCTGCTGCTAGCTTTAGCCCTGCAATTAATGCTTCATATTCTGCTTCATTATTGGAGGCTTTGAACCCCAGACGGATGGACTGTTCTACAATTTCTCCATCTGGAGATATCAGTAGTACTCCTGCTCCTGCTCCCTGGCGGTTTGAACTTCCATCGACGAATAGTCTGAATGAATCGCCGATGTAGATGCTGCACGGTCTGAGTTTTTCTTTCTCTTGCTTTTTTGTCTTTGTCTGGGATTCTTTTTGCTTGTTGGGGTGATGCTCATCTTGGCTCGACGAAGCCCGAGGTGTGATGGCTTCAGGTGTGAGTTCTGCGATGAAGTCGGCCAAAACTTGGCCCTTTATTGCTGTTCTTGGCCTGAATTCCAGGTCAAACTGGCCCAGTGTTACTGCCCACTTTGCTATCCTTCCTGTTAAGTCTCCTTGATGTAATAAGGACTTCAGTGGGTGCTCTGTTAGGACCACAATCTTGTGTGCCTGAAAGTAATGGCTCAATTTCTTTGAGGCCATTACCAAGGCTAGCATTAATTTTTCCAGTGGTAGGTATCTTGTTTCTGCGTCAGCCAGAGTCTTACTTACATAGTAGACAGCCTTCTGCTCCCCTTTTTCCTCACGGATTAGCACTGCACTTACTGCGTGCTCAGAGACTGCTAAGTACAAATACAATTCCTCCCCTGGAATTGGGTTAGAAAGGACCGGGGTTGTGGTCAAGTATTTTTTTAGGTCGGCTAAGGCAGCTTCGCATTCTTCTGTCCATAGGAAGTCTGTGGCTTTTTTCACCAGGTTAAAGAAGGGTCTGCACTTGTCTGAGCTTCTGTTGATGAATCGGTTTAGGGCTGCGGCCCTTCCAGTGAGTACTTGAACTTGTTTTGCCGATGTCGGACTCTGTAGTTCCAGGATGGCTTTGATTTGGTCTGGGCTGGCCTCAATGCCTTTTCTTGTTACCAGATATCCTAGAAATTTTCCTGACCCAACTCCGAAGGCACACTTCGAGGCGTTGAGTCGGAGCCGATATCTTTTGAGTATGTCAAAGACCTCTTTTAGGTCGGCAAGATGACCTTCTGATTTCTTGGTCTTTACGACCATGTCATCGATGTAAACTTCTACCGTTTTGCCAATTAGATGTTTAAACATTTTTGTCACTAACCTCTGATAGGTTGCTCCTGCGTTTTTCAGCCCAAAAGGCATTACCTCGTAACAGTACAGGCCTTTTGGGGTGATGAACGCGGTCTTCTCCTCATCTGGTGGGTACATAGCAATCTGGTGGTACCCTCTGTATGCGTCTAAAAAACTCATCCTTTCATGTCCCGAAGTGGCGTCTACCAGTTGGTCGATTTTGGGCAGGGGAAAGCTATCTTTGGGGCAAGCTTTGTTGAGGCTGGTAAAGTCTACACAAACCCTCCACTTGCCATTCTTCTTTTTTACTACTACTGTGTTGGACAGCCACGTTGGGTACTGGACTTCTCGGATGGCCCTGGCTTCAAGGAGTCTGTCTACCTCTTCTTCTACTGCTTCGACGTGCATTAACGTCGGCCTTCTGGCTCGTTGAATTACTGGCTTTGCCGATCTGTCAACATTCAGACTGTGGCAGGTGACCTCGGGGTCAATGCCAGGCATTTCATAAGGTGTCCAGGCGAACGCCTCTATGTTTGCCCTTAAAAAATCTTCCAGTTCCTTTTCCTCTTCTCTAGCTAAGCCTGAGCCGAGAAGAAAAAATCGTTATTCGTCGCCCTCCTGGACGAGGATTTTCTTTAGCGCCTCTTCGCTTTTCTCGGCTGGTTCTTTCCCGACATCTTCTAGGACTTCCATGTCCTCATCTTCAACTTCTGCTTTCTTTGGCTCCCGTATACTACAGGTGAATTTTATTGCTGCCATGGAGCAAGTTTTGGCTTGTAGTTGATCCCCTCTAACTTCTTCAATCCCATGCTCTGTTGGGAACCGGAGTAGTTGATGCAACGTTGAGGGAATTGCCCCCATTGCATGCAACCACGGCCTTCCCAAGATGATGTTGTATGGTGAGGGTGTGTCAATTACCAGGAATTCCGTCCTGATCTTCTTAGTGCCGGCTTGTACTTCTAAGCTTGTTGCACCCAGTGGCCATGTCGGTGTTCCATTAAAGCCGACCATCGGGCCGTTTGATTGTTCTAGGTCATCGGGGTGAAGGCCCAGCTCTTTGTAACATCTGACATACATGATGTCACAGGAGCTGCCTTGATCTATTAGGATGCGTTTTACTTGGCACTCCCCAACCTGGAGGGATACTACCAAGGCATCATTATGCGGTTGTTGGACCAGTTCTAGGTCGGCTTCAGTAAAAGCTATCATTGGCCCTTGGCATTCTTCTGGCCGATGTCTCTTTTTCCCGACTTGGTAGATATGCTGTAAATGTCTTACCCTCTGGGTTTCTCCTCTGACTTCGTTTTCGTTGACCCTTGAGTGGATCACATTAACCACCCTCGGTTCTCCTGCTTGTGGTAGCTGTGCTGGGGGAGGGGGTGCCGCTGGTGCTTGAGGCAACCTTGCCTGCTCTTCCCTTGTTCTGGCCTCATCGACCAGGTCCCTCAGAAGGCCTTGTCTTACCAGGTCCTCCAAGTGTGCTTTTAAGGCTCTGCAACCTTGAGTTGGATGCCCTTCTTCATTGTGGTAGGCACAACGTCTACCAACGTTCCTTCCCATGAATTCCCCCGGTGCTCTTGCCGGAGCCCTGAAATAAGGTTGATTTCGAATCCGATCTAAGATTTTATGTATTGGGATCCGGAATATCGTGGTTACCGCCTGTTTATTTCTTAATTCAATTTCTTGTTTGGTCGGCCCATTGTTGACTCGGCCTCGCTTTGGCGAGCCGTTTCCTTTTTCTTGTTTCACCTCTTTGTTTCCCGATGTATCTTCTTCGGCCCTGGCGTATTTCTCAATTCTTGCCATGAGTTCTTCCATGCTTTTTGGCAATGTTTTTGCCAAAGACTTCCGTAGTGGGCAGTCATCTTTCAGGCCGTTTTTAAAGGACACGACTGCTACTTCCTGGTTGCATTCGGGTATTCGGTTGAATACCTCGTAGTACCTCTTCGCATAGGCCCTGAGGCCTTCTTCCTTGGTGATTCGTAGAGCCATCAAAGCATCAACCCTCAGGGGTTGCAGCTTGTTGGTCACGAATCTGGCCACAAACATCTCGGCCAAGCCTTCCCATGTCTTTATGCTTCCTTTTGGTAACTTGTGGAACCAATCAGATGCAATTTCCCCAAAGGATGAGGGGAATACTTTGCAGAGCAACGGCTCGTTCCCGCTATATAACGCCATTGAATTCAGGTATAGTCCAACGTGAAAGTTTGGATCTGACTTACCATCATAGATTTGAAACCTCGGCATACTGAATCTTTTGGGCGGTTCGAATTTGTCCAGTTCTACCGAGAAGGCTGTCTTCGGTTTTACTAGGGAGTTTACCTCGGCTTCTGCATTCTGCTGCCTCCTCTTGAGGTAGTCCCTTAAGTCTTCTTTGCTCCTCCCTGGAGCTCGGCTGTCTTTGGATTTTAGTCTTTTTGGTACACTGCTTTCGGCCTCGTGGTGGGGTCGTTTGGATCTTTCTTCATAGGTTGTGTCAAAATGGAGTACTTGCCCCTGAACATGTCGATGTTCTTTGGGGTCTGGATTCTTCATGTAGTGTGTCCTTCGGGACTCTTCTTGCCTCGGCTTTTCCCGTCCGACTTCCCTGGAAGGCCGGTGAGAATGCCTTCCGCTTCTGGTATGCTGAGGGACCTCGGGGATTGTTTTTCTTCCATCCTTCTGAGCGTTGTTCGCCGGCATCGGCGTTTCTTGCAGCGGGTATGGTGGCTGCATGACATTATTCTGCATCATGAAGTTGACGACTGACTGGAGGTCCACCAACTTGTTTGCTAGTTCTTTTACTTCCTCATCCCTCCGTAGGCACCTGTCCCTCCATACCTGGAGGTTATCTTCATTGTAGTACTTTCCTTGGTTTGCTCTTTTTGACGTGTCGCCTTCTGGGATGACGTCGTTCTCTCTGTGACCCTGGTCACGGGCTTCTGCATTATGGTTATCTCCTTCGACGTCAAGGTCAATTGGTCTGCCACTCCCAGTGGGAGCGTCATCCCCAATATTTTCCTGTTGTCCGTTACTGGCCATCTATTCTTCCTTCGTTCCCACAGACGGCGCCAAATTGTGTGGGTGATTTTCTGACCACACTGCCCGCTTAGTAACCAGCTGGAGAGCACTGGCAGAATAGATGGCACCTGACTGACCTGCAACAGAAATATAAGAATCCCGCGGTGGTTTCGACCACCCGGGGGCACTCCGACGATCAAGTCAGTATATCTCTCAAAGATAAATCAAGTACTAAACTCACAAGCTTGAGTCTCAAAAACATACCTTAGACCCATGGGGGTGCCTCTCTTTTATAGCCAATACAATCCTAGTCCCAAAAGGAGCCTGGCCCTAATGGACTTAGGATTACTGTTAATCTGGGACTCCCAGTGGGATTAGGATAAACTCTCTAAGAGTCTTATCTTTACCCAAACTGAAGTCTTCTCCCAATCTAGGACTCTTGTCCATATCCAAGTTGAGTTCCCTCTTTATTCTAGGACTCTTGTCCTTATCCGCTTATCTCGGATTCCGATATCTTCGGAGATGACCTCGGCTTCTCCGAGATTACCTCGACTTAACTACCAGGGCACGTGGCACCTCGGCTGACACATCGGCGTCACCATGCCACGTGTTGGTATTCAGAAAATACATCCCCACAAATATAATACTAAATATTTTTTTATAATTTTGATATAAATTTTTTATCTTTTGCTTTTAATTTTTTTCATTCAATAAAATAAATATAAAAGACTTTAAAAATTAATCAATTAATTATCGATTTTGGGCTCCATAAATCTGGCCAGGCCTGCACACACCACACACACATTTCATTCTTCAAAGTGATCCTAAAAAGTGAAACCGTCACGTCTCATTGGGGAGAGTCTCATTGGCTTGGTGAGATTGGGGTTGGGAGTGGAAATGAAAGTGGAAGTGTGGGCCTAGTTGCCAACTTTTAGGTCAAGTTTAGGAAGGTTAAATAAGTATATTTTTTGACTTTTTTTATATTATGTGTAGAAAAAATAGAGAGAAGATATTGATTGATGTGACATAAAAAAATAAAAAGATGAAATAAGTACACTTTTTTAGTTTAACCAAACTTGACCTTACTATTGTGGGAGTATTGTTTTTGAACGGAGCACAACTCTACAAGTATCAAATTCTCGTTGGTCAAAAAAAAATTAAAAAAATATTTCGAGGAAATAACAATTCAGGATATATTTTGAAAATTAATTACAAATTAGTGATAAAATCTATAAATATTAACAATTAAAATCATAAGTATTTTTATGAATTTATAATTATTTTTTGAAATCACCACTGTGTATAGCAATTTTTCAAAATATTTTTTTAGAGCGGGTTCAATCTTTTTCAAGGTCCAAAACAAGCTTCTAATATGAAATTTTTATACATATATATAAATGGCTCAAATTAAAATTTTAATATGAACTGATATTTGAATTAGTTTTTGACAGAATCAAATTAGTTGGTAATTTAAATTTTTTAAACTTTCACATTTTTAATTGTAAAATTACTAATCATGCTTTTTTTAATCAACTTATCGACCAAACTCATTTAATTTTTCTTATAACATAATTCACTAAATGTATGATTTAATCGATTTAAATTTGAAACATTTCTTTTCTTATAAATAATTGTAAGTAATAACTATAATCAATAATATTCTATATACAATTCATATATTCGGAAAAATAACCATCAATTAGTTTTAGATAATTCACTGTATCAATAAAAAAAATTTAGAGGTCCTTTTTAACCAGTATAATAACAAAAAAAATAAAACTTATGTGAAATTTTTTCAAGTTTTTGTTTTTTTTTGTCACTACTTTTCGGGTTCCAAAGCAATCGTTTGCGTCGCTTGTGCCTAAAGCTGGCACTGTTTAAGAGATATCTTAAAAATATATAAAATTATAAATATTTTATATTATTTGTTCAAAAATTGATAATCTCCAGAATTGTTATTAGCTTGGCCAACTTTTTTAAATTATTATAGAACTTTACGTGCAAGTCGAATCACAAGTCAGTTTATATTAATGATTTAATAATGATTGATATCTTTCTTGTTTTTTTTAAACTCCACAACTCTCTGTAAATTTCAACTATGGATAGGGTGGGTTTCATGTATACGTAATTGGATCTTACACATAAATCAATAATTAAGATCTAAAGACAGTTATAGGTTCCAACAAAAGGAATTCAAAGCATTTTTAAGAATCTGTTTGGCAATCATTTTATTTTTAATTTTTAATTTATATTTACAAAAATTTTAAAAATTACCATAAAGACAAATTGGTTACAAAACAAAAAAAAAAAATAAATCCAAACAAAATATCACATCAAAACTCATAATCATTTCACTTTTTCTTTCACAAACATCACATCCAACCACAAAAAAAAACTCAACTATCTTCCCAACACAAAAAAAATATCTTCAATAATATCTTACAACTAAAAAAATTACAAAAAAACTCACTTCCCAAACACTCACAAATTGTTGTCTCAGTTTGTAAATTTGAGAAAAAAATGTAAATTCAAAAAATAAGTTTACGTTGGTTTTTAAACAGAAATTTAAAATTTTGACTAACAAATTTTTTTTTTCAAATAATGGTTTTTTCATTTTTTTTTAAATAATTTTTTTTAATTATTTTTTTCAATTATAATGTGTACGATCCCATTGTCATAAATAATAAAAAATAAATATAAATATTTTAGGCATGAACAAACATATTTTTTAGTTTATATTTTTAAATTTTTTAAAATATTTTATTCAAAACAAACGCGTTTATAGTTTATATTTTTTAAAAAATAAATAAAAATTAATTTATAAAATTTTTATAAACATAAACGGTATTAAATACTACCTTAATGATTTATAGGTCAACTGTGTTTACAAAGAGTGTTAATAGATGGCCACTTATTAACTAAGCAACCATGTTTATATAATTGAGAATTCTATTATACATTCTCCCTATTATTTAGTTATTTGATTTTTTTTCTTTAGTTATTATTAATTTTTTTTAATTATAATATTATTTTGAAATATTTGATTATACTTTATTTATGTTAGTTTATGAATTTTTTTCTTTTTCTATAATTATGATTTAAAAAATATAAAATTATATATATTTTTTTTTCTGTATCATAGTCTTTTCTAAATATAAAATATACTAATAACTGAAGTGGTCTTCCTAGTCACAGAAAACAAAAAATATTAATAATTATAAGATAGGGTTCATTTTGGAAGTGGATTGCCTTTTTGATTTTTTAGTTTGTTTAGTTTAGGGTTAAAAAATCTCGTTTAGAATGGACTTTTTGACTTTTTAACTTTTGTGAGATAAAAAATGTAATAATTTTAGATTAAATGTGATGTTTTGTCTTATTAAACTATTTTTTTTTTCTTTTGTGACTATTTTAATCAAAAAAAACCCTACGCCTATCTTCCCAAATGAGCACATAATAAGGTGAAATGAGATATGTGAATCACATAGAAATGAAGTACATCTTTCACTTACATTATAGGGGTTGCTTACTAAAGTGGTCGTAGAGCATCAACTTACTTAAATTTTATCTTAAAATATTATTAAAAATTTTATTTCTTATTTTAGAAATTACTTTTTTATTTATTTTTCCCAACAAACTCCTTATTTTTTCTCTATTTTATTAAAATAATCTTTTCAATTATTTTTAAATTTGAATTTTTTTTAATAATAAAATAATTAAACAATATCTTTGAAGTCAAGAATGGGGGTTTTTATAGCACTGCCTTTGAAGTGAATTAATTATAGAATAAAGCAGCAAAAGCAAAGGCAGGGCCCGAATGTCCGGGGGGTCGACCGGCTGGATGTCCCCGTGGACAATCGGTTAGGTCATTTTTTAGCATTTTTCTTTTTCAGCTATAGGGCACTCACGGACATCTGGGTAGATGTCCGAGGGGACGTCCAGGGGAACATCTAGGGGACTTCTCCTTCATGTTTTCAACGAAATAAAATAAGAATTTATCAGATATAAGGAAGCTACAGATTGCCTACAAATAAGAAGTCACTGTAGCAATCATAAATTTAAGAGATAGTATAAGGGATTTGTTGGAGAAGAATTTCTGAAAAATTAACCCTTATAATAGCAAGGGAACTGATAGGGATGCTCTTACTAGTTACAAAAACCGAAAACTATTAATAATTATAAGATAATAAGGTGGAATGAGATATGTAGATCACATAGAAATTAAGTACATCTTTCACTTACATTATTGGGGTGTTCACAGATGGGATTGGATAGATTGAAAAAAAATCAATTCGCATCCATCCACTAAGGGATGCGGATTGAGCAGACTGTCTAGGTTGACATACATTGTAGATCAATGGGGGAGTTACGGGCCGATCCTATGGACCGGTCTTATTACCCAATAGGTTCTACCCAAAAAAATCAAACAATATTTTCATTTTTACCTCTAGACTCAACATTGCAAATTTATCACTAGTTTAAACAAATTTATCACTAATTTAAACAAATTTATCACTGATTTAAATAGATTTATCACATTCTTCATTAATACGCATACCTCTAAATCTCTTTTTACATATTCAATGGATCTGTTCAAATCTCATTCCTTCTCAACCCATTCTCTTTCTCTCTCTCTCTCTCTCTCTCTCTCTCTCTCTCTCTCTCTCTCTATCTCTCTCTCCTATTTTCTCTCTCTTTCTCATTCTCTCATTAATCTCATATTTGAATTGTCATCGCCGCCACCACTATCCATTGTCTTCCGCCATTCTACCGTCCACGTCGCGTAATCTTAGTGTGGACGATCTCACCATCCCTACATAGCTCGGCCAAGCAGGAAATCATCCATGTGTAGCTCGACGATGGTGGACTACAGCAGTTGTAGATCTAGACTTCGTAGTGAACATTCTCTTTGAATACGGTGACGATGGTAGTAGATTCTCTCTCTCTCTTCTCCCCGACCATCCATGGCGTAGATATGCTCGACCTCTCAGCCTTTGGATCTGGATTCGTAAATCTGGTTTCTTTATCTCTAGATCTGTGTAGAAATGTGCAGAAAGAGAGAGAGTGAGTTTTTTTTGTTTTTTTCATCTCCAAATCTGTGTAAAAAAATATAAGGGCAAAAACGGAATAAATAAAAATGTTCAGGACTTATAGGTAAAAAAGTCGCTATTAAGGACCTGTTGGATAATAATTCTTAAAAATAGAACTGGCCTATAAAAATCCCTAGATCAATTAGGTAATTTCGACTTTACTATTTTGAGCATTCGTGGTAATTATTTATTATTTTGGACACAAAATTTTTTATTCTTCATTTTCTATAATAAAAATAAAGTCTCAATGTTTATAATTTCATAAATAGTAAATATAATTACTAACTAAAATGTAGAGGTGAGCAGCGGATATACTGATCCACCAAAATCAACCGAACCGAATCGATCCGCCGCATTTTGGACGGATGCGTGATAATGAGCGGACGGTTGCGGATTGATTTTCTCCAATCCGCCAATCTGGCGGATAGATGGCGGATTTGAGATTTCTTTGGCCGCAACTGAACCGCCAAACCGCGAGTACCCCTAGTAATTCATAAGACTTTGTGTTTTCAATTTGTTTAAATATTCTGTTTGTGTTTTCAATTAAAAAAGAATTTAAATATTCTGTTGAAAAAGTTTTCAACTTGAATGTCTTTTTTGAATTGAAAAAAATAAACGTATTATTTATCTATATTTTTTGGTTTTTAAATCTATCTCTAAAAATAATAAATAGAAAATATGATATATGCTGGTTGGTTTTTGTTTTAAAAAACAGATATAGATGTAACAATACAGAGACATACAATCTCTACTACTGCTCTGTTCATGGTTTCGGTAGTTTGAATTGTTTTTATATTTGAAGTACCACAGACTATAATACTTTATGTGGATGCATGCTGTAATTGTAGTATGTGTATGAGATATGTAGTGATTGTGATATTCTAAAATTTCAAACTTTCTTATTTTAGATGAGGCATGCAGTGATTGTAATATTTTTTTAAGTCATTAACTATAATTCTTTTTTTTTTTTTTTGAGGAAGTGTACAAGTTGAATTATGTTGAAAATTTATAAAATTTAAACTGCCAAACCGATTCGCATCCATCCGCCAAACCGCCAATCCACTCAATCTACATCTGCCGAATTGGCGAATGGATGCGGATTGATTTTCTCTAATCCGCCAATCTGGCGGACGGATGGCGGATTAGAAATTCCGTGGCCGCAATCGACCCGCGTCCACCCCTACTAAAATGTCTTTTTTTAATGAGACAATTAGTAAAATGTCCCTCTCTAACTTTGTGTAGTAGAGGGTCCAACATTTTTTTTTATTAGTTAATGTCTTTTAACATTTTCACAGAAAAAATTTGACTAAGAGAAAATTTGCTTGACTTCACCTAACTCAGATTTTTTTTGAACTTCTCTATGAAATTAGAGAAATTTATTTATAAAAATTAAATTTTTTCTAAATCAGGGTCAAAATTTTTTGAGTCGGATAAATTTTTTCTAAATTGAATTTTCTCTATAAAAATGTTAAGGAAATTTAATTATTATAAAAATATTGTATGTTATTTATCTTATAAAATTTTAATATCAAAAACTTTAAAAAAATTATCTTTTTTTAATACACAAAGCATAAAAGAATAATATCAATTTTTTTAGTGATATTGACAAATCGAATTGGGCCAAATAGTCTCTCATCTCATTAATCCATCTGCTGGGACTATTAAAATCATTCCTCTTGGTTTAGTTTGAACTATTCAATTTTAATTGATCGGGTGATACTTCTAATTTACAAAATTACTTTACAGAAATTACAAAATTGAGGGCGGACCTTGCGAAATCTTTCTGCCAAAGGGCATACTAATAGTAATCTGGTGATTTTATTATGCGGAGCCACCTAGCCAGACCTTCTTCTCTATTTGCATATAAATTATCCTCGGAGTTTTTTTTTTAGGAATAGGTTAGAAGTTAATTTTTTTTTGAATAATGATTCATCCCCCTTTTCTCCCCACCCCCTTTGACCCCCTCTCTCTCTCATTGGTTACCTTTTCTTTTTCTTTTTCTTTTTTTTCTTGCTCCACCAATCACCCCCTGCCACGTGGCAAAGGGGTGACCCCAAAAGGAGATCCCAAGCATTATTCTTTTTTTTTTTAATTTTTAAATATATAAAAAAAATAGAGAGGAATGTTATATAAAAAAGGACAAAACACCAATCAATCTCAAATCTTAATTTGTTAAATTATTTAGTCCTGTCTTTTATTTTATAGACTAATAAATCCTATTTAAAATTTTTAATCTCACTATAGGCATTTTTCAGATTTTTCTCTTTTCCAAACATCAGCAACACTACCTGCATCAGTAACATCATCAAAACATTAACTACATTAGTAACATTAACTACACCAACATCATCAAAACATCATCAATATAACCAAACATCATTAACATCATCACACATCATCAACATCATCAAAACATTAACTACATTAGCAACATTAACTACACCAACATCATCAAAACATCATCAATATAACCAAACATCATTAACATCATCACACATCATCAACATCACCAACATCATAAAAAAAAAAAATCATCAAACATCATCAACATCACCAACATCATCGACATCAACTACAACTTCAACCTCATCGAACATCAGATCTCATACACTCCAATTCCCAGATCTCATAGGTGATGTTGCTCCGTTTTTTGGGAATCATGATTCGTTCTATGCCTCCTTTCCGAACCGAGAATTGGTGACCAATGTTGTAGTTCATCATCTGAGAATTGGGATTTATTTGAGATATGAGATTTGAGAATTGGTGACCTCTCCGCCTTCATGCTTCGTTCTAACATTGAACATCATCCACATCAACTATATCTTCAAACTCATCAAACATCAGATCTCATAAACTTCAATTCTTAGATCTCATAGTTGATGTTGCTCCAAGCGGGGATGTTACAGAAAGGGGGGCAAGAAAAAGAAGATGAAAGAATCAAGAGCCAAAAAAAATTTCTGAACACTAATTTTCTGGGAAAAGTGGAAGATTTTCTCGCTCAGCCTCACAATTTGATCTTATCTCTGCAAATGGGTTTTGGCAACCCTAGTATTATATAGCAGTGTTGGCCCATTGTTTAGTCTCTGTACCACATTGGTAATCACGACACTTTCTTGGCATCTAATCCTTGCTTAATTTTATTAAAATGGGTTTTGGCAACCCTAGTATTATATAGCAGTGTTGGCCCATTGTTTAGTCTCTGAACCACATTGGTAATCACAACACTTTCTCGGCATCTAATTCTTGCTTAATTTTATTAATTATTATATTAATTGATGATCTTGATAATGTTTGATGATTTAGTTGATGTTGGATGATGTTTTATGATGTTTGATGATGTTGTTCATGTTTGATGATGTTATTGATGTTTGATGAGGTTGAAGATGTAGTTGATGTTTGGTGATATTCACAATGATAATCATCAACTACATCAAGACTAAATGATTTAAGAAAAAACACTTAAGATTAATTAGAGTAACATTTGCTAAATAGTTTAAGAAAAAACACTTAGGATTAGTTAGAGTAACATTTGTTAAAATGGGATTTATAAGTAATTTTTTTTAAAATTAAAAAAAAAATCAAAAAAAAAAAAAAACGTAAATAGGCCTTATTATTTGAATTTTGCTAAAATTTGAACTTGAATTACCAGAAGAAGAAGGAAGTAGATCCATGTTCGATCTCTTCACTTGCACCTCCCTTTAGATCCCCCCATTCCATTCCACACTAAGCACCTAAAATTTCTCAGTTTTTTGTTTGATTCATTTCTCGCCTCCCACCTACGTTTGTGTTTCGTTTTCGTTGAATTGGATCCAAATACGGAGCAGAGGTTCAAATTCCATAATAAATCATGGGTTTGCTCTCAAACCCTCTGTTCCATGGTTGTCTCTTTCAACCTTTGCCTCCTCTTCTTTCTTCTCTTGGCTGTTCATTGCGTTTCTGCTCGGGCAATCAATCAATCAATACCAATCAATTAATTTCTATATATATGTATATATCTGAGTGTTGTGTTTTCTGGGTTTCAAGGAATTCGTGGATGAGACTAACAAGGATGAGTTAATTGGATCAGTCAAAGTTCTTGGCCGGCGTAGCAAAGTGAGTTAAAATGGGCACACAAAAAAATAAATAAATAAAAATTTGGGATTTGAATATCAGATTTTTCTGTTTACTTCATCAGCATTCCCATGTATTGGTGCCATAGATTTTGAAGTTCCAAGTTGGCTTTGCTGTACTTTTTCCATAATTATTGTTTTGTTGGACCAGATTGTTCTGAGTAAACTTGGTGATTCTATAAGCCACGACTTTGATCCCAAATCAGTTGATTTTGGTCTCAGTTCAGATTCTGATGGCCTCCGAATTTTTGATGCATTCTTTGCAAGTTTATCGATGATGGTTGTCAGTGAGGTTTGTTCATTTACCCCAAATTGTATATATATATATATATACTTGAAGTGCATTGCTAAAGATTCACACAACTTTCATAAGAATGACATCTGCCGACTGTCCTAACAATAAAACCCGGCCTCCGGCTGTTGACCATCTTAAGTAAATTTGCTTGCTTCTTTGTGATTTGCAATGAATTGCTGTGCTTGATAGCGTCATTTATCGGATAGTGTTAAACATTGATCGAATGAATGTTTTTAGTAATCTTTTTGTTGCTAGATTGGAGATGAGACTTTCATAATTGCAGCTCTTATGGCAATGCGTCACCCTAAATCAATTGTTTTGTCTGGTGCCCTTAGTGCCTTGTTTGTAATGACGGTTAGTTAACAATTTTTCTGGGTTTTATTTAGCAAATATTAATTGTGTATTCTCCTTCGATGTTTCTGACACCTTTTTGCACTTGTGGTGCACTATTGTCATGTAACTAACCTTATTTGTTGCCAATGTTGAATTTGTTTTCCATGTGAATTAGGTGCTTTCTGCTGGTCTTGGAATGATTGTGCTGAATTTGATAGCAAGGGAGCACACAAACAGTGCTGCTACAGGTGTATATTCTGAATTTCTAGGAAATACAGCTTTTCTCTACAAAGAACTCTTATGTTTGGATTTGGTTTAGTCTCCATTTCTTGATGTGTAGTTGTAGAATTGTGGTTTGGGCCTGCCTTTCTCCTTTATCATTGAAATACAGAAGTGCATGATAAATTTTAGATTCCATAGCCTATGATTAGATCATCAAATATGCTTTCAGGCCACTAAATAGTGTTTATTGATTAGGCTTATGGTTCTATTGTTGTTTTTGGTTGAGCTTCAATTGCATTGAAGAAATATTTGCCACTTCCACTTGCATGACATCCAATTGTTGTAAGGTTCTTCCTGGCTTTTATGAGTCTAGCTTGTCTTTTTGTCTGCATACTCCACATACTTGTTGGCATATTATAATCACCGAAAGTCTTAGTATTTTATTAGCCGAAAGGCACTTGGGTCTGTAATCATTGTGATGCCCTCAGGGATCATCTTGTAATTGTCTTGTTTGTAAACCCTAATCTTCATGTATAAATAAGGGGTGATATCTCATCATACCCTAAGCTGATTATTCAAAGCTTCATGGTATCAGAGCTGAACCTATAGGGTTTCGGCTCACCCTCGTTGGCAGACCTATTCACCAACAACACTCTAGGGTTCGAAGCTTACCTGGGTGGATCTGCCTTAGCCGTCTTCCTCAGTCGATCTTCCTCAGTCGATCTCCTCAACCGTCTTCCTCAGTCAATCTCCTCATCTCCTCAGCTCTCTCTCTCTGTCGCCATCGTCGCCCATCATCGACCATCGCTAGCTCATCGTCCCCGTCGCCAGCTCATCGTCACCATCGTCGGCCGTCAACTCTCTCTCTCTGTTCGTCCTCAGCTCGTCTTCCTCAGCCGTCTTCCTCGTCGACCTCCTCTGTCGATCGTCACTCGACCGACAGCACCGCAGCTCGGCGACCTCCTCCAGCCATTTCGTCGCTCGTCTTCTCTGTTCGTCCTCAGCC
The DNA here is from genome assembly GCF_055761805.1 of Camellia sinensis. NCBI lineage: Eukaryota > Viridiplantae > Streptophyta > Magnoliopsida > Ericales > Theaceae > Camellia > Camellia sinensis. The sequence continues at coordinate 2,416,083 of NC_138961.1, read as the reverse complement.
TCTGATCACTGTGGTCTATAAATATATATATATATATATATATAACTATATATATATCCGGCTCTATTTATATATATATATCAGGATATATAGTTATATATATATATAAAGACATGTATAAATAAATCAATTTAAACAAAAAAAAATAAATAAATAAATAAAAAAAAATAAAAAAAAAAAAATAAAAATAAATAAATAAAATAAAATAAAATGAAATAAAAAAAAATATATAGATATATATATTTAAAAAAAAAAAAAAAAAAAAAATCATCATTTCTTAATTTTTTTGTTATGTCTTTATAGTGGTCATTGTGCCTGTTATCTCACTACCACCTTCCGGGTTTGTGATTTCTACTAGTTTGTTGTGGGTTTGGTAGTATTGTATCCATGACAGATTCCACTAGTGTGTCCTCTTCGTCTCAAACACCAAAGAGTGAGAGTCTCATTCTACCTACTACCATGACTGAGAATCCCAACCCTAGTCTGAAAATCACCACCTCTCTATTTAATGGTCAGAACTACCTAGCATGGTCTCAAAGTTTGACTTTGTTTTTGAAAAGCAGAGGAAAGATGGGGGATGTTGATGGCAGGATACAGGCACCTAGTACCACTGACTCAGGTTATGACCAATGGGAGATTACTAACTCTTTGATTATGAGTTGGCTTATCCATTCGATGGTTCCAGAACTTGGTGAGGGCTACTTATCTATGGAGACTGCCCAGGACATTTGGGAGGCTGTGGCTGTTACCTATTCCCGCAAAGGAAATTTTTCACAGGCCTTTGAGTTGCGTCGCTCTATTGAAAGCACACTTCAGGGGGAGCAGACTGTTCTTCAGTACTTCACTTTCCTCACCAACGGCTGGAAACGCCTTGACCACCTGGAAGACTATAAGCCCGTTTGCCCTACTGATTCTGTCGGGTACAAGAAGTTCATTGCTCGGGAACGGGTCTTTAAATTTTTGGCCGGCCTAAATATGGAGTATGATCCAGTTAGGGGTCGAGTTCTGAGTATGGACACCCTTCCTTCACTACAGGAGGCATTTGCCTATGTACAAAATGAGGAAAGTCGTCGGTCAGCTATGATGTCCCCTGTCTCTGCTGACCGTTCCGCATTACTGTCTACTCCTCGAGATGGCCTCAGCCTGCCTCCTCCGTCTGCTGCTAAGGAGTCTGTATTCTGTGATTGTTGCAAGAAGCCGCGGCATACTCGTGAGACATGTTGGAAGCTTCATGGGACTCCATCTGGGGGTCGAGGTGATCGGTCAGGTTCTCGATGAGGTCGGTCAGGCCACTCTCGAGGACGTGGTTCCTATTCCCGGGCTCATCAGTCTAGTGCCGTGGATACCCTTGATTCTAATTCCACTTCTGTTACCCAAGCTTCTGATACTGAGTTGGAGGATGCTTTGCGCCAATTGTTGGACCGCCGATCTTCTACTGCTCTCAGTACCGCTTCCTCGTCCTTTGCCCGCTCAGGTAACTTAGCATCTGTTCCTTGTGCTTTCCTGTGTCATACATCTTTGCCTTGGATTATTGATTCTGGTGCCTCAGATCATATGTCTGGCTCCCCTGATCTTTTTTCTGCCTATAAGCCCTCTTCAGGTCAGGACAAAGTTAGGATTGCCGATGGAACTGTTTCTTCCATTTCTGGAAAAGGTTTAGTCCAAGTCACTCCCACCATGCATCTATCTTCTGTTCTCCATGTTCCCAAGTTTTCTGTTAATCTGTTATCCTTAAGTCGTCTTACCCAGGATTTGAATTGTTGTGTGACGTTTTTTCCTGATCATTGTCTTTTTCAGGACCTTGTCACGGGGAGGATGATTGGCAGTGGTAGTGCAGAAAATGGTCTCTACTTCCTAGATCAACCGGACAAACTTGCTTATTCTTCCACCGCGTCTTCTACTACCCCCGCTGATGTATGGTTGTGGCATCGGCGTCTTGGGCATCCCTCATTTCATTTACTTAAGCATTTATTTCCTTCTAGTTTCGCAAATCATCATGTGTCTGACTTTCTTTGTGAGTCTTGTCAACTTGGAAAACAACATAGAGCTTCTTTTGCTCCCAGTTTGAATAAAAGCTTAGTTCCTTTTTCATTAATACATTCTGATGTTTGGGGTCCCTCTCGTGTTCTGTCTGTGAAAGGTCATCGCTGGTTTGTTACATTTATTGATGATTTTTCTCGTGCTACTTGGGTGTATCTCATGAAAGATAAGAGTGAAGTTTTCTCTGTGTTTCGCACTTTTCATAAGATGATTTGTACTCAGTTTGGGGCCACTATCAAAATATTTCGTTCTGATAATGGCGGGGAATACATAGATTCTGGGTTAGGAAACTATTTCTCTACTCATGGCATTATCCATCAGACCTCTTGCACCAATACCCCTCAACAAAATGGGGTGGCCGAACGCAAGAATCGGCATCTTCTTGACATGGCTCGGTGCATGTGTTTTTTTATGAACGTGCCTCAACCCTATTGGGGCGACGCTGTTCTCACCGCTGCCCATCTTATTAATCGTCTCCCTACCCAGGTCTTGGACAAACAGGCTCCGCTTCACGTCCTCCTCGGTTCTCAGTCCTTGTTTTCTATTCCTCCCAAAATATTTGGTTGTGTCTGTTTTGTCCATAATCACTCTCCCTCTCGTGGTAAGTTGGACCCTCGCTCCCTCAAGTGTGTTTTCCTTGGTTATTCTCCTACTCAAAAGGGGTATAAATGTTACCACCCTTCCTCCCGTAGGTGGTTTGTGTCCATGGATGTCACTTTCTTTGAATCCCAGTCCTATTTCTTGTCCTCTCCGGTGTCACCGTCCTCATTTCCGGGGGAGCCTTGGTGTGAAGTGAGTCCTGTGTCTCCTATGGTAGAAGTGAGTCCTGTGCCTCCTATGGTAGAACCAGTTATTCTTGCACCCCCCTCTTCTACTGGAACTATAGAACCCACTGTCACCAAGAATAAGGATGGGCATGTTTATGTCCGGGACATCGACAGAAAACAAGTTAACTGGATACAAGGGACTGTTTCTGCTACTCCACTGCCATCTCCTGCTTCTGATGAGAGTCCAGGTAACTTTGAATCTCGTGAGTCCATTGATCTTGATGTTCCTATTGCCAAAAGGAAGGGTGTGAGATCTTGTACTCAACATCCTATCTCACAGTTTGTATCATACTCTCATTTGTCATCCTCATATAGAGCGTTTGTGTCCAATATTTCCTCTGTTAGCATTCCTAACCATTTTCAGGATGCTCTTGCTATCTCTGAATGGAAACTAGCCATGATTGAGGAAATGAAAGCACTTAGAAAGAATGGCACTTGGGAATTGACTGAGTTACCTACGGGCAAACGACCTGTGGGCTGTAAATGGGTATATACTGTGAAACACAAAGCAGATGGGTCTATTGAGCGTTACAAGGCAAGACTTGTGGCAAAAGGGTTTACTCAGACATATGGCATTGATTATCAGGAGACCTTCGCACCCGTGGCTAAAATGAATTCAGTCAGAGTACTTCTCTCTCTCGCAGCTAATTTAGATTGGCCGCTTTATCAGTTTGATGTCAAGAATGCTTTTCTCCATGGTGACCTCGAAGAAGAAGTATATATGGACATTCCTCCGGGTTTTGAGGATCATCAAACAGAAGGGAAAGTATGCAAACTTCGGAAGTCATTATATGGTCTCAAACAATCTCCAAGGGCTTGGTTTGAAAGATTCACTCAGGCTATGTTTAAATATGGTTTCAAACAAAGTCAGGCAGATCACACATTGTTTGTGAAACATTCCTCATGCGGTAAGATTACAGCGCTTATTGTTTATGTAGATGACATAGTTCTTACAGGCAATGATAGTGAGGAAATACCTCTGTTGAAGAAATACTTAGCCAAAGAATTTGAAATCAAAGACTTGGGAAGCTTGAAGTATTTTCTGGGAATTGAAGTTGCTCGCTCTAAGGATGGGATATTTATCTCACAGAGAAAATATGTGCTTGACCTGTTGAAGGAAACTGGGATGCTTGGCTGCAAGGCATGTGCCACCCCACTGGAACCCAATCAAAAATTGGGAGATGATGAAGGAGGAGAAGTTGTGGATAGGGGGAGCTATCAACGATTAGTGGGTAAGCTCATTTACCTATCTCACTCCCGTCCTGATATTGCTGTTGCTGTCAGTGTAGTTAGTCAGTTTATGCATGCTCCTCATCAGATTCACTTTGAGGCTGTCATGAGAATCTTGAGGTATCTGAAGTCTGCTCCTGGTAAGGGTCTGTATTTTTCAAAGTATGACCATCTTCGTGTAGAAGCCTATACAGATGCTGACTGGGCCGGGTCAGTAACTGATAGGAGATCAACGTCAGGGTATTGCACATTTGTCGGCGGCAACCTAGTTACTTGGAGGAGTAAGAAACAAAATGTGGTTGCCAGGTCAAGTGCAGAAGCTGAGTTTAGAGCTATGGCACAAGGTGTGTGTGAACTTTTATGGATCAAATTATTGTTGAGTGATCTAGGTATTGCTCAGACGGACTCCATGCGGTTATATTGTGATAATAAGGCCGCCATCAACATTGCTCACAATCCAGTTCAACATGACAGGACAAAACATGTTGAGATTGATCGCCAGTTCATTAAGGAAAAACTCACTAGTGGTACCATTTGTACTCCTTTTGTTCAGTCTGGTGAACAACTTGCTGACATTCTCACCAAGGGAATTGAGAATAAACCGTTTCATGACATATTAGGCAAGCTGGGCATGAGAGATATCTTCGCACCAGCTTGAGGGGGAGTGTTGGCATATTATAATCACCGAAAGTCTTAGTATTTTATTAGCCGAAAGGCACTTGGGTCTGTAATCATTGTGATGCCCTCAGGGATCATCTTGTAATTGTCTTGTTTGTAAACCCTAATCTTCATGTATAAATAAGGGGTGATATCTCATCATACCCTAAGCTGATTATTCAAAGCTTCAATACTATTGTTTCAATTTAATTTTCTTACGTTACCCTTAGTCCTGTCACTTTTTAGTGTGTTCACGTTTGACTTTATTGTACAGTTATTTTAACAAAAATGCTTTAGACCACTAATTAGTGGTAGCTCTAATGATGTGGTAGTGGGTCGCACCCGCTGCCACATGTGTTTTGTGCTTTGTTTTTTTTTTTTTTCTTTTTTTTTTCAATTGCCACCTCACTAGTGGTGGGGTTAGTGATGATAAATTAGTGGTCTATAGCATTGCTCTTATTTTAATGCTCATACTTCTTTCCTATGCAAGGGGAAAATGATCCAAAATGAGAACATTTGAATGTTCAAATCTTACCTAAGAAACTGAAGTTTTACATTGCATTTTGTAAATGGTTTTGCAAATTAAATTTTCCAGTTGGATTTCTTGTGCTAGTAGTGCATGTAAGAATAGTCACCCAAAAAAAAATGCATGTAAGAAGTTGTCATTTTTTGCTGCAGTTCTTTATGCCTTTTTTGGCATGCGATTACTTTATATTGCTTGGAGATCAGACTCAAAAGCATCTCAGAAAAAAGAAATAGAGGAAGTATGTTTTTCTTACTCAGTATGCTTATCATTTTTTTAAGACATGATGCCTATAAACAAAGCATGTCCAAAATCCGGCATGCATATTTGAACAAAATCCCACCTCATGAACAATCTTGTGTAAACAAATTTAAGCTAAAACCTATTCCATAACATAGTCACAAACAATCTTAGGCTCCGTTTGATTGTCCGGATTGGATATAAGGGTTTGAGAAGAATATGTAATACCTAAGGATAAAGATGAGATATAATATGTTGTAGGATATGAGATGGATTATATATACTGTAGGGTCACTTATATTATGTTTGATTAAGATAGGATATAGGATGGGATAAGAGGAGAATAATTATTTTTGACCTTTGGATGAAAGACTCCCTATATCCGACAGTGGGGGATATACAATACCATGGAAGGGGGGTTGGTATTGCATATCCCCCACTTTTGGGGGATATACTATCTGGACTCGCTATATTCGGAGTAGCCAAACACGGGATATTCGGAGTAGCCAAACACGGGATATAGGGAGACAAGAAAACATGTAGGACCCACCTCATATTATATCCGGTCTCTCCTCATATCCGCCCCTTGTATACCCCTAACAAACAGGGGGTATGGGGAATGAAGAAAAGATTTTTGGGGCAATTTGTGGGCTCTTCAGGTATTGTGAACAATACCCATGAACAATAGCCTTCATGGTTTTGTAATCTTTTGCAAGCTAGGGTTGAAGATTGAAAGGGAATGGGTTTAGGATTATAGAAAATAGCCTAAAAAGGGTGACATGATAGATCTGGTTATGGGGATTTTGGAGGCAAAAAGATCAAAATTTTAAAGAGAAAGAAAAGAAGGAAAAACTTTTGGTATCGTACCAAGATTCCATAGGTATCACATGCCTACGATTGCTTCGCACATTCCCAATGATTTTTTCAAAACTTGATACAGTATTTATACCCAAGCCAATGCTGATTTCATATATTCAGTTGGAAGAGAAGCTTGAGACCGGACAAGGGAAAACAACAGCCCGCCATTCTTGTCTAGATTTTGTACTCCCATATTCTTGGAGGTATGTCGTATGTCAGTGTCATTTTGGTGGAATGAAAAATCAGGTTCTTCCCCCATTTTTGTTGTTTATTTTTTGAGCACCAAGTGAATCAGATTTAAAGCAATTTTTTTTGTGGGTTTTTAAGCTATTACTTTTGGGGGATTTTTATGTCCATCATCACTTGTGCTTTGTTGGATCCTCATAAATTAAATCATGATTGAATTTTATGCCCTCTCAATATCACTTTGCCTGCAGTCATTTATTTTAACCTTTCTAGCTGAGTGGGGGGATCAGAGCCAGATTGCAACAATTGCTGTAAGATAATCTCCTTTTCCATGAAACTTAATTGAATAATATATATATATTTCCATTTTCTATTAGTGAGATTTGACCCAAAGCTCCATCTCCAAACACACAATGGGAAAAAAATAAAATTGTTGAGTTGAATTGGACATTTCTTATCTGCATGCTATCATTTTTGCTCACATATTTTAGTTTTTTAATTTATCAAGAGCAAATTGGGAGTTGAAACTCGGGAGGGATCCATTTGCACCTGGTGTAAAAAAAATTATTCTTACACTCAATAACTTTTGTTATCCTCACCTTTTGCAATCTCACTGTTGAATTTCATGCTTATCTTATATATTTAATGGGTGCCAAATTTCAGATCAACTGGGGACCAGAGTTAGGTGACTTGTATTTTTGTATGTAACTTTAATTTGAGAGCTATATGGATGAGGTAGCTCTTGATCTTTGATTGACCTGAAATTTGGCAAGCATTAAACACGAGCATGAAGCCAATGTAGAATAGAAAAAACCAACATAGCAAACCTTTAATGGATCATATACATGAAATAGGGAAACTTTGTCTTTTCTTGTTTCTAAATTTTGTGCAATGCAATTGAGAAAAAGGCTCAAGGCATTAATTTAGAAAATAGTTTTTGGATGAAGAATAGAAAAAACCAACATAGGAAACCTTTAAGTTGTTTCTACTTCTACTTGTTTAAATATTTATGCTTGTTTATCGATAAATTTATCCTACAAGGAGCTTTGGATTTTATTCTAAGTATCTAATCAAACAATTTTCTTCCAGTTAAATATCTTTTAGGGGAATCGGAATTTAATTCAAAATGGAAGACTTAGTTACTACTTCCTTAACCATCAACAAAGGTCTAAAAAGAAATTCTTGTACGAATGTTATACTTGTGTCAGGAATTTACATTTTGTGATTTTGCAGCTCACTACGCACAAAAATGCGATTGGAGTTGCTTTGGGTGCTACACTGGGACACACCATCTGTACATCTCTGGCAGTGGTGGGAGGAAGAATGCTTGCATCCAAGATCTCACAGAAAACAGTCGCAGCAGTTGCTGGCTTGCTTTTCTTTGGTCTTTCCTTATCTTCCTATTTCTATCCTCCTTTGTAACCAATTGAACTGTCGGCTGACCTCACTTTTAGAAGAAATGTCACTGTTCTGATATGTTCACTAGGAAAAGGAAAATTACACTCCATTTGGTTCGACATGATATATTCTTTTGTACAATACAAGCATATGAAAATATGTAAAATGGCTTCCTTTCGATTTCTTTACTGGCCAAATATATTGACGAATGTGAACTTGTGTCTGGTGTCGATTTCTTCTAATTTTTGTTACTTTCAGTTGTCGATAAATGTGAACTTGTTAAGTTTTCATTGTTCCCTACCAAATTGTCATACATGAAATCATGGATTCATGGTACCTAATAAGGTCCTTAATTGCTCTGTTTGGTTAGACAGAAAACGATGTTGGAAAGTGGAAGCACTAGAAAGTAAATTGAATGCAAGGAATAGCAAGGTAGTTTAAGAAGTTTTTCTTTTATTTGTGTAAATTATATTTGTAGAAAGCTCAATGTTGGCGAAGTGATAAAGTGGGAAACTATTTAGTGGTGACCAATGTTAAACGCAAAAAATAAAATAAAATGAGGTTATTATTTTTTTGAAGGAGCTGCTATTTTTATTCCATCTTGTTTTAAATATATTCTTATTTTGTGTTGATTATACATAATTATTATTTTCCCCTCATTTTGCGCTAAATATACTGTATAATAAGGATAAAGAAAAGAGTGAATTTAGAGAAAAGTGGAGTGAGAATAGGGATTTTTTTTTTATTAGATTTTTTTTTTTTTGTGTGTGTGTATTTTATATATTTTTTTAAAAATGATAGCTTAAGAATTAAATAAAAGTTATTATTAATATTTGAATTAGCGGCGAGGATATCAATGGGATGGAGGAGCTATGTGTGGTTACTTTTGCAATCGCGTAGTATTAAGTTGTTCTCACTTTCTTCCTCTTCTTTCTTTCACCAGAAACATCATCAACCTCACTTCCTATGAAATTCACCACTTCCAATCGTATTGTCTGATTCACTCCTCATCATCGTCACTACGCATTGACGACCCACAACCCAGATTGTTGAATTCTTCGGTTGATTTGAATCTGAGGAACGAATTCTCTATCGAGATCATTCATGCTAAACTAATCAAGAACGGTTCTCTTCTACAACCACGAGATGGAAACTACATTTTGAATCTTTATGTGAAGTCCCGGCATTTGGGTCATGCACAAAGACTGTTCGATGAAATTCCTCACAGAGACGTCCAAACATGGACCATTATGATTTCGGGTTTTGCTCGAAACGGTTCTCATAGAATGGCAGTGGATCTCTTTTCTAAGATGCGTGAACAGGGTGTTGTCCCTAATCAATTCACTTTTTCAAGCATTTTCAAGTGCTGTTCTAGTTTGAACGAGCTTCGAGTGGGTAAATCAATTCATGGGTCGATACTACGTTATGGGATTGATTTGGATGCCGTGCTGGCAAACTCTATTCTCGATTTTTATGCAAAGTGCGGGTTCTTTGATTATGCAGAAGAGCTATTTGAATCAATGGCTGAAAAAGATACTGTGTCATGGAATATAATGATTGGTGCATATATAAAGATTGGAGAAATGGACAAGTCTATGAATTTGTTCAAACAGTTGCCCTTCAAAGATGTTGCAAGCTGGAATACGATCATAGATGGCCATCTTCGAAATGGGTTTGAAAGAATTGCATTGGATCTTCTCTATCTGATGGTGGAATTTGGATCAGTATTAAACAATGTCACTTTCTCCATAGCTTTGGTCTTGGTTTCTTCTTTGTCTATACTTGAATTGGGGAGACAAATCCATGGTAGGGTGCTGAGGATTGGAATCCACAATGATGGTTTCTTAAAGAATTCACTGATTGATATGTATTGTAAATGTGGACAGATGGAGAAGGCATTGGTAGTTTTCCGAAATTCGGCCCTAGATTTCAGAACAAGAAATTCCAAGATTTCTAGTGATGAAGATGAATCTGTTGCTGCATCTATTTCTTGGAGTTCAATGGTTACTGGGTATATTCAAAATGGTAGGTTTGAAGATGCTTTGAAACTTTTTAATACTATGGTTTGTGAACACATTGAGGTGGACAAGTTCACCCTCACAAGCATTGTTTCGGCATGCGGAAACTCTGGGCTTTTGGATTTTGGTCAACAGATCCATGTCCACATTCTTAAAACTGGGCACAAACCAGATGTTTTCTTGGGTTCATCCATGATCAATATGTACGCAAAATGTGGAAGGTTAGTAGATTCTTGGACGATTTTCAGACACACTAATGTTCAGAATGTCGTGTTATGGACTTCAATGATATCTAGCTGCGCTTCACATGGGGAAGGCACGGAGGCCATTCGGCTTTTTGAGTTGATGCTCAATGAGGGGATTAGACCAAATGAAGTGACTTTTGTTGGGGTTTTAACCGCATGCAGTTATGCCGGTTTGTTCAAAGAAGGCTGCAAATATTTTAAGTTAATGAAAGAAGTTTACGGCATCAAGCCTTCAGTTGAGCATTTCACATCCATGGTAGATCTTTTTGGTCGTGCCGATCGGTTGGATATGATAGAGGGTTTTATTTATGAGAACGGTATCTCTCATCTAAGTGCTGTATGGAAATCATTTCTATCTTCCTGCCGAGTTCATAGAAACATTGAGATGGCTAGTTGGGTTTCTGAAAAACTACTTGAACTTGAACCGTTTGAAGCCGGACCTTATGTTTTGTTATCGAACACTTGTGCAACCGGTCTTAGATGGGAAGAGGCAGCTAAATTGAGGGCTTTGATGAAAGAAAGGGGAGTTAGGAAAAGCCCTGGTCAATCTTGGATCCAATTGAAGAACAAAGTCTACACTTTTGTTATGGGAGATAGGTCTCATCCACAGGAATTTGAAATTTATACTTACTTGGACAAGCTAATCAAAAAGCTAAAGGAAATTGGGTATTCGATTGATGTAGATATGGTGATGCAGGATGTAGAAGATGAGCAGAAAGAATTGCTTTTAGGGTTCCATAGCGAGAAACTTGCAATTGCTTATGGTCTTCTTAGCACTAGTTGTGGAACACCTATTCGGGTTATGAAGAACCTCCGAGTTTGTACAGACTGTCATAACTTCATCAAGTATACTTCTTATCTTTTGAAGAGGGAAATAATTGTCAGAGATATTCATCGGTATCACCATTTTAGGGATGGGAAATGTTCTTGTGCAGACTACTGGTGAATAAGACTAGTGACTAGTCTATGCATATGATCTACAAGTTATGAATCATTCTAATATGCCTGATTTGGTTGCCATCACTGAGAGACCAATTGTATTGATCCAAATCTTAGGATTGAGGTGGAGGCTGTCTGGTATCAAATGCTGATGAAATTTTTACAAAACCCACAAACTTCGGTGGTAGATGGTGGTAGTCAATTTTAAGGGAGAGGGATTTTGATGGTTGAGAGTTGCAGGGGAGATGGATTTTGCTTGGGGGAAGAAGAAGAAGAAGATGAAGAAGAAGCAGATGGACCCTTAATTTCCTATGTTTCTCTCTTTGATAGCTCTAATCCTAAAGTGATTCAAGTTGGGTTTGGAGGTAGGACAATGCAGAAGCAATGAATCATGGTTGCAGAAGTAGTTCTATGGTTAACGAGAGAGAAAAAGGGATGAGAAGGTGAGAGAGAGAGAGAGAGGAATCGTTCCATGGTTGATGAGGGAGGTGTCTGGCTGCTAATGGTGGTGGCCATAGTCGTGGGAATTGTTTCAGCTGGTGGCGAGGAGGTAGCGAGGGGCTGTTGTTGTGGTGGCCATACATGTTGGTCTTGTGCGATATTTATAAATTTAATTAGTTTCTATTACTTTATTATATCATCTTGTGATTAATTTAGATCTCAACCACTATTACATTTTTTGGGCATTATATATATTCTTTTCATAAAGGATAATGCAGCTTATTTATGTCAAAGAGGGCTTTTTTATTGGTTTTATTTTTTTTAATTGTTTTTTTTGATATTTCTTTCTTTCTTTTTTTTTTTTTTTTTTTGGGAGGGGGTTTGTAGAATCTTAAATAAAATTGATGCCATTGGGAGTTGAGTGGGTTTTTTTAAATATTTTTTGTGAGTGAAAAAGGTTGAATGAAAATGTCATGCACTATCGTAGTGAAGTTTTTCTTTTTAAGGTAGTGGTTTCTTATAACCTAATGCAACCTTGAAATTGGTTTTAACAGGTACATTGAGGGGCAAAAAATGGTGTAGGATGTATAATTTTTTTTTTCGATTTTTTTTTTTTTTGATTTTCTTTAATGTCACTGATTAAAAGTGTAATTTTAATTTTGCAGGAAAATGTAAATTTTATAAAATTATAGGAGACAAGTGCCATTAACCCAAAATGTAATATTATCTTATGTTTGTATTATATATATGAGAAAAGGTTGTTTTCATATAGATTTGAAGGTTGTTAGTAGTACTTGCAGTACTTTTTTTTTATTTTGATTATTTAAGTGGTTCATCTTTTAAATTCTACATATATTTGTAAAAGACAAAAAAAATTAAATTGATCAAACAATCACACAGATGTAATTATATAATTTTGTCATATTTATTTTTAAAAAATAAATGTAGTCATCTAATTTAAATATTACATCTTTTATTTTTTTAAAGACTTGCATAAAAAAATTAAACTTAAACTATCAATATATCTTAATAGTTGTATTTAATTCCCAATCAAATCTTATTGAAAATAAATCTTTGTAAAATTATCACTAAAAATAATTTTTTGTGATAATTTTTTACATATGTCGCTAAAAATTAACAATTAATGACTTTTTTGTCATGAATTTTTATAAATTATCACTAAAATTTACAATTAATTATGTTTTTTTTTATGACAATTTTTTTAAATTGTTATTGAAAGTTAAAAATTAATGATATTTTTTGTGACAATTTTTAAACTGTAGCTAAAAATTAATAATTAGTAACGTTTTTTAATAGTGTTTAATGAAAAATGTCATTAGTTCTTACAAGACCTATTAAACAAGTTTACCTATCAGAACCTATACACAAGTCTCAAAAATTAATTTTACTTTATCACTTAAAATTATTGTGGATAGGGATGAAATAAAATAAAATAAAAAAATTTAAAGAGCGAATTACACGAACAGTCCCTATAATTTGGCGTTTGTATCACTTTAATTCTTGACTTTTCAATTGTGACATATTTGACTATGAATTTTGAATCTTATTCCACATAAGAACAATTGAAGATATCATTGCTCAATTTCAAAGGCAAAGTCGTCAATTTGATGAAATATAAACTAATTTGACAAAAATAAAGCCAAAAAAATATTTTTTTAATTTTAAAAATAATTTTCTATCTACCAAAGATAAAATTAAGTGAAATTGTCAAATCTTTTAGACATTTAATTTTTATTATGTGCTTAGATGATGATCATGTAATGGGTAGTTGTTATGCTTTTAAAGTGTAATCGATGTATTTAATACATGAAATGTTTTTAGTTTTGAATTTTTTGATTTAATTGATTAATTTAATAATGATATCAAAATTGTAGTTATATTTGACTTTTGAAAAAATAGAAACTAATTTAATAAAAATAAAAACAACCATTCATTACATGATCATCATCCAAGCACATAATAAAAATTAATTTGGTAAAAAAATAAATAAATAGATGTCTAAAAAGTTTATTAATTTTACATAATTTTGTCTTTAGTGGATAGAAATAATTTTTAAAAATTCAAAAATATTTTTTTGACATTTATTTTTGTCAAATTAATTTATATTTTATCAAATTGACAATTTTACCCTTGGAATTGAGCAATGGTATCTTAAATTGTCCTTTTTTGAAACAAGATTCAAAATTCAACGTCAAATGTGTCATAATTGAAAAGTCAATGACCAAAGTGATACAATGCTCAAACTATAGGGACCGTTAATGTAATTCATCCAATTTTAAATTTTAAAAGGATAAATTACACTTTGCCTCCCTAAAGTTTCACTCATTTCTCACTTTGGTTTTTTAAGTTTAATTTTTCTCACTTTGACTCTCCATGTTTGCAATCATTTCCACTTTGGCCTTTTAAGTTTATTTTTTTTTTTACTTTGGCCCTTCATGTTTGCAATTCATTCCACTTTGGCCCTTCATATTTGTAATCATTCCCACTTTATTCCTAAACTAACTTCCATCTCAAAATCTAACAGAATCTGCTACATCACTAACACATCAGCTCCATGTGTGATGCAAAAAATAAAAAATAGAAAATAAAAAAATTAGAATTTTTTTTAGTCTTTAGTGAACTTTTTTTCAAATTTATTCATGAACGTTATTACATTATAGATGCATCTAGATTAGATGCAGCTAAAAAAATAAAAACAAATTTAACTAAAAAAAGAAAAAAATTTACTAAAGGCAAAAAAAATGAAAATATACTGACTCAAACACCTGTATTGTCAATTCTGAAATGAAAAATTTACTATCGTTTTTTTTCGTCTTTAGTAAATTTTTTTCTTTTTTAGTTAAATTTGTCTTTATTTTTTTTAGTTGCATCTAATTTAATAATTTTTATGAATAAATTTGAAAAAAAGTTTACTTAAGTCTAAAAAAAATTCTAATTTTTTTGTTTTTTATTGTTTACATCTTTAGTGAATTTTTTACATCACATATGGAACTGATGTGTTAGTGATGTGACAAATTCTGTTACTTTTCTAAATGAAAGTTAGTTTAGGAGTAAAGTGGGAAGGATTATAAACATGAAGAGTTAAAATGAGAAAAATTAAATTTAAAAGGTCAAAGTGGGAAAGGGTTGTAAACACGAAGAGTTAAAATGAGAAAAATTAAATTTAAAAGGTCAAAGTGAAAAAAAATTATAAACATGAAGGATCAAAATAGAAAAAATTATAAATATAAAAGGTTAAAGTAAGAAAAATTAACTTAAATAGTCAAAATAAAAAATAAGTGAAACCTTAGGAGAGATACAGTGTAATTTACCCATTTAAAAAAGTTAAAGGATAAAAGGTGTAATTATCAATTTAATTAATTAATAAGCAACTTTACATGCTTTTTCCAACATCAACGATTGGGTTGGGATGAGTAATTGACCCACGCACGGACCCCCCACCAATTTCCTTTTCTTTCCTTTCCTTTCCTTCGCTTCCCTACTAGGCTACTGCTATTATATCATAAGATAAAATTAGGGTTTACAGATTTCCACTGTTGTCCGGCTCTTCTATTCTATCACTTTTTCCAACCTTATACGAGAGAGAGAGAGAGAGAGAGAGAGAGAGCGGGAGCAAGCAAGGAAGGAACGATACGATGACGGGGAAGGCGAAGCCGAAGAAGCACACGGCGAAGGAAATCGCGGCGAAGGTAGACGCAGCCACCACGAACAAGGGCGGAGGCAAGGCGGGGCTGGTGGACAGGTCAGGGCTGGACAAGGGAGGCCACGCCAAGCTCGAATGCCCTCTCTGTAAGGTCACCGCACCAGACATCAAGTCGATGCAGATTCACCACGACGCTAAGCACCCTAAGATCCCCTTCGATGAGTCCAAGCTCAACAATCTCCATGCCGCCGTTCACGTCGCCGAATCCTCCTCCAAGCCCCGCCCTGGCATCCGCGGCAGCCTCAAAAAATGAAAAAAAAACTCTTTTGCTCTTTTCATCACTCAAATAACGCCCCTCTTAATTATGTTATATGTTGTTATGTCTTGGTTTATGGTTATCGACTCGAATTTCTATGCTTCTATTTCTTGGTTTCTTCCTTCTTGATCTTAGTTTTGATCATACTTGTGGCAGATATATATATATATATATATATATTGTCTTCTCTTGTATTGATTAAACTGATTATTTAAGTTGGATTCGAGATTTTGGGTTAAGAATTCCATTAATTTTGGTGTCTGATTGAGTATTTGCTTGCACTGGCTATTTCTAAGATCATTGTGTTTGAAGTCAAAGACTTTTTAATTATAGGGGAAGCAGATATATTTGACTCTGTATTCTTCAAAACTGAATAAAGTTACTGAGCAAAACAATTATAAGCCTAAGAACCCCCTTAGATCTTGTTCACCTTGCAATTTTAAGCCTAACAATGGACAGACTTAACACAGAAGGGCATAGGTGAGTTCAAATAAGGCCTTTTTTTCATGAATAAAAATAAAAATAAAAGTAAAATCTATTCTGATTTCTCAATGCCAAATTCCATCAGAGTGAGAGAGAGAGAGCAGAAAACTCTACTTTAGGAGTGACCATGTAACCATACCTTCAATGAATAGATATGTATATATATATATATAAGGTATCCAATAATGGAAAATAAATAATAAATACAAAATTGCATGTCTATAGAGTAAAGTAATAATTGAAAATAAATCGAAAGTGCAAAATTGCAGGACATTAATAGATAGATACCTTTCATCACTTGAGAGAGGTTGGTAGAGTCCACCACCCAAAACTCTGCTTTAGGAGCAAACTGAAAGGAAATAAGTTCAAGATGGGAAGCTTCCCTTGAACCTAGAATAAACAGACGATGATGACGACGAGGAGGAGAGCAAATTTGAATGATTCACGATGGGAAGGTGGGTTTCATAAAGACAACTGCCATCACTTGTATTACTTTCCCTAAGCTGCTGTCCTCCAAGGCAAGACTGAACAGGGCCAAATGACTTTCCATGATTATTACTACAGCTGAAGCCACCTGGTGCCACTCTTGCAGATTGTCGGATAGTCAAAGGTAATGACATTGGGAAATCCAGCACAACTGGAGCGATAGAACCCGCTGCCTGCATGCCACTGTGGGTAGGATTCAGTACAAAAGAGCCATATGGCATGGAATTTTGTAAGAAAGGGAACTTCATTTGGTACATGGAAGAAACTCCGAATTTCACATCACTCCCAAAATTCCCGAGTAAGCTCGGCCTCCTCAGAAATTGATTTCCCGGATCAAGATTTCTTGCAAAACAAATTTGATCTTGAGCATGTGCTTCAGGCTTTGGGGAATTATCATTTTTGGGAAATGTCAAGGTGGGCAGAGTACTGGATACAGTCGGAGTTAAAATTCCACTGCCTGAGTTCACATGACCGCTGTTTTTGGCAACAGGGACTTCATGGTTGTGTTTTCCCTCGTACGCTGTAATTACAGATTTTAAATCTCGGCAGGCTCTTTCCACATGTTTCCTCACTGAGCATCCAGGACTGGTGCATTTGTAGTAGCTCCTGTAAGAGAGAAAGAACAACCAAGAAAACCAAAACTTTCAATCCATATATACATATCAACATAGATTTAGAGACTATAATCTGAATTCCAAAAATAAAATAAAATAGATTTAGAGACTATAATCTGAATTCCAAAAATAAAATAAAATAAATGGTTTGAGTAACTTCCGGGAATAAGAAATGCAAAAATCAAATACCTAGGGTTTGGATTTCCTTTAACAACTTTTTGCCCATACTTCCGCCAGCGGTACCCATCATTAAGTATATCCACTTCACTCTCTATCTGGACAACCACTCTTGGTTCACGACCAACCCGTGATGCTAAATTTGTTTCAGTCAAGAAGCTATCTTTCTTTCTGAAATGAACAGTTAATGCAAAAGATGAATGCTTTTGTTGTTATGACCTGCAACCAAACAGCAGTTGTGGCGAGAGAGAGAGAGAGAGAGAGAGAGAGATGAGGGAGGGTGGAAATGTACCTTCTTTTCAACTCAAGTTCATTGTCATCAGCATCACCACCACGGCAAATACTTCCATGGGTGGCCCCATCTTCATTGTCATCATTGTGACTAGCAAGCATAGATGAAAGCTCTGGAGTCCCCACCGATTCAAATAATACACCCAAAGATTTTCCTTGAGCGGTTGACATTAACGGATTGGAAATCTCAGTAAGGGCAGATGTTGAAGACGTCCTCTTGAAACCATCAGCCCTCCACTCGGAACCAATTTTAACACAAGATCCATTGACTTCACCTGTCTCTTCCGACATCATCTCATTGTACGAAAATGAATATCCAAGTGCTGAGTGCCGATTAGGCTGAGGCTTTGGGTGACAATGAGCTCCCTTATAGATTATTTCTGTTATCTGACCATCATGGGAACGTTCTACCTTTTTCTTCACCTGGCAATATGGATTTGTGCACCTGTAGTAGCTCCGAGGATATTCACTACCTTTAACCTGTTTCTGCCCATACTTTCTCCAATTGTATCCATCTTCGGAAGTCTTTACAGCTTCCATTTTTGGGTATGTCCCTTTTTGGTCTCCCTCCAGAAGATGGTGTACCCCTTCATCATCTCCATGAATAGGTTCACTGTGCTGAGGCATTTGCTCACCAGCTGTACCAGTATGACATGACTGTGAAGCACAAAAGTCGGTGTTTAGAAAAATACTTCCAGAAACTTTTACAACTGATGATTCTGTAGCACAGTTCATTGTAATAGCTATCGGAGACTCAACTGGAAATTCAGAATCCATTGCTGGCTTCATGGGAGAAAGAATTTGACAATTGAAGACTCATCCCTAGCTCTATTCAACATGGTAAAGTGAAGAAATTTATTCAAGTCAAACATAATCACATATACATTCAGATGTTTCTAGGATATCATGGTAATCTATTCAAATCAAACATAATTGCATATTCAAATCTTGCTAGGAAATCATGGTAAATATATAATCCATAGATAGAAACAATATGCTTTGCCATTGTGGAAGGGTTCACCAGGTGGTCAAAGGTTCACCAGAGAGTGACAAAACATGTTAGAAGCACCGCTGGAGGCACTAGAGTCCCAAGGGAGTGAACCGAAGAGAAATGGGTCATTTCAGCAGAGAGAGAGAGAGAGGGAGCGGCAGTGGAGAATTAGAGTTTTTATTTAGTTTAGACAACAATTACACATGTAAAATACATACTACATATTCCTATAGGACATGAATCTAATCTAATACATAAGATGTCTGAAGCCATTAAACTTTCTCTTTCCATAATTAAGATTTAATATAATTAAACTCTTTCTCTCTCCAATTGCTCTACCCTCCCTATCTATTTTTTATCTGTTTTTAGCTAAACTGTTACTTCTCTAATTTGATTAATAAGTAACTTGCCCCCTTCATGCAGAACATACCAACACGAGAAGGGAAATATCATCTTTTTCTCTAGAAGGAAGAGGAAATTTTGGAAAAAAAGTACCCAGAATCTACACACCAATACAATTATCCAAAAGGGAAAGTAAAAAAAAAAAATCTTTATGAATGAGAACTGGAAGCGGGGTCCAAGATATCACAGTTCCAACAGTTTGGAAAAACTAGAACCGTAAGAGTGGCAAAGATCAGATTGAACAACATCTATGATAGCGCCTCCAAACAGTCTAGGCATTCAGAAGCGAGAAATTCGACTTTGAATCTGTTGCCTGCCCATCATAAATCCTTCAAAAATAATTCTAGATTTAAGAAAAACTACACGCTTACCATGCAGAGATTCTTCTCAACATTCGTGGGAATACCTAGACAGCAAACTGACAGTCCACCATCTTGTTTGAGATTACATTTACCCTCAGTCACCAACGTGTCAAAAACAAATTTTCTTCTTCAAAGAATGTTCACAATCATTTCCTCACTCAGACCAGTTTGATAAAGCTAAAAGCCAGAATCTCAGGAACCATTTTTATTGAGCTAGATTGCATCAAGCAATCCTTCATGATCTTCAGTTTTGCCTTAAAATTCTACATACTAATCACTGTCCTCCGAAGAGCACATAACCAAAGCCTCTACAAAGCCTTCGTTCTGTGCATTTTTGCATATCCATAACCAAACCCCCATCCAATGGATTGGAGATTAAACTGCCCCTTTTTTTAATATGTAATTTGAGGAATTACTACAACAGCATCCTCGTAGACTTCTAACTTGAGATGTAATAACCCCGTTTTCTTGTTAGTTTGAAAGGAAGGCATCCAAATTCATTGATAGCAAAATAACGGTACTTACCTTACTTTCTAAACCTGAGGTGCGTGTCAAAGAAACTGGACTGCCATGAGGCTGGAACCTGAAAGAGGAATCGTCATCACTCCCCCGGTCTGTATCTGCATCAGGGGTCGTTGAATCCAGCATTAAACTTCCATGATTGAGAAAGGGTGATTGAAAGGTTCCAGTAGTGGGAGATGGCTCTGCCTATGAAAAAACAAAATGAGAGACAGAGAGAACATATATCAAAGGATAGGCCATCCTTATGGTCTTGACAAAGCTAAAAGCCATAAGGAAACCTCGAGGAGTAGCAACTACTTGTGATTGTGAAGCAGGGAAAGTTAACTGAAAGGAATGTCTTTTCCACTTCAGAAATTTCTAATAATCATTTTGTTCATTTTCCAACCAACAATTAGTATGTGTGCACTAAAAGCATCTCCAA
Source organism: Camellia sinensis (assembly GCF_055761805.1). NCBI lineage: Eukaryota > Viridiplantae > Streptophyta > Magnoliopsida > Ericales > Theaceae > Camellia > Camellia sinensis. The sequence goes on along the minus strand of NC_138961.1, from coordinate 2,395,752 downwards.
CGTTTCATCAAATTTGAGTAAAAATTTGATAAATAGTTTGATTTGATACAATACACTAACGGTTTTCATCAAATCTGCCGATCGTCCGGTGAAGAGTAAAATTTTATCAGATTCATTCCAAAATGCAGTTGTCCGGGAGGTCATCTAGCTGGTCGTCCACCAACAGTCATCTCCAAAATTTGATGGCTCGATTTGATGAAAGTTTTGATTTTACTCTCATTTGATAAGAGTTTGATGACACAGTTGGAGTAGAAAAAGTACGCATTTTTCACAAAATTCAAATCTGATGAAATATTTGAATAAGGGTTGGAGATAGTCTAACATATATAAAAGAAAGACAAAAAAATAAGGATCATTACTTAGAACCATGTTTAGATATGTATATAAAAAAACAAATAAAAAAATAAACTTAAATACGATAAAATTTCTACATTTACATCTCCTGTCTCCAATCCTTCGCCGATTTGTTTCATTAAACTCAAATTTGATGAATAAAGAGCTCAAATTCTTTCATCAAATTGGCAAAATTTTCATCAAATTAAGGATGAATCAAATCATTTATTAAAATTTTAACAAGTCATTTTTAGTCAAATTTGACTAAATTAGAAAAATGTAATAATTAGACATAATTTTCTCTCCAATTTTTTTATTTATTAAAACAGGTAGGACAAATTTGTAATTTTATTTTTAATAAATTTGATGGAAAAAAAAAAAGAAAAGGAAAAAAAAGAAGAAGATAAAAGCTAAAAAGAGAGAAAGGATTGAAGTCTTCCATACCTGATTAAGCTTTTAATCAAATTTTTACTCAAATTGTTTTCAATGAAGAGAAAATTAACAAGCAATCTATCAATCAGAGTCGGAAATTAGGCATTATCAAAGGAACATTACAAGGAGGGAGGGAGTAACCTGAGAATTGGAGAGCATGATGGGAGAGTCGAGCAATGCCGTAGGGCTAATACCGGCCGGTATAGTAATGTATGACGATCGAGCAGCGGGTGAAGTCAGAGGAGGACTTGTAGACCTAAGTACAACCGTGTTAATCCTCGGAGAATTGAATCCACATGTCGTAGCCCTTCGCTCAGCAATGCTGCCTCCTACATCATTCCGAACCCCAACCACCACAGTCTCAACAGAACAATACACATTATTATCAGAAACACTCGCAACAACTTTCTCATCAACCCTTTTACGGCCATTATTGTTGTTTACCAAATTCAAAGGAGGTGGATCATCAATTTTTTCCACATTCAGAGCTACATCAGACATGATATTAGGTTTTTCTTCAGAGACGAAGCTCTGAACCAGACCTTTGGGGCTCGAAACCATGAATCTTCAATCATCAAAAGTCCCTCGATTCTCTTCCATCTCTTGCATTTGAAGAATAACAAACCTCACATGCACATGATTGATAACAAAATTTACCAAATTCAGGGCATGAATTGGAGATTTTTTTTTGAGTTTCAGCTCCAACAATGGTGGAGCTGAAACAATTTTTTTTTAAATCTCAACAATTCAAATTCAAAACTAGAACAAATTCAAAAGTTTAAAAACAAAAAATCCAATGCTGCTAACTATTATCAAGTCATTCAAATTCAATATTTTTTTGAGTTTCATGTTCCAACCATGGCGGAGAGAGAGAGAGAGAGTTTATAGTTAGCACGCTTGCTAATGATTTGCCGGGAAATCTTGAGCGGAGGTTTAGATTGATTAGATTATAAAATAGATATACAAAATCTAATTATACTACACACACACACACACACACATGTATTCTGTTTTGCTAATGGCGCCTGGACATCGTTCGTTGCGAGGGAAATGGCACGTGCCCAATACGACCCCCACACGTGTTGGTTCTGCCTCCTAATTTTCAGCTTTTTTATCTCCTCCACCAATCTATATTTAATAATTAATTAATGGGGTACCATCTTGATGATACTGCGAGCTTCACAGAAAACAGGTCGGGTTGATTCACGCTTTTCAAACCGTTGTTCGGTTGTCGAGCCTTCAGAGAAACCTGCACAAGAGTTCAACGAGAAATGGGGAGTCCCCCAACGAACCCTTCGACGAGCAAGTTAAAGAAGTGAGAGCGATGGATCATCAAGATAGAATGGTAATAGAGAACTTAACTTTTTTTTTTTGTCTTAGAAACCTGTTTATATCCTTTGATCATCATTTCCTTGTCCACTCCGAGTTGTCATGTTGGCCGAAAGTCTATGCTCTAGCTTGCCTTGTTCATGGTGAGATTGTTCTGTTCCGACGTGAAGGGTTATCGTAATAAATACTGCAGCGAAACTCATTAATGGCTGATGTGTGGTGTAATAACTCTACAGGATCTTTGTCTGCTGATGTGGCTGGTTCTTCACTTGCTAAGTGTTTAGATGTCATTGGTGCTTGGTGTAACGTTGGGTTCCAAGAATGTTGGATTTTTGTATTTGAATCATGGATTGGGCCTTAAGTGGTGGGCCATATCCTTTATGGGTCCACCCATGTCAGTAGTCCTCTATTCCCAAATGTAGCTTCAGTCCAACGAAGGGAATAAGAAAGAAGACAGGGGTTGTGAGAGGTCGACGGAGAGAAGACCGACTAGGAGGTGGACCGACCGTGAGGAGTGCCGACTGCGAAGGGTGACTGAGTAGAGGACTGACTGCGAAGGGTGGGCGAGTGGACGAATCGACCGCGAGGAGGGCCGACCGCGAAGGGTGGGCGAGCGAACGGATCGACCGCGAGAAGGGTCGACCGCGAAGGGTGGACGAGTGGACGGATCGACCGTGAGGAGGGTCAACCGGGAAGGGTGGCCGAGCGGACAGATCAACCGCGAGGAGTGTCGATCGGGAAGGGTGGCCGAGCGGACGGATCAACTGCGAGGAGGGCCGACCGCGAAGGGTGGCCGAGCAGACCAATCGACCTTGAGAAGGGCCGACCGCGAAGGGTGGCCGAGGGAGCGGATGGACTGCAGGGAGGGCCGACTGCGAAGGGTGACCGAGTGAGAAGAGAAATGGTGGCGCGCAGGGCTCGAGGCAGGGCGTGCCATGTGATGATGTGAAGTGGAAAAGACAAGGAAAGGGAAAATAGTTGTGGATCGTGGTCGTACACGTGGCACCATCTCGTAACTAGGGAAGTGACGCGTTTGTAGGAAATGAAGGGATAGGCTGATATAGGGCGTGGAAGAGGCGGGGGCGAAAATTTTGAAAATTTTCAAACTAGCGAAATTTAATATTGACCCTTGGAATATAGGCAAGCTGTGGGCGTTTGGAGTTATTCGCTTTACCTACCTTTTTGCAAAAAATGAGCACATCCCATAAGTAAACCCATTTGTTTCGTGCGATACACCTCTGCAACACTTTGTGAACTTCCTTGTGCCAGCGTCTGAAGCTATTCGCAGACACATAGGAGAGATGGCTCGAGACGAAGTGCCACCCATGAGACTAGATTATTTGGGGGAAGACAACGCGGTGGAGTTGGCAGAATAGTACCGATCGGAGGGGGGGAGGAGAGGGGAGTTGTACAAGGGGCTTGAGCTCGTTTGATCACAATGATCGCGGCCGCTAGGCCGATTAGCCAAGTGGAGTCGGACCAATGGCACACCAAGGCAAATAAATCTACGTTTACGGCGGAGGAGTTGGAAGAGGTACGGAGGAAGTACCAAATTCCCGCGGAAATAAAGCTGAGCCTGCCCACATCGAGGGAGAGGGCGTTCGATGTACGGGTGGAAGAATTCACCTTGTACGATGAGGTGCTTCGGGGAGGTCTAAGGCTACCCCTCCCCCAAATAATGGTGGATGTTCTTAACAAGTTAGAGGTGGCGTCAATAGTGATGGCCTGTGCGAGCGCCTGGTCGCAGGCTACCGAAGGGGCGTCGATGACAATGGAGGAGTTCTTCTCCTGCTACAAGGCCTCCGGTCAACAGGAGACGTGGGTGACGTTGCAGGTAGTGGCGGGCCGGGGTCTGGTGGCGGGCTTGCCATCGTCGGTGAAAGGGTAAAGGCCGAGATGGTTCTTTGTGTCAGCGAACGGTGGGGCAGGAGTTCGCACAAAATGGAAAGTCCCCACAAAATCGAATGAGCCAAAGTTAGATGTGGCGGCCGAAAACAGTGTGAAAAAGGTGAAGGAGTGGAGGGAAAAGAAGGGGGTGAAATGGGATGAGTTGATCCTTCCTTCAACCCTGTTTGCCTTGAGATTGAGACCGCAGTCGATGGAGGCGGATCCGGTGAGAGAGGAGCTTGAGGCGTAGAAGAAGGCGAAGGAGATGGAAAAAAAGGAGAGTGTTCGCCAAAGCGGACAAATATAAGGAGACAAAGCTGGGGCCTGCCCCAAAACTGGTGATGAGGGAGCGGGTCCGACCGCATCCCAAGCCGTTGGGAGACAAAAACCTGACTGACTTTGCCCCGTTGTCACCACCCGTAGACCCACTGAAGGAGAGGAGCAAACAAGAGGTGGATGCAGTGCTGAAGAAAACAAAGAAAGAGAGAGCTGCCACTGAGGGGAGTAAGGATTCCCCAGTTTTGAAGAATTTGAAGGAGAGGAGGGCGGAGGGGGACGCAAGAAAGGAGAAGGCAGATGATGGGAAGGTGAAGGAGGCTTCAAAAAATGAGACCGTCCAAGCCGCGAAGGAAGACAAGGGTCTGAGCGCCCAAGGGGTGACGACTGTGGTAGAAGTAACCCCCAGTCTTAGCGAAGGGAAGGCTAGAACCAGCACTCCAGGGACAAGTGCTGCGCTGACGACCGCGTTGTACCACGCGCGTGCGCTGGCAGGTCGTTCGGTGGACAAAGGGGGAAAAGCCAGAGTGGCAGCCGACCGCTTGGTCGGAGTGTTAGAGGACGTTGCCGTTCGGTCGATGGCACGGCTGGGGGAGGCTGACCTCCTGAGAGGATTGTGCTCGGCCTAGATGGAGGCAGCGACCTTGGCGGCTGCCCTACTGAATAAAGCGGCGTGTGCGAAGATGGAGATAGAGCCACTGAGGGTTCAACTGGAAGGGGTGAAGGGGTAGCTCCAGAAACTAACGGAAGAGATAGTGGGCTGGAAGAAAGCCGCTCGGATTACATGTGCAAAGGGGTTGGTGAGTGTGCAAAGAGCGATGAAGATAGAAGTATTGGCGATGGTACAGGGCTACGCAGTAGAGCGTGCTGGTGCTGAGCTCATCTCAACCAAATCAGAGTTGGAAGCAGAGCGCCGTAAGGTGACATCGAACTGGAAGGCGAAAAGAAGCAGCTGGAGTCGGTCCGAGAAACCTGCACTACTGCCAATGAAAGGTGAGAAGAGGTTCTAGCCAATAATGAAGATCTGCGTGCTCAGTCAATCAAGGACAAGGAAGAAGTAGATCAGCAGATCGCTGAGTTGGAGAAGGCTCTGGCGGAGGAAAGGGCTAAATTGGCGTCGGAGAGAGCGGCGTACCCCGACCTGTGCAAGGCAGCGGTGGAGAAATTCAAGGAGTCTGTTGAATTCTAGATAGCCATTGATGCCGCAGTCGCCAAGAGCTTGGCGAGAAAGGGGGATGGGGGGGCTGGGCCGTCGGGAGCGGCCTCTGAAAGTAGAAGTGAAGAGGAAATGATCCAGAGCTTCCAGCGGTCGGACTTCTACAAGCATGAAATGGCTGAGTTCTGGGACAGCGGTTGGATGACCTTCAAAGATAAAGCACAAGAGCTGTTCCCAGACGTGGACTTTAGCCGCGTGAAGATACGCGAAGACGATGTTGCCTAGACCCCCCTGGACGAGGGGATTGAGGAGGAAGATCTGCTGTCTAGTGAGAAAGAGTAATCTATGTAAAAATTTTGCTTTTGTGTTTGTGTGTTTTGTGTCAGGTTTTTTTTTTTTTTTTTTTTGTGATGTGTAATTTCTGAAGCAAATTGGATGTAACCGTAAGTTTCTATATAAAATAACGAGCTTTCCTTTGTATCATTGTTGTCCTTATGTCTTTTGAGTTGTAAATTTGGAAGAATGGGGATGGCTGAGCAGAATGTAATGAAAAATTTGTGTGAAAGTAAGACTTGTGCGTGGATTGTGAAGCTGACTAGTAGATTGTGATGTAAAAAGTTTAGAAATGGGTAGCCAGCCTAACTTGTGAGAAAACCATGACGCAAAAAACGTTAAAAATGGGCATACATGAAAATATTAGAAATGTTAAAAATGAAAGATTGGCTTGGACGACGATGGATCTGGATTTTAACTGAATTAAAAATGTAAAATTAAGAATGTAAAACTTGCTAAAAAATTTTGCAGTATGGACCTGGATTTTAACTAAAAATGTTGTAATATGTCGAAGCATTAATTGACTCAGTTTGGCCGAGCTCTTCGTGCTCAGTTTGGCTGAGGTGTAATTAACTTAGTCTGGTTGAGTTCTTTATGCTCAGTCTGGCTGAGGCTATAACTAACTTGGTCTGGTTAAGCTCTTCATACTCAGTCTGGCTGAGGCTTTGACTAACTCAGTCTGGTTGAGCTCTTCATGCTCAGTCTAGCTGAGGCTTTGACTAACTCAGTTTGGCTAAGCTCTTCATACTCAGTCTGGCTGAGACTTTAACTAACTCAGTCTAGCTGAGCTCTTCAAGTAACTTAGTTTAACAAGTCGTTATTGAATCACAACGCAGATAACGGAGATGTAAAATCATTGTCATTTAAGGCGTAGCCAATTAATCAAAAATTTACACCATGTATGAAAAGGACAGAAACACCAAGTGTCTAAATTGTCAAAAAGGACACAACAATTAATCAACACAAAAATAGGACATGACGCTTTACTGGAAATAACACTTCAAGTGCTCGACGTTCCACGGGTGGGGGAGGTCTCGGCCTTCCATATCCTGGAGTCTGTAAGTGCCCGGACAAGGTCTGGCCTTAACAGCGTAAGGTCCTTCCCACTTGGTTGCCAGCTTGCCCTCGGTAGGATTTTTGGTGGCAAGAGTTGCTTCGCACAAAACTAGGTCCCCAATTGCGAACTCCCTCGGTCGGACTTTGCGGTTGTAGTGTATTCTCATTTTTTGTTGATATGAGGCCCATCTGACAACAGTGGTCTCTCGGAGCTCTTCAATCAGGTCTAAGTTAACCCGACGCAATTCTTCAGTTAGTTCTGGATCAGGGTGCAAAACCCTCGGGGTTGGCAGGCCGATTTCCACTGGGATGACCGTTTCAGCACCGTATGTTAAGCGAAAGGGGGTTTCCCCAGTGGGGGTTCGGGCAGTAGTGCGATAGGCCCAGAGTACGTTTGGTAGTTCCTCAGCCCAAAGTCCCTTAGTGGCTTCCAACTTAGTTTTAATGATCTTCAGAAAAGAATGGTTGGTAACCTCAACTTACCCATTGGCTTGGGGATGACCTGGGGAAGAGAAACATGGCTGAATATGAAGCTCTACACAGAATTTCCTAAACTTGGCATTGTCGAATTGCTTGCCGTTGTCTGAGACGATGGCTTGAGGGAATCCAAATCGGCATACGATCGACTGCCAGATGAATCTGGTTGTGTTCCGTTCGGTGATTATGGCGAGGGGTTCCGCTTCCACCCACTTAGTGAAGTAATCAATGGCGATGATGGCAAACTTGGTTTGGCTCCTACCGGTGGGCAATGGGCCAACTAAGTCGATCCCCTATTTGGCGAATAGGTAGGGGCTGAAAAGTGTGATCAGTTCTGTAGGAGGAGCATGGGGGATGTTGGCAAAGCGTTGGCATTTATCACATTTAAGCACGAATTTAGTGGCATCTTGGCTGAGAGTAGGCCAGAAGTAACCGGTGCGAAGTATTTTATGGGCTAGTGACCTGGCACCCGAATGATTACCACATACACCCCCGTAGACTTCCCTCATCACAGAGATCACTTAAGCAGGATTGAGGCATCTGAGGTATGGTCGTGAAAATCCACGTTTGTATAGGAGGCCACTGATGAGGATGTAATTGGACGACCGAGCCCTGACTTTGACAGCCTGCTGTTTGTTGTCTGGCAACTCACCACTTGTCAAAAATAGAAGGATGTCTGCCGCCCATGGGATAGGTTCATCTTGGAGGAAGTGGACCTCCTGCTAGTTTGGCGAAATAGCCGGGTGGGTCAGGTATTCAAGGCGGACGCCACAGCTGAGGTCTGACTGCTCGGCCGAAGTTAATTGAGCCATTTCATCTGCCTTGGAGTTTTCTGACCGAGGGATGTGTTTGATGTGGAAAGTATTGAAAAGGAGAACAAGGGGGAGTGTAATATCCCTGTAAGCTCGCATTGTGTCTTCCTTTGCGTCAAATTCCTACGTAATTTGCCCGACGATCAGTTGAGAATCGCTGAACACCTGGATATGACTTACACCAATGTCTCGGGCTAGGCGAAGACCTGCTATCAATGCCTCATATTCGGCCTCATTATTGCTTGCAGTGAACAAAAAACGGAGGGCACGCTTGAAATAACCACCCTCGGGGGCGATGAGGATGAAACCAGCCCCGTTACCTTCTTTGCGGGATGATCCATCGACATTGAGGGTCCAAAAGTGGGGATCTTCTGCCTTAGTGTTGAATTTCCTGGAGGGGGTCATGGTTGGAGTGGGATTGGTGAATTCCAAGATAAAATCGGCGACAGCCTGTCCTTTGATCGTTGTTCGAGGTCTGCAGGAGATTTCAAATTGGCTGAGTTCGACAGACCATTGCATAAGTTTGTCGGACAACTCTGGTTGTTGCATTATCTTCTTCAAAGGTTGGTTAGTGAGGACCACATGGAGTGAGCTTGGAAGTAAGGTCGGAGTCATCTTGAAGCTATGACCAAGACCAGGGCCATTTTTTCCAGCAATGGGTAGTTCTATTCTGCTCTCCTGAGAGCCCTGCTAATGTGATAAACCGGACGCTGGACTGAGCCGTCCTCCCTGATGAGGGCCGTACTGACTGCGGTGATCGAGACGGCTAAGTAGAGGAAAAGGGGCTTACCTGTGAGCGCCTGAGAGAGCAGGGGGGTTGGCCATGCACTACTTCAATTGTTGAAAGGCCTATCCGGATTCGGTCGTCCACTCAAAAGCCTGCTGAAGGACTTTAAAAAATGGGAGGCACTTGTTTGTTGCGCGAGAAATAAAACGGTTGAGGGCGGCAACTCTGCCAGTAAGCCTTTGAACCTCTTTAACTGTTCTGGGTGACTACATTTCTATCAAGGCCTTGATCTTTTCAGGGTTGGCCTCAATATCCCGTTGACTGACCATGAAATCCAAGAATTTCACAGATCCGATGCCGAAGGCATATTTCTCCAGATTTAGCTTCATTTGATACTTACGCAAGGTGTCGAAGGTCTCCCGCAAGTCTGCTAGATGGTCAGAGGAGAGTTTGCTCTTAACAAGCATGTCATCGACGTACACTTCCATGTTTCGACCTATTTGGTGATGAAAAACGGCATTGACTAACCATTGGTAAGTTGCTCCGGCATTTTTCAGCCCAAATGGCATGATACGATAGTGGTAGGTTCCCTGATCAGTGATGAAGGAGGTATGTTCTTGGTCAGACGGGTGCATCAGAATTTGATTGTATCCAGAGAAGGCGTCCATGAAACTGAGCATTTGATGCCCGGCCGTGGCATCGACAAGCAGATCTATGCGAGAAAGGGGATAACTATCTTTGGGGCAAGCTCGATTAAGGTCGGAGTAGTCGACATAGGGTCGCCATTTACTGTTATTTTTACGGACCAGGACCAGGACCACATTTGACAACCATCTGGAGTAGTCCACATTCTTGACAAACTGTGCCTCCAGTAGCTTATCTACCTCAGAAGCAATAAGAGCGTTGCATTCTGGGTGAAAGATACGCTGCTTCTGGCAGAAGGGTCGAAAATAAGGCTCGATGCTGAGACGATGAGTGATGAAGGAGAGATCGATACTCGGCATATCGGAATGAGTCCAGGCAAACACATCACTGTGCTCTGTCAGAAGGGTTGTAAGATCGGCCTTGGCTTGGAGGAATAGTTGGCTGCCGATCTTGGCCATTTTTGTTGGGTTGGTGGGGTCGATGGTAGGAATGGCAACGGGGCGGGGCGGGGCCGGGGATCACACTCCCCGTCCCCGATCCCCGATGGTAGAAATTTCCCCGTCCCCGGCCCCGATCCCCGACGGGGAGCCTATTACCACCCCCGCCCCCGTCCCCCAACGGAGATCGGGTTTCCCCGACCCCGATAATTCCCCGGCTAAAATTAAAAAAAAAAAAAAAAAACAACAACAACAACATCATAAGCATCCATCAACATGTTGACAACAATAAGAACTTCATCAACAGATCTGCATAAAAAATAAAAATAAAAAATCTGCCTTTTTTTATTTATTTTTGGATGAAAGGCAGATCTGATCTGAACTATGTAAAAAATAAAAATAAAAAATAAAATACATAACACATCATTTTCTTCATCTTGATCTTCATCAGATCCGAGCTCTGATGGATGAGGCGGTAGAAGCGACGGAATGGAGGGCGATCTGAGGGAGGCAGAGAGTTGGTGTGAGGCAGATCGGAGGGAGGGAGAGAGATCGGCGTGAGATCGGAGGAAGGGAGAGAGATCGGGGCGTGGAGCAGTGAGGTCGGAAGGAGGGAGGTCGGCGTGGGAGGGAGGGAGATCGGCGTCGGACGGAGGTCGTCGTGGAAGGGAGGGAGATCGGCGCGGGACGGGGAAGCTGCTGCAACACCATCTGTGAGCTTGGAGGGAACACCATTGATCTTCAATCTACACAGGAGAGAGAGAGAGGGAGAGAGGCTGAGACCTGAGAGTGTGATTTGAGTGAGAGATCTGAGAGAACACCTAAACAAATAATATAATACATATATATATTATAATATATATAGTAACCCTAAACAAATAATATAATATATATATATATATTATAATCACTCAGCGGGGACAGATTCGGGGATTAGTCGGGCCGGGGCCGGGGCCGGGGTTGGAGAATTGATCCCCGTCCCCGGCCCGAATCTGTTCGGGGATTAAGTTTTAAATACCATCCCCGTCCCCGCGGGGATATTTTTCGGGGAAAACCCGCTTAAATCGGGGTCGGGATCGGGGATCCCCGTCGGGCCGGTTTCAAATTGCCATCCCTAGTCGATGGGGACTTTAACAAGTTCTTCCACTGGTTTCCCTCTGGCTAACTCATCTTCGTCTCTGACGTCGAGTCCTTTGATGATCATAGTCTCTTTTAGTTTGACCTCTTTGAAAGCGACATAGCATTCTCTAGCCACAGTTTGCTTTCCCCTCACGGTACCGACTCCAAGGTCGATAGGAAATTTCATGGCCAGATGGTACATGGATGTGACAGCTTGAAAAGTGTTAAGGGCGGTGCGGCCGAGGATGATGTTATAAGCAGAGGGACAGTCGACGACGAGAAAAGTGAGTAACTTAGTGGTCTGCCTTGGGTACTCTCCGATGGTGATGGTGAGGTCGATAGAGCCTATGGAGGTCACCCTATCCCCAGTGAAACCGACCAATGTTGTTTGGAGAAGGGACAAACTTTCTTCTCCGACCTTGAGCTGGCAATAGGCATTTAGGAAGATAATGTCTGAAAAGCTGCCGTTGTCGATAAGCACCCGTCTGACTTTGTAATTGGACAGGAGAGCAGAGGTGACGAGGGGGTCGTCATGGGGGTAACGGATGCCTGTGCAATCGGCCTCCGTAAAGGTGATGGGCTCCATCCACTACTTGGGGTGTTTGAAGGGGCGGTCCAATATCGCGACTTCATTATCGGAGCCCTGCCTGATTCTTCTAAGTTCTGCTCGTTGGGCCGAACGGGAAGGTCCTTCACATGTAAGCCCACCGGCAATAACTATGATCTCTCCAATCGGGGGGACAGGGTTGCCTTGTGCCCGGGGTTACTGTGGGGGTCGATCATTGACTGGGTTAGGTTGTGCGAGTTGTCGAGGAGGGGTGTCGGTGGTTGTTTCTGGTAGGTTTGGTCATTGGCCGTTGCTGAGGGCGGGCTGCCATGAACTGACTGAGACGCTCCTGGCGTATCAAGCTCTTGACCTGGTTTTTAAGGTTAACACATTCCTCGGTATTGTGGCCGTGGTCCTGATGGAAGCGATAGTATTTGGACTGGTCTCGCCGGTTGGAAGAAGACCGCGATGGTTGGGGCCATTTCAGGGGATAATCCCGTTGGGTCTAGTTCAAGACTTGTTCCATGGGGAAATTAAGGGGAGTGTACCGTTCGAACCGCCCGGGCGGTCGGGTAAGTGCCGCCCGGTCGGCTCGAGAAGGTCGGTCGGCATACTGTGGTGTTTGTTATGTGTACTGGGTGGTTCTGGTTTCAGAGTCCTTTCTCTTCTCTCTGGAGGTCGGGTTTTTGGTTGCGGAATCTTGTCGGGCGGCTAGGGAATATTCGGCGTTCATATATTTTTGGGCTTTGGAGAGGAGGGTTGCCATGGAGGTTAGAGGGTTTTTGGAGAGGGAGAAAAGAAAATCTGATGAGCATAAACCGGCCATGAAAGCCGTGAGAATGACCTTGTCATCGTTTTCTGCCACCTGTAAGGCTTCGATGTTAAAGCGGGTGACGAAACTGCGTAGCGACTCCCCCTCCGTTTGACAGATGTTGAGGAGTTGAGTTGTCGGACGCCGCTGATGCTGGGCCCCAATAAAGTGGCTGAGAAATGAGTCACTTAAGTGCTAAAAAACAGAGACAAAGTCTGTTGGTAGTTGACTAAACCACAATCGGGCCGACCCCTTAAGTGTTACGGGGAAAGCCCGACACATGATCTCATCAAGGAATGCATGGAGGACCATGAGGGTCCTGTAAGTTTCCAAGTGGTCGACTGGGTCCGTTGTACTGTCGAAAGAGTCGATCGAGAGCATTTTGAACTTAGGAGGTAGGGGTTTGTCCCGGATGGAGGCAACGAATGGTGAGTTGGCTGTAGTAGAGGGTTTATTCTGTATGTTCTGCATGACTCCTTGAAGCTGGAGTTTCATGGCTCGGAGTTCTGCATCCCAAAGAGGAGCGTTGTCACCCTCGGAATGCAGTGGAGGCTGGAAACTATTGGCCTCTCCTTCGAGGGCAGGTGCTTGGACCAACGGATGTGGTGCCCGAGATGGCGGGTTCATATCTTGAGGAGGCTCCAAGTTGGATAGGTGGGATTGTTGGATGGGATGACTCGGGGCTCGTTCTCGATTGGGTGGGATATCTTGAGGTGGAGGAGGAGGCGGTATGGGAAGGTCTCTTTGAAACAAAGCATAGATCAGGGCTTGGTTTTGTTCGGCTAAGTGGTTAATACAGTTGATGAGTTCAGTGAAATACTGCGGTGGGTTGTTTGGGTTAGGAGGGTCGGCTTGGGGGTCGGCAATGTTGGGTTGAGAAGCCATAGATCTAGTTATGACCATTCACCTTGGTGGGTGGCAGGTAAGGATTATCCAGAATAGGTCTCCAGCGACAATGAGTACAGTTGCCACACGGAGCAAAAGGCTTCCCACAGACGGCGCCAACTGATGATACTGCGAGCTTTAGAGGGAATAGGTCGGGTTGATCCACGCTTCCCAAACCGTTGTCCGGTTGCCGAGCCCTTAGAGAAACCTGCATAAGAGTTCAACGAGGAACGGGGAGTCCCCTAACGAACCCTCCGATGAGCAAGATAGAGAAGTAAGAGTGATGGATCGTCGAGATAGAATGGTGATAGAGAACTTAACCTTTTCTTTGTCTTAGAAACCTGCTTATATTCTTTGATCATCATTTCCTTGTCCACTCCGAGCTGTCATGTTGGCCGAAAGTCTATGCTCTAGCTTGCCTTGTTCGTGGTGAGACTGTTCTATTCCGACGTGAAGGGTTATGGCAATAAATGCTGTAGTGAAACTCATTAATGGTTGATGTGTGGTGCAATAACTCTGTAGGATCCTTGTCTGATGATGTGGCTGGTTCTTCACTTGCCAAGTGTTTAGATGTCATTGGTTCTTGGTGTAACGTTGGGTTCCAAGAATGTTGGGCTTTAGTATTTGAATCATGGATTGGGCCTTAAGTGGTGTGTCATATCCTTTATGGGCCCACCTATGTCACATCTAAACAATTATAATTAATAATATAAAAAATTAAGAAATTATCGAGTAAGTCACAGACACCACATCATCACATTTATATTTATATAATGTGTAAATTGTTTCAAACATTTCGCCATTAAAAAAAAAAGATTATATGATTATATGTTGTGTCCCCGTATGCAAACATGTGTCATCTCACTTGTCTTTTAAATGACCAAATATATCCGTTATGCATAGAGTGATTTGTCCCCCCCATTTTTTTTTTTGTTTTTTCATTTAACAATTTGAGTGTTATAAAAAAAGAACCTGTATACATGAAATGATGGCAATTTTTTTTTTCTATTTCATAGGATGGACACATAATTCAAACTCGCGAAAAGAGGGAGAATGCAAAAATAGTTCTACTAGGTGTATAGAATTTGATTATAAAATCAAAATCTCGTGTATAATATCAAAACATATATATTTTATATTCATTTTTTTTTTGAAAGAAACAAATTTATATATCATGAAGATAATTAATAATTATTAATTCTAATAGTGATGATGTTACTGATCCAAGGGAGGGCGAGTCGGGCCGACCCACTCTTCCAACACCTTTTATCAGTCTCGGAACTTGATGGTGGTGCCTGCAAAAAGGTCCAACGGGGAATAGGAGTCCCCTAGCGGACCCTCCGACGATCAAGTTAGAATAGAGGAGATTGACTGTGTAGAGAGAGAGAGAGAGAGAAGAAGAATGGAGAACTTAACCTTTGATGTATCTTGGAAACCTCCTTATATCCTTTGTCTATCATTTCCTTGTCCACTCCGACCTGTCGTGTTGGCCGAAAGTCTATACTCTAGCTTGCATTGTTCACTGTGAGGCTGCCTATTCTGATGTGAAGGGGTTGTCGCATTTAATACTGTAGGAGTCTCATTAATGGCTGATGTGTGGTGCAATAACTCTACAGGATCTTTGTTTGCTTACGTAGCTGGCTTCCTGCTTGACAAGTGTTTAGATGCCATTGGTTCCTAATTCAACATGGGGTTCTCAAGGGTGTTGGGCTTTAGTACTTGAATCGTGAATTGGGCTCTAAGTGGTGGGCCAAAACCTTTTGTGGGCCCACCGATGTCAGTAGTCCCCCATTCCCAAGTGCAGCTTCAGTCCAACGAAGGGAATAAGAATAAGATGGGAAGTGCGTGGGGCTGAGCGAGAGGGCCGACCGCGAAGGGGAAGTCGAGCTAGAAGACCATCCAAGAGGAGGGCCAACCGCGAAGACAAACCAAGAGGAGGGTCGACCGCAAAGTGGGGGCCGAGCGATAAGACCAACCGAGAGAAGGGCCGACCGCAAAGGGGGCCGAACACAAAGACTGACCGAGAGGAGGGCCGACTACGAAGAGGGGCCGGGCGAGAAGACCGACCGAGATGAGGGCCGATCACGAAGGGGGGCTAGGAGAGAAGACCAACCGAGAGGAGGATTGATCGCGAAGGGGGGCCGAAAGAGAGGTAGTGGTGGCGCCCGGGGCTCGAGCAGCGATAAAGCACGTGATAATGTGAAGTGGAATAGATGGGGAAGGGGAAAAGAGTGGGGAATTGTGGTGGTACATGTGGGATGATCTAAACCAGCGGTGAGGGAGGTGATGTGTTAGTAGGAAGTGAAAGGTTAGGACTAGGATAGGACGTGGAAAAGGCAGAGGTTGTAACTTTTGAAATTTTCAAATTGGTGAAATTTAACCTCGATCCTTGGAAAATAGGCAAACCGTGGGCATTTGGAGTTATCCGTTTTACATATCTCATTGCGAGAAACCAACACATCCCAGACCTGACCTCATTCGTTTCATGTGACACTTCCCTTCAACAGTTTGCGAACTTCCCTTCAACAGTTTGCGAACTTCCTCGTGCCTGTGTCCAAAGCAATATACAGAAACATAAAAGAAATGGCTCGAGACGAAACGTCAGCCATGAGGTTAGAGGCGTTAGGTAAAGACAATGCGGTGGAGTCGGCGGAGTAATATAGGACAGAGAGGCGGGAGGAAAGAGGAGAAGAGCAAGCGGCACGACCTCGTCCATCCACAATGATCATGGCCGTAAGGCTAATTAGCCAAGTGGGATCTGACCACTGGCACACTAAGGCTAACAAATCAACATTTACGGCGGAGGAGCTGGATAAGGTGCATAAGAAGTACCAGATTCTAGTGGAGATAGAGTTGAAGTTATCGATATCTAAGGAGAGGACGTCGGATGCACGTCCGATGGAGTTTACGTTGTACAAGGAGGCGTTGCGAGGGGGTTTGAGGTTACCGCTCCCACAAATAGTGGTGGACATACTGAACCGGTTGGAGGTGGCGCCAGGTTAGCTTATGCCCAACGCGTGGAAAATATTACCGACCTGCGCGATCGCATGGGCATGGGCGACCGGGGGAGCAGCGATGACAGTGAATGAATTCTTTTCTTGCTATAAGGCCTCTGATTAACAAGAAACATGGGTGACCTTGCAGGCGGTGGCAGGTTTACCATCGTCAATGAAGGGGTGGAGACCAAGGTGGTTTTACGTATCAGTAAATGGCAGGAGGGGGCTGCACATAATGTGGAAAATTCCCATCAAGTCGGTGGAGCCAAGGCTGGAGGCAGAGGCAAAGAATATGGTTAAATGGGTAAAATAGTGGAGGGAGAATGAGGGCGTGAAGTGGGATAATCTTATCCAGCCTTCAACCTTGTTTGCCTTAAGTCTAGGGCCACAGCCGACTGAGGAGGACCCTGCGCCGAAAAAGTTGGAGGCGAGAAGGAAGACGCAGGAGGCAAATGATCAAAGGACATTCGCCAAGGCAGTCAAGTATAAAGAATCACAGTTAGGCCATGCGCCTAAGCTGGTCATGAATGAACGAGTCTAACCACGCCCTAAGCCTCTGGGAGATAAGGATCTGACCGATTTTGCGCCGCTACCACCCCTAGTGGATCCGTTGAAGGAGATGAGCAAAAAAGAGGTGGAGGCGGTGTTGAAGAAAAAAAAGAAAAGAAGGGCGGCTGCGGAAGAGAGCGAGGGGGAGCCAGTGTTGAAGAAGGTAAATGAGGGGATGACAGAGGCAACCCTAGAAGTAAAGGTGGGGGAGACAAGGATGAGGGTAGGAGAGGCCATGGGCGCAAGTGTCCAAGTACTGAGTGAAGTAGCTGAGCCAAAGCAGTTGGCAGGAGGCAAGAGATTGGAGGAGCAATCACCCAAGATTGTGTCTGTACAAGAAGTGTCCCCAAGTTCTGGGGTAGGGAGAGGCCGAACGAGCAGATCAGAGACGAGCGCTACGTTGAAGGCCGCCACGTATCATGCTTGCGCGATGGCTAGTCGATCTACGAAAGAAGGGGGCGAAGCTAGGGTCGTCGCAGATCGTCTTCTGGGGGTAGTGGAGAATGCGACCGTGCGGTCGATGGCACAATTTACAGAGGCCGACCTCCTGAGAGGGTTCTGTTCAGTGCAGATGGAAGCGACGACCTTGGTGGCGGCCCTGTTGAATAAGGCGGCGCACGTGAAGGTGGAGGCAGAGCCGCTGAAGGCCTAGCTGGAAGGGGTGAAGGATGGCGGGCTGGAGAAAAGCAGCGCGGAGTGCTTGTGCAAAGGGCCTAGACTATGCGCAAAGGGCTAAGAAGATGGAAGTATTGGCGGTGGTGCAGAGCTAATTGGCAGAACGCGCTGCCTCCGAGCTCGCCATCACCAAATCGGAGCTGGGAGTGGTGTGCCACAAGGCGGTATTGCTGGAGTTTGAGTTGGCGGGCAAACAGAGGAAGGTAGGCGAAGTCCAAGAAACCTGCAACACTGCCAAGGAAAGGTTGGAAAAGGCCCTCTCCAATAATGAAGATTTGTGCGACTAGGCCCTAAAAGACAAGGAAGAAGCAGATGGGCACATCGCGGAATTGGAGATGATACTGGAAAAAGAAAGGGCCAAAATGGCCTCTGAGAGAACGGCGTACCCAAACTTGTGTATGGCGACGGTGGATCAGTTTAAGGGGTCTGTTGAATTCCAGATGGCCATCGACACGGTGGTTGCCAGGAGTTTGGCTAAGGAGGGTGAAGGGGGTGCTGGACTATTAGGAGTGGCTGCAGAAGGTAGGAACAAAGAAGAAGTAATCCAAAGTTTTCAGCGGTCAGACTTCTACAAGCACGAGATGAGCCAATACTAGGACAGCGGCTGGATGAGCTCCAGGTATAAGGCGTAAGAGCTGTTCCCAGATGTGGACTTCAGTCTGGTGAAAGTAGAAGAGAACAACATCGCCCAGACTCCCCTGGATAAGGGGTTAGAAAAGGAAGATCTTGCGTCCAGCGAAGGGGAGTAAGGGCTGGGTGTTTTTTCTCTTTTTTGTTTGTTTGTTTGTTTGTTTGCTTGTTTGTTTTTTGTAATGAAGTGAATGTATTTTCTGTAATAAAGTGTATAATGGTGCAAGTTGTTAATAAATAAAGGTGCCAGTTCTGTTATGGAGTGTTGTTATTATTTATTTATTTTTGAATGGTAAAATTGTTAATAAAGTGTATGAATGGTAAAATTGGACAAGTAATCTAACTTGTATAGATGGTAAAAATGACCTGGGATAAGAATAAACTGGGATTTAACTAAGTAGTGGCGCTATGTACAACTCAGTTTGGCTGGGTGCTTCTTATGCAGTTTGGGTGAGACTTGGAGGGTTCACTCAAAATGACTGAGACTTAGAGGGCTCAGTTGGGCTGAGTCTTGGCTTAACTCAGCCTAGCTGAGCTCTTCATGCTTAGTCTGGTTGAGACTTGGAGGGCTCAGTCGGGCTGAGGCTTGGCTTAACTCAATCTGGTTGAGCTCTTCATGCTCAGTCTGGCTGAGACTTTGAGGGCTCAGTCGGGCTGAGGTTTGGCTTAACTCAGTTTAGCTGAGCTCTTCATGTTTAGTCTAGCTGAGACTTGGAAGGCTCAGTCGGGCTGAGGCTTGGCTTAACTCAACTCAATCTGGTTGAGCTCTTCATGCTCAGTCTAGCTAAGACTTGGAGAGCTCAGTCGGACTGAGGCTTAGCTTAACTCAGTTTGGTTGAGCTCTTCATGCTCAGTCTGGCTAAGACTTGGAGGGCTCAGTCCGGCTGAGGCTTGGCTTAAATTAG
This sequence comes from Camellia sinensis, assembly GCF_055761805.1. Classification (NCBI taxonomy): domain Eukaryota; kingdom Viridiplantae; phylum Streptophyta; class Magnoliopsida; order Ericales; family Theaceae; genus Camellia; species Camellia sinensis. The sequence goes on along the minus strand of NC_138961.1, from coordinate 2,376,735 downwards.
TCTGACTTAGTCTGGCTAAGCTCTCCATGCTCAGTCTGGTTGAGATTTGGAGGGCTCAGTCAGGCTGAGGCTTGGCTTAAATCAGTCTGACTCAGTCTGGCTGAGCTCTTCATGCTCAGTCTGGCTGAGACTTGGAGGGCTCAGTCGGGCTAAGGCTTGGCTTAACTCAGTTTGGCTGAGCTCTTCATGCTCAGTCTGGCTGAGATTTGGAGGGCTCAGTCTGGCTGAGACTTAGTCTAAGACTTGTCATTGAAGCGCAAAACAGATAATGGAGATGTGAAATTGTTGTCATTAAGGCACAGTCTGTCGATCATAAATTTACACCGTGCACGGAAAAAACAAAAATAAACAAGTGTTCAGATTGGCAAAAGAGATCATACAACAATTGAATGATACAAAAACAGGAGACACCATTTTATTGGAAATAACGCTTCAAGTGTTCGGCATTCCATGGATGTGGGAGGTCTCTGTCTTCCATATCTTGGAAACAGTAAGTACCCGGGCGGGGTCTGGCCTTGACAACATAAGGTCCTTCCCATTTGGCTGCTAGCTTGCCCTTGGTCAGTTTTTTAGTGGCTAGGGTTGTTTCACTCAAGACGAGACCTCTCACTATGAACTCTCGCGGTCAGACTTTGTGGTTATAATGTGTTCTCATTTTCTGCTGATACAATGCCCGTCTGACAGAAGTTGCCTCTCGGAGCTCTTCAATTAGGTCCAGGTCAGCCCGACGCAACTCTTTGTTTAGTTCTGGATTCGGATGTAAAACCCGAGGGGTCGGCAGGTCGATTTCCACTGGGATGACTGCCTCGGCGCCGTATGTTAGGCAAAAGAGGGTCTTTCTAGTGGGGGTTCGAACTGTCGTCCGATATGCCCAAAGTACGTTCAGTAATTCCTCTGCCCAGAGTCCTTTGGCGGCTTCTAACTTAGTCTTGATGATCTTCAAAAGGGAGTGATTGGTGATTTCGACTTGTCCATTGGCTTGGGGATAGCCTGGGGAAGAGAAACATGGTCTAATATTGAGCTCATCACAAAATTTCCTAAACTTGGCATTGTCGAATTGTTTGCCATTGTCAGAAACAATGGCTTGGGGGATTCCAAATCAGCACATGATCGACTACCAGATGAACCTGGTAGTGTTTCGCTCAGTAATTTTAGCAAGGGGTTCTGCTTCCACCCATTTGGTGAAATAGTCAATGGCAAGCACAACAAACTTGGTTTGGCCCCTACTAGTGGACAAAGGACCGACTAAGTCGATGTCCCACTTAGCGAAGGAGTAGGGACTGCTGAGTGTAATTAGTTTTGTTGGTAGAGCATGGGGGATGTGGGCAAAGCGCTGGCATTTATCACACTTAAGTACAAATTCGCTGGCATCTTGATTGAGCATGGACTAGAAGTAGCTAGTGCGGAGGATTTTATGGGCCAAAGATCTTCCACTCGAATGATTACCACAAATTCTCTTGTGGACTTCTCTCATCACATAGGTCACTTGAGCAGGACTGAGACACCTGAGGTATGGGCGTGAGAATCCCCATTTGTATAGTAGGCCGTTGATAAGGATGTAATTAGACAACCAGGCTATGACTTTAGCAGCCTACTATTTATCGTCTGGAAACTCCCCTCGTGTCAAAAACGGAATAATGTCTTGAGCCCATGTGATAGGTTCGTTCTGGAGAAAGTGGACCTCCTGCGGGTTTGGCGAAGTCACCGGATGGGTCAGGTATTCAATGCGGATGCCATGGCTGAGGTCTGACTGGTTAGCCGAGGCTAATTGAGTCATTTTGTCCGCCTTGAGTTTTCTGACCAAGGGATGTGTCTAATCTGAAAAGTATTGAAGAGGTGGACAAGAGGAAGGGCAATGTCTCTGTATGCTCGTATCGTCTCCTCCTTTGCGTTGAACTCCCTAGTAATCTGTCTGACAATCAATTGGGAATCACTGAATACGTGGATATGACTTACACCAATGTCTTTGGCTAGTCGAAGACCTAGTATCAAGGCCTCATACTCGACCTCATTATTACTTGCGTCGAACAGGAGACAGAGGGTACACTTGAAGTACCCACCCTCTGGGGTGGTGAGGATTAGACCGGCTTCACTACCCTCTTTGTAGGATGAACCATCAACACTAAGGGTCCAGGAGTGGGGGTCTTCTGCATTAGTGGTGAAGTGTGCTAGCGGAGGAGGTATGTTCGGAGTGAGATTGGTGAACTCCAAGATAAAATCGACGATAGCCTGGCCTTTGATCGTTGTTCAAGGTCAGTAAGAGATTTCAAATTGACTTAGCTTGATGGACCATTGCATAAGTCTTCCTGACGATTCTGGTTGTTGCATGACCTTTTTCAGAGGCTAGTCAATGAGAACCACTATGAAGTGAGCTTGGAAATAAGGTCGGAGGTGTCTGGAGGCTTTGACCAAGATGAGGGCCATTTTTTCTAACGGAGGGTAGTTATGTTCTGCCCCCCTGAGAGCGCGGCTAATGTAGTAGACTGGTCGTTGTACTGAGTTGTCTTCCCTGATGAGGGCAGCACTGGCCGTAATGTTTGGCATGGTTAAGTAGAGGAAGAGGGTTTCGCCTGGCAGTGCTTGAAAGAGGAGGGGAAGGTTGGCCATGCACTGCTTCAGTTGTTGAAAGGCTTCTTCGGATTCGGTGCTCCATCCGAACGCCTGTCGGAGGACTTTAAAAAATGGAAGACCCCTGTCGATTGCTCAAGAAATAAAGTGGTTGAGTGTGGCAACTCTGCCCGTGAGCAGTTGAACCTCCTTGATTGTTCTAGGAGACCGCATTTCTATCAAGGCCTTGATCTTTTTGGGGTTAGCCTCAATGTCTCGTTGGTTAACCATAAAGCCCAAGAACTTTCCAAATCCCACGCCGAAGGCGCACTTCTCCGAATTTAGCTTTATCTGATATTTGCGTAAGGTTTTGAAGGTCTTTCGCAGGTCTGCCAAGTGATCCAATGAGAGTTTACTCTTGACTAGCATGTCATCGATGTAGACTTCCATGTTTTGACCTATCTGGTGTTGAAAGACGACATTAACCAAGCGTTGGTAAGTTGCTCTGGCATTCTTCAAGCCGAATGACATAACACGATAGTGATAAGTTCTTCTGTCGGTGATGAAGGAGATGTACTCCTGGTCAATTGGGTGCATCAAGATTTGGTTGTAGCCGGAGAAGGCATCCATGAAGCTAAGCATCTGATGTCCTACAGTTGCGTCGACCAACAAATCTATCCAGGGAAGGGGATAGCTATCTTTGGGGCAAGCTCGATTAAGGTCAGAATAGTCGACGCAGAGTCGCCATTTGCCATTATTTTTGCAGACCAAGACCACGTTAGACAGCCACCTGGGGTAGTCTACGTTTTTGATTAACTGTGTCTTCAGTAGTTGGTCCACCTCAGTGGCAATAAGGGTATTGCGTTCTGGGTGAAAAATACGCTGTCTTTGTCGGAAAGGTCAGAAGTGGGGCTCAATACTGAGACGATGAGTAATGAAAGAGGGATTGATACTCGGCATGTCTGAATGGGTCCAAGCGAAGACATCGTTGTGCTCGGCTAAGAGAGCCGTGAGATCAGCCTTAGCTTGAGAGAACAGTTGGCTGCCAATCCTGGCTGTTTTGGCTTAATCGGTAGGATCAATAGGCACTTCGACAAGTTCCTCCACTGGCACCTCTCTGATTAACTCTTCCTCGTCTCTGATGTCGAGACCTTCGATGATCATAGCCTCCTTCATTTTGACCTCCTTTAACGAAGCGACGTAGTACTCTCTGGCCATCATCTGTTCGCCCTTCACTGTGTTGACCCCGAGGTCGGTTGAAAATTTCATAGCTAGATGGTATGTGGAGGTGACAGCTTGGAAAGCGTTGAGAGCCGTGCGTCCGAGGATGATGTTATAAGTAGAAGGACAGTCGACGACGAGGAAAGTGAGTAGTTTGGTGGTCTGCAGTGGATATTCTCCAATGGTAATGGGAAGATCGATGGAGCCTATGGAGGTCACCCGATCGCCGGTGAAGCCGACTAGCGGGGTCTAGAGAGGGGACAACTTTTCTTCTCCAACCTTGAGTTGACGATAGGTGTTCAGGAAGATGATGTCTGAAGAGCTGCCGTTGTCGACAAGTACCCGTCTAACTTTGTAGTTGGATAGGAGAGCGGAGATGACAAGGGGGTCGTCGTAGGGATAATGAATGCCTGTGCAGTCGGCCTCTGTAAAGGTTATGGGTTCAGACCATTGCTTGGGGTGTTTGAAGGGGCGATCCAATGTCATTACTTCCTTATCGGAGCCTTGTCTGATTTTGCTAAGTTCGGCTCGCTGGGCCAAACGAGATGGCCCTCCGCATGCGATGACTCTGATCTCTTCGATCGGAGAGGCGGGATTACCTTGTGCCCGGGGTTGTGGTAGGAGCCGATCATTGTCTCGCTTAGGTTGTGCGGGTTGTCAAGGGTGTATGTCGACGGTGGTCCCCCGGCGGGTCAGTCCTCGGTCGTTGCTGGGGACGGGCTATCGTGAACAGACTGAGGCGTCCCTGGCATATCAAATTCTCTACCTGGTCTTTAAGGTTAACACATTCCTCAGCGTTGTGGTTGTGGTCTTAATGGAAGCGACAGTACTTGGATTGATCTCGCCGGTTGGAGGGAGATTGTGATGGTTGGGGCCATTTCAGGTTGTAATCTTGATAAATCTGGTTCAAGATTTGTTCTATGGAGGAATTGAGAGGGGTGTATCGTTCGAACTGACCGAGTGGTCGGGTAGGTGCCAGTCGGTTGGCTGGAGCAATTCGGTCAGTATATTGAGGGTGTTGATGTGTATATTGGGAGGATCTGGTTTCAGGTTCCTTTCTTTTGTCCTTAGGGGGTGGATTTTTGGGTGTGGAATCTTGGCGGGCTGCCAAAGAGTCTTTGGCATTCATATATTTTTGGGCTTTGGAAAGGAGAATGGCTATGGCGGTCAAGGGGTTTTAGAAGGGGAGAAAAAGAAATTGGATAGTCGTAAACCGACCATGAAGGCTATGAGGATGACCTTGTCATCATTTTCTGCCACCTATAGGGCCTCGGTGTTAAAACGGGTAACAAAGCTACATAGTGACTCCCCTTCCATCTGCTGGATATTAAGCAGTTGAGTTGCCAGGCGCCGCTGGTGCTGAGCACCAATGAAATGGCTCAAGAAGGAATCACTTAGATATTGGAAAGTAGAGACAGAGTCCGGCGGTTGTTGACTAGACCATAGTCGAGCTGACCCCTTAAGCGTCACGGGGAAAGCCCGATACATGATCTCTTTAGGGAAAACATGGAGAATCATGAGGGTCTTGTAGGTCTCCAAATGGTCGACCGGATCAGTTGTGCCATCGAAGGTGTAGATCGAGGGCATTTTGAACTTGGGGGGCAGGGGTTTGTCCCAGATAGAGGAGATAAATAGGGAGTTAGCTGTTGTTGAGGGTTTGTTTTGTATGTTTTGCATGACTCCCTGAAGTTGGAGTTTCATGGCTCAGAGTTCCACATTCCAAATGGGAACATTGTCCCCTCTAGAGTGCAGTGAGGGCTGAACACTACTAGCCTCTGCTTCAAGGACAGGTGCTTGAATTGATGGATGTAAGCCCCGAGGTGGTGGGTTCATGTCTTGAGGTGGGGATTGTAGACCCTCCATGTTGGAAAGGTGGGCTTGTTGGAAAGGATGGCTTGGGGTCTATTCTCGATTGGCAGGGATATCTTGTGGTGATGGAGGAGATATAGAGAGATTTCGCTAGAATAAAGCGTTGATCAAGGCCTAGTTTTGTTCGACTAAGTGATTAATGCTATTGGTGAGCTCTGTGAAGTACTAAGGTAGGTTGTTTGGGTTGGGAGGATCGGCTTAGGGATTGACAACATTGTGTTGAGAAGCCATGGATCTTGTTGTAACCATCCACCTCGATAGACGGTAAGGAGAAGTTATTGGAAACGGGTCTCCAACAACAATGAGCACAACTGTTAACTGGAGTGGCGTTCCCACAGACGACGCCAACTGATGATGTTGCTAGTCCAAGGAAGGGCGAGTCGGGCCGACCCACGCTTCCAACACCTTTCACCGGTCTTGGAGCTCGCTGGTGGTGCCTGCAAAAAAGTCCAACGGGGAATGGGAGTCCCCCAGCGGACCCTCCGACGATCAAGTTAGAAAAAAGGAGATCAACTATATAGAGAAAGAGAGAGAAAAAGAATGGAGAACTTAACCTTTGATGTGTCTTGGAAACTTTTTTATATCCTTTGTCCATCATTTCCTTGTCCACTCCGACCTGTTGTGTTGGCCGAAAGTCTATACTCTAGCTTGCATTGTTCATGGTGAGGCTGTCTGTTCCGACGTGAAGGGGTTGCCGTATTTAATGCTGTAGAAGCCTCATTAATGACTGATGTGTGGTGCAATAACTCTGCAGGATCTTTGTTTGCTTACGTGGCTGGTTCCCTGCTTGACAATTGTTTAGATGCCATTGGTTCCTGGTTCAACATTGGGTTTTCAAGGGTGTTGGGCTTTAGTACTTGAACCGTGAATTGGGCTCTAAGTAGTGGGCCAAAACCTTTTGTGGGCCCACCGATGTCAGTAGAACTGATGATGTTGCTGATCCAAAGGAAGGCGAGTCGGGCCGACCCACGCTTCCAACACCTTTCACAGGTCTCGAAGCTTGCTGGTAGTGCCTGCAAAAAGGTCTAACGGGAAATAAGAGTCCCCCAGCGGACCCTCCGACGATCAAGTTAGAAAATAGGAGATTGACTGTGTAGAGAGAGAGGGAGAGAAGAAGAATAGAGAACTTAATCTTTGATGTGTCTTGGAAACTTCCTTATATCCTTTGTCTATCATTTCCTTGTCTACTCCGACCTGTCGTGTTGGCCGAAAGTCTATACTCTAACTTGCATTGTTCATGGTGAGACTGTCTGTTCCGACGTGAAGGGGTCGTTGCATTTAATGTTGTAAGAATCTCATTAATGGCTGATATATGGTGTAATAACTCTGCAGAATTTTTGTCTGCTTACGTGACTGGTTCCCTACTTGACAAATGCTTAGATGCCATTAGTTCCTGGTTCAACATTGAATTCTTAAGAGTGTTAGGCTTTAATACTTGAATCGTGAATTGGACTCTAAGTGGTGGGTCAAAACTTTTTGTGGGCCCACCAATGTCAAATAGTTTTATTAAAATCGGACCATTGTCTATAACTGTCAACGCTAACTTTCTCCTTGAATTGAGAAATAGAAAATGAATATTGAATTAGAATCTGTATCTACAAAGGTAATAGATGATGCAAATTTTATTTTCATATATATAATATGATTCATATTTAAAATAAATTTTAATTATATTTAAATATTCATTTAGATAAATTTTGTTAAGAGTATAATATTACTGATTAGGGGTGAGCAGCGGATATACCGATCCGCTAAAACCGACCGGACCGAACCGATCTGCCGCATTTTGGACAGATGCGTGATGACGAGCGGACGGTTGCGGATTGATTTTCTCCAATCCGCCAATTTGGCGAACGGATGGCGGATTTAAGATTCCTTTGGCAGCAACCAAACCGCCAAACCGCGATCACCCTTAGTAATTTATAAGACTATGTGTTTTCAATTTATTTAAAAATTTTGTTTGTGTTTTCAATTGAAAAAGAGTTCAAATATTTTGTTGAAAAAAAATTTTCAACTTGAATATATTTTTTGAATTGAAAAAAATAAACGTATTATCTATCTATATTTTTTGGTTTTTAAATCTAATTCTAAAAGTAATAAATAGAAAATATGATATATGTTGGTTGATTTTTATTTTTAAAAACATATATAAATGTAACAATACAAAGACATACAATCTTTATTATTGCTCTGTTCATGATTTTGGTGGTTTGAATTATTTTTATATTTTAAGAACCATAGATTGTAATACTTTATGTGAATAATGCATGCTGTCATTATAATATGTGGATGAGGCACGCAGTAATTGTGATAATTTAAAGTTTCAAAATTTCTTTCTTTTGATGAGGTATGCAGTAATTGTAATACTTTTTAAAGTTATTGATTTTAATATTAATATTTTTTTTTTTTAGGAAGTGCACAAGTTGAACTGTGTTGAAAATTTATAAAATTTCAAACCGCCAAACTGATCCGCATCCATCCACCAAATCGCCAATCCGCATCTGCCAGATTGGCGGACGGATGTGGATTGATTTTCTCCAATCCGCCAATTTGACAGACGGATGACGGATTAGAAGTTCCGCGAACCGACCTTCGCCCACCCCTATTATTGATATAAAAAAAGAAAAATAATATATAAATTTATTTTTTAAATTCACTTTATATTATTAATCAATTATTTTCTTGACTTGACGTTAGGTGTATAGAGTGGAACAAAAAAGTGGGTCTGAATAGCGAATCAGGATCCTCTCCTTACAGCCTCCGTCCTTGTGCCTGTCCTTGCAGGCCTTCGGGTCTACTTTTAGACCTAATTTTGATAATCCGAACCGTTCATATTTTATGATTTATTCAGTATATCATACCTGTAAAAAATCAAATTGATCGAATATCAGAAAGTATGTGTTCGAAAAATTGAACTAAAAACTATTTTTTAAATAATTTAATAAACAGTTTTCCGAACACATACTTTCTGATATCCGATCAATTTAATTTTTTACAGGTTTGATATATTGAATAAATTATAAAATATGAACGGTTCAGATTATCAAAATTGGACCTAAAAATAGACCCAAAAACCTGCAAAGACGAACACAAGGACGGGACTGCAAGGAGAGACTCTTGACTCCTGAATAGCAGAGGATAGGTGTAAGTAAATTGCTGAGGAGTTGAGCAACGTGTCGTCTCTTACTCAGCTTCTCTTCATGCAAATAGACAGCTGGAACTGTCTCTGCCAATTACAGACCTCTCTCTCTCTCTCTCTCAAAACTCTACTATGGTAAGTCCGCCGAAAAGACGACGCCATCGCTTCTCAGCAACCAGGAGGACTAGTCTAGGTCTACCACCACCAAGCGCCATCACAACCACCACCATCATACCATCATGGATGTGGAAGAAAAGAAAGACTACTACTACTACTACAACTACTTCTTCCCCCCAATACTACCAAACCCATTAGAAATCATCTACAACTGTTTCCTTACTCTCTTCTCTCCCTTCTTCTCTCTCTTCTCCCTCATTTCTGAGTCCTTTCGCCAAGCCGAAGAGGCCAAAGACACCGTCGAATCGGCGGTCCATGCCGCCGCCAGAGCCCCCTGTACGGTGGCACACGGAACCAGCGTCTTGGTGCGGAAGATAGGGATGGGGCTTCTGGGTGCTGTACACGTGTGCATGGTCTTGATAATGGTGATGGCTCTGGCAATCGTGTTGGGAGTTGGGTTGGTGGAGTTATGGGTGGAAGAGCCCGTGGTTGTGAGAGAGAGGTTGAATTTTGATTACACTCAAGTTCACCCAAATGCAATCCTCTCATTTGATGGCGGCCAAGGGAGGCGGAGGAAGAAGATGACGGGTGTGCCGGTTGGGCATACTTTCTATGTTTCATTGGTTCTTTTGTTGCCCGAATCTGACTATAATAGGCAAGTTGGGGTGTTTCAGGTAATTCACGTATTTCTTCTCTTTTTCTATGGTGGACTGTTGAACCGTGGACCAGGTACAAACCCATTATCTTGAATTTTTAAATGGCCTGATTAGGGTGATCAAATAGATATTATTGACAGGATTTCTCGAGTTGACCATTTCACTTTTAGAAGAGTTGTTTGGAGTGGTCCAAACAATTCACCTTTTACTTTTACTTTTACTTTTTTCGTTAAGTACGATATTTATGTAAACTATCAACATGTTTGGAAATCAATAGATATATATTTAAATTATATTTTTATTTTATTATTTTTGAAATTATAATGGTCATTTATTTTTTTTTAAATGATGTGATTCAAATCATAAAAAAAAAATAACAATTCAAATCACCAAAACCAACCTCAAAATGGATAAGCCCAAATTCTCTTTAGATGACTAACTTAAAGGAATCCAATCTCTTGGATTGATATGTCAAGAGTAAAAGACTAGGTGGAATTTAAATGGGAATTTTGGAATTCTCTACGTGTGGTTATAAAGGACACTTTCCTGCTAAACAATAATGTAGGTACACAAAATTAGAATTACTAAATATGCACAGAGGTTGGAATTTATTTCCAATATAGTCCACATCACACCCATCATAGATTTCAAAATTGCACACATTCTGTGATCTAGTTTTGTGATCTAATTCAATGCAGTTAGCATTATTGCATGCTAAATCAGGAATTGTTTAGCTAATCTCATTGAGAAGTAGATACCGAATTGATGCACATATACACACACTCATTACTGGAATCACTCTAAAATAATATGCTAAACCTGTCCAAGTCTTAAAGAATTTTAGAAAATAATAAGGTATGTTTAGACATATATACAACTGAGTGTCAATATCAGATACATGTCCAACATGGACACAAGTGTTCATGCTTCTTAGGAAATTGACCTGAAAGCTTTCTTCAGAGCATCCATTAATAATTGATGCAATTCCTGTGTTGCAAAGTTTGTTACTCATGACTTGTGTTTTTCACCAGTTGAATACAGAACTAATATCAACTAAGGGCAATGCAATAGCAAAATCAAGCCAACCATGCATGTTGAGGTTTAGAAGCCTCCCAGTTCGACTTGCTCGAACATTTCTCATGAGCATACCACTATTACTAGGAATAACAGATGAAACTCAGAAGATAAACATTCCAGTATTGAAGCATAAAGAAGGCTATCCAAGAACTAAAGCTATCACAATATCTATGGTTCCACGGCCTACAACAACTTTCCTTCCACAGTTGTACGAAGCTGAAATTATCATCAACTCTCAGCTGCCTTGGAGAAAAGAAATCGTGCGCAGATGGAAATGGACATTTTATGTGTGGACATCGTTACACATGTACATTATATTTGTCATAGTTCTTGTTTGTTGCTTCAAGCCGCTCATTTTCCCAATGATGATTGCAAGTTCTAGTGAACCTAGCAAGGAAGATTCTGCCTTGGAAGAATCAAAAGAGCCGAAGGAGAGAGGTGGAGAGGAAAGAGATGTTTTGGAATCTTTCAGAAAACGGCAACAAAATCGAAGGAAGAGGAAGGCAATGCTTTTGCATAGGGTTTTACCGGACACTACTTGCTCATCTGCTTCAAGCATCAGTATAACTAGAGATGAGATGATTATGGCTACCGAAGAAGAAGATGCAGGGGATTCAGAATCTGTCTGTTTTGGAGGTTGAATCCATCCAAGTGATGAGTTTCTCAAATATTTCTTGTTCAATATATGTAATGCAGTGGTTATCAGTGAAGTTCCGTAATTTTGTCTAAAAAAAAGTACAAAAGGTAAATTTAAATCAAGCAAAGAAATCTTTATAACAGAACTCAAAAGTGGGAAGATAATGACTATAGATAAAACTCTGAGTTTTAAAAAGAAAGAAAGAAAAGAAAATCCATTCATATATACAAGCAAAGATAACGAGTTCATAGTAAAAGGCATCATGAACATGTAATCTATTTAACATATTAGACGAAGAAACCTGTGAGGTAAACAAAGAAAGAAAGTCAAATGATTGTGTAGGCGGGGGATAGCCTCGCTAGAGTTATTAACACAAGAAAATTTCCTCCCCTCGCTAGAGTTATTAACACAAGAAAATTTCATCAGAAAATGAAGAAAGACGGTCGCACCAGGTGTAATGACGATTTGCCTGTTGGAGCCGCAGGTCTCAAAACCAAGGGGCTGGATCTTTGAGAAAGAGGCAAATTTAGCAAGAAAATCTACAGCACTCTTTGCTTCTCAATAGCAGAAATGCATCTTTGCTTTCATTGAATCAACATAGTTATTGATGGTTGTCCCAACAAAGATGGAGCAGCCTGCACTTGGTGGCAGTCTTCTTCCTGCAAAAAGCAATAAATGCAAATTCAGAATCGGGGTTACTGCAAGAAGCTTGCCTCCAATACTACCTGCATTGCCAGGGTCATTGCAAGAAGCTCCATCTACATTTATTTATCTTAACAAAATCAATAGGTAGATTTCACCCAACAAAAAGGGTGATGGCAAATTGATTTGTAAGGAGGAAGATGCACCTCTTCACAGAATGAATTCTTTCTTTGTAAACACTACGGTTGGATTAACAGGGGGGCATTTCTAAATATTTTGCTTCATTCCTAGCTCTCCAGACACAGGGATCAAGATAGAAGAAGGATGACCAAATGGCAGGGACCTATGCCTATGGAAACAGATGGACAACGTCCCATGAAAAAAATGAAATCAAACTTATTTTGGTGGTCATGCAGATGTTGTTTTATAAGACTACAGATAAATGTGATCAAATGCTATTTGTTGCTCAAGAAATGTATAGAATAATAGGTCAACTTGAATTTAGAAACAGAGCCCTTAGTGGTAGAAATATTGAACACATTATGAAAGGAAATAATCAAAACTCAAAGGTAAAAGGAATCCAAACCTTTAAACACCCTTGAGTGAAACAAAGCTTGGAACATGAACAATTGCATCTATGTGACACTGAATCCCTCCTATCTGTACCTTTCTGAAAGTTTCTGTCACGGGAACCTAAATAAGTAGGCAATTATCATCCAATAACAGGACACCACCAGCACACCACCACTTTTCGGAACTTTTATCAGTTGAAACCCGCAGGGATGCAACCCCTTTTCCCTAGAATGTTTAATGACAAGGTCTCTTGTCCAAGACTTCCCCCTTTTCCCTAGGATGTTTAATGACAAGGTCTCTAGTCCAAGACATCCTGAGTAGGGGTGGGCGCGGGTCGGTTGCGGCCACAAAACCTTCAATCTGCCATCCGTCCGCCAGATTGACAGATTGGAAAAAATCAATCCGCATCCATCCGCCAATCCGACGGATGTAGATTGAGCGGATTAGTGATTTGGCATATGGATGCGAATCGGTTTGGCGGTTTAAAATTTTAAAATTTTCAACATAATTCAACTTGTACATTTATTCAAAAAAAAAAGAAGAAAGTATAATAGTCAATGACTTAAAAAAATATTATAATCACTGCATGCCTCATCCAAAGCAAGAAAGTTTAAAACTTTAGAATATCACAATCACTGCATGCCTCATCCACATACTACAATCACAGCATGCCTCATCAACATAAAGTATTACAATCTGTGGTTCTTAAAATATAAAAACAATTCAAACCACCAAAACCATGAATAGAGCAATAGTAGAGATTGTATGTCTCTATATTGTTACATCTATATCTGTTTTTGAAAACAAAAACCAACCCACATATATCATATTTTCTATTTATTATTTTTAGAGATAGATTTAAAAATTAAAAAATATAGATAAATAATACGTTTATTTTTTTCAATTCAAAAAAGATATTCAAGTTGAAAACTTTTTTTCAACAGAATATTTAAACTCTTTTTTAATTGAAAACACAAACAAATATTTAAACAAACTGAAAACACAAAGTCTTATAAATTATTAGGGGTACTCGCGGTTCGGCGGTTCGGTTCGGTTGCGATCAAAGGAATCTCAAATCCACCATCCGTCCGTCAGATTTGCGGATTGGAGAAAATCAATCCGCAACCGTTCGCTCATCATCACGCATTCGTCCAAAATGCGGCAGATCGGTTCGGTTCGGTCAGTTTTGACGGATCGGTATATCCGCTACTCACCCCTAATCCTGACACCATAATCTTTCATCACCCATATGTTTTTGTCAGGACATACAACATCCACGTTGAAGCAACCGATACAAAGGCGACCTTCCATTACCCCAAGGTTCAACCAGCAGATATTCCCGCTAGGGTGCATGGAAAATGTAGGCGGCGGTGGCACTGGTTGGAATTTCTCACTTTCAAGATCAAATGCATATATAACTGAGAACTTCGAGGATAATCAAGGAACCACTGAAGAACTCCATGGAGATAAGCACAAACAGAATGATAGCGGAATGGATACGGAACATCTCCAAGGCATCTCCACGTGCCAGAGCCAACAGTGCATATTTTTGACACCCATTTATCATGAAAACTTGGTTAGTTAAATTTTTGAATCACCTTGTATTGATTACACTTCTGGCTACAGCCAAGCCCACATACAAATGGAATAGTGAGGTCCTCTGCAGCAACGGGAAGGGTCAAACACTGACCCATGGTAGGATTTTATAAGTAGAGACAGCCATTTTTTTAATGCAAACCAAGCTATTGCACGAGTTCACAAGCTCAATCCCAAATTTGGGCAAGTTAGGTTGCTTGATCTTCACAACAGCATTGTTCCTTGAAACTCCAAACTTGACTAAACAGAGAGTTCTTGAATCGGCATGCCTAGAACTATTGGATTGAACCAGGAGACAAGTGGGTGCTTTTGAAAAGTAGGATTGAGCGACATGAGGGTCTAAGAACAAATGATGCCATGCCTTACATACACACTTGCACTAGACAAGGGCCTTCATTGGAAGTTTGCACAAGATATCAATTACTATGTGGCAAGGAATTTGGAGAATGAATGCCTTGTTTTTCCAACGGCGATATTCCTCTCCTTTATCGATATGTGTTTCAATGCATTTTTGGGTAATGGGAAAGCATCTGACTGGAAACAAAAAATTAAAAAGGTGCTCTTGCTATCTACTCCTATTTTCACTTTCTACGAAACAAATATGGCCTTGAATAAAATTTTGCAAGCCAATTAAACATATCTAATGATCAATTAAAACTCTCTCAGCAAACAAAACAGAAGAGGACTATTTACAAGTGACAAGATTTCAAAAAAATAGCATGTGCTGCCTAAATAAAAGCTGAGAATTTCAAAACCTTGAGAAATTTTATTAAGGTATTAAAAATGAGATGGAAGACAACAGAGTCCACAGAGAATTCAAGATTTGAATAGAGTCTAAAATGAGTCGAATGTGTGAGTTTTGACATGCCAAGACGAGTATCTAATTGTCTAAAACGTGTTTCAAATAATGACACAAAATATATATTTGAATCAAACTTATTTTGGTGATCATGGTATGCTGATGTTATCTAATAAGACTACAGATAAATTGGATCAAATGCTTGTTTGTTGCCCAGAAATGCATAGAAATAGGTCACCTTGTATTTAGAAACAGAGCACTTATTTTATGTTTGGTTTATTGGAATGAGCTAGAATGGAATGATCATTTCATCATAATGTTCATTCTCACATTTGGTTTACTAAAAAAATTATGAAAATGCATTGCAAATTGAATTATCACTGTAAAAGAGTGATCATTCCATAAGGAAGCTATGGAATGACCATTCGATTCCTATCCACCTTCATTACCTAACAGTACCTCTATGATAGGAATATTGAACACATTATGAAATGAAATAATCAAAACTCAAGTTAAATAGAATCCAAACCTTTAAGATTTCTTCCCCCAAAACACTTTCGAGTGAAACAAAGCTTGGAACGTGAACAATTGCCTCTATCTGAGACTTAATTCCCTCTATCTGTGCCTTCCTGAAAGTTTCTGTCACAGGATGGTAAACAAATGGGCTAAAATAATACAATAGCAACACTCCCCCATTTTTCAGAACTTTTATCAATTGAAACCCATAGGGATCCCACCAGCCTTCCCTAGGGTGTTTAATGACAAGGTCTCTAGTCCAAGACTTCCCAACACCATAATCTTTCATCACCCATATGTCTATGTCAGGACATACAATATCCACTTTGAAGCAACTGATACAAAGGTGACCTTCCATTACCCCAAGGTTCAACCAGCAGATATTCCCACCTGGGTACATGGAAAACGTAGGCGGCGGTGGCACTGGTTGGAATTTCTCACTTTCAAGATCATATGCATAGATTAACTCAGAACTCTGAGGATAATCAGGAAGCCAGTGAAGAAATCCGTTGAGATAAATACCAACTGAACGATAGCGAAATGGATGAGGAACATCGCCAAGGCATCTCCATGTGCCAGAGCTAATTGTGCATATTTTTGCCAGCCATTTATCATGAAAACTCAATTGGTTAAATATTTGAATCACCTTGTATTGATTACCTTCTGGCTACAGCCAAACCCACATACAAACGGAATAGAGAGGTCCTCTGTAGCAACAGGAAGAGTCAAATGCTCACCACCCATGGTCGGGTTTGATAAGTAGAGACGGCCATTTTTTTGCATGCAAACCAAGCCATTACATGAGCTCACAAGCTCAATCCCAAATTTCGGTAAGTTAGATTGCCTGATATTCATGACAGCATCAATCCTCGAAACTCCAAACTCAATAAAGCAAAGAGTTCTTGAATCGGCATATCTAGAACTATTCGACTGAACTAGGAGACAAGTGTGTGCTCATGAAAAGTGTGATTCAGTGAAATGTGGGTCTAAGAACAAATCACGCCATGCCTCACATACACACCTGCACTTGCCAAGGGCCTTCATTGGGAGTTTGCACAAGATTTCAATTACTACATGGCATGGAAGTTGGAGAATGAATGCCTTGTTGATCCTTCCATGACGCTCCTCTCCTCTATCAATGCTTTTGTTGTCATTCATGATAGTATGTGTGTTTTGATGCATTTCTGGGTACTCCTGCTTGTTAATTGGAGTTGGTGTTAGGAATAGAAATAGTAATGCAAAGTACAATCCAGTATACTTTATACTTGTGTTATTACGGCAATCAAATATCTTCCATTTGTTAATTGAATCACCCAGCAACTAACTCCAAGAAAAGAACCCTAAGAACTAATGATTGATTGCACAAAGCAAGAGTTTTCTTCTTTTTTTTTTGGCATTATATACTGCAATTAAAATTAGGTAATAATGCATAAAAATCAATCAAAACAAACATCATATTACTAAGACTACAAAAGCAATCGATTGGAAAAAAAAATTCCAGATCAAAACAACAACAACAAAAAATCAGTTCTATTAAACTTGGAATTCAATACAATTGAGTTCATTACAGACACAAAATGCATAACAAAGAAATTAAAAAATTGCTGACCTTCATTCTTTGATCAATGATGATTTGTATATCCTCATCGCTTGTGCAATAGGTTGCATGTGTTTTGATATAATTAGGGTTTCATCTACGGATCCAGTTGCCGAGAGAGAGAGAGAGAGAGAGAGAGTTGCAGTAGTACTGAAATTGAAGTGCTGAGAGAAATAAATACTGGATAAGTGAGAGAGAGAGAGAGAGAGAGAGAGAGATATCGTCTGCGAACGTGGAAGGTTGGTCAGTTATGGAAGAAAATTTTGGAATTAAAATGACTTTAATAAGAGGGCTGATATTACTTATCTTTATTTTTTGAATCTTTTATTTTTTTGAATTCCGACTTTAAATCTTATATTTTAATAATATTTCTTTTAATACCTCACTTAATATTAAATTTATTTTTATTCATAATATCATCACCCCAGTTATGCACATCTACCTCATTTGCATATCCTTTTCATTAGTGAACGACGAACGACGGTTCCTCTCCTCCAACAAATTGAAGAACGACGATTCTTCTTTCTATTTGATTTATTCAAAGCCCTAAACCCATTAACAGTGAAAACACCATTGCATCTCGTCTAAAACTAAACGACGGTGAACGATAATTTTTCTCTTTTATACCATTACATCTATATGGTTCTCTAACTCATCTAAAGCTAAGAAAGATGGCTCTTCGATTTTATACTATTGTATCTCTATGGTTCTCTGTTCAGCACCGTGTTATCGAACCAAAACGATTTGTTCAACACTGTGTTGTCGAACATATATGATTTTTTCAACATTGTGTTGATGAACATAAATGATTTGTTCAACACTATATTACCGAACATAAATGATTTGTTGAGCTTTTTTTAGTAAAATTCAGGGTCAGGGATTGTTGAAGAAAAAATAGTTTTCTTGACTCATCTAAACTGTTGATTTCTTATATCAATGAATGGTGGCAATGATTTGAACCAACAATTTCAACTTGTAGTGAGAATGATTTCTGATTTAGGGTTTATGATGGTGATGGGAAGATGAATATCATATAAGGTTTAGGCTGGTGACTGATTTCTGTCTAATGGTTTGGTGGGGTGGAAGTGGGTGGTGTATAATGTTGTAGAGTATGATTCTAATTGTCTTCATTTAGTGGGTGTGTGTTCCATTGAAAGTTGTCTTTTATTATAATTTAACTTTAAATTATAATTGTAATAAAAAAACAGTTAAAATTAGGGTTCCAATCCAAATAATAAAAATGGATGTCAATTGCAGCCATCTTGAATAATTATGTAGTAATTTATTTCTTGTCGGGATTATTGGACCCTTTTTTTAGATATATAGATTTGTTGGGATTATTGGCCTTGGTAATATTATTGAAGTAGTTTTTTAATTATTGTTATTTGTCAAATTTGATGTAATGGTTCACGTATTTATAATTAATTTCTTATAGATTGACACAAAAAAATATAAGAAAATGCTATAGATCTCAAATAATTTATCAGAAGTTTGGTAAAAAATTTGATAAATTATTTAGGGTCTTTAGCATAACTCAAAAATATATATATAGATGAAGGAAAAAAAAATTCAAAATTTGAAAATTGAAATAAAAAATAGGAGAAATATCTCAAAATTCACACCGAATTTGTGTTGTACACTTTAAATTCAAGGTACATGCTTCTTAAAAAGTGTTAATCAGGCTACCACAATATTTGTGGATTTAAGTCATGAAATTTTGTGGCAGTTAAATTTACATATGAATTGGACTATTCATATTAAATACATTCAATATGAAACAACCACAAAATTATTCTCCATGAAAATCTAAATAGCGCCACTTTTTTTATTCGAAACATACCTATTCCAAAATTTGGGGATTCAAATTAGGTTCCATTCAATCTATACAAAAGAAAAGGAATTGGACCAAATGAACTAATTTGAACCTCCTTCAAAATTCACGTTGCATATAACATTGCATGTTCAAGAAAATGCAAAGAATTTATAAATACCAAAAAAACAAATGAATTGAGGGATAAAAAATCAATGTCATTTTAACTTAGAAGTTTGGAAGAGAAAAAGATCTATTATTGAGAGAATGAATTCTAAAAAGAGCTTTTTCAAACTAACCTTTGTGACCAAATCTTCCTGAATGTGTGGTTAGTCAATATCACCAGATAGCCATAAATTAAATCATGATAACAATAATAGATTTAATTTTCAATGGGACTGTTACACATCAACACCACTTCCGATACCTCCCATCAATTTATATCACAATACACAATTTTATAAGGTTCCATAACTAAGCAATAAACATTAGAACACAAGTTTGGGAACAGAGCATTATGGCGTTCCTTGCCATCCAGAAATGGCATATCCTGCAAATGTAGCCTCCAAATAGAAGATTAATAATCCTCAAACAGACAACTCCATCTTAGAAATTAAAATTCCATCAGTATCGGCATAGAGCCATTCCCCGTCACAGATTCTGGTCCCACCAATTGTTACTGGAACATGTTTCTCTCCGATACCCTTCTTATTAGCTTTCATCGGATGGGAATTGAGAGCTCTCACCCCAATATCACAGCCATTGATTTCATCAACATCTCTAATACAACCGTTGACTACTATACCCGCCCATCCATTATTTTGAGCCTGTACCACAGGATTGCCACCCAAAATTGCACACCGCAAACTTGCACCACCATCGACAACAAGAACTCTGCCGTTACCTTTCTCCTCAAGAAACTCACGAACCAAAACGTTGTCTTCAAATACCTTGAGCGTCACTATTGGCCCAGAAAAGACTTGTCGCCGGCCATATATCTGGAACACTGGCTGAAGTGCCCGAAGCTCACCACTCACAATGAGCTGTGGGTTCGCATCACAAACTTCGGCAGTAGTAACCAATGCCATGTTATTCCAAGCACCTTCAGAAAAGGGCAAACATTTAGAATTTAGAATTATAATTTTTAAGGGAATATAAAAATAAAATAAAAAAAGAAAGGTACAGATCAATTATCAAAATTCCCTTTGAACATTTTAGAATTTTCATTTTCAGGAAGGAACTAGAAATACAAGACATGATGGGCATGCAATTCATGTGATCGAAATCCTATCTAACCATAAAGGACACTAGTCTCTCAACCCGCAACTTCAATATTGTTAGTTCTTACACAGGGCACTAGTCTACAATAATAAGAAAGCATGACAAAGCTTCAAAAATGTTAAACAACATAGTGTTCCCTTTATGTAAGAGTGTGTGCATATCTATCATGGAGAGACAGATGATTTGTTTACATAGATGTCAGCTAAAATATCAGAATGGGGAGAGCATGTAACTTGTAAGCCTAATTGTTTCTTGAAAGAAATTGGAAATGATCATGCAAACAAATTAACTTCTAAAAAGTTAAATATGATACTTTCTACCTATCCATGCACAAACCTTATGCAATGTATTAGTTTCTCTACAAAAATTTGGTCACTCTAATGGGATGCAATATTGAGAACAAGTGCTTAAACCCTGGGAAGACAGTAGATAGTTGATTATAAAATACCCAGGTGCAAATTCTATACGGCTGCTTCTTTCTCACTCAGGGAGGTAGAGGACGAAAATTATGTTGGTGGAGTTTGATGAACATAAATATGGACTGATTCAAAAACCTGTTGCCTATGCATCACCAATGGAAGCAGAGACATTTAGTGGGCCATGATTGAGATCTAACATATAGTTAACCTTTTTTAGAAGAGGAAAAAAAACAAAGATAAGGCATCAAAGATGTGCCTATAACAAACCCTCCATAACCAAAAATAGTTGGGTGCATCCAAACAAGGAATAATATAATGCAAATTTAAAGAATAAAAATATTTGCAAATTCAAAGAACTATCAAGTTGTCCAGAGCTTCCACTTGACATAAAGCAAGATACAATCTTATTCATCCTTCATTAATCACCTTGTACAAATTCTGCATCCATCATCTCTGTCAAATTATTCATAGCCAGGGACACAAAACAGATAAGCCTAGTAATTTAGATAACTGAATAAAGGTTGCGGAAAGTTGTATCATGAAATAATATAATGAGGATGGCCATATTTTCCATACTGTCAAAACAACTAATCCACCATATGGTTGAAATAGCAGCTTTGGCAGCATTTATGCACCCAGTTTTGCTATTCTACAAATCAATAACATGCACCAAAGAGTGTTTTTGTATTGCAAATTTTAGACACAAACTGAGACAAAAGAATATTAACAGAATGCTAAGAAGCCTGTAAAACACACACACACACACATACACACACACACACAATGTTGACAGGTTGTCCAAAGTCTTAAACCCCATTTACCCCCTCATTCTCTCCATTGCTGTTGTCTGCAAGGCAAAAATCAATGTAAAGTGCAAACACATTCATATCTGTATGTCCAAAATCATCATACAATGTAAACAAAACAAAATTTAGATATATGTTAGTGAAAAACTTACAACTCATTTAGAGGCTAAAGTTTCCTTAAATGGTATTTAAACATTAGTTCTACCAAAGAACAAGAGCGTTCTGTTTCGTTTTGAAAACTATTTTCTATTCTCAAAAACATACTTTTTGAGGGGTTTTTTTTTTTTTTTTTCTAAAACAACCCATTTTGAGGAACCAATTTTAAATTGTTCTCTAAATTCTTGAAAATTTTGATTCATACAAAAAATGAAAACAACATAAAAAGGATTTTGTTTTCAAGCTTCCCAACATTCTTATTTCTAAAAAAACAACAAAACAAGAACCAAAAACAAAAACAATGAAAATAAAACCAACCATATGATTTTCTAGGAAACAAGATCTACCCTCAGTGAGCGCACTTTCCACTAGAAGGAGAATAAGCAATCTGAATTGGACATAAGATGCAAGAGAATGCACACTAAAATGTCACTAAATTTTGGGTGACAGATTTGGTTAAATCATATGAATAAAACCTCAAATAACTTTCAATCTATGAAAACTTGTCAAGCAATATTGGAATATGAAAACATCACTTTTATATATAAAAAATAAAAATAAAAATAAAAAACATTTTATTTCCGAAAACAACGGACTTAATTGAAAACGATTATAGATATTGATAAGTGTGATTTCTTATGTTCATCAGTAATTTGGAGGAGTTATGCCAATAAATAAATAAATGAGTTACATTTATTGTCAGTCTATTAGACTTTGAGCTTTCTCAAACATAATACTTTACTAAAAGTAAGCAAATTATCAGATCAGATTGATGACCAACTGATGCCCAAAACTGATAGTTTTCAGCAACCTTGGTACCCCTCTATAACAAAATACTGCAATTAATAAGTGAGGTAATTAATGAAGCAATAGAAGATTTGAAATATGTTCCATAGACATACATGGGTTGAACTGAAAAAAAGGATATTTGCTTATAATCAGAAGAATGATTGATTAGATGTAATTTTTAAAAATGGGCACTTTTATGAAGAACAAATAGAAAGACAAAGAAAGATCAGAACGATGAAACATATTAAATCTGAGAAAACATTCAGATCATCAAAACAAAACATAATCGAAATTGAGTACAAATACAATACATTGTAGATAAGAGAGAGAGAGAGAGAGAAACCTGGTGAACGGGGGAGATAATCGTGGAGCAGCTGAAGTGAATTCCCAATCACAATAAGTTATTGGATTCCAATCAGCAACGATTGAACTGTTGTTTCCAATCCAATCCAACCCTAGCCCTGCCTTTGGCCTCTTTTGGGAAGTCAAAAGCCAAAAGAAAAAAGCCAAAGCTAGATTTTAATCCTATCACCTCTCATATATTTTATATATTTTTTAAGAAAAGTAAAAAAAATTAATTTTTAATCATTTTTTTTAAAATAACTCTTTGTTTAAGATGTATATTAGTTTTTCAATTTTTTAACTATTTTAATCTGAAATTAAAAAGTCTCGTTTGAGATGTATGTTTTAGCTTTTTTAATTGTTGTGAAAAAAATAAAATAATTATGATTTGAATGTGATATTTTATTTTATTAATTTTTAACTTATTTTATCTTTTTGTAACTAAGGGGTTGTTTGAGATGACATAAATAAGTGCACTTTTTGTCTTTTTACAAAAAGATATACAGAAAAGTAGAGAAGTGATACAATGAAAAAAAGATAAAAAGATAAAAAAAATAGATTATTTTAAGTATGCCAAACTTGACTTAAAGTAATTTCAAAATCGATGCCAAACATATATTATACTAGGGTAGGGTGTGAGCCAATTGGATGGTTGTCGTTAAAATATAAGGTCAAGTTTGGCTATCCTAAATAAGTACACATTTTTTATCTTTTTATTTTTTTTCCATCACATCATCTCTCTACTTTTCTGCACATCTTTTCGTAAAAAGATAAAAAATACACTTATTTAGGTCATCCCAAACAACCCCTAAATATTTGAATTTATAGGATAGGGATATATTCTTGATAAAAGTGTTTTAAATAAATTTTAATGGTTTTAATTATTATTTTTTATTTTTTAAATGAAAAAATTGACACTGTAGCGCATAAAAAAAAAAAAAAAAAAAAAAGTTACTTCACAAATAAAAAAAAGGAAGTCCATGAATGCCAACATATTGAGATGTTGACTTTCAATAATAGCATGAATATATACGTCTACAGATGATAGTGTCTCAGAGAGAGTACTGTTGACGCGGTTTAGAAGAGACTGTGGGAAGAAAGAACGTTACTGTTATCTGCGACGATTTAGAATAATGTTTCCTAACTGGAAACATTGTTGGCTTGAATGGCTTAACTATAAAAAATGACGCCGTTTTAGGTAGTCTCTTTTTTTTTTTTTTTTCCTCCTCCATGTTTACTCTCTCAAACAGACAGAAAAACGAGACAAAAGAAGAAAGCGAGAAGGAGAGAGGAGAAGACAGAGGAGGGTTGCGATGGGTTTGCTTGCAGAGAAGGTGATGGCGGCGCCGGTGGGCGGAGGGGTGGAGTCATTCTCTCCCTTGAACTCTCCATTTTCATTGATTTGTTCATTTCTTGATTTATTTGCTTTAGTTTGTGGCTGTGGGTTTGATTTTTGGGTTTAATTTGTCTGATTGATTTTGATTTTTGGTTTTTAGGTTTGATTTGTCTGGTTTTAGTTTTTGATTGGTTTTGATTTTTGGGTTTTGATTTGTTTGGTTTTGAAATAAACCTTTATTTGAGATTTGTGCACCTTTGTTGTCAATCTCTACTGTCAATGCGAATCTACAAGTCAACAAGTTTTATTAACACTCAAGTTAGTAATCTCATGCCCATTGAATTCAAAATAGCTATCTCTACTTCCAAATATAACTAAAATAATTGGATTTCTGTGAAAAGATGGAGCTAAATTATTTGCTTCTGCTGCGTCTTTCTTGGACCCTAATCCTGATTTGAAGGTAAATGATGAAGATTAAAGATTATATATATATATATATTTTTGGATTGGTTTTGGTTTTGGGGTTTGATTTGTCTGGTTTTGTTTTTTTGGTTTCTGGGTTTTGATTTTTGATTGGTTTTGGTTTTTGGGTTTCAAACCCATCTTTCCTAAATTTTTGGGTTTGATGGTTTTGGTGATTGAACAGAGGGAGAGACAAAGAGATGAACAGAGAGAGAAGAAGAGAAGAAGAGAAGAAATAGAGGAATGAGATTTTGGAAAATTGGTAAAAAGTTGGTTTTGATTTTTTTATTAAGTTTTTTGGTTTTTTTAGAAGTGATTCGGGAAGTTGGTAAAAAGTTGATTTTTTACTTTTTAGTTTAATATTTATTTATGGTATCAAATCAAATTAAAATGGCCAAAATACCTTTACCCAACATAAAAGATTTTTTTTTTTTTTTCATAGGCCCTAATTTGTAATTTTACAGCTGTGTTTTTGGCACTTACCAAATGACTTTTCTGGCGTTTTTGGCAGCCACGTTTTTAGACATTTTATCCAAAAGCGTGATTTTTTATAATATTCCCAAAATGGCACAGAAAAAATTAAAAATCGAGCCAATCGAGCCAAAAAAAACTTGAGCTACAAAACGGGATTGGACGATTTATGCGGTGGTTACTGGTTTGTCTTTTCAAAATCAACAATGATTCATCCAACTAAAAATATCACCACTAATAGCACTAATGCATTAAAAAAGTAAAAAAAAAAAAAAAAAAATTACAACTCCAAGACCAAAACATCACATCATTAATGGCGGGACCCACTGCCACCTAATTAGTGGGAGCACTAATTAGTGCTCCCAAGCATTTTTCTTTAAAAATATGTTTTTAAAAACATGTTTGGTTAAAAAAAAATTAAAATTGTTTTTTTCTTATTATGTATAAATTAATTTTTGTTCTCTTGTCTTTTTTTTAATCATTTTTTTTCACATTTATTTATTTAATTATAAAAAAATATTGAATCATCTCAAATTTCAAAATTTCAAAAATATTTTTAAATGTATAATCAAATAAATTTTTAAAAAATATTTTTTAAAAAATATTTCAAAATACAAACTGAACAATATAGTTGAGTGGTACCTAAGTTGATAAATTGACTAGGATAATCTATTATAAAAAAAAAAAAAAAAAAAAAGGGAAGTTGTCTCCTGTCTTTAATTGGATTAGACGGTGTTGTTCGGTCTGTAGACGTCAATCACGAGTCTCGTTTTGATAATTCAAATCGTTTAATATGTAAAACTCGTCGAGTACTATATGTCTGTAAAAAATCAATTTAATTGGATATCAATAGTTATCTCATCTTATTAGTTTTTTTATCAATCATTAATTTGTTTATTGTTCATTTTTTTTTATACAAAACTGATTTGATCACATAGTTATCGATATCCGATCAACGTGATTTTACAGGTATATAGTATTCGATAAATTTTATATATTGAACGATTTGAATTATTAAAACAAGACCTATAATAAACTTTCACGAATCAAACAATACCATCTAATTCGATTAAAAACTGGAGGAAGCTGCCCATAAAAAAATATATGTTGTAATTGATAAAAGAATAATGTTTGGTAGCTCGAGAGTTTGCCTCCCCGAATCCCCCTAACGCCAAAAACGACGTCGTTTTGGGCATTAGTCTCTTTTTTTTTTTCCTTCCATTTTCGAGTCTGTAGAGGGAGAGAAAGAGAAGAGAGGGAAAGAGGAGGAGAGAGGGAGAAAGCTTGCCGCCAATCGTCTCATGTGCCTCCGCCGCCACCGATCGTCGCAGCAGCAGCTCATCGCCTCCGCCGATCGTCAGCTCGTTGCCTCCGCCCCCCGCCCATCGCCTCCGCCTTCTCTTCCCCCGAATATTATGCCCCCTCCTCCTCCTCCTCCTCCTCCTTTTTCTTCTTCTTTTGCCAAAAAACAAAAATAAAAACAACGTTATTTAGGATTTAGGGGGATTCAAGAGTAGCTTTCTAGCTACGTAGCAACGTTATTTAGGATTTAGGGGGATTCAAGAGTAGCTTTCTAGCTACGTAGCACCGCCATTGATAAAAATAGCAATCATGATTTGTGTGGACTATAACATTAGCGTTTGGTGAGACCTGAGGACACGTAATAGGGCTGTATGAGTCAATACTTATTTTAGTATTTTGGGTGGCGTGTGCGTCAGTGATTTGGACGGTAATGTTGTCACAACTCATAGATCATGCTATTAGTCGACAAAGGCCTATTTTGACAATTAAACTAAAAATTAAATTTTTAATTTTTTAAAATTATATTTTGCTTATTTTTGATTTTTTAAAAAATTCTATTTTCTTATTTTTAATATTTTTTTATTTTTACTGAATTTTTTTAATTTTTTAAGTAATTTTTTTAATTTTTAGATACACTTAACATAAATACACATAAAAAGTATAATTTTTGTCAAAAAATATTTTAAAAATTCACTAAATACCCAAAATACCAAAAAAAAAGAATTCAGTATATTTTTCATATTTTTATGTATTTATTAATTTTTTAAAATATATTTTTATAATTTTTTTACTTTTTAAATACATCTAAGTAAGGTGTATCTAAAAAATATAAAAAAATGCTTAAAATATTAAAAATATTCACTAAAAACAAAAATAAAAAACCTAAAATAAAAAACTTAATTTTCAAAAAACTTAATTCAAAAAACTCAAACCAAATACACATGTTATTTATATATATATTTGAAATTAAAAAAAATTAAAAATAAACTTTTAACCTAATTTTTAAAATACGCCAAAATTACTTCTCCCAAAAACAAATGTTTGATTAGCCAAACAAAAGATATTTCCTAAAATTTCACATAGGTGATTGAGACTCCTTTTGGTTATTTTAATTAAAAATTTAAAATAAATTAATTTATATAAAAGTTTTAAAATTTTATTTTCATTCATTTTGTCAAAGTTTCCTTCTTATTTACACTTTTTTTTTAAAAAAAAAAAAAGTTAAAAAAAACATTTTCAAATTTTTTTTTCACTTTATATTTTAGTTTAAAAAAACTACTAAAAAAGACACACACACCATGAATAGAAAAATTATTGTTTGATCTTGGATAAAAGTTAATGTGGTACTTCAACTTAATTGTTATTGGTTACATCAGTAAAATTTACCATATTTTTATAAGATATTTGCCTCTCAATAAATGGTGTAAAATAATCCTGCAAGACCAACCAATAACTTCTCCCATTAATTAACAACGCCTAAATCAATCACATAATCCAACATAAATACAATTGACTTGATTGTTTAAATTAAGAGTAGTATTACATGCACCAATTAATTTATTAACTAGTATACAAAAACTAGTTATGACATTATTATTGATTACACTCATTATACAAATTACAAATATCAAAAATATTTTAAATTATGTTACATTATCAATTGATATATTAATTAATGCATATAGCATTATTCTTAAATTAATCATAATATAGGAAGGCGTCACCATGATCATATCATATGAGTATGCAAAAATTGCTCCATGATTATGGATGACAATGGAGAACTATGGATACGGCATCCCACTTTGGTTATTGTGCAGTGAGCATTGCCTCTATATCTAATTCTAACATTCCAAAGTCTCCTCTATTTTTGGGATGGGTACTACTATGTTGATTTGTTTAGTCCGTCTACTCTACCTCACTTTTTTAAAAGCTTGAAACTAATATTTAAAGAAAAATATTTGGGAGTACTAATTAGTGCTCCCACTAATTAGGTGACAGTGAGTCTCGTCATTAATGATGTGATGTTTTAGTTTTGGAGTTGTATTTTTATTTATTTTTTATTTTTTTAATACATTAGTACTATTAGTGGTGATATTTTTAATGGGATGAATCATTGTTGATATTTAAATATATAAGTTGAATTAGATTGGACTTTTGAACTCACTTAGTAAATGGGCTGGACTTAGGATTCTTAAACGAAAAATGCCTAACACCCCCAGTGGGAGTCACTGGGGATCTTCTCCCATTGGTCAGAAACTGCTTTCCTTTTTTTTTTTTTTTTTTTTTGTTTTCCAACGAATGAGGGGGTGACACCTCACTGGGGGTTGTCAGTGGGGGTCACCCCAGTGGGGGTCTGTAGCATGGCCCATTCTTAAACTCACCTCAACATAATTATTAATATATTTTATGTAATTTATACATAAATGTAGATATATAATTTATTAGTTTCATTTCTGTTTAAATTATAGATACACTTAAAAAGGAAAATTTGCACCTACTAATTTCAAAACTTATAATATAATAAATAAAAATTAAATAGTTGTGCCAACTTTATTTTATAAAATTGATTATTTAATTATTATATGAGTTTATTGGGAAGGCTTGGAATTGTAATAATATATTTTTAGGGTTGGTTTTTTATTTTTTATTTTATTTTTTAACAATTTAGGGTTGGGTTTGATATTGAACTTTTAGACTTGATATTGGGCTGGGTCAAAATTTTTTTTTTTTGGGGGGGGGGGGGGGGGGGGCGTCAAACTTGGGCACCAAATTTCTTATAGTTTAGGCTCGGCCCAAACCTGATATAGCCCGATTGATGCCCACTCCTACCCTACTCTGGATCCATTACTGTTTACTGTAACTTTTGTTCTGATTGCTCAATTTTATTTGATTGTACTACTTATATTTTTAATATTAAAATTTTAAGACTACGATTTTACATCCATATGATAAATAACTTACTAGAGTTAAAATATACATATTTAGATATTGATGGCCATTGATTTTTAGTAGAAATTGTAAACTAAAAATAGAAGAATGGTGCCATGTACAAACTGTCTATAGATATGCCAAATTTTTATATCTATTTTCCGAGAGTATGTATCATAGTATTATTTCTATTTTTATTGTATGTAATTTTTTTGTCAAAATGTATTATATAAAATTTATAGATATTTTTAAATAACAAATATAATTTGCAATAATTAATCTTTTAAAACCTTAACAAATCTCACTACAATAACTAAGAGAGATAAATTCATTTCTCTGATTTCCTGCTATAAAAGAGGGAGACGGTGGTGGTCTCCCTATCTCTCCGATCTCCCTCTCCTCTCATTTCCCTTCCATTCAATCCTCATGCGATCTTCTTTCAGATTTGGTCTTTAATTCAAATATGATTTGACCTCACCAATTTGGTCATCACTACCTTCTCCATTCTTGAATTCAAAATTTTAAGATCTGGGTACAAATATTCTCACAATCCGAAAGCTAACGGTGGATAACGCGTTTATTCCATACTAGACGACCACTTTAATTTCAATATTCTATCTTGACCAGCAGAAAGTGGAGTCTTCAAATTCCAAGTTGAATGCTGCAGAGCAGCGGAATTTTGGATAAGTTCGATGGCAACTTGAATGTGGTGTTTTTTTCTGCTTGGTTTTCTTAATTTTTAACTTGTTGATGCAATAATCCTTCATGTGTAGATGTTTGTTTCCATCCTTGTGGAGGATTTTATCCTCCTTTATAGAGACTTAGATTATTTATTCTATGAAGATTGTTTTTTTATTTTTAAGATTTTGTGATAGTGTTGCATCGGATTGATCCAAACTTTTATCAACGAAAATTTTATTCCCTTTCAAAAAAAAAAAAAATAGTGATTTCTCTCGATTTAACCCTTTCCTTTTTCTTTTCTACCTAGAAAATGTGCTAACGCGAGCATTTTCTATTCAAACTTGTAATGATAAATGACCAAATGAATACATTGTAGGGTTGCAAACAAGTCGAACTGAGTTCAAGATTGGCTCGTTTACTTATTGAGCTCGAACTCAGCTTGGCTCAATAATATTTATGAAACTCAAGTTTGGCTTAGCTTAACTCAATAAGATTTTGTGTTTTTAATTATTTATATTATTTAATACATAAATAATATATTTATTATATAATTTAAATAAAAATAAACGAGATGGAGCTCGAGATCGATTTATTTATTAAATGAGTCTAATATTCAAGTTTGAGTTTGACTCGTTTACTGAACGAGTTAAGCTCTTAACACGTCGAATCGAGCAAATTGAAGAACAACTCAATCCGTTTGCAACATTGAAACACGGGCTAAAGTATGATAATTTAATTATTACAATTAAAAGATAATGGATTAAAATAAAAAAATAAATTTAAGATAAAAATTTGAAAGTAAAAAGTATTTTTTACCTTAAAAAAAAAAAGGTGCATAAACTTATTTAATTAAAATTTATTTACGTCTTTCCATTTTTTCGCAAAACATTGAAATCAAAAAACAAAAACAAAAAAAAAAAAGGACAAATTACCTACACCTCCCTCGAGGTCTAACGAAATTACAGATTCTTCCTGAGATTTCAAAAATTACATTTTGTCCAATCGCAATTAACGCCGTTAACGAATATCATGAATTGACTAAAATGCCATTTTGACAAATAAGGGCAAATTACTTACACCCCATGAGGTTTAGCTAAATTACAGATTCTCTCCTAAGGTTTAGTTAATTATCATTTTTAAATCAGTTATGAAATATAAAATTAAAATGGAAAAACACTTATCACACTACAAAAAATTAAGATTTTAGACACCAAAATTTAGGAACAAAATTATTTTGAGGGGATCAAATATTTTTGTTGCAAAAAGTGTCGTTATTATATTTTTAGCAATGAAAATTAAATAGTAGTGGTTAATTATTATCTTTTTGGTATCAAATTTTGTGTCTAAAAAATAAATCATTTTGAGACTAAATTATTTTGTTCCTAAAATTCTATTTATGATTGACATTTTCAAAATTTTATCATTAAAAGCCTTATTTTTTAATTTTTCAATTAGCGACTACAAAATTTTTACTTTTAGAGATTAAAAAACTGGACTCTAAAACTCTTATATGTTGTAGTGTCAGATGGTGAAAATATCATAAAATTAAATAAGTTAAAAATATAAGAAATAACTTGTCAAAAAATTCTTAAAATATGTTTGGTTTGATTTTTAGAAATTTGTTTTTAAATTAAAAATAATAATTTGATTAAGAAATAAAAAATAATTTTTTTAATTATTTTTATATCATTTTATTTTTTGAGTGATTAGAAATATATATATATATATATATTTTTAACTAAATTTTTTTTCTAAACAACAAATCAAACATGGTTTAAAAATTTTAATTTTTTTTTCCATCTAATGTAATTCTTTTTATAAATTTTGTTAATTTATCAAAGAGATTTTAACAAAGACAATATTATGCATTAATTTATATTTTGGTGATGTCAAGTAATTATTCTTAACGTTTAATTAACGGTATAAATTAAATTATTATGTGAATATAAAACTTGAGTTTTTAAAATCTCAAAAAAAATTTATAATTTAGCTAAATCTGAATATGGTGCAGGTAATTTGCCAAAAAAAAAAAAAAAAAAAAAAAAAGGCTTGTTTTGTTTTCAACTTGGAAGTAGAACTAGGGCGGGGTCCCATCCATGGCCTCAACCCACCTTGCCGCCTGCCTCACCATTTCCCTTCTTCTTCTCCAATCTCTGCATATCTCTTCATATTCTTCTTCTTCTTCATCAATCCTCAAGCTTTCGAAACCCTAACAATTTAAAAATAAAAAATAAAAAATCCCATATTCATGCATGGAGGAGTCCTCTGCATCATCGCCATCCATTGCTGTACCACCACAATGATACGAACCTCAACAGCCACAACAACATCAACATCAAGAGCCACTCTCATCACCAAGCTCACAGGTCAGTCCTCTCTCAAATCACTATCTTCAATCGCTCCACTCACCGAACCACCTCCACCCTCCGACCACCACCACCACCCCTCGCCGCCGCCACTCGATCTCACCGCCACCCAACTCTTCTCTCTCCTCTCTCTCCCTAATTGGCAGAAACACCCTTCATTCAAGAAGCTAATCCCCTCCATATCCCCATCCCATCTCACCTCTCTCTTCTCCAACAATCCAAATCTCAACCCCAACACTGCCCTTGCTCTGTTCAATTTTCTCTCCCTAAGGCCCACCTTCAAACCCAATGTCCAGTCCTATTCCTCTCTACTCTCCATTCTAATACGCAATCGGTTCCTGGGCATCGCAGAAAAGATCCGTGTTTCGATGGTCAAATCGTGTGAATCGGTTGAAGATGCACAATTTGTGTTGAATGTGTTGAGAAAGATGAATAAAAACAATGATGGTGACGGTGAACTTCAATTTAAGCTCACTCTTAGATGTTATAATATGCTATTGATGTCATTAGCGAGGTTTCTCATGATTGATGAAATGAAGAGTGTTTATGTAGAGATTTTGGATGATAAGATTTCGCCCAATATATATACTTTTAATACTATGATTAATGTGTATTGTAAATTGGGGAATGTGGCTGAGGCGGGGTTGTATTTAAGTAAAATTTTGCAAGCCGGATTGAACCCGGATGTGCATACATACACATCTCTGATATTAGGCAATTGTAGGAGAAAGGATGTAGATAGTGCTTATACGGTGTTCAAGGTTATGCCGCAGAAGGGTTGTCGAAGAAATGAGGTTTCTTATACCAATCTCATTCATGGGTTTTGTGAAGCTGAGAGAATTGATGAAGCTCTCAAGTTGTTTTCCCATATGGGGGATGATGATTGTCATCCGACTGTCCGGACATATACTGTTTTGATACATGCATTGTGCGGATTGGGTAGGAAAATGGAAGCATTGAATCTTTTTAAAGAGATGATGGAGAAAGGTTGCGAGCCAAATGTTCATACTTACACTGCTCTCATTGATAGCATGTGTAATGACAAGAAGCTTGACGAAGCCAGGAAAATGTTGAATGTGATGTCAGAGAAAGGGTTGGTTCCAAGTGTTGTGACGTACAATGCTTTGATTGATGGGTACTGCAAGCAGGGAATGATTGATGCTGCATTTGAAGTATTTGATGTGATGGAGTTGAATAATTGCAGTCCCGACGTTCGCACATACAATGAGTTGATTTGTGGGTTTTGTAAGGCTAGAAAGGTTCACAGGGCAATGGCACTGCTTAGTAAGATGGTTGATCGGAAGCTGTCACCGAGCCTGATTACTTATAATCTGTTAATCCATGGACAGTGTAAAGAGGGTAATCTAGATAGTGCTTTCAGGTTGCTTAATTTGATGAATGAGAATGGTGTGGTACCCAACCAGCGGACTTATAGTGCTCTTATAGATACTTTATGTAAACATGGGAGGGTGGAAGAAGCTCATTGCCTACTTGATTCTCTCAAGGAAAAAGGCATAAGGCCAAATGAAGTGATATATACTGCTTTAATCGATGGGTATTGCAAAGCAGAGAAAATTGATTTTGCGTCCAGTTTGTTGGAGAGGATGCTTACAGAAAATTGTTTTCCAAACTCTTGGACTTTCAATGTGTTGATAGATGGATTGTGCAAAGGGAATAAACTGCATGAAGCCTCACAACTACTGGAAAGGATGGTGATTGGAGGTGTGAAGCCCACAGTTGTTAGTTATACGATACTCATTGAGCAAATGTTGAAAGAATATGCCTTTGATGATGCCGACAAAGTTTTTGACCAAATGGTCTCCTTAGGATATAAGCCTGATGTTTGCACTTACACTCCATTTATTCTTGCATATTGCAAGCAAGGGAAGTTGAAAGAAGCAGAAGATGCGATGGCTAACATGAAGGAGAAAGGTGTTCTGCCTGATTTGATGACTTATACAGTATTAATTGATGGGTATGCGCGAGCAGGATTGATACATCGTGCTTTTGATATTTTCAAATGTATGTTTGATGCCGGATGTGAACCTTCTCATTATACCTATTCTGTTCTAATCAAACATCTATCTAGCGGGAAGTTGTTGAAAGAAAGTAAAAATAGAATAGCACAAGAATTGAATCCAAATGTCACCACCATCAATATTGCTGATGTATGGAAAATAATGGAATTTGATACTGCTTTGGAGCTGTTTGAGAGTATGATTGAACATGGTTGCACACCTAATGTTAACACTTACAGTGCACTCACTACAGGTCTTTGCGGAGAGGGGCGCTTTGAAGAAGCCTCAAGGTTGGTGGATCATATGAAGAAAAGAGGAATATCTCCCAGTGAAGACGTTTATAACTCTCTTGTTAACTGCTACTGCAAATTGGGAATGTACAGGGAAGCATTGGGGATGGTAGATACTATGGTTGGATGGGGTTTTTTACCACATCTAGAGTCCTACAAGCTTCTTGTTTGTGGGTTATATGATGAAGGAAATATCGAAAAGGCAAAAGCAGTTTTCTGTAGTTTGCTTCATCAAGGATACAATCATGACGAAGTGGCTTGGAACGTTCTGATTGATGGCTTACTTAGGAGGGGTCTTGTTGATATATGCTCTGAACTGGTAGACATCATGGAGGAAAAGGGGTGCCAACTTAATCCTCACACACATTCAATGTTGACTGAGGGACTTCTTTTTGATACAACAGAAGGACATAAAAGTTAATATTTATTTTATTTTATTTTTTTGTATTTCAGTGAGATTCTTTAAAATGTGTTGCAAGAGCTCTATCTGGTTGGTCTCAGATATGATTGGGTCAAGAGTTCTCTTTTCAGAAGGGACTTCTGGATATAAAAAGATGGGAAGACATGAATTTTCCAATTTTCTTGAGATTTTTTACATTTTGGCCAAGAGTTCTCTTTGGTTGGCCTCCCACATAAATTGGTGGAGGCTAAGAGTATACAGATGCGGAACCAATTCTTTGGCACACATACTCAAAATTTCTTGATTTAATTGTTCTCAATAATCGAGCAGTTGTTATATGGGAAGCACTCCCATATATCATTTGGATATCCCAAAATCTGATTCTACTAGCAGCCCCACACAATATAAACAAATGTCAATGACAAGCATGAGGCAAGTGACCGTTTACCAAAAGTTTCTATTTTCTTCCTTATCCTTTCTGTCTTGTCTTGTTTTCCTTCTTTTAGATGAATCATTTTTGTGTTTTTCGCAAGCAATACAGAAAGAATGCTCTCTTTTTGGTGGTTACTGATGGTACATTTGCACATACGAGAAGCTGACCTAGATTGAAATGTCAAAGGAACTGCTGATCTGCTACCTTCAGCCTAAAAGATAAATGAGGTAAAGGAATTTATGGGTATGAATTACATATTTTTCCCCTTTCCGTCTTTCACTACCTAGACATTATCTAACCTTTTTTTGGTCAATATTCAGTCATTCCAATCTAAAGTACTTTAACATTTTTTAGTTCAATCACAGTCGATGTAATTGTTCTGATGTCCTGGGGTCTGCAACTGCTACACTCTACCCCCTGTTCCTCTGATTTGCATTCCGGACTCTAAATTATGTTTTTCTTTTTTGACTGCCATTACCTCAGTCTCTTTATTCAGCTATGAGTCACTGGGAACTCATAATTTCACCTCCTTAAACCCTTAAAGGAACCCAGCCAAAACAAAAACAAAAACAAAAACAAAAAAACTCTTAAAAGAAAGAAACTATTACTGGTTTTACGTGATATGGTCATGTGCCGTACAAAAGTCTTCCAAGTATGACTTTTATATTCATTTGAAAACTTGCAAAATGTGTGTTTTGTTGTTGTTGTTGAGAAATGAATGAAATCTAGGTGCTCTTCTTATTGTCATAAAAAATTTGAGGGAGAGAGAGAGAGAGAGAGAGAGATTGGTAACATACTTTTGTATCCGTTTCCCTTTCATTAGATTTTAAAAATAAGTATCTAACCACAAGAAAAGATATATGAACTGAAAAATCAGTATCTTGATTTCAATGTTCAAATTGCCATTTTTCATTCTTCACAGCTCTATTTTGTAATTTCTGTCTGCAAAAATTCTTTAGGAGATGAAAGAAAGAGGAGCTTGGACTGATCGCTGATCAGAAATTTACATTTGTGTCCTGGGAAGAGGGTGAGTGACTTAAAAGAGAACTTTCTTGTATTTCAGTTTCTAAAACTATTGAACAAACAAAGGGTTTACTTTATCTTCCTTGAGTTCTTTTGAGCAAAGTTGGAAAAGATTTCATTATTCTTTTCTCTTCTTTTCGCTGGATTAACTTTGTTTATCCGAAGCTTCTTCTTTTCTTTTTGTTTAAATTCCATGAAAAAAAATAAAAAATGATGTGTGTATTCTATTTGTCGCAGTGAGGCAACAGCAGTGAGATCTCCCACTTGGATTAGCAGCACATAGAACAGCAATAGAAGAGTGGACTAGATCTCTACATTTTTTTGGCAAAGGAAAATAATTCGACTTTGTGGTGTACAGAAAGACATCTTCGCCTCCACAGAAGTCTGGCATTGTGTTTGGTTGGTATGTTGTTAGCGTCTCTCACATTACTATTGACAAACAACTGATGCAAGCTAATGTGGGGGTGTATATGGTAATTGTAAAAGTTCAGTTGAGAGGAAGAAGATGAATGCAAAAGAGTTGCAAAATAGTGCCGAGTGTATACCCTTCTCAAATGCATTGTGTATACATGGTATCACAAGTATGTTACATAAACATAAGCTGTATATTTTCACAGCTAGAGACATACATTTTTAAGGTTACATATTGAATGACAATGCTTTTTTCTCATCCTTGTTTGACATTCTACATGGAATGTGGTATGTTGTTGGAGGTGTTATCTTTTATTCCTTTTTTGTACATTGGAGGAGCGACTCAGACCCGACCTTCTATTGAAAAGGTGCAGGAGTTGGCTTCGAGATGTTACCTTATATTTTTCTTTGCTTTTTCATTTATAGATGAGTGACTTTTTAGAGGATATCTTGTCTTTTCATCCATGATTTCATGTGATATGGGATGTGCTTGATTTTTACAAATCTTGATTGAACTATTTAAATCTTTAGGTTTGTTTTTTATAGCTCAAAAGAATGTTACAAATTAGTGATAATTAGCACTTGCTACAAATATAGCTCCAAATGAAAAAAGATTTATTGATTATCTAGTTTTTGTTTCTTTACGAATTGTGGACTGGTAGGTTTAACTTGTAATTTTTTTTTTTGAAAGCATGAAAAGCATTTATATTAAAATAAAATAAACAATATATAAATTAAAAAGAAAAACAAGAATACCTTAAAAGGTCAAGTAAACAATCAAACTACAAGCAACAAAAACAAATTTGTTAAAAAATCAGTTACGAGGTAGAAAAAATCACCGATCTCTAACAAACCAAGTAAGGTTTGCATCAACACCTATCGCTGTCGTCGCTATCCAACTCTATCATCGCCGTCACCGTACTTCAGACACCACTTGAAGTTAAGAGTTGAACAACCATAATGGAATGGGAGAAGGCTTGAAAGAAGAGGGAATCATTGTAGGTATCGAAAATCTAAAAATTTATACCGAAATTGGGAGAGAAACACTCAAAACCTTTATTCCAGATATAAAAAACTTATTTCTATACTCTAGTTCAGATCTAGACTTTAAGAGTGTAGATTTACATTTTAAAAGTGTAAATAAGGTCGCCAGAATATCCCCGACGCATCGCCAAAAATCTCTAGAGAGAAGCTCTCTCTCTTTGGGCCAAACAATTAACTAGTGAAAGTTGAAGCTACCAAATGTGGGTTTAAACTATAGATAGCTGCTCTTTGCCTAGGCAAATCAAGTCAATAAATATCCATTATCCAATAATACCATACAAGTCAATAATATATGCTTTAATGAATAAAAATAAAAAGCCCTTCAAATATATGATCTTTAGGTCAGGATGTAAAAGGTTATGATTTGATTCATAGTGGTATGAAACAAGCTTTTTTGCAAAAGCCAACCCTCTATTTTATCTCCAACCCAAAACCGTGAACTTGTTCAATTTGAATCTGCTTAAAACTTGTACAGACTTATAAATGGGTCCTAACTGGGTTGCATGAATTACACCTGTAATGACTCCAAAATACGTAGAGGAAGTAGGGGTAATGTGTTTTAATTCAACTATATCTATTGGAATTGAAGAACTATCTATTGAGTTATGACTTTAAAACTGGAATTGACGACCTTTACTGTGACGATCTGAAATTTTTCTCTCCGCTCGAGCGGACTTTTGGGGTTTCCAGTAATTTTGCAGGGGGGTTGAAATTCTGGGAGTGGTGATTTTCCGCTCGAGCGTAGAAATGGTCGCTTGAGCGGACGGCTTTGTTGGTCTACGCGCTCGAGCGCAAGGTTAGGCGCTCGAGCGGGCCGCCTGGTTAAGTTTGAACTTCTGAGGCACGTGGACTCATTTTTGACATTCTTATTAGTGTATTTGGAATGTTCTTATCTTATTTTGGGGTAGTGATTGAGGTGGTGGTATGATGGTAAAGTAAGATTGGACCAAAGAATATAATCCAGATAGTTATTCTAGGATCAGCTGTCACTCATTTGCCCTTTTCTCTTTTCACACTTTGAATTTGAATGTGAGGTTAGAACCATTGGAAAGCTTATTTCCGAGGCTTCAATTTGGACACAAAAACGACCTAAAACGGAGTCCGGATGGGAGAGTTATACCTGTTTGAAGTTTTGGAATCTGTGTTGGGAGCAGGTACGCTTGAGCGTGAATAGGGACGCTCGAGCGGGTTTCGCGAGCACAGCAGCGTAAAAACGGGATTTTTTGATCATTTCTTACATTTTCTTCTTCCCTCTTCCTTCCTCTCTTCCTAGGTCCGAAAACCTAACCCTCAAACCTTTGATTTCATCCATTCTCACCAACAATCCACCATGGATCGTGCATCAAGGATGAAGAAGAAGTGAAGATCAACTTTTCCAACCGATTAGATTTTGAGATTTTCGAGAGGACGCTTTTGATCTAGCTTCTTTGCTTCCAATCTTGAGGTAGGGGGTTCTCTTAGCCTTGAATGTTTATGATTCAAAGTGATTTTGTTGCCACTTTGGGATTTTGTTGACATTTTGGAATTTTGAGTTGATTATAGGTTAGAAACATTAATGGCTTGTTGTTTACTTACAAATGGGGTTTCCACTCCAATTTTCAAAGGATGTTGAATGTTTTTAGCACATTGATAAATAGTAATTGTTGATTTAAAGATTTAACTAAGAAAAGAGGAAAATCCCCAATTTTCTTTAAAACCCCAGGTTGATTAATGATGATAACCAATGATTTGGCCCAAATTGAAAGTAGAATAATGAAATTGAAGTATTGAATTATATGTGTTCAAGTTTAATTGGAATTTAGAAATGTTTGAAAATTATGTTTAAAAATTTGCGAATGAACTACGTTATGAACATTGTAATTCATGGTATAATGTGAAGGGAAAATTGGGGAAATAATCTATGACTGACATGGATGATATGAACTCAGTTTTGGAATATTGAAATGAGATTCAAGGGTTTATTTTGAATTATGTTGAATTGCAAATGGTGTTAATGAACTAAGTGGTGTTGACTTTGTTGGATTATATTGTGTTGACTAATATTGAATTGAATAGTGTTGTACTATGATGAATTATGTTTGAATTACGTGAATTGTGTAGGGTCAGCTACAGGGGCGGACCAAGCACCTGTACACTGTGAGTAATAGTACTGTAATCGCACATTTGATTACCGTTAATTATTCTTTTTATTAACACTTTGCGCTTCAGACGTAGTTATGTTAATATTATGTTGATTGGGAAACAGTGTGGACATTGAAAGATTTTTGTGAACATTAGTATGACTCTGAACCTACGCTGTATTCTGGCTATGGCTAATGATTATCGTGAATGTACCATCCTATGAATTACTCATGATTTTGCATAAGAATTGCATACAAACTATTAACACTGTGAAGTTGGTTAATAGAAAGAAATTGAGTATCAATAACATTGTTACGTGATTCATGTTATGTTATGAACTGTTCCGACCTATTGATGTAATGGTACCTTTACCTTCAGACTATTGGTAATATTAATGTTCTGCTAATTACGAGACAAGTATGTCGACCTACAAAAAAACCATGAGGAAATCTAAGTGCATCGTTGGATCATACGTTTGTTTACTATTGACAGTTAATGTTGACATTCCATTATTTGCAAGTTAGTGGTATTGGTTCATGACAAGCAAATGGGATGTATGTGCATTATGGAACTATGGTATCTACGTATCTCTGGAATGTGGTTACCTTTTGCTAACAATAATCAGCAACGTTCTGTTAACTTATATTACCGATGGTAATTCATGTGAACAATGGGAAGAATGTATGTACTTTCTGTATGATTCTGAAGTTAATCTGTTCTGATGATTTCTGGTATGGAACAAAGTGTTGTATGGAATTAAGTGCTACACTTTGGTGGGAGCCACCTCTAGAATCTGTACGAGCCACCTCTTGAGTTCATACATAGTTATTTCTGGGCCGCTAGGCCGTTCTGTTATTTCTGGGCCGTTAGGCCGTTCTGTTATCTTTGGGCCGCTAGGCCGTTCTGTTATTTCTGGGCCGTTAGGCCGTTCTGTTATCTCTTGGCCGCTAGGCCGTTCTGTTATTTTTGGGCTGTTAGGCCGTTCTGTTATTTCTGGGCCGTTAGGCCGTTTTGTTATCTCTGGGCCGCTAGACCGTTCTGTTATTTCTGGGCCGATAGGCCGTTCTGTTATTTCTGGGCCAGTAGGCCGTTCTGTTATTTTTGGGCCGTTAGGCCGTTCTGTGTATTACTGGGCTTAAAGCCACTCGGTTAAGGAAATTGGGCCCATGGCCGTTCTAGAAATGACTACAGAATGTAATTAATCATATGCCTTCACAGTTATATGCTTTGTTATTTAAGTTAACCATTACATTATTTATGTGCTATTATTCACTGAGTTTTACTCACTCTGTATTTTGTCTGTTTCTGTAGGTAACCAACTGGAAAGCCAGTCCTAACCCTTGACACTTGTCTATCTCTTGTCAATCTCAGTGTGTCCAGGCACTTAAGATGGAACCCGTGCATTTTGTAAAGCTTTAACTAGGTTTTCGGTTTATGCTTTGATTGTCTACCTATGGTTGAATGTAAATAACCCCTTTCTTCTTTAGTACTTTTGTATGAATGTAAATGACTATAACTAAAGCTCGGGTGTATGCTTCCTGTGTATTATCTACCTAATGTAATGTTTGCGGTCCTGGCATAGTAATGGTAGCTCAATGGATGATGTTTTATGTTATTTAATTTTATTAATGCTTCCGTCCAGGCCCCATATATTACGTATATCAGGTTAAGTGTCCGTTTCTGAATAAGTCATGCCCGAAACTTTTAGGGGTGGGTTTGGGACGTGACAACACCCATTTAAAAATCCATTAAAATAGGTTGGACATCTAGTCGTAAAAACCAAACCATGAAGAAATTCAACAATGAGCTGCAAAATTTCAGGACTCAAACTCAAGCAAACCTTCCAGAGTTCCATTGTATATAATAGTGAAACCTTTGTGGAACATGAGAGCTGATTTCAAGGAAGGCAATCAAAACTCTATTTACCCAAATCCAAATAAAAACCACCATAATGATATGATAAAACTCATCTTACAATTGCACATTCCACAAAAAGTTTTATTTTTGTGTTCTCAAAGGTTTAGATCAAATCTAAATTAGAAGCACAATAACTACTTAAAGAGAAAACATAAGGACCACAAAACAAAATGACAACACTTTGTTTGGGCAAGAACAGAACAGAATTTGTAACGCCAGCAAAACCTTTTTTTTCTGAGGCGGCATGCAACATAAATTTATTGTCTGAAGAAACCGAAGATCATGATCCAACAAACGCACTGCATCCCATAGGGAGGGGAGACAAGGGATTTTAAATCAACTTGTGAATTGTTTTCATATCAGCAGCTTCCTGGAGGGTCCCTTTTTCCACATTGTCCCACCACTTGAGCAAGAAGTTATCCACAACTAGTCTGAACCATGGGGACAGCTTCAAACCCCCCTCACCAGCATCTGCTTTTCTCAACAGCTCTTTCAACTCATCCCGGTTCACATATTTGACATCAGCAACTTCATCAGGGTTTGGATTCACATTAACATCCCGGACAATGAACAGTAGGTAGTCAACTGCAAATAGAGTATAAGAGATTTAGCATTGAAGTATACCAAAAAAATAATAATAATTCCATGATCAGTTCTCTAATGTATATAACATGTCAATGAAATCAAGTCAAGACAGATTCAACAATTAACAACTGAGCTGACTAGCCACGCTTGTCAAATTTTGAGATCAAATTTTGAAAAACTCAGGGCTTTAGGCAGATTCTGGAATAACACCTCTTTTTGGAAGAGGAAATTTATCATCTCTTAAGAAACTATTCAGAGGCTGATCATTGATGACTAATAACTCTACCATGTAAAGACATAGTCTAATAAGAGAACGGAAAAAACTACCGCTGGTAGAGATTATCAATCTCATCAAATATTTGGCATCATTGCAACTTTGAATTAGGTTAAATGGATTTTCAGGCAGACCAATGGTCAGATGCATCACGGTCTTAGTTCAGAATTTATGAAAAAGATGAGCAAATCAACAGATACAAACATGCTGAGGTTCAGATTGAATTAAAGCAAGAGTTATTACGTTCATGCTCTCCCCACTTCCCATCAGATGGTGCCTTGTACAACATGCGACCCAATGGGGTGAACTGATCAACTGGCACATCTTCAGCAGGAATACCCAGTTCATCCAAAAGCTTCCTTTGTGCAGCATTTCTCACCCCTGGCAAGTAATTAACCATGGAAGTCAATGAGAAGTCCAGATGGATAAGAGTATAATGGTCCGTCAACAGTTAACACACACACACACACACACATATATGTAGAGAGAGAGAGAGAGAGACCAAGGGCATTCTCGTCAATAAGCTCAGATTCTCGGTATAGCGGATGGCTACAGCAAGTGTTTGTCCACACCAGAGGGAATGTTACCTTGGTCGCAGACCTTTGCTGCTCATACAAGAGAGGTTACAACGTTAAAAATATAAATATCCTATTAATGATTACCTAAATAAAAGCCCCACCAAAAAAGGAAAACTTCAATGTCCAAAGGCCAAACAAAAATTATATTTGTGTTAGATTCTTTCTTATCCTATGGATAAGAGTAATAGAGTCCAAAGGCCAAACTTCAATGTCCAGTATCCTATTTTCCTTAGATTATTTCTTATCACCATATCCATATCGTATCCTATGCACATCTCGTATTAGTATCTATGCTCCATGGGTCAATAAATTCTGATAAAGTATTCAAGAGAACTAAGTTAAACAATAAGATTATAAGACTTTTTGGTCTAATGCCTTTCAACATCAAATTGGTCATAAACTTCAGGTTCTGTGAAAAGTTTTCCTAACAGGTTCCGAGCTGGCAGTGGCAGCTAGAGATCGCTCATATGATAAAGTGCGAGAATTAATGGGTAGAAATGAAACAAATGGCCACAAGTCCAATGTAGCCTTGTCAATGGTCATTTCAAAAAGATCCATTATTGCATGATATAAATAAGGATCCACTCTCCCAATATTCTTAGTATGTGAGTTAGCTGCATTCAGATCTCAGTTCCCATACCCAAGCAGAATAATAACCTTATTCTGACCACAAATAACATATTGGGCAAGATTTAACCTTGATCCCAATATTTTCCTTCCCTCCATCAATTGAATCCATTGGGTTTACAGCAATCCACATCAGATGATTTCAGAAAAATCATCCATCTCTTTCTACGCTGACCTCTTGTCCTATACAAGAACAGCGACTAAGAAATGGGGGAAAAAAATCTGAGGCTCAATTTACCATGATAAGAATAGGAGCCTAACATGCTACTATATATTTAACAACATTCATACTTTAGCACGATTCCACACACTTAGGAACAACACATATAGACTTCCTTTTGATTTTAACTTCTCTAGTCTTATAAGGAGAACTTTCCAGAATCAAAAGTGTCCCTTCCTCATATATTCACATTATTTCAAAACAAACACATATTTGGACAATTAGAAACCAAAATTGTACATATGTTACATAATACTATCAATTGACATTTCCTTTCAATAAAACTTCAATATATACCTGAAGGAGTAACTCATATTTTGAGTTAAACAAAAATACGCTGAAAGCTCTGTGCAGCAGATTCTCAGATTCAATCTTTTCCATCAAGTGACCTGCATATTAGAAAATGATCGGACAAATATGGTAAAATCAATCTCACACTTAATGATGCCAAATTATTCAATTTTGTAGTATCTAGGTATTAGTCCATGTAATATTGTCAAATTAGTGTTCCTCTCATTTACCTAAACCAGAGCCAAGTGGCCTTAGAAGAACATCTTTACTTATCTAGTTATAATAATCTACTTACAATTGTATTTGGTATCATGAC
This sequence comes from Camellia sinensis, assembly GCF_055761805.1. Taxonomy (NCBI): domain Eukaryota; kingdom Viridiplantae; phylum Streptophyta; class Magnoliopsida; order Ericales; family Theaceae; genus Camellia; species Camellia sinensis. Next base: position 2,332,049 of record NC_138961.1, on the reverse strand, counting down.
CAACAACACGATCATTCTCATCCACCAAAATACACCTGCAAAAGTTTAAGTGGAAGTATTCTTATTAAAACCAAGGAAGCAAAAAACATTCTTTACAAAACCAACTGTATACAGAACAAATGGCTCCTTCCTAACAATGCATAATGAAAACAAAATTAAAGAATCATTTCAGTGCATCAGAAGAATTTGCATGCATAATGTCCATAAAAAATCAAAATTTGATATGAGATATTTTTTAACTAAATAATAAACAGGGCATGCAAATTATTCATTTATATAGGATTTTCTAATGTTTCAGGGAACATAAAAGTTGAAACATACTGTAGAAGCAGACTCATAATAATAGTCACAAATAAGTTCCCTATATGTTGCATTCTTCCAATAAAGAGAATCAAATCTGGGTCTCCTTACCTTACTGATCAATATGTATATATATATATATATTAAAGTCCCAAATACGACACAGGTCTACCATAGTACTTTGATACCACAATCTAATTCACATAGGTTACATCGAAATCACCACCACTTCCCAAGTAAACCCCATGATTTCAGTTATATCCACTGTCTATTGCTCTTCGACAGGAACCCATTCCATACACCACTAAGACCATCAATAGTCCAGCCTTCATTGCCTCTAATTCATAAATGATCATCACATAGACCCAAGAGCCCACCATGACTTTTGGTTTCAAAAAAGAAAAACAATTTTTTCTTCTCGAAACAGCAAATCATGCTGCTGGTGACATGTTTATGATAGTTTTTTCCTACAAATTTCCTCAAAATAGTCATTTTCTCATGAAACAAAAAACAAAAAGCACAAAATCCCTTTTCTTAAACCCCCCAAATTTTTTTTTTGGTTAAAAATAAAAACTTGTTTTCGCTATCATTTTAACTTAAATTTCTACTCAAGCAAGATGAAGGACACAAGAAATGACACATCTTCCATTTTTTTTTTTTTTTTTTACCATTTTCATCAAGAGGAAGCCAAAACTAGTAACAAACTGACAATCAAATTTATACTGGGTTTGGCTCCTTCCATAATTTTATTTTTTCCAGTCAATCACCTTCACCTTCAAATCTCTTTTTAAACCAGCAACAAAATAGTATTTTATTTATATATCGTATATACAAATATATATATATATATATATATATCAGAAATGATTCTTCACCCAAATTAAATGCAGATGCAAGGAAATCTCTTTCTACTACAGTGATTCGTACATAGGTGCACCTGTCACTATCAAAAAACCAGATCAACAACTGTATCTAAAATAAAAATCGCCATTTTCTCTCTCTTTTTTACTACAATCTTCTTCATCAAACAATCAACATTAAAAAAATAATTTAAAAAAAAATTGATTCTTCAGCCAAATTAAAAACCCGAAATCTCCTCCTACGACAGTGATTCGTATAGTTGCACTGCAACTGTCGAAACTATCAAAAACCAGATCAACAACTGTATCTAAAATAAAAATCGCTATTTTCTCTCTTTTTCTTTACAACCTTCTCATGAACCAATCAACCAAATACACAAACAAACAGATCAACAGTCCAAAACAATAAAAACAATATTAAAAAAAAAACGAAATTCAATCAAGTAGAGAGAGAGAGAGAGAGAGAGAGAGAGAGAGTGAATGTTACTGACTCGTCTTCGAACATGAGACGCCTCTGGACAGCGTCCATCCCAGCATCGGAGGCGGCGGCGGCGGCGTCAACCATGGCGGCGGAGGAGGGGGAGGAAGAGCGAGGAGAGAAGGTCCTCCTCCGAGTACTAGTACTAGTAGTAGTCGTGAAGATGGGAGGGTTTGTGAGAAGAATAGATGGTGTAGATGATGTTGATGCTGATCTTAAATAGGAGGAGAAGAAGGAAGGAGATTTAGGAAATATGGTGGTGGTCAAAGTGAATGAAGAGGAGAAACAAAATCTAGTAGAAGAGATAGGGGCTGTTAAATGAGATGTTAACAACATTTTGCCTCCGTTTAGGAATTGGGTTGGGTTTTTTTGTTTTTTTGATTTTTTTGTTATTTTAATTTGAGTTAAAAAGTTTGGTTTGAAAAAGATTTTTTTAATTTTTTGATTTTTTTTTTTAGAGAAGAGTGTAATGATTATGGGTTAGATGTGATATTTTATTTTTTGTGGTTAAAATAATTTATTTTATTTTTTATGACTAAAATAATCAAAAAAATTCACTTTAATTCTTTCCAAACGAACCCTTTATTTATTTATTTTTTTTTTTGGCTCTCCTATCTTTTCTTCCCCCAAACAATTCTTTTCCACACGCATTTTATCCTTTTCTATTTTTGTTTCTCACTCCTAATCATTCAATAATTCGGATTAAATAGTCGCATTGTCTATTAATTTTAAGTGACTTTTTCTTTTTTGTTAATTTATAATCTAAGATAAATTATGATAAAATATTGTTTAATTGTCACACTAATTCTTTTTTTAGATTGGAAAAGCAATTAAGGTTCGACTCCACCAATACCATTAGGTCATGTTTGATTTACAAGATTAATAGAAAAGATATTAATAATCTCATTAAATTAGTGTGGTATTCATTATCCAATTAGAATTGTATAATAAATTATTCCTTTATTCATTGTTTGATTTACATTGGATCATTTTATTTTATTTTCCAACTTAAGATATATAATCTCACCCCTATCCCATTATTAATGATCTTGTAAATTTGTTAGATTAATAATCCTAAAATAAAATTTCAAAATAAATACAAGATTATTGAGCTTACGGATTAATAATCTCAATCTCATACTTTAATCCTATCAATCAAACATGTTCTTAATGATAAGGGAACCTCCTCTATTCAAACGCATGGTGACTCAAAATCAAAATTAATCTATACAAACAATAGATTACATAAGACAAACATGCAAAACAATCGAAATCCCAAATAGCCTGAGCTGATCTTGAGTAGTACACACCAAATGGCCAAAGGATGACAAGTAGGCCCCCTTGCCCTGGATAGCAGACACAATAAATTTTGGCATAATCTAAATAATACAAAAAGTTAAAAAGTCGCTATCCTATTTAAATCACATCATTTTATTTAAATCACATCACCTCTCTAACACAACATATCAAATCCAACCCAAACCCAACCTATATAAGCCAATAAATCAAAAAGTGCATTTTTTTAGAACATTCCAAACCCAACCTTAGGATGAGTGATTAGCACAACAATAATTGTTGTGTCTTAATTTGAGGTTTATTATGAATTTATTTTTATGATTCAAATCGTTATTTTGTATTTATATATATCAAAAATCATATTAATCGGATATCAATAACTATATGATCGAATTATATTTATCATAAAAAAATAAACAATAAATTTTTTCTTTTGAGAAATAACATAAAAATTATACAATCCGATCACAGAGTTATTGATATCCGATAAATATAATTTTTGGCATGCATGAAGAATTCAACGAATCCTACAAAATGAACGATTCAGACCATAAAATAAATCTATAATAAATCTCAAATTAAAATACAAAAGTAACCTATGTCCCAATATTTAGGAGGAGTGCCCTTGCCACACTAGTTTTTAAATTTTTTAAGTTTCGTCGATGAACTAATTTTTTTCTTATTTAATCTGATTGCTAACTTCAATTCAATTTGTCAGAGTACCCCGTGGCGTTAAATACAATCTAGACTGCCACACTAATTTTTTTGAAGTTTAAACTTTTTAAGTTTTGCCAATGAACTAATTTTTTTTTAATTTAGTTTGATCGCTAACTTCGACTCTATTTACTAACAAATAACGTAAATAACGTAACATAGTATTCTGTGACATTAAATATAATGCATTAAATACAATCTAGACATGTAGAACAAATGACACTTTTCATTCCTTCCCGTTGAATCTTTCGTATCAATAGATTAACGAAGGAATAACTTGGTTTTTATTTTTTATTTTTTAAATTAGGGTAGTGTCCACATTTTAAAAGAAACAGTGCACCATAAAATTGTCCATTTTAACAAGCCTATTTGAATAGAGCTTACTAAAATATTTTATCAAATTTATTATTTTCATTTGTTTTTTTATGTGGCCCGATGGATTTCAATGAGTTTTATATATACATAATATTTATCACATAAATATTGACATGGTGGGATGTAAAATGGTAAAAAAAATATAGATGATAATAAATGACACTTCTCTCTTTAATAAAATGTTGAGAAAACATTATTAATGGAAAGTACAATAATTAATGTAAATTTAGTAGTAAAGTTTAGGGAAATTTTTTTTATACTGTGTTTGGTTGGGGAATTTATATATATAATAATTAATATTTATCACATAAATATTATAAATTTCTTTCCAAATTTCTCAAACAAACACAACATTAAGGTCCGTAATATTAAAATTTTATAAGATAAAGAACAAATGATATTTTCATAATAGTAAAGGTCCCTTTTCACAGAAGAAATTCGATTCAGAGAAATTTTGTCCGGCTCAGAGAAATTTGGCCCTGTGAAAATGTTGAGGGACCTTAGCTAATTAAAAAAAAAACATTTTGAACATCTTCTGCTATACAAAGTTGGAGAGAGATGTTTCATTAATTTTTTCAAAAGTTTATAATTTTTTTTTTAATGTTTCAGAAATTTTCACTAATTTGATATTCAACAATACTTGATAGTCCGAATGACTCGAATGTCTCAAAACGATATCATTTTGATGTAAAACGACATCGTTTTAATATATTCATATCATTCGTTTTAATATATTCATATCATTCGAAGTACACAAATTTGAGCTATCAAATATTTTTCTTTGATATTATTATTTTTTTCACTTTTTATTAAAATAATAATTTCATAAAACAGACCCGAGGGACACGAGGACTTGATTCTCTATTATTCACATCGCATACACGTGACACACGTGTTGTTCCTCCAACAAATCATAATCATCCAGTCAATTTAGGGTAAATTACACTGACACCCCTGAGTTTTGATCTAATTACATCTCACCCTAACGCTTTGAAAATTGTGTTTCCACCCCTATGGTTAATAGTCTTATTTCACAAACTCCATATTTATATAAAATGCAACAACTCCTAATAGAAAAAATTACACTAAAAAAAAAAAAAAAAAGTAAAACAAAGGGAAAGAAGAAGAAGAAGAAGTAAAGCAAAACAATAAAAGAAATAGTGCATGAGTTTAATGTCTTCATTCCGTCTAAATAATTACAATGACAAGGAGGTTAGTGTAATTTTTCAAACGTTAGAGATGATATGTATTAAACTCAAATCTCATGGAGTGTAAGTGTAATTTACCCTTCAATTTATATTAATAATAAATTAAGTTGTTTTTATTTTTGTATATATAAGATAATTTTAGATTTGAAGATTGTTAATTCACAAGGATGCATAATTTTGTGAGGGAGGAGCTATACCTTGTCATGACCCCTATCAAAATCCATATAATAAAGTTTTTATTAACAAATTTTAAAATAAAATTAATAATAAAATTCAAAATATGAAATATGGTCCACTTCAATAATATGGTAACATCAATAAATAAATGGTTTTCTTTTTTTGTAAAATTTATTAATTTATAGAATATTACTTTTTTTAATAATTCATGACAATATTATTTAGAAGAAGATTACTATATTAAATTTTAGTGTAATTTTATGTATACAAAAATCAAATATATAACTCTCACAAAGGGTAGGGTCCACATGTGTAGGAACTATACCTTGTGACATGTGGATCACATCCCTTGTTAGTTTATGTGTTTCTAGCATTATTATAAAATGTTACGTTAGATTTTGAGGTCAAATAAGGCCTAAATTTGGCTACCGTGCCTTCGTTTGGTAAAATGGTTGGGCTAATTTAGTATACTAAAAAATAAAATACACTAAAAAATTAATAAAATAAAATGTCACATCTAAATCAAATGATTTAACTTTTTTTCTCACAAAACTACAAAAAAAAAAAAAAAACTAAAAATTCATCACAAACAAAACTTTTTTAGCCAAACTAAAATAGTCAAAAAATTAAATTAAAAAAGTTCTTCCTAAACAGAAGGACAATTACTCTTTCCATATACTAAAGCACAACATAAGTAAAGGACTGATTTGGTGTAATCTTTTATAATTTAATAATTAAAATAATAAGTTAAAAAAATATTTTTTTAGCTTTCTGAAAGTTTTTTTTTTTAATTTTTAATTTGTTACAATTAATTGTAGCTCATAATCATAAATTATAAATTCACTAAATTGAAGGAAATTTTTTTTTAAGGAGTTCCAATTTCTCTATCCCGACAATGATGTGATCATGGCACCAATAGGTTTGGACTGTCCATATGTGTGGGAATTAATCTAAGCTATCCATTTTGTGTGAAACCTATTTGTGATATTATCATAACAAAAATAGAATTTGTGATATTATATATCACATATGAAGTGAATAATTTTCCTTGGAGGAAATGGTCTCAGTCAAATTTGCCATCTGAGTCCAAAGTCCATGTTGTAATATATTACAGTTGTACATGTCTGACTAACATTACAAAATAATAATTCAATGTGAAATAAATAAATGAGGCCATCAAAGCTAAGCTAATTTACACTATGTAAAACAAACTTGTCATAAATCAGAATGGCTATTAAATTTGGGAGTAGGTATGGCCCTCATTTTTATTTTTATTTTTATTTTTTGAAAAATCCTAGACATCCTAATAAAACTACTAAGTTTTTTTTATCAAACACTCACCACTACAACAAAAATCACCTTTGGCGACTAAATTTTTAGTCGCCAAAAGTCCCTCTTTAGTCGCCAAAAGTGGATTTTTCAGATTGAGCGACTAAATTTTTTAGTCGCCCATTTTGTCGCCAATACTTAGTCGGCAGAGGTATTGGCGACTAAACAAGTTTTTGTCGGCAAAAACAGGTGTTTCAGCGACGAAAGTGATGGTCGCCAATAGTGAATTACACTTTCGGAAATTATACATTCAGCGACTAATAGTTTAGTCCCTGATAGCCATCAATCGCCGACCAAAGTGATTAGTCGCCCAAAATAACACTTTTGGCGACGACTAATTTTAGTCGCCAAAGGTATTCCCTGAAAAAAAAAAAAAAAAAAACCTTCTTTCTTTGCATTTTCTGAGTTTCGAACCATTGACCCTTTCACATTCTAAACCTTTAACCAAACACTCCCACCACTATGCCACTATAACATCACATGAATGTATATGCAATATATATTATTTATATAGTATATTAATCGGTATTAATACAAAACTAATTATATAAATATAATTATTTTTATTCAATATAAATTATGTAAAAAATAAATTGTTTATTAAAAAAAGTTTAGGCCACTTTTGGCGACTAAAACCATTATTTAGTCGCCAATTCTATTATTTTGGGCTACTAATGATTTTTTTGTCGCTAAAAAAATTAGTTCCAATTAAAAATATGCAGTTTTGGCGACTAAACCTGTTTTTAGTCGCCAAAAACGTCACCTTTTGGCTACTAAACTGAATTTTAGTCGCCAATACTCAGTTTTTAGCTACTAATTTTTTTTTGGTAGCCAAAAAGCTTCACTTTCAGCGACCAATATGTTTTTAGTCGGCAAAACACCTACAATCGGCGACCAATCTGTTTTTTAGTCGCCAAAACCATCACTTTTGGCGACTAAATTATTTTAGTAGCCAAAAATTGTCACATTCGGCGACTAAACTACCTTTAGTCGCTAAAACCCCCAGATTCGGCGACTAAAGTGCCTTTTAGTCGCTAAAAACCTTGTATTCGGCGACTAAACTGTTTTAGTCAGCAAAAGTGACCAATTTTGGCGACTAATTCCATTTTAGTCGCCAATTCTACTACTTTTAGCGACGAAAAAAGAAACTTTAGTCGCCAATTCTGCTATTTGTTGTAGTGCACATGAGTGTGCGTCTTATTGTAACTCTATCTTGAATTTGATCAAAAAATTAATCAATCAATTAATAAAAATAGTTAAAAATAATCAATTTATATCATGTTTTTGCAAGTTTTAATACGTATTTCTATAGTTCAAATATAAAATATTAAATGAAATTCTATTATGCCAAACATTTTGAAAGGTTCTTAGTTTTTTTCTTTAAAAAAAATTTGAAAATATTAATATGATTATGCAATATCAATTATGTAGGCTTCGAAAATATGTAGAAGTTAATTTAAGAACATAAATTAAAAAATCAGAGAGTTTCTATATATATAGTACAAATTTTCATGGAGTTAATTTGGAACATACAAATTTAGGTGATATTAATAATATTAAAATAAATTTAATCAAATGAGTTAATATAGGAACATAAATTTAAAAGATTAGATATGGTATAAATTTCCATGGAGTTAAATTCGGAGCATAAAAATTTAGGTGATATTAATAATATTAAAATAAATTTAATCAACCAATCATTTTAAGAAATGTCTTTTTTTCTTTTACAATAATTAAAAAATCTTGAAAAATTATGTTGAGAAATTGGAACTCCCACAATGTATGTTGTTAGAAATCCTCTTTTTCTTTTTTTTTTTTCAATTGTATTATATAATATAAACAAAAACATTGTGGCCTCTTTGAGATTGAAAATTCCAATATAATTTTCTCATATTTTTTCAATTTTTTAACACTTAAAATATACATGTCATTTTGTGATTAGTCTAAAATCTAATTTATATAAATTAAGTTAATTTTTAAATCCTTTTAATCATTGTCAATAATATATTAGTATTATTTCCTTAAATTTTATAATTTCAAAACATGCAATGATGTAATTACTATTTTTAGTTTTAATGGTTATGGTATGAAATTTATATCTATATCTATAATTATATCTATATTATTATATAAAAATATTATTTAATTTTTAAAACATCTTAATCAATGTCATTAATATATTAGTATTATTTCCTTAAATTTTGTGATTTCAAAACTTGTAAGGATATAATTACTATTGTTAGTTTCAATAGTTATGTATGAAATCCATATCTATATCTATACTTCTATCTATACTATCATATAAAAATATTATTGGGTCAATAAATTTAAAACCTACCATCCAAATTATATAATATAAGTAAAAACGTTGTGCCCTCTTTGAAGTTGAAAATCTCAATTTAATTTTCTCATATTTTTTGAATTTTTTAATGCTTACAATATACACAATCATTTTGTGATTAATCTAAAATCTAATTTAATAAATTAAGTTAATTTTTAAATCATCTTAATTGAGAGAAAGAATTATGAGCCGGTTATGGGCCGAGTTAGAAGCCGAGCAAATTGGAGGCTCAATGGTGCGTTGGGCCGCGATAACTTTGGATTTGCCCGAAGTTGGGGCTGCTCAGAGATGGACCGAGCCACTTGGATTTGCGCAGGTGATAACCGCGCAACTTGCGTTGCTCGGTCAAGGGCTTGCACCGTTAGCCCGGTCGAGAAGCTTGTGCCAGAAGCCCGGCTGGATGGCCTTTGGTTGACCGGTACGACCAGTCTGAAGGTCGGCTCTGCCGGAATGCTGCCGAGCATGGCTGGAAAGGATCCCAGTTCTTGGAGCAATTGGGCATGGAACACAGCATGGCCGTCGACAGCCGAGAAAATTCAGGCCGGCTGCTGAGCTCCCAGTAGAGTGGGTTGGCAGTCGGGTTAGGTGATGTTTAGCAAGATTTGTGCTGACAGATGGGATAGCAGAACCACGTGTCGAGAAATCACTGGGAGTAGATTTGGGGCACAGAAGATATATAAGCAAGTCTGTGCCCCCCATGCCGAAGGGACGAACATTCGGTAAGAGAAATACTTACACTCCATTCACTCCTCATTCTCTCTATCCTCAGGTGTGTGCTAACTTGATCGTCGGAGGGGTTTTCCGGCCACACACCGCCGAGTAGCTCACCGCTGTTATGCACGCAGGTGATCGGATAGAAACGGAGCTCGGAAGCAAGGAGTGCGGGCTTGCCTGAATATTTGCTCCCTGCACAATTGGCGCCGTCTGTGGGAGGCCGACAGACAAAACCTTGTCTTCCAGGCTCATCTGATCGTCATCCATGGCGAACATCGAGGAGATTCCGCTGTCCGCCGTCGACGGAGTTACCCCGGAATCGGGCAGACGGAGAGAAGGACATCCCACCATCATTCCTCCGATGGCAAACCTGGAGATTTCTCCAGGAGGACATTCAAGAGATGCGCAGGATAAGCGCGGAAGAAGTTATGGTCATTCACGGAGTCCAGACGGTCATCGGCGGCGGAGAGAATCACATGCCAAACGTCTAGAACACAAGTTAAGGGACCAGGACGCCGTCATCTGGCGAATGGCGGCGGAGATGGAGGAGCTGAAGCGACATGTCAAAGGAAAAGGTGTAGCTAGAGAGGAAGACCACAGTGAGCGCACCCAACCCCGCCGTTCAAGCAGTCAGAGCCAGCGACGTACACCGTCCATCTCAATCACCAGAAGTTACAAGGTTGGAGATTTCGACGCGCACGAAGAGAAATCCAGCGCGCAAGATAGTACCTATCGACCCTCACGTCCGGCGACGACGTCGAGGTATTCTTATTATGCTCATTCAGAAGATTTGCGGGCAGTTTTGAAGGAACGGGCTCGCCGACGGGAGGCTCAAAGGGTGCCGGTGTTCCAGCGGCTATCCTATGGGGTTCACGCCAGCGAGGAGGTCGGAATGCCTCTACCCTGCCCAGCCGCGCCTCTCCTTATAGATACAGACTTGGCAAGGCTGAGTGCCACTCCATTCTCCGTGGATATTGAGACCGCACCGCTTCTGGCGAGCTTCCACCAGCCAAAGTTCACGCTCTATGATGGAAAAACCGACCCATATATGCATGTAAGTCATTTCCGACAGGTCATGGCCGAACATAGGCAGAATGACGCTCTTATGTGCTTGATCTTCCCGTCGAGTTTGGGCGAGCTGGGTTTGAAATGGTTCGAGAGGCTGCCGGAGGGGAGCATTGAAAGGTGGCAGCAGTTGGCCGAAGCCTTTGTGACGCACTTCAAAACCAACACCAAAACACCAAAGGAAGTTAATCACCTCCTGAGTGTCAAGATGGAACCGAGCGACACATTGAAGGCATATAACTCCAGATATTAGGAGACCTTCAACGAGATTTTGGATTTCCCGACCAACCTTGCAATCATACAATACAAGCGAGGTCTCCCGGTCGGACATAGACTGCGGGACTCGCTTACCATGCACCAGCCGGCATCCATGGGCCAGCTAATGCAGCGCATCAATGAGCACATCCGTGTGGAGGATGATGCGTCAGCATCTACCGTGAAGGCAACTCCGGTAGCAACAGACAAGCGGTTAGCTGGCAAAGTGCACGCAGTCGGGCAGGAGGCCGGCCGATCTAGCAACCACGCTGAGGACTCGGACCGTGGCACTAATCGCAAAAACCGTGGTAGAGGACGTCGGAATGACCAGGATGACTACCCCCGGGATGACGTAGCCGATGCTAACAGAAGATTAAAAGCAAGGACAGGCATCACCACGGTCTTTAAGATTCCAATCTATCGCAAACTTAGTGAAATCCGTGACGAGGAGTATGTCCGGTTTCCTGCTAAGTTAGGTTACGGACAGAAGGGCTTCAATCCGCGGTACCGTTGCACGTTTCACCGGGAGCGAGGCCATCGGATAGAAGATTGTTTGCCTTTGAGGCAACACTTGGAAGAGCTAGTCGCAGCCGGACACTTGGACCTTTACATTGATGGCGGCATGAAGGCCAATCAAGCTCCGGTTGATCCGCGGGGACTGGATGACCGAGATGCGCCTCCCTAAGGGGTTATTAATGTCATCCACGGCATAGTGGAACCGGCGCATGCATGCAAACTCTGAGGAATGATCAAGAAAGCAGAACACATAAGGGAAGTTTTGTCGGTTCAGCTTGCAATCAAAAGGGGGAAGACCGAAGAGAAAGACGTGATCAGTTTCTCCTCAAGAGACCTAGAGCACATTCAGACACCGCACAACGATGCCCTAGTGGTAACACTCTGCGTCAAAGAATTCGATGTCAAACGGATCTTGATCAATCAGGGAAGCTCGGTCGAGATCATGTACTACGACGCTTTCAAACAGCTCAAGCTCCGGGATACAGATTTGACCCCGGCAACTTTGCCACTGGTTGGCTTCAACTCACAACCGGAGTGGCCTTTGGGAAAGATTATCCTGCCGGTCAAAGCGGGATTCGTTGTCAAACAAGTGGAGTTCTGGGTGTTGTAAGTGCCATCCACTTATAATTTGATCCTTGAAAGGGGATGACTTCACGCTATGTAAGCCGTAGCGTCGACCTATCACCAGGTGATGAAATTGCCCTCGGTTATGGGGGCAATCGAGGAGATTTGGGGCGATCAAGTCATGTCAAAGCAATGCTTCGTGGCGGTCAACAGGAGCCGGGCTGCCAAAGGCTTCGTTCAAATGATTGAGGGACCGGGAGACCGGGGAGTCCTTGACGATGTGGGCACCAAGGTCGAGGACAAAACTGTCGAGGAATTGGTGGAAGTGCGCATCGATACAGAGCATCCGGACAGGTTCTTCTTGCTCGGCTCAAGCCTTACAGCCCAAGAAAGGACCGACATGGTTGAATTTTTGATGGCCAATATCGAAGTCTTCGCATGGTCACCTTACGACATGCCCGGTCTTGATCCAAGTTTTATATGCCATCATCTCAATGTCTTTCCCGAAGCAAAGTCGGTCATTCAACGCACAAGGAGATCGGCGCTGCATCACGCTGAGGTAGTTACGGAGGAAGTGAAGAACTTGCTTGAGGCGCGAGCAATTCAGGAAGTGCACTACCCTCGGTGGATTTTAAACACGGTCATGGTGCCCAAGAAGAATGGGAAGTGGCGAGTTTGCGTTGACTACAAGACCGTCAACCGAGCTTGTCCGAAAGACAGCTTCCCTCTACCTAGAATAGACCAGCTTGTGGACTTAACGGCTGGACATAACAGGCTCAGTTTCTTGGACGCCTACCGCGGCTACCATTAGATTGCCATGCATGGGCCCGACCGAGAGATCACTTCGTTTACTACACCAAAGGGACTATTTTGCTACCGAGTCATGCTTTTTGGTTTGAAGAACGCCGGGGCAACTTTTCAAAGGATGGTGACCAAGATGTTCGCTCCTCTACTGGGCCGGACAATGGAGGCCTATATTGACGATATGGTGGTTAAGAGCCGGCATCAAGTAGACCATTTGTCCGATTTGGCCGAAATGTTCCCCATTCTCAAAAAGCACAAGTTACGCCTGAATACGTCTAAGTGTGCCTTCGGCGTGGGATCCGGAAAATTTTTGGGTTTCCAAGTCACGAACCGAGGTATCGAAACAGACCCTACACAAATCCGAGCCGTGCAAGAATTGAAACAGCCTAACTCGGCTAAGGATGTGCAGCATCTGGCCGGAATGGCCGCCGTTCTTAACCGATTCATAAGTCGGTCATCAGATCGCTGCCGCCCTTTTTTTCAAGCCTTGAAATCAAAGTTCTCATGGGATGAAGAGTGTGATCGAGCTTTGGCCGAGCTCAAGGAGTATTTGTCTTCCGCGCCATTGTTGGTCACACCGAAATCCGGAGAAGAACTTTACCTTTATCTGGCCATCTCGCAGCATGCAGTCAGTGCAGTGCTTGTCCGGTCGGAAGGAATCAAACATCTACCCATCTTTTACGTCAGCAAAACCTTGCTACCGGCAGAGTCAAGGTACTTGCCGCTGGAAAAACTTGCGTTAGCATTGATGATGGCTTCAAGGAAGTTAGCACACTATTTCTATGCCCATACCATCATCGTCTTGACCGAGTTCCCTCTCAAAGCTTTGTTCGAACGGGCAGACTTCTCCGGTCGGATTCTTAAGTGGGCGGTCGAATTGGGACAGTTTGTTGTGAAGTTCCAGCCGCGTACAGCCATAAAAGCCCAGACTCTGGCCGATTTCATTGCTGAATTCTCACCTGGAACTCATCCGGCGTGCCCGGTCGATATTGCCATGGCAGATGAAGAAATGAATGCAAGCTCGACTGAAATACCACAGCTTGGCGGCATTGGCGACGCGGAGCTTGCGCGCCCCGCCGAAGCCCCTTCAGTTAATACGGTACTACAACCCGGTAATGCGATGGCCGAGTTGGCTGTCATTGACCAACCCGCTTTGTCCGACACCCCATCACCGAGGAGGATAGAAATGAAACCACTCAGCACAGAGCCTGCGGCCGTCATAATACCGCAACCTGGCGATTCGCCTACGGACTTAAACATTATGGATCAACTTGCCGAGTCCGGCGCCGAATCACCAAGGGGGCTGAAGTGGAACTGCTCAGCATGGGACAAGAAGTTGAACAGCCGAGCAATCGTGATCCCATCAACCTTCAAGCTTCTCAGGACCCCTCAGAGTGTTGGAAGCTCTTTGTTGGCGAAATGTGGAAACTTTTTGTTGATGGAGCCTCGAACCGTTACGGTGCCGGGCTGGGTATAGTCCTGATTTCGCCAGACGGACTGACTATTGAACATTCTATCACCCTTGGCTTCCCAGCATCTAACAATGAAGCCGAGTACGAGGCGCTATTGGCCGGTCTCAAGAGCACGCTTCAGATGCAAGCATCCGAACTAATGGTTTACAGTGACTCCTAGCTTGTGGTTAACCAAGTTTCTGGGGTTTACGAGGCAAAGGATGACAGAATGATGAAGTACCAAGCTTTGGTCAGAGACCTCATCAAGCGATTTCAGGCGATCAGGGTCCAACAGATTGGCCGAGAAGACAACGGCCGAGCAGATGAGTTAGTCGGCCTTGCTTCTATGGTCGACAGCACATCTCCCAACCCTCTTCTGATCGAATTCCTTCCACGGCCCAGCATTGAGGATGCCGGGCAGACAGAAGTACTCTGCGCCGAGCTAGGTCCTTCTTGGATGGACCCCATAATCCTCTTTCTCAGAGAACGGACCCTTCCAGCTGACAAGAAGGAAACGCATAAAGTGCGGGTGAATTTTGAGCTTTTTTGGCTCTCTCCATCGGGCGCTTTATACAAGAAGTTTTTCACCGGCCCCTACCTGAAGTGTGCGCACCCTAGTAGCATGGAAGCCAACAATTTTATCTTATTGATTATTTTATCTTTTTTTGTCTTTAACGATTATTTTGGCCAAAATTGCTCATGCCAAACATTGTAATAAGATTTTCATAATTTTATACAACAATGTTTCTGACCCCCACATAAAACGACCCTCATGACCCCCAGCTAAGCTGGACAGTCACGTGCTCGGTCACGTGACTGACAAAGCCACGCACCTCCTCTTTATCTCTTCTCATTCAAAATACATTTAGATGATATAGATCTCTCATCTTTATGATGAGAGAGAGGCCGACAGCTCCGTTCCCCCCTTCACTTTGACGCCTGAGTCCTTCAACTACTCGCCTTCACTTTGACGTCATTCCCTTAACTCCGACGCCCGGCTCCCAAGTCTCTCTCTCTCTCTCTCTCTCTCTCTCTCTCTCTCTCTTTCTTTCCATCTCATTCGACAAAGGATGACTCTTTCTCTTCACACTGCCGACAGGTCATCCGTTTGACTCCGACGCCCTACTCTGTCCTCCCGATGTCCTATTCATAGAATCTGTTAGTAAATTGTTTTTAAAAAATTGTGCACTGTATCATGATTTTCTAACCTTGTTTCTTTTCCTCTTTCTACAGTAAGCTTTAGAGTGATGCCTCACACAGATTGCTAATGATGCTAAGGAAATATCTAGAATAGATCGGGGGGCATTTCTATTTTAGAAGATTAGAGCACGTATAACAGTGTTATACACGCACACACACACAGAGAGAGAGAGAGAGAGAGAGAGAGAGAGAGAGAGGTCTACCTAAGTTCATAATAATTATTCTACATTTCTGGAACATAGAACACAAGCACATAAAATGTATTTTGAGGAACACATTTATAAGATTATATATAGACATTTCACAAAGATTGATCAGTGTATGTATGTATGAAAACGAGAGAAAAAGTGAGAGAAGAGAGAGAGAAGAGAGAGAGAAAAAGTGAGAGAAACAGCAATCGAAAATGCAATCGAAAATGCGATCAAAGATCAGTAGAGCAAGAGACAGAGACAACGACAGAAACAGTAAGTTCCCGGAGAGTTATGGCCGTCGACAGAGGAGAGCTATGGCGGACAGACGTGGGAAGAGGGACAAGGACGAAGAAGAAGGAAATATGAGGTTCAGGGCTTCCTGTTTTTTTTTTTTTCTTCTCTCACAGGTGCGTGTATTACACCTTATCACAGTGCAATTGTTCTTCACATGACTACAAGCAGGTGCCAGCTCAGTGGGGGTCCTGGGGGTGGTTTTGAGTGGGGGTCTATATCACTTTTGAGTTTTATGAGTTCCGGATTTTACAAATTATCTAGCTGTATATATATCATACAAAAGACACTTTATACAAAAATGGTTCTAGGAGATTCAAATTTTAAAATGAAAATTTTATATTTTTATATTTTTAAAATATAAAACATACAAGTGATATATTCTCATGGGGTAATAATTTTTGTATAAATTTAAAAATGCTTTAAAAATATAAAATATTTAATTTTACAAGTGTTTCAATCTCATTGGATCAGTATTAACTATAAATTTTTTTAAAAAAATCAAACTCATTTTTTTTTTTTAAATATTAGTTTTTTTTGTACATATTCATTTGTTGAGTTAGAAATCATTGATTACAAATTTAAAACATGAGCAAAATTCATTTATTATCCCATGTGGTTTGTAGCATGAGCACTTATTCTATTATTATTCAAATATAATTAGAAAGTCCCGTTGTAGTTTTGAACTAAAATGATACGGTTAGCTTTTCTATTCAAGCTAATAGAACATGTATCACACAAACTATTTTTTAGAATAGACTTGATTTTTTGAAAAAATAAAGTGAAATTAACACAAGAAAAGACATACTTGCTTCCATTTTTTCCAAATCTAAAATTAGATTAAGATGATAATTAAAATTAAATTAAATTAAATTAAATTAAAGATTGATCTAAAATATAAAATATAGGGCAAACTTCACTTTACCCCCTTATGATTTAGGCCATGTGCGAATTACCCCCCTGATATTCGAATATCACCACATAACCCTCCCTGTGGTTGATGAAGTAAAGTGCATGGAGACACCCTATTTTGATCAGCCCTAAGACTTGGACTCTTTCTGTTGATTACTCGATGATGACAATCAAAATGTGTTCCCCAGCACTCCTCAACGAGAAAAATTGAATTTGAGCTTTAATCCCAATCTTCACACATTTTTTGCCAAATTATTTTAGACCTTAAAACTCTCTTTTCAAAATATTTTTTCAAATATTTTTACGATGGTCCAAGGCTCCCATTTCAATTAAAATATTGCACTTTTCAGTAAACCGAGTGAGGACAAAGTAGAAATAAATGGAAAGGAGGTGAACTATTTAAAAAATATATATTTAAAAACATCTTCTTTATAGGTTTGGATATGTTTGGATTTGAAGGAAACAGGAGGGGATGAAAGAAAACTGGTTTAGGGAAAGGATGAGCATCAAATTGTTAAGAAGGAAATGAACAACCTTCACTAAATTAGGCATATCTCTTTGTACACTTGGAATTTAAATGTGAGGCCACCACCATTGAAAAGTAGACTTCTGGAGCTTCAATTAGACCCAAGAATCACCTAAAACTAAGTTCGGATAAAAGAGATATGCCCATTTGAAGCTAGGCTTAATAGCAGATTTTGTTGACTCGGCCCAAAACAGCAACAACCCCGTTTTTCTTGGTTTTGGTTCGGTTGGGATACCCCATTTACCTATTTTTTGATCCATTCAAATGCACCCACTCATCCTCCATTATACCTAATCATCCCCCATTGTCAAAAAAAGGTTTTGTTTGCGTCCATAAAGAAGTATCCCATGCAACCACCTTGAAAATTTGTCTTCCTATCACATTCTTGTCTCTCACCTTTTTTTTTTACCTTTACAAGACCCTCATTGCCTATATAGAATGATCATATTATAAGAGAGAAAGAAGACCACGAAATTGAAGAGAGAAGAGTGAGAAAATGGTGAAAAAGAGAGAAAATTTGAGTTTTCGAGCCAAAAATACTCCTATCTTCCATACACACCCCATACCTTCCATACAAAATGAAATTCCATCTTTCCTACACCCAAAAATCCTCCAAAAATTCTAAAATAGCTAAATTTCAGTAGTGATTGATCAAAGGAAAGAGTGAGTGTTGTTGAAAGTGAGGAAAAAAAAAAAAGAGTTAGCCACTTTTCTACCATACATACCTAGAGTTTCATTCTAGTTTCAAATTGAGGATTGAGAACACACTTTCTAAACTTGAGGGTGATCAAGAGGAAGTTTGGAAATCAAGAAGTTCAACCTTTCTTTGGAAGGTGAATTTCTAGTATTTCATTTTCTTATATTTTCTATCTCATATTTATTTTCTTACTTTTTATTTCGTAGTGTTTTGTTATAATTCAAGTGGTTTGTTTATCTCATATTTATTTTCTTACTTTATATTTCATAGTGTGTTATTATAATCTAAGTGGTTTGTTTATCTCATAATTATTTGTTTATTTATTTTTATTCACTTGCTTTAATCTCATATTAGTTTAGTTGTAATCTTGCATGTTCTACCTTATATTTGCTTTTTTTATTTTTATTTTAGGTTCATGTTAGTTTTGTTGTAATCTTGCATGTTCTATCTTATATTTGTTTTCTTGTTTTAGTTTCATAGTAATTATGTTATAATCTTGCATTTCCTAACTTATATTTTTCTTATGTTAGTCTCATATTAATTTTGTTGTAATCTTGTATGTTCTACCTCATATTTGCCCTTTTTTTTTTTTTTTTTTTTAGGTTCATATTAGTTTTATTGTAATCTTGCATGTTCTATCTTATATTTGTTTTCTTGTTTTAGTTTCATAGTAATTATGTTGCAATCTTGCATTTCCTAGCTTATATTTTTCTTGTATTAGTCTCATATTAGTTTTGTTGTAATCTTGCATGTTCTACTTTATATTTATTTTCTTGTTTTAGGTTCATGTTAATTTTGTTGTAAGTTTGCACTTTTTTTTATTTTATATTTATTTTCTTATTTTTAATCTAACCGGTAGTGGTTAATTGAGCCACCTACATATTTCTTGTTTGTTCCGTTTCTTCGCAATAAGACAGGTTTTGTTTGGCCTAGTTGGCCGGCCGGTTAGCTTCTTTTGGACAAGATGGCGTTGTCTTCTAATGTTAACCAACTTTCAGTGGTTTCCAAGGCACATGAATTTTTTTCTTCTTTTGTTTATTTTATTTTGAGTGTATTGTGAGATTTTTATTTTGTTGTAATATTCTCCTCACCCCCCTCTAATTTGGTTTGTAATAATTTATTCAAAGTGTTGTAATAATTTTTCGCCCCACTTCTTTCTATCCCGTTCTTTTACTTGCTTTCCTTATTTGTAAATATGCATCATGTTTATTTTATTTTATTTTTGTTGTTATATCCATGCTTTGCATCTATGTTTCATATATCTTGATTCGGCTAAGTTTGCATTTGTTAATTTAATCAATTCCTATGTGATTATGTGCGCTACCTCATGTTCTTGAGATGATGCACATATCATATCTTAGAAGCCGAATCTTTAGTTGCATCTCATGAGTGAATTGCATTAGGATTTTGTATATAAGATTGTGCATGTTTTCCTAACTTTTTTTTGTAACTGTTCGAGGGACGTCGATAAATATATAAGTTTTTTATGCTTTAGCATCCCGTTTATGTGTTTTTTTCTTATTATGTTTAAGCATCCTACCATGTGGCTCTTTGCTTACTTGATATAACTGTATGAATGCTAGTGGATGAAGATTGTGTCGCTTAATTTGGAATAGTGTTGATTTTCATGTTTGTAAACTCAATTTATTTGGGTTGTACATCTCCAAAACTCTTTCAAAACTACATGAAATCAAATTATTCCAAAATAAATGACATAGTCTATACTTGTATGCTTCACATAGTGATTTTTAGGATTTATTAAATAATCAAAATATGAACATATAAAATAAATAAAATTCATATCATGGTTTAGTAAAGGTCGATCTTTTGATCGGGTGAGTAGGGGTGCTCAATTAATGACCTTCCCCTCTCATACCTAAGGTTCCGAACCGAGACAAGTTTGGCTATGATGAATAGTGGCCTTGGCACGAGTCATAAGTTTCCTAATTTCCCAAGAATATTAGGTGGCGACTCTGAGATATGATGAAGCAGTCCATTTCTGGCAAAAGGTTTTGCAATAAAATGAATTTTCTAAAAGTTGTCAAATCTAGACTCTCATCTATGTTTCGCATTGCACTAGTGAGATTATATCAAAGAGACCGAGGGTCAAAACTGTTTAACCCATATGGGTACCTCCCGGGCATGTTACAGTGCATAGTTAGTTTTTTCATCTATTTTAACAGATTGTGTAGTACACGTGTGTGTTGTAACGCCCCAACCCTTCACATGTCATCGATATTGTCCGCTTTGGGTCATGCCTGCACGAATTTGTTCTTTCCAGCGGGTCACCCATCCCAAAACTACTCCAGCATAAGCACGCTTAATTGGAGAGTTCTGCTAGGAATTTCACCACTCGAGAAAAGGCCTTGATGTTATATAAGGGCTCAGATTTTTACTTTTATAGCCCAGGAACTCCCCCTCCATTATCGATGTGAGACACTGGGACCTTACAATCCACCCTTCTTAAGGTTACACGTCCCCGTATAGTAGCCTACTAGCTCACAAGCCCGCCCACATCCACTGAGAGACGCTAGGGGCCCACACTCAATACTTCGGAGAGTCGGCTCTGATACCATTTGTAACACCCCAACCCTTCACACGTCATCGATGTTGTCTACTTTGAGCCATGCCCGCACAGATTTGTTCTTTCCAGTGGGTCACCCATCCTAGAACTACTCCAGCATAAGCACGCTTAACTAGGAAGTTCTGCTGGAGATTTCACCACTTGGGAAAAGGCCTCGATACTATATAAGGGTCCAGGTTTTTATTTTTATAGCCCAGTTGGTACAGTTGGGCATGAATTCCCCCTCCATTCCTGATGTGAGACACCGGGACCTTACAAGTGTGGTGCAGTTAGGCATGAAAATATAATTTTTCCTCCAAATTAAATGACTAAAATGCCCTTATCTTCATTATCAATTTCCAAAGAATACCCTCATATTATTTCCTTCATCATCAGATTTGGAAATATGATGATTTTGATTTTGTTCTCTTTCTCTTCATTTCTGACCAAATCACTCAATTAATTATATTCATCAAATAAAAAAAATCATAGAATTTAGACCAAAACCCCAAATGAGTAATTCAATTTTATTTCAAAACCTAAACTACAATCATAATTCATGAACACCAAAAAATAGAAATTGAAAATTTTATGCACCTCTGAAAGGGTAGCAAAAAGGAAAATCTGATTCGAATTGGAAAATACTGTAGAGAGAGAGAGAGAGAAAAGTGATTCCTCGTTGGTGGGTTCGTTGTCGCAGAGATTGAAGAAGAGGGAGGAGTTTGTGGCAACGACGGTGGTGGTGGATGACAGTGAGAAATGGAAAAAATAGGAAGAAGAATGCAGGTCAAAATAGACTCATTTCCAATATATTTAACAACTACCATACCTGAATAGGCTTCATTCCTTAATTTTGCTTCAATAAATTATTGTGATTACATATTTATGGTGGTTAAACTGGACTTGGTCTTGGTCTTGATTTGGATTTTTTTTCTTCTTATGTTTCTTTAATTGTTGGTATTTAAAGATGTATCTCTGATGTTACTAAGATGATATTCTTGTTTAATGATACAGATGTATCTTGTTTCTTTCATTCCGTCGTCGTTTTTCATTTTTTGTTTTTTGTTTTCGTTTATTTGATGAAAGGTAACTCTCTGTGGTAAACTTTTTTTCTGCTTGATTATGGTACTAGGAGAATGATACAGATATATCTTCTTTCTTTCGTTCTTTTTGCTTGATGATTTATTTTGTAACTGAAAATGTGATGATTTTGTGTAAATTGATGAACTTAGGAAATATAATTGAAACTCTTCTCAAATGCACAATTGAATGAGAAATGATAAATAAGGGTCATATATACAAGGGTAAATTGGTCTTTTTACGTCTGTCATTAACGGTGTTAACTGTGCACTTTACTCCATCAACCATAGACGGGTTATGTGGTGATATTCGAAAGTCAATGGGGTAATCTGCAAATGGCCAAAACTATAGGGGTAAAGTGAAGTTTGCCCTAAAATATAAGTAAAAGTTAATTTAAAATATAATGAAATTAGAATATAAAATAAATAATAATGAAAGATTGATTTAAAATATAATTAACTTAAAATTAGATTAAAAAGAGGAGTTATAATAAATAATTAAGAATTTATAATTAATTGTGATTTAATTGAATTAATATTAAACATTAGAATTATGTGTATGTGAGATGAGAAAAAAAGAAAATAACAAAAAAATGGATAGAGTTCGAGGATATTATAGTCATTTCACAATTATAATTAACGGAGTTAATGGTTGTACTTTGATCTAAAATGAATTATTGATGATGATGAAAAATAACCTAAGTATTATGTAAGTTAAAATTTTAAAAGACGTTAATATAATTATGTCGAACGTACGAGGGTTATAATTATATATATTTTAAATCTCAATAAAGATAAATATGATTTATCAAAAACAAATATAATATAAAAAAGTAGCCAAGCAATTTTGACAAAACTGATGTATATGATGAGACCGTTGTGCATATGGGATGATGATTATGATGAGAGATGATGATTATATTAGCAAAGGGACAATGCGATAATTTTGGCAAGGCCGAAATTTTTGTCTGTCCTTTATATCTAGGGACGGAGCGGGAAATTCTATTTGCAGACACGTACGTAGTTTAGGATACATATTTAATGAAATATTAATTTAGTGACATTATGACATATAATTATATGTTAAATAAAAATAATTATAAAAGACATTCAATAACATCCATAATATTTTATGAAAAAATTCAGTATACACATCTTTTAAGAATAAAAAAATCTCAATGTATACCTTTTGAGTTTAAAAAAAGTAAATCCTAATTTTTCTATTATTGTCACATTGCTTGTTACATACTCTATACTCTTTTATGACTTGCAAAATAATACTCTCAAAACATCTCTCATATTGCTTTAATCTTTAAATTTATACTCTATTATTTAAATCGTTTTTGTCTTACTTCCACAATTTTTTATTTCAAAACACAACTGTAAGAGGGGCTAATTTGAGCCCACTAAATTATTTAGGCCCAATAGCCCAAGATTAGTGGGCCCGAATTTATCGCAAGTCCAAGAATCGGTGGGCCGAGATTTATCGCCATCAAACGGATTGAATCGCTCTAAGCCTCGAAAGGGTTCGGATCCACGAACCTAGAGACTTACTCGAGCCCGGACTCGAAAGGGTATTAAGCAAGCCTAGAGATCCGAGGCACTCGGACTCGAAAGGATTCGGATCCACGAATCTAGAGATCCGAAGTACTTGGCTTCGAACGGATTCAGACGCAATCTAGAAGTCGCTCCGTTAATGAGTCCCAGAACACTTGCGGGCTCGGAGCTTTCCGAGATCTACGCACCAGAACCATGGGCGTAATGGAGTTCGAACAAAGGACCCGATCCCGAGGACGGTGAGTGGAGATAAATTCACTCTTCGGTTAAACTAGCCTATACCCGGGTCGAGGTGGCACGACCCCGGGGGGTCCATGAGACTCGGCAATATTTTGCGGCAGGACGTCCTCTGGGACTACCCCTGACCCTTTGGGATGATTGGGGATCATTGGTTAGGTGTGGCTAAGAAGAAGGGTTCGCCGAGGGACTGATCTCCTCTTCGGGGTTTTCTCATCCTCGGAGAAGTCACCTCCTCGGAGAGGTCACCTTCTCGGACAAGGTGGTTAGAGAGAATATCCCCCATGTGCCTTGCACATGGGCTCCATCCTACATCATGAGGTGCCTATAAATAGTACCCACCCATAGCTTTACAAGGCATGGATTTTGGAGATTTTTGAACTCTTGGGAAAGAACTAATTTCCCCTCTCCATTATCAACCTTGAGAGTGAAAGTGGGAGATCCCTGGGAGAGCCTTGCCATTATTCTCTCTCTAGCCATTTTGCCTTCTTCTTCACCCAATCTCTTATTTCCATCATCTCCTTTGTTTTTTGTGTTCCTAAGTTGAGATTATTGAAGAATCTAAGCCTCTCATCATATTCTAGAGAATTCGAAGTTGTTCTTCAAGGATCTTGAAGATCTTCGAATTTTCCAACTCCTTTCTCGAACCCTCTCCTACATTTTGGTGACTCCGCTGGGGAGGCAGATTGGTTAATGGTCTCAACGAGATCTGGAATCCATACAACTCCAACAAGGATGGCGGGAGAAGATGAAGTTCACCAACAAGGATCCTCTAATAGTGGTGATGACAGAACCATGGCTCCAGATCAACCACTTTTGCTTGAAGCCATTCAAGGACTTCAGAATACTCAGCAAGAGATTCTTACCACTCTTCAGAATCTCACTCACACCATGTTGGTGATGAGTTCCAACTTTGCACCGGCGCCAAACGGAAATCAAACTGGTGGTGGAGTTATTCCCGCCGGAGCGCAAAATCAAATCCAAGGAGAAGTAGGCCCCAATCAGCCTATGGCTCACGGCAACACGGCCACAGTAACACATGCTCAAACCACAGTAGGCGGCGGCAGTTTGCCCACGCCCGGGCTCCATGGCGTGCCAAGCCAAGATCCAATAGTGACTAGGGGAGTTTCTAGTGTAATGAATGGTGCTCCGGCGACTGTTGGTGTCCAGGAAAACATAAGGAGCATATTGGCGCAAAAGGGAGCTCTGCCCGTACCAAATCTTGTTACGCCACTAGTAAATGTTACCCAAGCACCAAGCGGGCCTCCTTTGGTGCCAACAACAAATCTGCAAGCACAACCCGGTATAGCGGCGCCGTACGGTGGACTTTACGGGCCTCAATTCAATGTCCCATCACCAACTGGCTTGTCTATAGGCGCTGATGGCCAATATCGTCAAATGTCCTCACCAATGATGAATTCGCAGCACCAGAATGGCCAAGTCGCCCCTAGTTCAGTCTTCGGGTCCACAAGCCAAGTCCCGGGAATACCACCATCAAACTCTCTCCCTCAACAGTTTCTCACTCTCGCCGATGTGCAGGCCATGTTCGATCTCGAACGGGGCAAGAGGACCTTACCCTCTTTGCCTGATCCAGACATCAAGCCGCCTTACCCTATTGAGATGCTGAGCTATCCATACCCTGAGGGGTATACAGTGCCGAAGTTCATCAAGTTCGACGGCAAACAAGGAAATGCCCGAGAACATGTTGTGCGATTCATCGAGACTCTGGGTATTCATGGTTCAAACCACGTCCTCCGACTGAGAGAATTCTCTAAGTCCCTCACCGACCGAGCATATAGTTGGTATGTTAATTTGGCCCCAAACTCTGTCCGAAGTTGGGAGGAAATGGTTAACAAATTCCACTCCAAGTTCTTTCAAGTGGCGGAGAAGGTGACCACACTTACATTGTGTAAAGAGAAGCAACAAGAAAGTGAAGACATCCTTGACTACGTCAAAAGGTTTCAGGACAAGGCCGTAGATTGTTATGAAGCAGTTGAGGAGAGTTATCTGGTTCAAATCTGTCTAGAAGGGGCATTGAGCAGGTACAAAATGTTTCTAGTTAATCACAAGCTACCCACCTTCTCGGCATTAATGGAAGCAGCTCGGAACATTAGCATTCCTCAGGCTCAGGAGTCCGGATTTAAGGCCAGTTACAAGACTAGTTTCAAATCGTCTCGTGGACCTATTGTTGCTGCTGCCTCTGCCCCAGATACCCGAAATTCACAAGGAGGAGGTCATAAAGGCCAGAAGAGAAAGCAATATAATGGTGAAAAGGGGAATGTTTCTTATCCATGTGGAATCGAGGAAGTGAAAGCTCTAGTTAAGGAATGGGTGGCTGACGGAGAGCTAAAATTGCCTTATGTTGAAGAAATGCCATCAAAAAAGGACCGTGAGAGCCCTGAATTCTGTGTCTACCATCGTACATTGAAACATCCGACAGAGAAGTGTTGGACTCTCAGGAAAATCTTCAGAGATAAAGTCGAGGCAGACGAGTTGAGGTTCAAAAAGCAAGGGACTCAAGACATCCGAGAACAACCATATCCTCAACACCGAGACAAGGGCAAGAATGTTGCTATGATAGCTTATGAAGGCCCGATGATCGAGGCTATCGCCAATCTTGATGACGATGATTGTTATCTGGACGACATCCTCGAGCCAGAGGGTGAGCAAGTTTACTATGGAAGTGCTCTCGATCCAGAGGGCAGAACATTTATGACTCATAGCGAAGATCCCTTTGATCCAGAAGGAGGAGCAGAGTACTACAGAAGAGGAGAACACCATGTTTATGTGGCATCTTATTTTGAAGAGACCGAGGAGATGGTTAACTACGAGCCTCCAAGAGTGGAAAAAGATCCGGATCACTATGCCAAAACCTTGCAAGACTGTGTAAAGTTCAAGCAGTTCTTTGACCAGCTTGGACTTTCCAGGGAGGCAAGAACAGAAATCACCAAGTCCATCATTAATATAGCCGAGGCACACCATGAGGAATGCATGTCGACTGAGGGATCTATCCCGAGGAAGGCAAAAGAGCAATCTAGTGCCATTACTTTCTCCGAGGTTGATCGGAAGTATCCTTTTTCTCACAATCGCCCGCTTTATGTGACTGCTTTTATTAACGGGGTTGAGTTCAAAAGGGCCTTTCTAGATAGTGGAGCCTCTATCAACATTATGACTCGCGCTACTCTAGAAAAGGCCGGAATCTCTGAAGAACGCATTGTGAAGCAGCCGATAGTCATCACTGGCTTCGGAGGAGAAAGGAGAGTTACTATCGGATGCGTAACAGTTGATTTAGCCGTCGGAGAGATTCGCTCGGCCACCAAGTTCCATATTATCGATTCTGAGGCAAATTATCACATCATTCTAGGGAGGACCTGGATGCATAGATATGGGGCTGTACCATCAAGTTATCATCAGTGTGTTAAGGCTAAATGGGGAAAGAAGACGGTGACAATTCAGGCTACAGAAAGGCCTTTCGAGATCCATGAAGCTCATTATTCTGATGCCATCTACTTCACCAAACTGGCTGTCGAAGAAGTTCCCACCACCTCTAAGCCTCGAGGGGTCAAAATTCCTCGTTGGGAGGATATCAAAGATGACAAGGAGCCGATGGCAGAGTCAAGTAAGCGGGTAATGTCTAGACCAGAAAGTCCGCCTATTCCTCGGAAGGTGATGAAAGTTCGAGAAGGAGGCAAGATGGTGTACTATTTATGAAGGTGCGGGGAGTCGATTTCTTCAGTCACCGACTCCGAGTCAAATGAAGAGCCTCCTGACAATGATATAGTAATAAAGCCTGAAGTGGCTCCAGAATGTATGCAAGATGGGCCTCAGCCTCAGCCCGAACAACTTATCGAAATAGATCTGAGTGATGGACAAGATGCACCGAGGCCGGTATTCGTAAGTTCAAGCCTTAGCCCAGAGAAGCGGGAACAGTTGTTAAAGTTGATAGGCCGATACTCAGATGTGTTTGCTTGGTCATATAAGGAAATGCCCGGACTAGATCCTGACCTAGTCTCCCACTATCTTGATGTGTTCCCAAACTCCAAGCCAATTAAGCAAGCTGCTCGAAAATATCATCCAGATCTCGAAGAGAAGATTAAGGAGGAGATTGAAAAACTTCAACAGGCTGGTTTCATCCAACCAATACAGTACCCCACGTGGTTAGCAACACATCGTGCCAGTAAAGAAGAAGAATGGCCAAATCAGAGTATGTGTAGACTTTCGAGATTTGAACAAATCTTGCCCGAAGGATGAATTCCCTCTTCCTCACATCGACACCCTCATGGATACTACCTCGGGACACCAGATGTTCTCATTCATGGATGGATTTAGTGGATACAATCAGATTAAGATGGCTGAAGAGGACGCAGAAAAGACTGCTTTTTAGAACACCTCTCGGAAACTTCTTCTATACAGTCATGCCTTTCGGACTCAAGAATGCCGGTGCAACTTACCAAAGGGCTATGACTGCAATCTTTCATGACATGATCCATCATGAGGTGGAAGATTATGTTGATGATCTAGTGGTGAAATCCAAGAAAGAAGAAAACCATCTCCAAGACCTTGAGAAGGTATTCAAGAGGTGCCAGAAATTCAAAATGAGGATGAATCCTCTCAAATGTGCTTTCGGGGTGACGGCCGGGAAGTTCCTCGGGTTTCTTGTACATAGGCATGGTATCGAGGCAGATGAAGACAAGGTCAAATCTATCAGAGCAATGCCTCCCCCGCATTCTCAGAAGGAGTTAAAGAAGTTCCTCGGGAAGGTGTCTTATATTCGGAGGTTTATCCCAGCACTGGCAGAGATCTCTGCGCCTTTCGGCTCTTTGTTAAAAGGAGATGCCAAGTTCGCGTGGAACCAAGAGCACCAAAAGGCCTTTGAGAGAATCAAGGCGGCCTTAACCTCGCCTCAAACCATGATAGCCCCGCAGCCCGGGGTCCCTCTAATGTTGTACCTAACTTCAACCCCCAAGTCCATAGGGGCATTATTGGTCCAAGATATAGATGGAGCAGAACGCCCGATGTATTACATCGGCCGGAAGATTCGAGGAGCAGAAGTCCGATATACTCCGATAGAGAGACATTGCTCAACTTTGGTATTCACCGCCCAAAAGCTCAGACATTACTTCTTAGCACATCAGATTTAGATTGTTACTAGGAGTGATCCAATCCGACACCTCATCAGCAGACCTACTATAACCGGGAAGGTGGCAAGAAGATTCGGATTCAGGGGGACTCAAAGTTGATAGTGAAGCAAGTTTCAGGACAGTTCGTCTTAAAGGAGCCTGCCTTGGCCACATATCGAACAACAGTCCAAAGGCTTCTTGACAAATTTCAGAAGGTCGAAATAGAGCATGTGCCTCGTTCCGACAACAAGTTTTCAGATGCCCTCGCAACATTAGGGGCAAGAGTTGACATTCCAGAGGAAGAGGCAACAATTATTATCAAGAAGAGAACAGAACCTTCAATAATACCCGAAGACAAAGACTTTCCGGAGGACTGGAGAGGAGAAGTCCTCGAACAACTCAGAAGCAAAGTTTGAAAACTGACTATGGCCAAGCTTGCCCAATTCACAATTATTCAAGGTGAACTTTACTTCCGAGGAGGTACCGGATTCCTAGCCCGGTGTGTTGGCCAACAAGAAGCAAGCTTCCGACTACAACAGATTCATGAAAAAATCTGCGGGGATGGGGATATCAGTCTGTACAGAAAGATCCAAAGACATGGCTATGATGGTAGATGACGACCACAACCCGAGCAGCTGGTGAAAGCTTTCCAAATGATCTTGCAACTCTAGAGGCAAATGTCAACATTCCGTAAAAGAAGTCTACCTATGACATTTACAGTTTGCATTTACTGCATTGTCCATGAAGTTCTATCTTTCTTATGTTATGAAGAAATTTATTTCCTCCATATTATGTATCTCCATTAAAAGTTATTTTCTCTACATTGTATATCTTCATTGTGTTATGTTGCTTGAAACAGTTTTTAATTTTTGTTGCCCCTCAAAGAAGAAAAAGGAATGGTAGACTCAGTTACCAACCTGAAGGGAGTTTTCTTGACACAGTAGAAGTATACTTCTACTCGGACCTCCGAAGAGCAGCCATGGCTTCCATCAATGCAAGCTTTGAGGGTCTTTCTTGCTGAAGTAGAGAGTGCGCATCCACTCGGACTTCCGAGAGACAGCCTTGTTTCTGCTCGGACTTCTGAGGGAGAGCCTTCCGAGGGACAACTCTTGCTCTCATTAGTGCGGGTCCGAAGAACAGCCCTTGATTTCATTAATACGAGCTCCGAGGATCTTTCTTTTCAAAGTAGAGTGGACTCTTACCCGAACTCCCAAGGGACAGCCTTTGCTTCCATTAGCTGCCAAAGTAGAAGTGCACATCCACTCGGACTTCCGAGGGACAGCCTTGTTTCTGCTCGGACTTCTGAGGGAGAGCCTTGTTTCTGCTCGAACTTCAGAGGGACAGCCTTGCTTCTGCTCGGACTTCTGGGAGACAATCTTTATTTCTGTTGGTGCAAGCTTGGTAGACTCGGTTATCTTCCAGAGGAATCTTTCTTGCCAAAGTAGGGTGTGTGCTACCTTCGGACTCCCGAGGGACAGTCTTGCTTCTGTTCGGACTTCCGAGGAACAGCCCTTGCTCTCATTAGTGCAGGTTCCAAGGGCCCTGAGGTCGTGGATTTCAATCAAGAATTCATTTGCCTGAAATAGCAAAACCGACAACTGAGACAAACAATATCAATTTCAGATCATGATTCAGGCATTATCAGAATGGGGCAACATCAACAAATAATAATTATCTATTTAAGCTACAACAATTTTATTACTCTGAGCAAGTTCATGAAAATGCAACAATCAAGTTTTTGTCTCTCCGGGCTGGTTCCTCTCAAGCCGACGTAAAACTACAACAGTCACACAAAATTTTGGCATCAGCTATGTATTTTCCCAAGCATCCACAAGTTAAACAAACAACAATATATCATCTTTATTATTCAACGAGAGGAAGAGGGAGCCGAATTTCATACTCACAAATTTGGGACTGTTAGAGGGGTGAAGTCCGAAGCCGATGTTGGAAATTCAAGTTGAAATCAGAAAGGTTTTATAGACTACAATCAACAGGACTGAGCTAGGCTTGGCAAGACCACACACGTTGCGTTGCGTGGGCGAACGTGCGTGGTCGGCGTCAGACAAGTTGAAGCCGGAAGCAACGCTGGTACCACAGAAGAGTCAGCAACCACACACGTTGCGTTGAGAGGGCCAACGTGTGTGGTTTGCATTGGACCGTCGAAGCCGGAGGAAGAGTTTCAGCAAAGAGAGGCCGATGGTAGGCTGGTTTGGTCTTGGCGCAAGGCATCAAGCATGACATCATTCCTATCACATCTCTACCCTGGACATCAATATTTCAATGCAAGCATCAAATATTCTATTTATGTTAGATTTGTCAACATGAGTTCAAGATTTAGCAACAAGAGTTCAACAGTAACTATTCCAATATTCATGAGAATGACGATGAATAAATTCACATGAGACAACCGGTGAATGCTCAATATTTTTCAATAGTTCTATTTGTATCAAAATTATCAAGCCACGGGCTCATGTTATAAATATCAGGAGGTGTGCAATGTCATGGTGTGTTTTTATCTTGCAAAATCAACAGTGAAATTCAACAGCCCAGTTTTGAAGATTTATCTATATCCAGTCCATCAATAAAAGTGCCAAATCTCAAGTAAGGGTTTCAAGATGTACATAATCAGAGCCAGTTAAAGAGATCTGAAGTGATAAAGAAGAATGAAGTTTCTCAAATGAAGACCAAAGCTCGTCAAAATGAAGAGCTGGCTTGGGTCCAAGAACAACCAGGACAGGTCCGCAACGACACGATGGAGGGCAGAGATGCAGCAGTGACGACGGCGTCGAGTGATGACAGTGCTTGGAGTAGAGGAGCAAGGCAAAGCCGCGGTGCGAACAAGGCACGCGCGAGCTGACAGCGCTCAGTTGAGTAAATCATCAGCGCAAGACGCGAGCAGCATGTGTAGGGTCAACACAAGCAAGGCCACGACGGATATGGCTGAGTCACTGCGTCCCTAGGCTGTGGTTGACAGCGGCAGCAGACGGTGTGCAAGTGACGGGGTAGTTGGGCAGACCGACGCCGCGTTGAAAGGGCGACGTGGTCGGCGTTGGCCAGATCACAGTTGAAGACAGTGGGTCGGCAGCAGAGTTGCAGCAGTCGGCAGTGAGCAAACCCAAGGCAGAGCTGCTTGAAGAAGAAGAAGGAAAGCTGCTTGAAGAAGAATAAAATAGCTGCGTCTCTCTGTGTAGAGAAACAGAGCGCCGCTGTGTAACAAAGAAGAAAATAGAGGCTACATTGATTAGGTTTTGTCCTCATCCTTAAATAAGAAAAAGGTGTGACCCTGATAGGTTACTCAAATGACCTAAGGATATATATATACAAATAATGGGCCTTATCCTTCTAAAATAAAAAATTGATGGTGGGTGTGCTTTATTTTTAGCTTGGAGTGAAAAATATATATATATATATATTGAGATGTTCTGTAAAAAAAAAAAAAAAAATTGATGGTGGGTGTGCTTTATTTTTAGCTTGGAGTGAAAAATATATATATATATATATATATATTGAGATGTTCTGTAAAAAAAAAAAAAAAAAAAAAAAAGTACAAAAAAATAAATTTTTTGCTTGTCAATTTTTTCTGTAAATTGAAGTGCGTCATCAACTTTATCCATAGGCTCTGTCGTGACAAAATGTTTTTTTTTTTTTTGGGAACGTAATGCGAAACAGGGTCGAAGAAATGACAGTATGCATGTCTGAGAAATTTAAAATTTCTCATACACGCAAGGGGCAAATGTAAGAGGGGCTAATTTGAGCCCACTAAATTATTTAGGCCCAATAGCCCAAGATTAGTGGGCCCGAATTTATCGCAAGTTCAAGAATCGGTGGGCCGAGATTTATCGCCATCAAACGGATTGAATCGCTCTAAGCCTCGAAAGGGTTCGGATCCACGAACCTAGAGACTTACTCGAGCCTGGACTCGAAAGGGTATTAAGCAAGCCTAGAGATCCGAGGCACTCGGACTCGAAAGGATTCGGATCCACGAATCTAGAGATCCGAAGTACTTGGCTTCGAACGGATTCAGACGCAATCTAGAAGTCGCTCCGTTAATGAGTCCCAGAACACTTGCGGGCTCGGAGCTTTCCGAGATCTACGCACCAAAACCATGGGCGTAATGGAGTTCGAACAAAGGACCCGATCCCGAGGACGGTGAGTGGAGATAAATTCACTCTTCGGTTAAACTAGCCTATACCCGGGTCGAGGTGGCACGACCCCGGGGGGTCCATGAGACTCGGCAATATTTTGCGGCAGGACGTCCTCTGGGACTACCCCTGACCCTTTGGGATGATTGGGGATCATTGGTTAGGTGTGGCTAAGAAGAAGGGTTCGCCGAGGGACTGATCTCCTCTTCGGGGTTTTCTCATCCTCGGAGAAGTCACCTCCTCGGAGAGGTCACCTCCTCGGACAAGGTGGTTAGAGAGAATATCCCCCATGTGCCTTGCACATGGGCTCCATCCTACATCATGAGGTGCCTATAAATAGTACCCACCCATAGCTTTACAAGGCATGGATTTTGGAGATTTTTGAACTCTTGGGAAAGAACTAATTTCCCCTCTCCATTATCAACCTTGAGAGTGAAAGTGGGGATCCCTGGGAGAGCCTTGCCATTATTCTCTCTCTAGCCATTTTGCCTTCTTCTTCACCCAATCTCTTATTTCCATCATCTCCTTTGTTTTTTGTATTCCTAAGTTGAGATTATTGAAGAATCTAAGCCTCTCATCATATTCTAGAGAATTCGAAGTTGTTCTTCAAGGATCTTGAAGATCTTCGAATTTTCCAACTCCTTTCTCGAACCCTCTCCTACAACAACAAAAACAAAGAAAACAAAAACATAGCCAACGAGTCCATAAGCTTTCTACAGTTTATCATAAAAAACCAGACCAATCAGTCATTCGTTGTTGCATCTTAGTACGTAATTGTTTGATTCGTTTTTTTTTTTTCTTTTTTTGTTTTTTTTTTTTCTGGAATGAAAATGAAATTAAACAAAATATTGAAATCACTGTAAGAAAACATACAATGTTCTAAACAACTAATATCTTTTCGGAACATCATATTAATTGTGTGTTTTCCTTCCCAACATTTTTTTTTCTTCCACTTAATGGTTTATCTAAAGACCACAGCTAGTAGTAATGATAATTTAATGGAGTCTCTTCAATAATGTTGTCAATAGAGGTCTTCAATGGGGTCTTCAATGGAATGGAGATCTTCAATATAGCAAAGTTATTCACTATGGGTCTTCACTTTGACTGTTGTAGCACTGTGAGTCTACAAATTTCCAAATCGTAGCAGTAGCCGTGTGTATGGAAGGAGGGACAAGTGTGTGGATGGAAGGTTGAAGGGGTATGTGTACAATCGTATGAGTGAAGGGTAAAATTGATACATTTATTGTGTGGATTGAGAAAATTAATTAATAATTAAATTACAAAATGTGTATACTGAGAAATAATGTCGATTGAGACAATTAAGTATGTGGAAATAAAATTTTCCAGATGTAATGGATTTGGAATGGTTACTGTGCAAGGGGCACAACAACCACTGTTGTATAACTAAATGGGTTCATTTCGGGACTTATTTTGTTGATCCAAACCATTCACATTTTAGAATACATCGAGTAGAACATATCTGCAAAAAATCAAGTTAATCGGATATCATTAACCCTTTTGTCCACTCATATTTGTATTCATTTTAATACTTTAAATCACAATTGTCATTTATTTTTGTGTAATACAAATGTGAGTGGATGAAAGGGTTAACGATATCTGATTAACTTAATTTTTTCCAGATATATTCTACTCGATATACTCTAAAATGTGAACGGTTCAAATCATCAAAATAGGCCCTGGCCCATTTGGCTGCACAATAGTGTTTGCTGTGCAAAAGGCATAGCACAACAGCCACCCCAAGTCCGGGATTGTATATGTCTTCTGGTCACATAGGAATCGTGGAGGAATTCATGAGATATGATGTATTAGGAAATGCAAGTGTCCCGGAGAACATTGTGCAGATCTACTGAAATCATTGAATGATCAGAACAACAAACATAAATCTTCTCATAAGAAGCCTACTTAGAGTGCAATACACCTTTTGAGCCCTAGAGTGGAAAATAATGAAGTGTTTTCTTTCTACTTTGTAAAAATCATAAAGAGGCACATGAACTCGGGGCAATAATTCCCCGTACTAAAAAAAATGACATAAGAAATAAGAAAAGGGTCTAGAACTTTTTTTTATCTTCGATAAACTCACCATCCTCTGAAGTGAGCATGTGCCTTCGTTCCACGGGAGATTCACAAGGCCCCCTACAAATAGAAGAACCAATACACTGAATTGAATAGTGAAAGAGTATAACAAGCCCCTCCTTGTCAGTGAAGTTTGGGTAGTTGTAAGGAGTACACAGCTAGATATTCTATGTCAGCCTAAATGCCGAAGAAGAGAACAAGGCAGAATGAATGACAATCTATCCAGTGGAGCCTTGAACAGAAGGAAAATCAGCTGGTGCCTAGCACTTCTTTCTCTAGAAGCCCTGGAGAAGTACGTAAAGACAAGTCCAAACATTCTTTTCACTAACAAATGCCAGATAGGATATTACCTAGAGCTCCCTATTCATTAATTTATGGACAAGAAACCTACAACTTCCCACTCATGAAGTCGAGGAAACAAGATACATGTGTCAACCTAATTGCTAATGCCACCGTGAAAAAAACAAAAAATTTCACTTCTTGTGAAATATATACCTTTATGAATCATCTGTGAAAAAGGGAAGAAGATTATAAAAAAAAAAACACAATGCTGTAAACTCACACTGCAAACCCAAATTAAGCAACCAACACTAGTGTAGCAAAACAAAAACTTGAGGAAATAAAAGCTAAATATAGAGCTTGAGAAATATTGGGAAAATAAAGGGTAGATGTAAAGTTTGAAAAAGCTTGGGAATGCAATTGAGTACATGAAAATGAGTAAAGACCATGTTGGATTGAATTCGACAACAGTTTTGGTAGTTTGCGTGGTGATGGACCCTTCGCAAAGTTTCTCGTTTCCTGTATTTATAAAGGCTGATTATGACCATTGGCTGCTATTCTCCTTTCAATTGGGGTCCATGCTTTTCTCCTACAATAATGCTTTGCATCCCACATGTAGGTGCCAATTACCATTTTGCATGCAACAATCCATGTCTTTTACTCTCTAAAGACCCGAGTGTTCTGCAGTTCCTTTTCTCAGGAATCAATTCCTCTTGCATAGTTGGAATGCCCACATGTCATCTTCCCATTGCTCCAACGCTTACCCATTTGCAACCAACATTACTATCCCTTAGGATTATAGAGAAAAAGAGTGGGAGCGAGATATAATGGGATGGAATTTTATCCCAATGATCTCAGTAACCAAAACTCCCTTATCCACTTAATTCTCCACTACCACACCCAACTCACTTTTATCTAGCAGCTTTGCCATGTGGCATGCTCTCGCTGGTCTGCCATTCATGAGTGTAAACACAAAGACCACATATTCCTTCAAGAAACAGTTATAACCCCACAAAAGCACTCACCAACACATGCCATTCAAACCAATAATTGTGCATCCAAGAAAGCTAAACTTGATGTTGAAACACAAACAAATCTATCTACCAAAAAACTGAAGTTGTACTTGTTCTAAAGATTTTTTTTTATCAGGAATTATAAAATCAATTGAAACCCCCCCCCCCCCCCCCCCAAAGCACTCACCAACACATGCCATTCAAACCAATAATTGTGGATCCAAGAAAGTTAAACTTGATGTTGAAACACAACCAAATCTATCTACCAAAAAACTGAAGTTGTAATTGTTATAAAGATTTTTTTTTTTTTTTATCAGGAATTATAAAATCAATTGAACCAAAAAATAATAAAAATTAGCGAAGAAGCTCACAACCAAAAGGATGATAATCATGATATGCTTAATTTTTTCTGTGGCAATTAAACCTTACAATCTCCTCTGATTATGTTTTTAGTTTTCCATTACTCAAATCTAGGAATGTGATGTGAGTTTACAATAATTCATTTCATATCTATGTCACTTTAACCTCACAACCTCCTCTAGATTCAATTTTCCCATCACTCATTCATTTCATATCTATCATCCTCTTACAAGACGAACAACTGTTTCTTATAAAACCCTTTTAAATTGCTAGAGAAGCAAACTTTGTTGGCAACAATCTTAGAGCCAACGGGCGTTTGATCCTAATATTTTTGATTTTATCCCAATCCAGTCTTCGACTTCCTCCGTTGTTTATATGGAGTTGTGCAAGCCTTATTCTCTTCTGAACATTGAACAAAGTTTGTGCTTCTTCTGAAAAAAATTTGTAACCACGACCGAATTTTGAAGTTCGCTCTCATACCAACTTGGCTTTTTGCGCAAACACTTCTTAACATATCACAATCAAACAACCAAGCAATGCCTCAATCTAGGTTTGATTTCAGACTTTAGTGCAGACTAAAACAAAATACCCAAGGGCATGTTTATAAGCAAACCAAATGCACTTTCAATCAGGGACAGAACCAGAATTTCATTACCGGAGGGGTAAAACGAAATTTTTTTTACCATACACAAAACACACATGTATGTATATATGATATAAATTACATACGTAAAAAAATTAAATTAAATTAAATTAAATACCATAAAAGCAATTTCTAATGGGATGAATAAGTTTTTTTTGATAGAATTCAAGATGGAAGAAGAATGATATATATATTTTTTATACTTTGGCTATTTTATATATAAAATGATATATATTTTTTTAAAGTTCTATGCAAACAATGATGTTTACGCAAACAGGGGCCATGCCCCCAATAGTCTTTTCCTATTCTGTCCCTGCTTTCAACAATGTCATTCAGACCATTCATCGAACATGTAATCTACATGATGCCCCCATTAATCTCTCCGTCAACACATACCATAAAGCCCATATACCACAAAAAATTTGAAATCCATTCCATAAAGAAACTAACCAAGTTGAGAAACAAATACAAGTGCAAAACTGAAATTGAATTTGAAAAATGTTGGGATTCAAACCTCCTCTGATGATGACTTCTGGTCTCCAACAACTTCGCGGGAACTGGGTGAACCGTCAATTACTACAACAGAGTCAACACCAGTGCGTTCTTCTCCGGCGTTCATGACCTTTTCCATGTCTTTTAGCCTAGTCCTAACAACATTGGTAACCATGACTGCAAGACCAAGAAAAAAATTTATACATGTGGTGTATATGCTATGCATATCTAGAGAGGGAGTAGAGAGTAGAGAGAGAGAGAGATTACTGGCGGCAGTGCCGATGGTCCAGATCCATAGTATCTTCACGCCGGGACTCTTGTCCTTGAACATTTGTTTCTTTCTTTCTTCCTTGTGTAGAGTTGAAATCAGATTGCAATACCTTCAAGTTTATAATTATATAACAAATTATTATTTTTATTAATAAATTATCAAATTAATTAATAATTTTATTAATATATTTTAATTAATAATTTAAATAATTTTATTACTGTATAAGAGAGTAGTACAAAAAAAAAATTATTAATTTTTTTAAATAAAAAAATTTGTTAAGGTGTATTTGTAATTTTTTAAATTATATAAGATAATTTATATTCTAAACATACATCAAATAGTGTATTTTTAATTTGCTTTTATTATTTTGTTGCTGGATGAATAAGAGCATAAGCTTATGATCCTTGTAATTTGACTTATTTTAAAAAGTTAATTAAAAGTCATTTTTCAGTTTTTAACTCACTTCTTCTCTTACAAAAAAAAATTAAAAAAAGTCAAAAATTCAGTTTTTAACAATCTTTTCAAAACACCTCTTTACATTAAACTTGTCCTTTGAATGGTTAAGTGGGTAAAATAATTTGCCAACTTCTACTTGTATTTTTTTGTGTTTTAAATTTCAAATTGAAATATTTTCCACCGATCACTAATTTATAGTTTAATATAAAGTGTCAAAGTGATTAACATAAAATGAGCAAAATAATTTACCCATTTCAAATTTACCTGTCAATTGATATCCAACACTTGCTGACTGTCTTGTTCAATGTGTTTGCTTCACCTTAATTTAGATGTAACATGTATTTTTTTTTCTTTTTTCTTTTTTCATATTTTGGTCTACAAATTCAAACGTGAAAAAAGAAAGACGATATTAACACAATAAAATAAGATACAGGTAATGTTTGGGAAGTTTACTATTTTGATTGGTTAATTTATATTTTAATTATTTTAGTTTGGTTAAAAAACTTATGTTTGAAAAGTTTGTTAATTTTTTTTTAGTTGATTTGATGATTGTAAAAGAAAAAAATAAATAATTATGAATTAAATATAATATTTTATTTTATTAGTAATTATTTTAATTTTTTTATTTTTTAATAAATTATTTTAATTCAATCACCCTCCCAAACACTTCTAACACACGAATTTTAGAGCGAATGAGGGAGACTGCCCTTTGAGTAAAAAAATAATGATTGATTAACCACTTATAGGGGGCGGATGTATTTAATGGTGTGTTTGGTTAGGAGATTTGGAGAGGGATTTGGAAAGAAAAAGGGAAAAAGTGTGTGAAGCTAGGTGAAATATAGGCATGTTTTATTCACATTTCGCCTACCTTTTTTATTTCTCTTTCCAAATCCCTCCTCAAATCCCCCAACCAAACACAACATAAGAGTTTGATATGAGAAATGAGATTCGGAGGATTCGAATGGCGGGAAATAGAAAGTGAAGTTATACAAATCTATGGGTATTTGAAAAGCAAAAATGTTAGAGGTCTTAAAAATTCTATAAGTTTTACTAAATGTCTCACATGGGTGTGGGATCCACATGGGATTCACATTGTGTGGGTCCCACACCCATGTCCGTGTGGGTCCCACACCCATGTAAGACATTTGATAAAACTTTTGGTAGAATATTTGGGGTCTCTAGCATTACTCTTTGAAAAGATATTTAAGAGTTAGTTTTTGACTTTTAATTAATTTTTTTGATTTTTTTTATAAAGTAATTTTGGAAGTTGATAAAAATTTATATTTAGTTTTTTTTATTAATACTTATTTATGATGTCACCTTATAATAAAATAATCAAACTATCCCTACCTAATTAAAAAAAATTACAATTTACCCATGTGACTCATTTTGACCAATGAAAAGTATAACTATAATTTCACAGGTAACTTTCAGTTAAGTTACCTTCCCAAATGATTTTGATGCTTAAAAAACCAGCATATGGCTTTTAACCCCACCTACAAAAAAACAACTTTTAATGAAGTTACTAACTTGCAAAAAGATTAGTCACTGGTCACTTCTTATTTTTAAATAAATTACACTATCTTTGCATTTTTTTTTATTAAGTCCTTAAACTAAATTTTCATTCATTTAATTTATCAAATCGGTTAATTTTTAACCACTATGTTACATTAATTCTACCAACACATGAATAAATTGATAAAATTAACTTTAATTTTTTTTCCTTCTTCTTATTATCAACAAAATCAACGACCAACTTCAATATCTACGTTGGTAAGGGAGTTGGTGTTTGTTGGTTTGTTTTTTTCTCCTTTCTTTTGTATGTTTATTTTTTATTTTTATTTAAGGAACATGAATTTATGATAAATTTTATTAAAACTACCATTTAGTTAGGTCTTATATAATGTTAAAAAAAAAAATAATAGTAATATAAAGCACTACA
Organism: Camellia sinensis; assembly: GCF_055761805.1. Lineage (NCBI taxonomy): Eukaryota > Viridiplantae > Streptophyta > Magnoliopsida > Ericales > Theaceae > Camellia > Camellia sinensis. Next base: position 2,291,537 of record NC_138961.1, on the reverse strand, counting down.
TGAAACTAATTTGGAAAGTTGAAGGGCTTTACCGTTGTGATTTGGCTTATGTGTTAATTATCTCTTATTATTTGAAAATAATTATACGTCCTCATATAATTTGTAAATTCAATTGTGTCGTCAGACATTCTGTCAAGATTAACAGTAATTGTGAAATGCATGTGAAAACATAAAGGGCTACGTATAGAATAAAAAACAAAGTTAAGTTGAATTTCGCTATAAAAATGTCAAAAATGTTTGCACTTTGCATGAAGAGATTACTTATATTCAAAGATAATTTAATATTTCATCTTAAAGTCATTAATATTGATGGTACCCTTCAAAATGATAAAAGAATTCACACCTTGATCAAACCAAATGGAATAGAGTGAAATTATAAATATTGAGAGGTTAATGTAATTTTAAAAATCTTAAAAGAAAAAGATAAATTATAAATACATTATTTAAAATTTATTTAAAATATAGATTACTTTATGTGTTTTGGAAAATTATAAATATTCCCGTATCATAATTTTTTAATACAATTAACTAAAAAATAAAATTTTTAATTACTCTCCTATATAATAATAAAATTACCTAATTTATTAATTAAAATAAAATTTTGATATCATTAAAAATTATTAATTAACTTGATGATTTATTAACAAAATGGGTCAATTATTATGAAATTTAAAATGTCAAGAGGTGAGATGTAATTTTCAAAATTACGAAAGACAATTTGTATTTTAAGTAAATATGTATTCGTAGTCTATAAAAAAAAATAAATTCATGTAATTATGATAAATCTCCAAAGAGCCTATTGTAAATTAAGAGTGTAAAAATTGGCCGGCCTGTTGTTGGGCCTAGCGCGTTCCTACAAAAAAATCGGATCGAGTTGGTCTGCTTGTTCAAAACCTCGACCTAGGCCTAGGGGTACTTGGGCTTTGGGTGGACTGGCGGGCCAAGTTTAGGTTCAGGGGTCTGGGTCAAGCCTGGACATTTCTTTTTTGCTGTTTAAATTTTGTTTACTAAAATTTTATTTTTTTCTTATCAAAATAGCTTGAAAATGATATTAGACTTCGGATGGACTAGGTCTCGATCTAGGCCTTAAGCAGATTGATAAGCCTGATTTCGAACCAGATCTCAAAACACACAACCCAAGCTTTAAGCTTAGAATTACGGACTAAACTCGAGCTCGACCTGAGCTGATTCAGGCTATTTATGTTCGCGGGCAAATGTTGGATGGCCACAAGTTGGTGGATCGATTTTAGGAGCGATTTAGAAGGTTTTAAATAAATATACTTTTTAACTTTTTATAAAAAAAATATATAAAAAAATTAAAAAAAAGTAAATAAAAATAAAAAGAAAATATAACTCAAATAAATATATATATATATATATATATAAATTTAATACATGCCAAACACCTACCAATACTTTGTTGCTTTTTTTCTCATTATTTTCTCTCTCTCAACGTAAATATCTGTTGGGAGACATACCTTGCCGAAACCCTTCCCTCTTTTTATCGCATCTCACTCCCTTCCTCTCTTTCTCTCCCCTCTTAGCTCAAACTCAGAGAGTCGCAGAATCGCCTCTCCTTTGATTCATCTCGATCTTGGTTTATGAGGTACCTCTCTCATATCACTCTCTCTAATTTTGCTTTCTTCAGATTCAATTTCTTGTTTGTCAGATCTGTTTTTTCTTTGATCAATCGTGTCCAAAAATTAATATATATATATATATATATATTTTGGGGGGTTCTTTTCATTTTTTCCCCAAACATCTTTGATTGAAGATTTCCCAGGCATGTTTAATTATATATATGTAATAGTTTGGTGATTTAGGGTGACTGGATCTTTAATCTATTCGTTTTCTAATATAATTGAAATCGTATATAGGTTTTGTTTCTTAAGTTTATTTGTTATTGATCTAATGATTTGTTCAATTTATTCTCATTTTTATTTATTTTTTGTTCTTCTTTTTGTGATCCGTAGAATTTGGTAGGAGAAACAATTTCTTTTGTTATGGCTTAGTGCCTTTTTCTTTTTTTTTCATTATTTTTTCTGAATTCATTGATGTAATATAATTTAATTTAACTTTTCTCTATATTGTCTGCGCAGCTCGAAGGAGAAACCCACTCTTGGGTAAGTTCGATTTATTTGTTGGTACTTGGATTTGGATTTATTCTTATTGTTCTCTGATTTGTGTTATGTTTTAAAGGCATTTTGTGCAGTTTTAAATGTCATTTGAGCAGCATTTCAGTTCTTTTTTTAATTTTTGGCTGAGTTGAACGGCTGTTCCTAAGGGATTTTTTTGGTTGTTGGCAAAGAAGCATGAACATGTGACATGACACAACGCAACACAAACACATTGACATGGAAATTTATATGTCATGTATATAAATTTTTATTTCAAAGACAATAGCAGAATGCAACGTAGCACTAATCTATGAAGCTTAAAGGAGGAGAATATGTATAAATTTATATTGTAATTATCATTGGATTTCAAATTACTTTTATTCAATATTGTAATGTATTTCATATTTGTCTAAGCCATAGACACGTGTCTGACAAGGGTCAAGAAGTGTTCGATGAGTGTTGTGTCGTGTTATGTCAATGCTAATATGACACACCACCTTCTTAGAAGTGATTATGCTTCTTAGGTTTTTACTTGTTGGTACCCAAAAACTCTGAGTTCGAATGTTTCCATAAGCATACAAGCATACATGATGCATGTGCAACTTGGGTTATGTTAAAATGTGAAATAATTACTTTCATGGTATTTTTAATTTTTGAATTGTATTAAAGCCTCGCTTGGGAAGTGACCAGTTTAGCCAAAAAGTCAAAAAGTTACTACAAAACCCAACAACCCATACCAAAACGTCAAAGATTCTCTTTTCTCTCTACTTTTTGCACATCTTTTCATAAAAAGTCAAAAAGTCATCCCAAACGTACTAGTTTTTTTTAACTCATATTTTAGCTAAATAGCCAAAAAGTTACTAAATTAGTCTGTTCCCAAACGAGGCCTAAGATTGAAAAAATTACATGACAATAGAGTAAAATGAGCGGCCAGTAGGATTACAGCATGAAGACTAGAAAAAGATTAGAAGGTGTTACTTCAGTAATGTAATGTGTGTACAGTTTGAATACGCTGCTTAAAAATTGATTAATTTGGGCTTGATGAAATGAATCCCGAATAAAACACTCCAAACTAAACCTTGTGTTCCTATCATGTGGGATTGGCTATATGAATCTTTTTATGTCATTCCGCTTTATCAAGGGCTATATGCTTAGTTAAATTAAATAAATTCATATAATTTTTTACCAGGCCAATCCAACATTCTTGGGTTTCTATAGCAAAAGCTTAAATAAATTATAAAATTTATTATTTGAAACTCATTTTTTATTGTATATCTATTCTTGCTGCGTTTTGTTTTGCCTTGCTTTTAAATAAGAAGTTGATATTTACTTAGTATTGATGAGGTTAAAGTGAGGTTGTGATTTGCAACAATTGCAAGTACTATTCTCTCCCAGTGTTGTGGTCTGAGTTCAAATCAGCATCTTGACAAAAACTGGGGGAAAGGTTGCTTTACATCTCCAATATCTTGTTGTAAGCGAGGAGCCTTGTGCATTGGTTGTGACCTTTTCTATTGATGATGTTAAAGGAGGTTGATTACAAAAAAAAAAAAAAAAAAAGATCAGGGGAAGTTTATTTTAAGTGGAATGCAATTTGATTTTGTCAATAAATGCATATTACATACATATTTTAGATGGTGGTAGTTGATATTATAAGGAATGTTTAGGTTCTATTGTTTGAAGAAAGATGCTAATGCTAGGGTCTGGAGACTAGTTTTTTTATGTCCTGATATCTTGACTTCTGTTGGACTGTAAACATTTTTGTTCTCAACTTTGTGTCAGAATTTTTTTTTTTATATTATACAGTGGTACGCGGATTAAGACCCGCAAACGGAATATTGCAGCTCCTCTGGACCCTTCAACATTTGCGGATGCAGTGGTCCAGATTTATCTGGATAATGCTGGTGATCTGGTAATTTAATGTGCTTATGATCTAGTCCTATTGCACATTGTTTCTTTGCTCGTTCTGTGTGTCCATGCATTTTCGTTTGCTCGTTGGATTTGGTCATTCTGATCTACCTAAAGAGGCACCTTCCTACATGCAGGAACTCATTGCTAAGAGCATTGAATCTTCGGACCTTAACTTCTCAAGATATGGTGACACCTTCTTTGAGGCAAGTATTTTATTTTTTGCTTTGATTTTCTCAAAATTATTTGAATGTATTCGTCAGGAAGTTAGTACACAACATGAATTACCCTGCCCCAGAAAAGTGTCTATATATTTTGAATTTCACTGTGGAAGCAGTATTCAATATTTCTTGGTTTAAACTACGTTTATTTGAGTTTCAAATGCTTCAATGTTCATTTCATATGAGTGAGAATTCCATGTTAATTTTTTTTTTTTGGGTGCTGAATTGTTACTATTTTTTCAAGTAATTGAATATTTAGCTCTGAAAATTTAAGAGTAAGTTCTTTTATTAAGAGTGAAATTGTAGACTAAATTTTTCTGAGCAAAGTGTTTAACATCTACTGTCATATTTCTCTAACTAATTTTATTCTCTCTTTCTTTCTTTTTGTCTCTATTATTTTATTGTTATTATTATTGTTGTTATTATTTGTTTATTATTATTATTTGTTTAAGTGGTAGGTGATTGTGTGTTGTTAGACTTTCTAGATTAAAGATTCATTAAAAATGTAACTTTTAAGCACATAATGAGTTTATAAAATATCTCCTTAGACTAATTTTTAAACGAGAAGAATTAAGATATTATGAGATTGATATGTGTTGAATTTGGCCCCAAATCCACGACATTTTTTTACGAGAACTGTAGCATACTATAAATCAGAAATTTAGCATATTTCATATATTTGTAGGACATGATTATCTATGAAGCATGGACACGCCAAAATGGAAGCCGTGGGGGTGTCGGATACGGGGACACGGGGACACGCCGGCGACACGTACGGGACACGGGCATCTGGCGTGTCCCCTTAATTTAATTAATTTTTTTACAGGGGATACGGAAGAGACACTGCGGGGACAGGCGTGTCCAAATCTGGACACGCCATGGACACAACGACACAGCGACAAGAGTAAAATGAAAGGAAAAACGAGTACAAACCTGATCAGCGACGATCCAGAGCCCCATTTGACTTCGACGAGCTCTGTCTCTCGCCTTTGCCTTCTCAGATCTCTCTCTCTCTCTCTCGCCCCTTTGCCGTCTCAGAACTCTCTCTCTCTCTCGCCTTTTTTCTCTCCCTCGCGATCGCGATCCTCTCTCTCCATCGCGATCGCGATCTCGATCGCCTCCCTCTCTCTCGCTTCTGTCTTGCTTCCGTCTGCCTCTCCCTCGGTTCTCTCTCGTCTTTATCTTCTCATCTTCTGATTCATCATATATTATATAATAACTATTATATAATAACTATTATTATTATATAATAATACTCATATATATTATATAATAACTATTATTATTATATATTATAACTATTATATAATAATACTCATATATATTATATAATAACTATTATTATTATATATTATAACTATTATATAATAGTTATTATATAACATAGTATAAGATAATATATACTTATACATATTAATAAATGAAAAAAATAAACACATGTATGAAAATAAAATAAAAAAATTAATTGGAACACATTATTTAAAAAATATAATAAATAAATAAAATAATTAATATGTATTAAAATAAAAATATTTATAAAAAAAATTAAAAAATTTGCCGTGTCCCCTGCCGTGTCTGTGTCTCCATTTTTTAGAAATTGCCGTGTCCGTGTCCGTGTCCGTGTTCGTGTTCGTATGCGTGTCCGTGTCCGTGTCCGTGATTCATAGATGATTATTTCCCATACAGTGTACATCACACCATTGTTGTGAAAGGCGCGCCTAGGCGCAAGGCATATCCAGGCGTAGCTTCGGCGACTGAAGAGGCCCAAGGCGAGGCGAGGTAGATAAGTCGCGCGCCTTGGCCGAGCCTTGGGCCGGCGCGAACAGGCGCAAGGCGACGCTTAAGCGTGCCTTTTTTTTTTTGCCCCTGATGCCTATCGATGGCTCTGATCTGAGTTTGAATGGGTCCAACACATACGATTGCAACTCATACAACAGATACGAGAGTCGAAGCCTTAAAATTTTTTAGTGTCGTCTCTTCTCTTCGCGCAGTCTAAAACTCAATACGATTGCGACTTCGTCTTTGATTGAAGACTTCTACTTCGGCTACAGGTTAGTCTTCTTCTTCTTCTTCTTCGTCTGCCTGCTGTCGTCTCGTCTCTGTCTTCTTCTCTTTTTCTCTCTCTCTCTTTTTTTTTTTCATCGCTGTATTTCCCTTCTTCTCCTTCGTCTCTCGCCTTCTCAACTTCGTCGACTTGACCTCCCTTCGACTTCGATCGCTCTCTCTATCTCTCTCGCCTTCGCCTCTTTGTCTCTCTTCTCTCGTTCTCTCTCTCGGCTTCTCTCTGTATAATATATATCTTCTATAATATATATTTTTATATAACATGAATTATCAAATATTATACTGAAATATTATATTATACTCAAATAATATATGTTTATACATATTAATAAAAAAACACAAATATATGTATGTAAAATCAAAATAAATTATATTATACTGAAATTATAAATTATTTTACACTATTGGTAAAATATAAATTATTTGTAATTTTTTTACACTGAAATTACAAATTATATTAGACTGAAATTACAAATTATATTACACTGGTGGTCAGTTTTTTTCCTTTCTCTGTTACGAAAAAAAATTACTAATAATTAATTAATCACATAGTACATCACACTGAAATTACAAATTATTTTCAATTTATTTTCCACACCCTTTGTCTTGATTACTTTTATTTTAAAAAAAAAATTGTCTTAATACTGTGAATGATTAGTCTATTTTAATTTATTTATTTTTTACTAAGATTGTGCACCTTGCTTCAATAAAGCCCACGCCTCGCCTTGCGCCTAGGCCTCGAGAGACCTTCAGCGCCTTGAGCCTTTAAAAACACTGCATCCCACTGCAAATAATCAAGTTTTTAATGCTTATCACATATGTATATATGTTTATATTTGTACTTTATTAAATAGGTTTCCTATTAGTGTTTAGAACATAATAGGTCATGTTTTGGATGTGTGTTGACGTGTTGGGAAGTGTTTGATTAGTGTCAATATTCGACACGGACACGCCACCTTCTTAGAAGTGCCTTTCCTTCTTAGATAACCTATTTATTATGTGTTTTGGCGTTACCAAAATGACAATGGTTTATAGATAAGTGCATCTTTGGTCACTTGAGTTTGGTATAAATATATGTCAACCAATGTTACCTCATGAATGGTTCCATACATGGGCTAGAAACATCATGTAAATATGGTATGCCACATATTCTGAAGTGGCATACAAATCATTTTTTATTTTTTTTTATAAGCATGGGAAGGATAGTATTAGATTGCCCATCTGAGCATATGTGATTTTTAATCAATGGCCAAGCTCAACTCAAATCAAGAAGTTTTAATACTAATTATATGGTGTCAGCTAGCCTATGTAGATTGTCATATCTTTTTTCTCTAGTTGGCTGCTCTATTAAACACATTTTTCCATCACAGTTACAACTAATGAAAAAGGGAAATATAACATTTATAAAATTCATTGTCAATTTACTTTTTGAGAGCTGTAACATTGGAATTATCATGTAAAGAACATAAATCAATGACCCCTAAATAAATAGTTTTGAATTTGCTATGGCCCTTTTTGGGTTTTCTACTATGAAGTTACGTCTTGTTAATTTACTATATTATTTTTTTTTCCCCCTTTTTATAATGAACACCAAGAGAACAAATAGGGATCAAAATGTTTGGGTTTAGTTTATATAATGGGTACGGTGTGTATTCCCCGACCTGGATCATCAGCTTATTAGCATTTTGTGCTATGAAGCACAAAGACCTTTCTAGAGATCACATATTGGAGTCCGACACATGTTGTACACACTCTGTACATGTGCAAGATATGCTTGAGGAAGTTTCCCTTCTTCTTCAATTGCACACATTGGGGACTTGTGGTGTCCCATTTATTTATTTATTTTCATTGGAGTAGCTGATGAATTTGATGAGAATAAACATTTGATGTGGAATAAATATATAATATTCAAATGGATAACATAATAAATATAGAAAATTATATATTTTGACCCCCACATGTCGTATCTTGCATTTTTTGAAAATTTACATGTCCGTGCGTCCGTGTTGTGTCATGTATCCATGTCGGTGTTGATGCTTTTTAGGTTTTTGGTGATTGCGTTGTGGACCTATAGTTACAATATTGTATTCAATTTATTTATTTAATTCCAATTAATTGCAAGTTTCCTTCACTTTTTGGGCACTATGTATGCCGGAATGGTAAGATGTACATTATTGCCACAGGTTGCTTTCACAGGTGGTCGTACACAACCTGGCACAACTAAGCCTGATGAGGGGGAGCGCCACCCTTTCTCTATAATAGACTGTGAGCCAAAACGGGAAGCCATTTTGCCATCTGTAATCTACATACAGAAGATTTTGCGACGAAGACCTTTTCTCATAAAGAATCTTGAAAATGTCATGCGAAAATTCCTGCAGTCCTTGGAGCTTTTTGAGGAAAATGAGAGGAAGAAGCTGGCGATTTTCACAGCACTTGCATTCTCACAGAAGCTGTCAGGTCTTCCCCTGGATACTGTGTTCCAGCCACTGCTCAAGGATAATCTTGTTGCCAAAGGGATAGTTCTTTCATTTATAACAGACTTCTTCAAGGAGTATTTGATTGATAATAGCCTGGATGATTTGATTTCATTTTTGAAGCGTGGTAAAATGGAGGACAATCTTCTCGACTTCTTCCCATCTTCTAAGCGGTCGGTTGAGGCATTTTCTGAGCATTTCACGTAAGTGTTTTGTGTCAATCAATAAGATGATGTTGCAGAGTATTCTAAAATATAATCTCATTGTTGAGATTGCTGGTGCATTATCTGCTTGCTCACTACAATTCTCATGCTTTTGTGCTATTTATGTTTGGGCTTGCTGAATGCTTTTGATTTAGTATGTCTTACGAAATTTTTTTTTCTCTCCCTTCTGGGAAGAATAATCTCTTTTCTAGGTGTGGTTCTCTTCCTCTTTTTGTGTACACTTTCTTCACCCCCTCTTTGGAATTACTACTGTTTTTTTGTTATTTCAATATGGTGATGTAGTGAGATTTTTGCTGGCGGCTTTTTAATGTTGATTGAAGCATTCTTTTAGTTTCAAGGTCTATCATACAATACAATTGTTTGGCTTGGGTTGGGTTTTAGTATAATTATGGATTTATGCCTTGCAAATTGAGATTTCATGTGGAATTGATGAAATGAGTAAGGTTGTGATCTACTTGTTTTCCAGCTTAGGGGCCAGAATAATATTAGGTGGTTAAAAATCCAAGGGTTTTTTTGCTTAGTTTTTGAACACGAATTCTCTGAAGGCTACTCTCCCCAAGTTGTAAAAAGTTTGAGATGTACTGTTTAGTATCATTGACAGGAAAACATGTAAAAGTTAGACGAGAAAACAACATTATGTTGTTTCTTGAAACTTTTTTTATAAAATAGGTGCTTTTGGGGATATTTTATGAAGCATTACTGCATTTGGTATGTTTGAGATATTTTCGTGAACATCATGGGTCAGGCAAGTTGGGCTACTCGGCAAATACGAGAATGATGTCATAATTCGAACCTTTGATTACACTTGGTTTCCAGTAATCATCTCTCTCTCATAAACTCTTGTTTTTAAGTGGCCAGTAAAAAAACTCATAGAATGTATTGTTCTTTGTCAATGGAATTTGTTCTTTGGCAAGCAAGTTGGAATTGATCCATATTTACCATGTTTTCCCTCAGCAAGGCAGGGCTGGTACCCTTGGTTGAATACCATGAGAAGAAGATATTTGAGGTGAAACTGAAAGAAATGAAATCTGCATTAACAACCCAGATTGCAGAGGAAACTGATATATCTGAAGTCATAGAAACTGTGAAGCAACATGTTAAGGATGCAAAATTACCGGACATTGAGGTTGTGCGGATTTTATGGGATGTCATAATGGATGCAGTTCAATGGTCTGGGAAGAACCAACAGCAGAATGCTAATGCTGCCCTGCGCCAGGTATACATTAGACATTAGATTACATTATTTTGCTAATGTACCAGAAACGTTTCTGCCATTAAATCCATCACCTTTTTGATTTTGAACTTGTTCAGCCAACAAATGGACAAAAAGCAAGAAAACAAAATATCTAGTTACATTTGGATTTATGGATTTGAAATGAATGAATATAGTAACACTTATTTAAGGATTTAAACCACACCTAGTTTAGTCCCCATTTGATGGGGGTTTGGAATGGGTAGATTGGGTACAAAACTTAACCTTTGACATAATTTGCACAAAATGACTTCAAGGATTATAACCTTTACATCAATGTAATATTTTAGATCTAGATTTTCAATAATATATTTGAGAGTTGTTGATTGATGGATTTGAAATAACTTGTTGAATATAGTTATTTGAAATCCTTTCATGAATGATCCTACTTGTGCAAGGAGCGTAACAAAATGTGTCTTTTCTATCTCTATTCAATCCTCCACTTAACAGTTATCTTCCTTACAAATTTATAAACTTTAACCTTAAATACCGTATTTCAAATCGACTTATCTAAATGGAACCTAAATCTGTTGTGTCAATTCTTGGTTTATGGTATAAGTTATGTTTGAAATCTTCTGTGCTTTTCGATTCATTGTTTGCGGAGAGAAGGGAAGGTTTTTATCGTTTTTATTTGGTTACAGGTAAATTTCGGGCTATGTTACATGGTATAAAATGTGCTTGCAAGATTATGGACATGCTGATGTTTCAATTTATCGTTAGTTAATTATATCCTTTTGGGGCAAGGAACATGGCTGAATTATTAAAGTTGTTCACTTCTTTTTGCATGCATCATGGGTTGTTAGTGTTGCACATTTTTAAATGCGGAAAGTCAAAGTGAAAATCAATCTAACTACTTGGGTGCAAAAGATAGTTAACCCGATTAGATACAAAGGAATGATTATTTGACACTGCATTTATTCAGGCAGTATAAATTCCACTTTCAATGATTATTTTTTTCTTGGTCCTGTTACTAAATTTACTTTGGATTGTGTGCAATAAATGAAAACTAAAATGTGATCGGTATCGTACATTGTCTGAAATATACAGTTTTTATTATTTATTTATTTATTTTAATTCTCATATGTTAACTTTGAGCAGCACCTATCGTAGTTAGTCAGTCTAGTCTGGATTTATGAATTTTCAAATGTTTGTGCTTTTGTGGTCTCTTATTATGACCAGGATTCCCATTATTTTGAATTATTGTGTATATGACAAGGTGGATTGTTTAGAGTTAAGTAACCTGTAAATATTGTAGTAGATGGGTGACTTGAAGAAAGTGTTTCCTGCTGTGTGGTCACTGAAGGCCATTTAAATGAAAGGGAAGATTTAGTAAGTTGGTTGGTGGAAGGCCATTATTGTTTCATACTACCATGGCAATACAAGGAAATATATTTGTGCATGCATGAAAAGTGAGATGTAGCACCAATTGCGACATGATGAAGGAAAGTCATCTTGTATTGATTGAATATTTGCTGTAAAAACCAATACCAATAATGAGTGAATAAGTATGCTGCACTTCAAAGGTAAAAACTAAATTCAAGTGGTATGTAAGTGGACGGGGGAAGAAAATAGATAAATTAGTGCCTATGTTCTAGGAGAGTTCATGGCCTGAGTTCCATGGTGAAAAAAGGATGTGTACCGACCCATGCTTGGGAGTATTTAAGGCTATGTCGACTCAAGCACGAGCAATCAAAATAATCAATTTTCCTGTAATCTTTTTTTATTTTGTGTGAACAATTTATATAACAATGCATTTATATTGTTGTATTGCCTATAAATGGGTTATTGCTTTAATGTGTTGATGTCATGGACTTGGAAACTTCCTATAGAAATGTTGGCCTACTTCCACTAAAATGTGATTGCTAATATGATGGAGCATGATAGAACATTCGTATTGCCCTCTGACAGAAATAGAACGTTCATATTACCTAGTAATCCTTCCACTGAGATTTTCCTTTGGATTATTTGTTGGTCACTTGGTCTGTCCCATCCAAGTGGGAGGGGTTGCTTCTTGGAAAAGGGGGAAGCTTTACTGGCTTGAAATGTTAATGGTTATATCTTTCTTGTTCAGGTGAAAATGTGGGCAAATTTATTAAATACCTTTTGCACCAGCGGGAAGCTTGAGCTGGAACTCTTGTACAAAGTCCAGGTCCAATGCTATGAGGATGCGAAGCTGATGAAGTTGTTCCCTGACATTGTGAGAGCTCTATATGACCAGGATGTGCTTGCAGAAGATACCATTCTTTACTGGTTTCGTAAAGGGACAAACCCGAAGGGCAGGTATGCATTTTGATTTTCCTTCTTGTTGATTTTTTGTTATCATTGAAGTTGGGATATTGGGTTTATTACACTAGTAGTCCTGTAGTTTGAGAGAGATTTGACTTTGGTCTTCACAGTTTCAATTTGAACAAAGAAAATCTTGTAGTTTGAGGTGACTTGTAATGTGGCCCTTTCATCAAGATTTGTTGGCAATTCTAAAGGAAATTGACCACATGCACACCATGTGGACTTCTAAGAAGGACAAATAAAACATTTTACTAAATAAAGAGCTGACACATTCTCTCTTTCCTTTATCTTTATTTTTTATCCTTTATCGTCCCCTTGAGTCGCTAACACTTGACACACATATTTAGCCATTACCAATCACCACTATGACAAATTTGTTTAGGGGGCATCATGATACTGTTTTGTTCCTATTTTTATTTTAATGTTCAACGTGTGCCCTTGACTTGTGCTCAGGTTAACAATTGTTCTATTCATGGTTCAATTTGGGTGCCAAAAAAGAAAAAGAAAAGACTGGACTAATACTAAATTCTTGATTGGTGGTTGTGCTTGAAGTCTAGAGTTTTTTCCATGCCGTCCCTTCATTTCCTCTCTCTCTCACAGAACTTGCAGCTTATTATTGTACTATTTCCATATGCTGCAGGCAAGCCTTTGTGAAGTCAATGGAGCGCTTTGTAAAATGGCTGGAGGAGGCAGAAGAGGAGGAATAAATGTGGCTGATACTGTTGAAGCCAACCTTGTTATATTATATTAGCTATCGATTTCTACTGATAAACATCCGTAACCCGTACTATGTTTAAAAAAAAAAAAACAAAAACTTAATACTCTTAGACGTATGCTTTTTATTTGAGACATAATGATTTATCACTTAAATAACCTGTTTTACTACTCTCTCTCTCTCTCTCTCTCTGCATGTGTGTGTTATGGCTTGTTATTTTACCCACATATACACACAAATATGTTGGACCAAAGATTGTGGCTTTAGTTAGTATCTGCAAAGAAGTGTTTGCTTCTCTCATAGGTTTAGAGTCCAATAAGTACCCCTTAGGCCTTGTTTGGGAAGGCTCTGTTTTAGCCAAAAAGTCAAAAAGTTACTAAATTAGCCAATTAGCCAATTAGTCATACCAAAAAGTCAACAATTACGGCTTCTCTCTACTTTTTGCACAGTTTTTCATGATTAGTCAAAAAGTCATCCCAAACATACAAGTTTTTTTTACCTACCTTTTTAGCCAATTAGCCAAAAAGTTACTAAATTAGCCTGTTCCCAAACGAGGACTTAGTCTGAGCAGCTATATACAAGTATGTTGGACAAAGGCTTGTAGCTATGGTTGGTGTCCACATCTTTCCTCAGGTACCTTCTGTATTGGTTGTATGATCTTGGCGTGTCGTGTGGGACAATTTTCCAAATAGCAGTGGTGGTGATAGGAGTAGATTTTCCGAATAGCAATGTATCCAGTTAGCTGGTTGGACTCCCTGTCTAAAATTTTCCTTCTAAATTTTGTTGTCCTAACCTGTGGCTGATGAAGAGTCCAATAATCCCCCACCTCAAATTCTTGTTTTCTAGTAGATGCCCTCAGTTTGCTGAGTTCTGGTATTTTGAATTGGAGTGACCAGGATTGATTTATGTTTGTGTCCTAGGAATAGGCCTTTTTTGGGGGTAAGGGGGCTTGGAAAATTATTTAGGCCTTGTTTGTTATAATTTAAAAAAATTAAAAAGTCACTATTTTATTTCAGTAATATTATCTCTTTACCACATTATTTTAAACTTAACCTATCACTTTTTATATTATTTTTAAAATGATAATAAAACAAATATCATAAGATAAACATTGCTTCGAGATTAAAAAATAATCTCTTATTCTTAATCAAAAGAAAATTAATTGCACTACAATGTGATTGCTTCGGTGGAAAATATATTTAATTCATAATAAAAAAAATTGTATTTCATAGTGATCAACCCAAAATGATATAACATTTTTATATAGTATTAAAAAAATATTGATGCAGATGTTTGTTTTTTATTAAATTTATATTTTATAATTATTTTATGTAGATTTATTAAGTAAGTTTCATATTAAATATGAAATTAATAAATAAGAGAAGAAGGAAATTTTCACTGTTTGAGCAAACAGTTGATACATGTCATAATCTTCATACCAGTGAAAATCAGTCTGTTTGGATTTAGTTTTTAGAATTTATTTTTTTAGAAAATTTTATTTTTTTATTTTTCGTTTTTTTTTTATTTTCACTATTTTTTAAAAATATTTTAAGTAATTTTTTTTTATAAAATTTTTAGACACACGTAACATAAAAACACATAAAAAATATAATATTTGTGAAAAAAATTTCAAAAAAATTCACTAAACATCAAAAATATAAAAAAATTACTAAAATTCAGTACATTTTTTTGTATTTTTATGTATTTATTAATTTTTTTAAATATTTTTTTTTACAAATATTTTACTATTTAGATATATCTAAGTGATGTTTATCTAAAAAAGTAAAAAAAAAATTGCTTAAAATTTTTAAAATATTCACAAAAAATATAAAAATAAATAAAAAAACTCAATTTTCATAAAACTAAAACCAAACATATTAAATGGTATTTTTCTTGTTTTTCTATTTAAACATAAAAAAGTAAATTTATTTTTTGGTTTGTTAGACCATCTCCAACGGTGAACCAAACCTGGCATCAAATTTAAAATTTGGTGAAAAAGTCACTTTTTTAAGCTCCAACGGTTTCACCAAATCGATATCAAATCCAAAATTCAGCAAAAATGGTACCAAACTGAGTGCAGGCGAAGCATTTCACCAAATCATTGTTCCTAACCGTTGGGATGAAACGAATGGGTCGACCATCCGGTTGACCAACCGGTTAACCAACCGGTCGCCCCGGAGAAAGTTCAGACCGTTCACAAAAAGGTTGAAACCAGTCAAAAAAAAAAAAATTTGCCTAGGTGGTCGACCACCCGGTCGACCACCAAAAGTTCAAAAAGTTCAAAAAAAAAAAGGTTCAAACCGGTAAAAAAAAAAAAATTTGCCGTTACCGGTTGACCGGCCGGTCAACCAACCGGTTGCCCAGCGCAAATTTGATGAAACGGATTTGATGTTGAACTGTTGGAGCGCGAAGTATCAAATTAAGGAAATGACCCCTTTTTTACTCAGATTTGGTGAAACATTTGGTACACCGTTAGAGATGCTCTTAGTGAATAAAGAATAGGCAAGATTGATTTGTGTGTTCACATGTAACAAGAAGATTCGTGGTTGTGCACAACTATTTTCTCAAGCAATATTAAAAGTTCCTAAGATATTTATTCTGCGAGGTTAATTGAATTTTTAAACATACTTAAAGGAATAAATTATTGAAAAACCTCTGTTAAAATTTAACTGGAAATATTTGTACTCTTTTAAATTTAAAAATAAATAAATATGTATTTTACATAAATTTATAACCGTAACATGAACAAAATTATTCAAAATTGACCCTTTATTATTATTTAAATATTTTTTATTATTTACCCTTCATTATTATTTTATTAATTTTTTCTTTAGCTAGTAAAGTGTTGCTTTTAGCTTACTTTAGCAAATTGTTCTCGTGGAAGAAGAATGTTTGTTCCACTGTAACAAGATTCTTCCGCTCTCTCACTCTCAACAGTTGCAGCTATGAGGTATTGATCTTTCCAATTCCATTGTCTGAGGTATTGATCTTTCCAATTCCATTGTTCTCTCTCTCTCTCTCTCTCTCTCTCTCTCTCTCTCCCTTGCTGTAAAAGACACCAACCCACTTCACCATTGAGCTTTTTCTTTTCTTTTCTTTTCTGTTGTTTTTAGCTTCTGATTCACGCACTTGACAGTTCTTGCTCAAACCCATCTTTACATTCCAACCATGGAAGAAAGATGGGTGGTTCTAGCTTTCTGGACCTGTAAAAGCCCTAATTTTCATCAAGTGCCACTGTTACTATTGTTGATAATGCCATTTCTGTTGTTGAATCCACCTTCTATATTTGCTGTTGCTAATTCCACATATAATAGCAACAATGGATATGATGATCTTCCTCTTCACCCAAAAGACAGAACTTCACTGTTGTCGTTCAAGTCACACCTTCAAGATCCAAATCGGTTCTTGTCCAGTTGGGAATTGGTGGGTCTTGGTGGTGGTGGGTCCAAGTGCACAAACTGGACTGGGATCACCTGCTCGAACCAGACCGGGACTGGGACCGGTCGAGTAATTTCACTCAATCTTACCCTCATGAATTTGTCAGGTCCAGTTCATCCCAGTTTATGCAACCTCTCATTGCTTGAAACCCTAATTTTATCCCACAACAGGTTTAATGGTTCAATCCCACCTTGTTTAGGAAAGCTCTTGAACCTTAGAACCCTAGATCTTGGCCATAATATGTTTAGTGGTGTTGTTCCTAGAACACTTGCGAGGCTGAGCAAGTTAACTGAGCTTGCCCTCAATACTAACAAAGATTTGAATGATACTGTTCCTCTCTGGATTGGGAATTTTTCTATAAAACTTGAGAAACTCGATTTGGGTTTCGGTTCGTTTCAAGGCGAAATTCCTGAGAGCTTATATTACTTGAAACCACTCAAGTATTTGGATCTCTCACACAACAACTTATGGGGAACTCTTGGAGATTTCCATCAACCTTTGGTTTTTCTCAATCTTGAGTCAAACTTGCTTTCAGGTTCTTTGCCTTGCCTTTTGGCCTCTGTTGAATCGATTTCGGTTCTCAATTTAGCTAACAACTCTATTGTGGGAGGAATACCCTCTTGTATTTCCTCCCTTCAAGAATTGAAACAGCTGAATCTGTCCTTCAATAGGTTAAGATTTGAGATTTCTCCTAGAATCCTTTTTTCGGATAAACTGGTTGTTTTGGACTTGAGTTTCAACGCCTTGTCAGGACAGCTTCCAAGCAAATTTGCAGAACCTCCGGAGAAGTCAGGACTTGTACTTCTTGACCTATCTCACAATCAATTCTACGGTGATATTCCCTTGACTATAACGGAATTGAAAAGCTTGCAGGTGTTGTTTCTTTCACACAATCTTCTCACCGGTGAAATCCCAGCAAGGATAGGCAATTTGACCTATCTCCAAGTGATTGATCTGTCATACAACTCACTGTCCGGTTCGATTCCTTTGAACATTGTTGGTTGTTTTCAACTACTTGCATTGATCCTAAGTAACAATAACCTTTCCGGTGAAATTCAGCCAGAGCTCGACGCATTGGATAGTTTGAAGATTCTTGATATCAGCAACAATAAGATTTCTGGGGAGATTCCACTAACCTTGGCCGGCTGTAAATCATTGGAGGTTGTAGATTTCAGCTACAACAATCTCTCTGGAGGTCTGAACGATGCGATAACCAAATGGTTGAACCTTAGGTTTATCTCCCTTGCTCGAAACAAATTCAATGGATCTCTACCTGCTTGGCTCTTCTCATTCCAAGTAATTCAAACATTGGACCTCTCTGGCAACAAGTTCTCTGGCTATATACCCGATGGCAACTTTAACATTAGTTTGATGTTTAACAATAGTAACTTCAGCAGAACACCTACCCAACAGTTGGGTACATCGCAGAATCTGCAGATGAAACTCTCTGTGGTTGTTTCTGATGTCGATGAGTTGAGCTTTGATTACGATCTATCTTCAGCAGTTGGAATTGATTTATCTGATAATTCACTCTATGGGGAGATCCCTGTCAGTCTGTTTGGATTACATGGTTTGGAGTATCTGAATTTATCCTACAATTTTCTCGATGGTCAGATTCCATCGAGTTTGGAGAAGATGTGGAGTTTGAGGGCTTTGGACTTGTCACATAATTCCTTGTTGGGTCAAATCCCAGAAAACATATCGAGTCTTGGAAACCTGACACTCCTAAATCTGTCGTATAACTGTTTTTCTGGAATTGTTCCCACGAAACAAGGGTATTGGAGGTTTCCAGGAGCATTTGCCGGGAATCCCGACTTGTGTGTCGAGTCCCCTGGTGAAAGGTGTCAGACGAAAAGCCTTCCTGTGGTGCCAGGAAAGACTTTTGAGGAAGAAATGGAGGGGCCAATTTCACTCTGGGTATTCAGTATAAGCGCATTTGTTAGTTTTTACGTTGGCATCACAACTCTCTTTTGCTCTGCTAAAACTAGAAGCTACATTCTCCAAACAAAAGTTTAATGTTGTGTTTATGTATGAGAATGGAAAACTTCTTTTGTACATTGTCTCATTTCTTAGTGCGTTGCCTAGTTTTACATCTTGTTTCTACTCGTTCTGTTCCTTTTCTGTATGATTATGTGATTCTAGCATCTGTTGTAGACTTTTACATTCTATCGGTGTGAATGAGCTAGGAAAATTTATTTGTGGGTATTGCTGAAACTATCAAATTTCTTGTCAGTTTAAAATGAAATTGAGATTTCTGTTCAATTTGAGGAAAGTTGTGGCATAATAAGTTTGTTACACTTGTAGCAAGTTGGACCTAGAACACTAGAGGTCTTTGCATGGCTTGACTTTTTGGGGTTTTCTCCCTATATTTTGACAATCCTGTGTCTATTTGCCGAGACGAGGTAGGAAAATATTTAAAATTTTAAGCATCTTATTGTCTTCAATTGGATTTGGGACTTAATTTTGAGCATGGAGGAGACTTGTTTTTAGCATTTGGATCTTTGTATATATTGACGCATGTTTCCTCTCGACTTGTACCTTTCTTTTTTTTTACCATTTCAACAGATATTCATCATTCCTCTCTTTGGTCAATTTCCTTGCAAGTATAGCATGAAGGTCTCCATATTGCTTTTCTACACCATATTTCTATAAGTGAAGTGCAATATTCCTATGTTCTTACCTCTGTACAATATAGTGAGGCAGTTTTGGGCCATCTGATGCCCTTAATAATCTGGTTTTTAAAAATATTAGCTTTCTTTATTCAATTTTCCTTAAGGGCATCATATTTTTATTTTTATTGTTGGTATTGCCTTTTTCTTCGATACGGACGGTACCCCTATCACTGCCATGAAACCTTTCATTAGTTTTCATGCAAAGAGTATATTGAGGTAGTGTGGAATCATTTGAACTTCTTCATATATATTCTGGCTTGCTTGGTTAAATATCTTTCTGCTATATTAAGCAGTGGTGGTTGCTGCTATCAGAGGGCTCTTTTAACCGAAGAGGCACATATATGTTCTAGTACCTAAACTCTTGTCTCTCTTTTTATTTATAGTGTTTTTATTATTAATTTCCAAATCTAGGTTTGATATGTTGTGTTTTATAGGTCTGCTTTGATGGATATTGGAAAGTTTTGCAATATTTGTGCTCTGTTTTTGTGTACCTGGACTTGCAAACTAAAACAAGCTATTTCTTTTTTTTGTTGTTGAATTAGATTCTAGCTAATTAATTTTAATACTCCTTAGCTTGTGGCCACTACATGATAGTACTATATGATATATATGTATATATATATCTTTTGGTGTATCTGTGGTGATCCTTGTTTGTTTCCCCAGGAGTGGTGGACATCATTTTGATGCTTTATCAGATCAGATTTCCATAGTCATTATTTCATATGTTGTAAAGTTAACTTTCCTTAATTTCTAAGAGCTTATTTCCTTTGGGTCTATATTCCTTGAAGTGATTATTTGGTTATTTGCAAATCCTTATGGTTGTATATATATAAATACATATAGTTGTCAATTGGTTTTCTTCCCTATATATTCTTTTGATATGCTGAAGGTTGCAGAAAGATATGTTTATGTCTTGGTTGGTTGAGGAGTATTTCCTGTGTATCAAAATGACCAAGGATGGAGGTATCGAGTTTCTGCTGATGCTTATTCCTTAATACCAACTGGGGGTTGGTTCAGTAGATAAGACTTTTGAATCTCACTCAAGGATTGGGTTCGAGTCTCCATAGCCCTTTGTTGGAATTAAACATACTCTTTTAACGCCTAGAGCACGCGGGGGCTTAAGTTTCGGCCCCGACGTAGGTGCGATAGGGTTGCCTGCAGATATGTTGTAGATGCTAAGGAAAAATGCTCTCTAACGGATATGTTGGAGTAGCATATCTATATATTCACTTTTTTGAATTAAAAAAAAGAAAAGAAAAAGATGCTTATTCCTTAATGGGAGAGACTTCATTACCTCTGAATTGGGTCTTTCTAGTTGTGAAATAATACCTTGTAGCACAGTAATTTGTACTGCAATATGCCTATCTGTTTTCTTGATGCTCGGTGCTGTCTTTTGTAGACTCTGCAGGATCATTAAACTTGTCACCAAACCAGGTTCATTTCTCTTAGAAGTTGGTTTTCATAAATATATTGGCTGGGGTATAAAATTGACAGAATGTCAGAAACAATTTTTGGTTTTGAATTGTCAATCTTTAAAACCAAATCAAATCAAGTCTTAAGTCACATCAAATTGGGGTCGCTTACATGAATTCTCTTTCTCCATGCGGCTCTATCAAAGGCTGTTTTGTTAGTCAAATTTAGTAAATTTATATCTCTGTTTACAACACTAGTCAACGTTAATCTAGGCCTACCCAGTCCCATAACACTTCCACCTACCGTCACTGCAGCGCATCTCTTCATTACTGCCTTTATTGGTCTCCGTTGAATATGACCAAACCATTTCAATCGATTTTCTCTCTACTTATCTTCTATCGGTGTTACTCCTTCTTATTCCCGAATATATTCATTTATAATTCTGTCTTGTCTAGTTTTACCACACATCCATCTTAGCATCTTCATCTCAGTAATACTTATCTTATCAACTTGTTGTTTTTTGGTTGCCCAACACTCCGTCTCATACAACATCGCTAGTCTAATAGTCGTTTTATAAAATCTACCTTTTAGTCTAGTGGGTATTCGTTTATCGTACAATACCCCAGACGTACTTTTCCACTTAAGCCATCCGGCCTTAATCCTATGAGCCACATCTGCATCAATTTCCTCCGCCGTTGTGATAATCGATCCTAAATAACGAAAATGTTCACTGTTAGGCAGTTATGGGTTCTCAATCTTCACTTATCCTTTACTTTCATTGTTACTGTTACTCAATTTACACTTCATGTACTCCGTCTTAGTTCTGCTTATTCAGAATTCTTTAGATTCAAGTGTTTTTCTCCAAATCTCCAACTTTGTGTTAACTCCTTCTCTGGTCTCATCCACTAACACAATATCATCTGCAAAAAGCATACATCATGGCACGTCATCATGAATATTTCTCGTCAACCCATTCATAACTAACGCAAAAAGATAAGGACTTAAGGTAGATCCTTGGTGTAATCCTAGGAAATTCATTTGTCTCTCCAATAGGCGATCTAATAATAGTTACCACCCCTTCATATATGTCCCTAATCACATCATTGTAACCTTTTGTCACCCTTTTCTTCTCTAACACCTACCATATTATATTCCGAAACACTCTATCATATGCTTTCTCAAGATCGATAAACACCATACGAATGTCTCTTTTCTTTGCCCTATACTTTTCTATTACTCTCCTCAACAGATAGATCATTTCCATTGTTGACTTGCCAGGCATAAACCTAAATTGATTCTCTAACACCTCTGTTATATCTCGCAATCGGAGTTTCATCACCATTTCTCACACTTTCATTATATGACACATTAGCTTAATTCCTCTATAGTTGCTGCAATTTTGGACATCTCCTTTATTCTTATAGATTGACACTAAGATACTTTTCCTCCACTCATCTGGTATGTTCCTAGTCAACAGAATTTTTCTAATCAACGTAGTTGGCCAAGCAACTCTTTTTTTACCCAAACACTTCCAAGCTTCAATAGGGATATCATTGAATCCTAAAGCCTTATTTGATTTCATTTTCTTAAGTGCAATCTCCACTTCAAAGTTCCTAATCCTGCGATAGAACCTATAGTCTTGGTTTATCGTATTATTGGTTATTTCTTTCCCTATTGACGTACCTCTATGTTCTTCATTTAATAGTTTTTTAAAATAGTTCTTCTATCTCTCGTTCTTTTTTTCTTTTTTTTTGATAAACGTTCTTCCATCTCTCCTTTGTTTTTGATAAGCATTTTTCCACAAGACCCTTGGCAACTATGATTCCTACTACATTCATACGTCTATCTTTACCACTATAATACAATTTAAAATCGGTATTCTCAATTTCTTTATCCCAACGCGTACATTATTGTTTTATATTATTTGTGTGACTTTAATTGCTGAATTATATGTTTAAGTATGAATATTTGTTTGTTTATGGAATACCTATTAGAATTGCCGACTTAGAGACATCAATTGAGAGCTTTAATGGTTTCAGAAATCGAAATTGACTAGCCCAATAGGCTAATTAGAAATTTAGAATTTTATCGCAACTTTAATTAAAAATTAATTCGGATCAAAATAATTAAAATAATTAATTAGAATTTATTAGAGTTAAGTGGGATTAATTAACCCTAAACAAGCTTAATTAACTTAAGCTAATTAAACCTATATATATAGCTTAAGCTTATGAATTCATCCTCTTCATACACTTTTGAGCTAAAATTAGAGAGAAATGGAGGGGAACACAACAATATAGGGGCAAGTTTGGGTCGTGATAATAACTATGTTGATTCCTTAGATATATTTGATATATGAGGCGGGTTTTACATTATTCTTTTTCGACTAGGCAATTGAGGCCTATGTAAGAGTCAATGCTACTAAGTGGTGTTTTGAGAAGTTGATAAAAAATTGATTTTTTGATTTTTTAACTTTTTTGGTGGCTTTTTTGGCAAAAAGCTGAATTCTTTTAGGTAAAAAATCTGACTTTTTTGGCTAAAAAAATTAAAAAGCCAAAAAATTGACTTTTTTAGCCTCTTTCCAAAATGCCCCTGACGATGGCCATGCTGTTGAATGTTTCAAGTGAATTAACTATCGGGATTGTCAATTGTTGTAGCCTCATGTGATTCTTTGATGTGTATCTCGTTATTGATACTGTTGTTAGGAACTATTGTAGGGTTAGTGGGTATTGGAGTATTGGTGACACCAAGATGGAATCCTTGAAGTGTTGGTGTTTCCTCAGCATTATTCTGGTATGGTTTTAAACCTTATTTTTGGATAATAATTTGGATTAATTACTTAAAAGTCCTATCTACATATGTAGTGGTAGCTTAGGTCCTGTCAAAAAGTTTTTGAACCAGTAAGTCCCATTTACAAGTAAAAAGACGTTTTGCCCTTCAATCTCAAAATTGAGAATGTTCTCAATTTCAAAACTGAGAATGTTCTCAATTTATAATTATCAAAACTAAGAAATTTCTCAATTTTTTTCTAATATGAACTGAGAATATTATCAAAACTAAGAAATTTATAATTATCAATTTTGAGAAATTTCTTAATTTTTTTCATGATTAAAATTGAGAATATTATAAATTGAGAAGGTTCTCAATTTCAAAAAATCCCAGATCTCTATCTCTCTCTCTTTTTCTCTCTCTAATGGCAGTGGCATTTGTGAATTCAGTGAAAATCGAAACCTTACAATCAATGGACTCATCGCCTTCTGAACGAGTCTCCAACGTCGGCTCTGAGTCCTCATCTTTCTGTGGACTCTCATAAGCAACAGCCGCAAATCTACCCAATTCTTCACCCAACCCTCCCAGAGACCTTAAATTTTAGGTGGTGACGAGGCAAATCAGCGGCGATAGAGAGAGGTAGATCTGTTCAGAGACAAATCAACAACAACCTCAACCTCACACATGAGCCACTCGCGGGTTTGAGTTCTTCATCTTCATCGACGACGACGACACCGCAAATCTAAGTAGGGGAAGGAGGCGGTGGTTCTAGTGGCGGAGCTGGATTTCCAACAACGAAGCTCCATCGAGGACGTCGATGGAGGACTTAAGGACGAAAGCGAGAGGGAAGGCGACATCGAGACAACTCGCCTAGAGTTTGTTGGAAGGATAATTTGGTCTATTAAAAATTAATGAGACTTGAAGGAGCAAATAATTTTATCTAGAACTTAATGGATTATAAGTTCACAAAATGGGACTTATATGTAAATGACCCAAATAATTTATACCATTGGCAGAGGGAAGTTTGAGGCTTATGTTTGTTGGTGATTTAACTGATTGTTTTGAGAATGGATAATGAGCATTCAAGATAATTTATAGGTAAATTACAAATGCACTCCTTGAAATTTGTTTAAAGTACAGAGTGTTTCCTGTGATTTGAAAAATTATAAATACCTTCTTGTCAGAATTATTTATTTAACAGAATTAATTAAAAAAAATAAAATTCATAATTGTTTTCCTATACAATAATAAAATTACTTCAATTATTAATTGAAGCATATTTCTAATATCATTAAAAATTGTTAATTGATTTGATAATTTATTAATAAAAGAGGCAATTTGTTATGAAATTAGAAATCTCAGGGATGGAATGTAATTTTCAGAACCACATGGAGCGATTTATATTTTAATCAAATCTCAAGGGGTGTATTTGTAATTTATCCATAATTTATTTATTGTGTTTTTGATAAGGGAGTTATTATTTCCTCTCCACTTTGTTGGGAAATTATATTTTCACACACCTAAATAACTCAGAGCAAATCTTTTCTTAATACATACACCTGTTAATTTATTTATTTATTGTTTTTTTGAATCCACACACTAAAAATTACAATTATATCCTTCACTCAAATATTATTATACACACACTTACCCCTCATTTTCACACACTTTTTGAAAACTTGAAGACCAAAAAACTTCCACCCACGTGAACTTGAAGACCTCCACTGAAGTAAAAACATCCAATGTCCGAAGTGAGTCCATTGAAGCCAACCATGGAAGACCTCCATAAAAACTTCTATTGAAAACCTCCAAAATAAAACACTGGGCCCTTTAACCTCAGTTTCTTAGTGCATGTAATTTGGAAAAGGGGCGGGAAATTTTTTTAATTTGGCACTATAGAGCCAAATGAAATTATATATTTCGGCATTTGGCAACCAAAAAAATTAAAAATATTCGGTTTTAAAAAAATCGGAACTAAAATACCAAATTTATTAATAATTTTTGAAATATAGATGTTGAAGAAGTAAATATATCTTGGCGATTGATATCCGAATTTAATACATAAATTTAACACTGGTTCTCCGAATTAAAATCGAAAAAAACTAACATTTTCATTACTGTTTTTCTATAACCCGACATATTTTTACTTAGGTTTGAACTTCCATAAATGTGCAACTCTTCCATATCAAAATCAATCAAAAATTGTAGAATTGATAAAAAAGCGATATAAATAATAGATTGTAAACATAGAGATTAAAGCAATATGAAAGATGTTTTGAGAGTATTGTTTTGCAAGTAATAAATGAGTATAGAGTATGTAACAAGCAAAGTGACAACAATGGGAAAAAAAATTAGGGTTTATTTTTTTAACTCAAAAGGTGTACATTGAGATCTTTTTGTTTTTAAAAGACGTATGGAGAATTTTTGTATATAATATTATAAGTATTGTTGGATGTCTATTATGGTCATTAAGGTTTAGGGGATAATTGCCATTAAATTAAAAATTCATTAAGTGTGTTCCTTTAGTTATTTAGGCGTGTGGAAATAGAATTTCCCCACTTTGTTCCAAATACATTTTTTTTTTTTTTTTGTCCTTATGATATAGAGTTACATTAATACCCTTTCACATAAAATATACTATTTAAAAAAATTAAAATTTCAAGAGTATTAATGTAACTATGTATAATAAAGACAAATAAAAGAATGTATTTAGAGCAAAGTGAAATGTGAATAGTTGTTCCCTTTGAAAATGTTATTTATGTCTATTGGGCATTTCATAGAAATAACTTCAATAATTAAATTCCCATATCTGCTTACATAACACACACAAAAATGGGAAGATAAGCATCCATATCTATTTAGGCATATTTTCTATGGTTTGATTTGAGGTTTGAATTGGTGAGAGTTTATGAATTTTATTTTTCATTTTATGTTATTTGTAATGATTTGAATAATCTTTTATTGCTTCCCTTATGGTGGAACAAGCTCTTGACTTGTACTTGTCCATGTAGTAATTGTATCTTTGTGTTTGAGCCACAAGATGGCACTGTAAATGAATGTATGAAAGTTATGTTCATTACGGTTCTCCATTTGCTTTTATGGATATAATGGTATTTCGAGATTACGAATGTATGTTTCTGCTATTTTACATATTTGTTCCTTATGAACAGAAGTACTATGTGCATGTTTGGTACGATGACATTGGTTGAAATAAAATGTCTATTTTAATTTTTTATGTCTTTCCTTGTTTGGTATGTTTTATTTAAGTGAAAACAGTCATTCTCTTAGAATAGCTATTTTAACAAAATGTAAAAATACATATTCCTTCCTCTAACCTAAGGAATGGATATTCTATTCCATCATGAAATTATCATAAAATTTTATTATTAATTTTTTTTGTTGACACTTAAAAAAAATATTATTATTTAACTACTATCACCATTCCGTTCTCTTACCACTTTATTGCCGTCACAACTACCATACCACCATACTACCACCACCCAATGTTTTAAAAACCGGACCGGTGAATGAACCGGAAAAATGATCAGGTGGACGGGTCACCGGTTCAACCGTCGGGTTGAACCGGAATCGAACTGTGACGTCATAAATATATTAAAATTATATTTAAATAAAAATATAAGTAATAAAATTAAAAATTAAAAATTTTAATAATCTTAAATATTTCTCTTAATACTTTTTTCATTAAAAAATATATAAATATATTTAAAAATATTATTAATTTTCATTTTGGAAGAAGAAATCAAATATTTAATATTCCTTCCATATGATTTTAATTCAAACACTTTGATTAAAAGAAGAGCAAAATTTTTGGAGGGATATCAAATTTTAAGTTTCCCTCCAATGAATTTGATCGAATCCCACATAGATTTCTTGAGTGTTTTTGGTAGAATTTTTTTCTTATAAATAGATGGAAGCTTTCACAATAATTTCAAGCTTTCAATAGGATTCCTCACAAGAGGAGACCCTTAAAAGAGAGTTTCCAATTAAATTTTTATTATATATATAATATAATATATATATATATATATAAAATAAGAAAGAAAGAAAGAAAATAAAAAAACAGGAAAAAAAAAAGGGGTCGGACCGGTTCGATCAACCCGTGACCGAGTCGACCGGTTCACCGGTTTAACCGGTGGGTTCACCGGTTTTCAAAAAATAGCCCGGTTTTTTCAATTGGCCGGTTTAAGAGGGTTGACCGGACCGGACCAAAACCCTATCCGGTCACCGGCCGGTCCGGTCCGATTTTTAAAACCATGCCACCACCGTACTATCGATATCACCACTACTATCACCACCACTACCGTTGGCCGCCGCCGCCACTATTGCAACCACAACACTACCTTACCACCACCACTAAGGCCACAACAATCTACTACCACCATCATATTATCATTGCTATCACTATCACCGATGCTGCCACCATTACCACCGCCATCGTCACCGCCACTACTACGACTCACACCATCACTTTCATAACTATTAAAATTATTATGATTTATATAAAATTTTAATTTATTTATTACTAGTTTGAAAAAAAATAAAAACACGAGTATGAGAATTATTATTTTATTCCTATGTCATCTCATATTGACAACCAAACAATAGAATGGAAATGGACATTCCATTCCATTCAACCTTATATTCTATTCTTACTCTCATTCTATTCTCAATTCATTTCATTCCATTCTATCCTATCAAACCTCCTCTATAAGTTTTGTACAGTTAAATCTGGTCACGTTCTCAAAAAAAAAAAAAAAAATATCCGGTCACAACCCTACCTCAGTTGGGGCGGGTTTGGGGCATTGTAAAAAACAAAACATAGATGTTAGAGGAAATTGAAAAACCCAAAAAAAACAAAAAAAAATCATTTTGACCATTTAAAGCGACACCTGTCCTGTCTGCGTGAGGATCCTCTAGAGTGTCTTCTATAAAGTGATCTCCTAGAGTGAACAATCGAAGGGCTGAGATTCTTCCTCGCCAAAACGACGTCGTTTTGGATTGAAATTTGAAAAAAAAAAAAAAAAAAAAAAAAACCTCAGATTTGTCTCTGTGTTCTTCTTTTTCTTTCCCCAAAACCCAATTGAATCAAATGAAACCCAGTTGAACGTCACTGAGATGGCTCCACAGCTGCCGCGGAGATCTGGAAGAGTTTCTATCGTTGCCTTCGTCTTCGATCTTCTTTTGCATCTCTGATTCCCTCAGTTTTAAAGCTGCTTTTGTGTCTTTGATTCTCTTTAAAAAAAAAACCCTTATTTTTGTTTTCTTCACTTTTTACCAACTGGTTCTGGGTTTCATGTTTTGTCGGTGTATATGCTCAAACTAAATGTAGTTGTGTGTGTTAAATTGAAGATCACTTTAATGATCTAAGTACTGGGTAAGTAAAGTTTTCAAATTTTTAGATTTTGATTTTTCTTGCTATTTTAATTTATATTTACTTCAATTCATTGTTGGGAAAATAAATAAGTTATATAGCCTCTGACCTGGGTTTTTTTTGGTTATATATTTATATGTATATATATATTCCAGATTTTTTTTGTTTTGTGGGGAAGAGGGGTTTGCAGATCTGCTTATTTTAGCTGATTTTTGCTCATCTGGATTCACAGTCGGAGTGCTTACATTGACATCTCTCAGTAGAGAACTTGTGTTCTTGAATTTATGTGCATACAACTTGTTTGTTTATTTGTCATATGAGTTTTCCTAGTTTTTTTTTTTTTTTGGGTAATTATTTATTGATCTTTTTTACCTTAAATGGGTCCTCTTATTACTTAGGCTTGAACAAGAATCTGGGTTTTTCTTTAACAAGAATCTGGCTTGAACAAGAACTTATGTGCATACACGTGTAATTGTGTTCTTTCTCTCATGCTGTCACTTCCCAAGAAACCTTGAGGACTCCATCAATGGCTTCTTCTTCCTCATCCTCTCTCACGATTTGCAAATCTGCAAATTCTGAATTTTTTTTTTTTTTTTGGGTACCAAAACGACATCGTTTTGTCTAGACATCATCTCAGCCATTGATTTCGTTAATGGGACACGTGTCGCTCCATGATGGATCACTCTAGAGGATCACTTCACAGGATCACTCTAGAGGATCCGGACGCGTCGTTGTCTAGGGGTGAGAGATAGAAAGGTAGCATTTGGTAAGTTTTTTTAAATATAATTTGAAAATAAAAGTTATATTTTAAATTTATGAATTTTAAAATTATAATTTAAACGTAAAAAAATTATTTGATGAATAAATTTTAAAAAAAAATTTAAATTAAGTGTGAAATTTTTAAAGTGATATATGATATCTGATATAAAAATTTACAATTCATAACCAAACACACAACTCAAAAATTTATTAAAAGTTCATAAAAAAATTTCAAAAAAATTCCTAAAATATTGGCTTATTAAAAATATAAAATTAAAAAAAAAATCAAGTGCCAATTGCAAAAAAAAAAAAACAGAACCGTGAAGATGGTTCATTTCTTATATTTTGCTGACTTTTAATATTCAAATTGAATATTGATAAATAAACAAATAAAGCACTTATTCTCAAGAAATTATAGATTACTCAAGCCCATAATTACTGTTGTTTCTTCTACTCAGCTCAATAGAGAAGGAGACTACATTTTGAGACGCTATTCCAAAAGTTTTAGCGTAGGCAAAATCATGAACGAAGGATGTGATATGAAAAATGTCTACAATCCGTGAAGATGGCTTGACTAATAAATCCTGTATAAATAACAAACACAACACACAATCACTTATATTTGTAAGCTTCTTCACATCAACTTCTTGTCTGTGGATGCACGCTTCAACCCTTGTTCATTGACAGCCCATATTTTTGACAAATTGATCCTGGATCTTTGCTAACTCAAGACCAGAACAGTCTTATGATAGCTCGACAATCTTTGGCTGCCTTTTTGGCTTGTGTTTTTTAGATGACTCACTTGAAGAATCATCTTCAACAGACTTCGCTCTTTTAAGTTTGGGAGGAGTGGCTGTGGCATTATCATCATTGTAGTCGTCATCACTGTCATCTTCACTATCACCATCACTGCTATCATCACTGGAGGATTCCGATTCTGTTTCACTGCTGCTAGCTGCCAAAGAAATCACTGGTTGATAACCAGCTATTGCAGACTGGGCAGCAGAAATAGCCTCGGGTGTATGCAGATCAGCAACACCCAGCATCAAATCTTGAATAAGATGCACCCACACATTAAAAATGGATCGTATTAGTGCTGCTTGGTCCATAGAGGAATTGGACGAGAACAACTTCACTGACCAGTTCAATGTACTCAGACTCATTCCCAGTGAGAACTTCAATATCATAGTCCTCAACGTTGTCCTGTATTTTATTAAGTGCACGTTCACGTCAGAATTAGAGAGAAATCAATGGAATTTTACAGACAATTTGGTCAAGTGTACAACAAAAATGCATACCTTTGCATCATTCTG
The DNA here is from genome assembly GCF_055761805.1 of Camellia sinensis. NCBI lineage: Eukaryota > Viridiplantae > Streptophyta > Magnoliopsida > Ericales > Theaceae > Camellia > Camellia sinensis. The sequence continues at coordinate 2,260,523 of NC_138961.1, read as the reverse complement.
CAGCCTTTGATTTGCTTCCGACATAACTCCTAAGAAATCCTTTACTTTTCCCATAACTGACAAATGGACAAACAAAACAACTAAGTGCTCATAAGAGTAGCATCATTTTTTTCTTTGTCTAAGTATTTAATTATCCAATTACATTTCAGTAGAGTCTTTATCTTTATTTAATTTTTTCTAAACCACTACTTGTCAATACTAAAATAGTAAAATTTACGTTGATCAGAAGGTCAAACTATTAAAGGACAGATTCACCAGTGATTAATCAATCATGACAGAATAATGAGGGGTTTTAGAACTTGTGATGAGTATAATAAAGGGCTGAAGATTGGAATGTTAGTTAATCTAGATATTTAAAAAAAAAAAAAAAAAAAAAAAAAGACATAAATAGCACCTGTGATGTGAATAGTGCCTTGGTTGGGGGCTTTTTGTATGATATGAACATGTAAGCATAGATTGCAGCTTAGAAAGACATGGTTATGGTGCTAAAAACCTTTTTGTGCAAAATATTAAAAGAAAATAAATTTAAAACAAAACAAAAGCTCTAGAATAACACAAGAATTGTGTAGGCATCATACTTGAGTATTTAAAAGCATCAGACAGTCCTTAAGGAACTTCAAATATGCCAAAAGCCACTGAAACTAGCCTCTATCAAATGAAAAGTGTTAAATTTTTATATGAAAACTTCTAAGACCCCATTAGAAGAGTTAAATTGAGACCCATAGATGGCCAATATAGCCCAAGCCTAGCAAATCTATTACTAACATATTCCCAACTTGTGAAACATAAAAAATATGATTTATGAAACACAAGAAATTATACCGAAAACTGACCAAAATCATACATAACCTACATAGTCATAAAATGGGATTTTAGCAGTTGATTGCACATGGCTTAATAGCACTCGTTCTAAGCATGATACAATACGAGTTGCATGAACTTCAACTAGTGATGAAGGAAAAGTACAGCCCTTGCATTATCTTGTCAAGTCAACCGTTGCATTATCTTGTCAAGTCAACCATCCTCACCGCCCCCCCCCCCCAAAAAAAAAAAAACCAAATAATAAATAAATAAAAATAAAAAGATTTAGTCATCACCCCCTCCTTTCTTCTTTCTCATCATCCAGTTTTATGCCCATTGGAACAAGTCTTCAGAGTTCCATGGTAGGATGGAAAAGTGGGAGGAAAGGGGTGGGGGAGGAAGAGGGTAAGGATGTATACGCTTTCCTTGTTTGCAAGGAAGGAGATTGAACTGGAGGGTTAAAGTAGGAGTGAAGGGCTTCACTTCCATGCCGACCAAACTACTTCCTCCCCAAAATAGTGGAACTTGTGAAAGACCCAATTTGTTATATTGTATTCAAATGCTTTCAATGATTCTTACAAAACTTCAAAATCAAGTATTATCAATAATGGGTATTGCACTTTGAATTGGATTCAAAGTCGGTGTAAGTAAATATTGCTTTCTCTTAGTCGTCAACTAAACTTTAAAAAACAAAAAAAAAAAAAAAAAAAACAAACAAACAAAATACCATAACAATATTAGAATAGAGTCAAATAACTTTTGATAATTGAATTAAATTCTCTTCCCATATTTCAATACCTTTCCTTCTCTTGAATTTTCAAAGAATTCAATATAACTTGCTCATAGTTAAGACTACAGGATTAACAATCATCACACTGCTTCAACCAAAAAAACAATTCTTTTTTTTTTCTTGGGTGCAGCTTAATTGGTCCTGGTCCATATATTTCAAGATAAAACTTACCATTCATTATATATATATATAAATAGAGAGAGAGAGAGAGAGAGAGAGGGGAATATAAAGTACCGTGGCTTTTGGGAGCAGAGGAAGTGAAGGGCTTTCCATCAGTGGGTGTGGGTTTTGAGTTTTGCGACTGTTGTAAGTCGTCGTTTTTGCAGACAAGAAGTGTAGATTCTGCACTACATCACATACATAGAATGAGAGAGAGAAGCTAGGCAAAAAGTAAGGAAGAAAGAGAGACCTAGGTTTGATGAAGATGAATTCTTGAGCTCCAAGTCCAGAAGATCTTTGTTGCTATGCGCCATCTGAGAGCACCACAAAGTTGAAGTATCAATGAGCTTACACTATAAATGGTTGGCAAAATTTTTAGTGGCAAAATTTAGTTGTAATCTCAGTGATTACAAATTTATTTGCGGTAATCTCAGTGATTGAAAGTTAGGGTTTGTGAATTCGAGTGCAGAGAGGATTTAAGGTTTTTGAGGGAGAGAAAGTAGGAATGGCAACGGGCCAGGGCGGGGCCGGGGATTACACTCTCCGTCCCCGATCCCCGATTGTGAAAATCTCCCCGTCCCTGCCCCGATGGGGAACCTATCACCGTCCCCATCCCCTTCCCCTAACGGGGATCGGGTTTCCCCGACCCCGAAATTTCCCCGGCCCAAATCTGTTTTGTTCAACAACATCACCACCATACATGTATACACAAACAGATTTGTTTCAACAACAGATCTGTTTTCGTTCAAAAAAAATTTAAAAAAAAATCCGTATACACACAAACAGATCTGTTTAACAGATCTGTATTCGTTCAAAAAAAATTAAAAAAAAAAAATCTATGTGCACACAAACAGATCTGTATTCGTTCAAAAAAAAAATCTGTACACATACACATATAAAAAATTGTTTCAACAACACAAAAAAAAAAAATCTGTATACATACACAATCTGTTTCAAAAAAACTGAGATCTGTGTCGGAGGAGGACGATCGGCGGAGGAGGACGACGGAGGAGGACCAACGGCGTCGCGGAGAGGTGCGAGAGTGAGAGTAGAAGAAAGAGAGAGAGAGAGAGAGAGAGAGAGAGAAGAGAGAGAGAGAGGAAGATAGAAGGGACTGAGAATCTGAGATGAGGTGAGTACCAACAGCAGTTGTTTTTGTAAACGTAGAACTGCAGCGTTTTGTGAAACGTGGGTAGTAGAAGTTATTCAGTTTGTAAATTAGTAATTTACCATGTTATCCTTAATTAGAAATTGATGTAAGTGTAAAAATAGTATAATTATTTACAAAGTTAAGGTCATTTTAGAAAAAATGAAATTTTTTTTGAAGACAATGACTTGAAGACTCTAAGGAGTTGTTTGGGGTGTTTTAAATAAGTGTGTTTTTTTGTCTTTTTGGACTAAAAAGTTGAGGGAAAAAATATGGATATTTGGGTTAACTTTTTTACTTTTTATGAAAAAATGTGTAATTAAAAATTGTAAAAATTGGTTTGTAGAAGAAAATTAGGATTGGGAATTGTGCAGCCGTAATTGTTGACTTTTGGTGAATAGTGTTAACTTTTTAACTTTTTGAATAACTTTTTGACTTTTTAACTTTTTTTAAGTATCTCAAACTTAGCCTAAAAAAGCTGTTCCCTTTTAATAATAGAATACATTGATGTACATTTTAAATTTAAAAACGCTTAAAATGCTGATTATATTAACAAACAAATCAAACCAATAATTTTTTTTTTTTTAAAAAAGAAATTTTATGAACACTGATTGTATTAACAAATAAATCAAACTAATAATTTTTTTTTTCTATAAATTTTTTTATAGAAAGTATAATTACACAAAAAAAAATACAAAAAAAAAATCTAAGACACTCATTTTACATGATTTTTTTTAAGAGTACTGAATTTTATTTTAAATAACAAACACATTTTATATAACAAACACACAAAATTAAGTAAACAAACAAATTTAATTTTAAAATACTGAATTTATACACAAAAAAAACAAACAAAAGCTTAACAATAGTACACTTACCGTGTTAGATGATTAGTCCATAAAATTGAATGTAGTTGATTAGTCTTTCTCTACGAAATACCAAAAAAAAAAAAAGGAAAAAGTTGTTTGAATAGTTGAATAGTGTTTTCTCAAAAGAGTTGGAAAAGTTTGTAAATAAAGAGGGAACTGAGAAAATGGCTAGTAGCAGCAGTTGTTTTGTAAACGTGGAACTGTAGCATTTTGTGAAACGTGGGTAGTGGAGGTTATTCAGTTTGTGAATTAGTAATTTATCATGTTACCCTTAAATAGAAACTGATATAAGTGTAAAAATAGTATAATTATTTACAATGTTAAGGTCATTTTAGGAAAAATGGAAAAAAAAAATTCTAAGACAATGGCTTCAAGACTCGAAGAAAGCTGTTTTCAAACGCTTAATACATCCTCATTCAATTTGATTTTTTTTAAATTTATATATTCAATTTGTAACGCTCTCAAAATAATAACAATACACCCATCAAATAAAACATTCATTAACATATGAAATAACAACATTCTTCTATTCATCAGTGTTTCATTACAAAAGTATTACATGTTAACAACAAAAGCAAAATGCCCTACGGGCTTACAGCTTTCCAAGTTAACACTTGGTTACATCAAAAGAGTATTAACTCATATACGTTAAGCCCTTGGCTTGTATTTCCATGTAATACATCAAAAAGTAAAATGACAACATTATGTCCGCCTCAAGCCTCCCAAGCTATGTCCTTGGAGGTGGCATGTTACCTGCACCTGAAAATGATAATCCCATATAGGGTGAGCCACAGCCCAGTAGAAATACACTAAACCAACCATGAACAATGACTAAAATATTAGCAATTGATAGATGGTCAACACTGATACATTCACGTAAATCACACATTTATGTCAACCGACTAATGAGTCCAGGTCACTTTTCATTTTCCATTTTTCAACAGATAAGCATGCTAGCTCTATCATCATTTCCGCAGATATGTATAAAAACTATATCCCACATTCAGATAAGCGTATAAGCTATTCCACATTCTACTACAGATATTTATAACAACAATATCCACAGATAAGCATATAAGCTATATCCACATTTCACAAAGATAAGCATATGAGCTCAATCTTCACTTCTCTAGACAAGCATATGAGCTGTATCTACGGAGTTCATCCCCTATCTTCTCCCAACGCTATCCGGTTTAGAGGTACATCCCCTATCTTCCCCTAAACCGCGGAGTACATCCCCTATCTCCTCCTCTACACATAACGTATACAAACACAATGGTTCTATATACAATCACCCAATACATACAATTAATGTATTCTATCAACCGTCAAGTTCCATGACACATTCCATTGATTAGTTTCAGTTTGCCTAATCATCATGCATTGTCTACAACAATCACGACTATCCTCCACCGATAGCCCAAAGCAGTTATTTCTAAACAGAAAATAAATGCACAATGGATATTCAATCAACATTTCATTTCCTCATTCCTCACAATTAATTATCCCAATTAATTAAATAATGTAATTAGGTCAATTCCCATAATTAGCATTTCAACCCTTAGGTCCCATTTTCATCAATGATTTAACATTCATTCCATTTCTCTATGCCAAACATGCATCTAGGTTTATTATGAATAAAACCCAACTTTTGTAAAATTGCACAAAAGCCCTAAACTTTTACCAAATTACCTAACCAACCCCAACATCTCCAAATACCAAATTTAAAGACAAAATTCATAGAGAGGAGTAGGATATCCCTACCTCAAACCCGGAGCCCCAAAGGAGATGAAGACCAAAACCAAAATGCTCCAAACCTCGAAATTTTCAGATCAAAAGGAAGCTCTCGACGATCAACACAACTTTTGTGAAGACAAAAGGTGAGTAAACGATCCTTACTAGATCAAATCTAAGAGAGAAGGGCCGATTTAGAGTGAGAAGCTCTGAAAATGGCTTTTTGGAAAAGTAAGAGAGAGAAGAGAAAGCAAAAAGTGATTTGAAAAGTCACAATTTCGGAACTTTAACCCAGTCTCCCGCTCGAGCGTAAAACACCCCGCTCGAGCGGCCACTCACAGACTTACGCTCGAGCGGCCAACCTCCCGCTCGAGCGCAGAATGCACTCGCTCAGCACTTTTGCAGAACCAGACCTCCGCTCGAGCTCCCAACCCTACGCTCGAGCGTACAACACTGCACAACAAATACTGGATGGGTGTATTCCCCGCTCGAGCGCCAACACCTCCGCTCGAGCGGACAGGCAAAAAATCTGGGCAACTAGTTTTGGTTTCTAAACTCAACCAACCTGAAACAAACCCACCCAACACATCCCATAACTCAAATATGAAGAAAAAGGAATGTAAACACGATGACAACCAACTACCAACATCCACGGACACATGTCCGGATCACTGTACAACAAGGGTAAACCCGGGATCGCTATAACCTCCCCCCCTTAAAGAATTTCGTCCCCGAAATTAAGCACAAGTTTCTCAAAAACAAGTTTTTTTTTTTTTTAAACAATGTTATATTTTAACATTTAACAATTCGACCCATTACCGGTCACCCCCTCCCTTTAACAAGAGGCTTTTCACAATATGTAAACAACATATGTACTTTCAACATGCATCAACATTATGCACTATCTTTCCAATTTCAACAATATATTCAACATATACCATGTTACAATCAACTTCCATATAAGGCAAGTTCCCAAAACATACTTCCAATAACCCAAACATTTTCAATGTTTCACAACTTAAGACATATATAAAAGCTCTTAAGTTCAACAAAATGCAAAATTTAACTACAAGATCACATATCAACAAACAAGTCCGGATATTTTTCTCGGACTCCCAACTCACGTTCCCAAGTGGCTTCCTCCACTCCGTGATGTTTCCACAAGACTTTCACCAAAGGAATGGTCTTGCCACGCAGGATCTGATCCCGCCTATCCAAGACCCGAACCGGTCTCTCCTCATACGAGGCATCTTCATCTACCTCTAAATCTGTCCAATCCAACACATGTGATGGATCTGGCTCATACTTCCGAAGCATACTTACATGAAATACGTCATGCACCCCGGACAACTGCGGCGGTAAGGCTAACCGATAAGCATACCCACTATGAGGCTCACCTAGTGCTTGAAACAACCATTCATTTGTAGGGTTTATCCACAAAATAGTTCGTATAAAATTTTTGATTAATTTGATCAAAGAAAATTGAGCGGATAATATAATTTTTAATATAGGTAATTTATTTATTTATTTTATAAGATAAATGTAATCCAATTATATGAATTTCATTGTTCAATAAACTTAATAAACTATTTCATTGGATACTCTTTTCAGTAGATTTTACAGAATAAAATATTTGTATCATTCAATCTGAATGGTAAAATGAGGAGCTCAACCCAATTTCATTTTTTGTCTTTTGTTTATCAGAAATGATAAAAATGGGGGGAGATCATACCAAGTGCTTTGTGAAAAACAGAGAGAAGAACGATCATGTCACGACCCAAACCCGGCCCTATGGGTTTAGCACCGTAACCGGCCAGTAATTCGAGATTACCAAAGGCCTGCTTAACAGTAGCACAGTAAAACAGAGTGCAGGGCCTGGCGGAAGCCAAAACAGTAAAGAAACAATGTCCAATGAGCTGTAACAGTCTGTATGCAAAAAGAATTGTCATACATATATACATGAACGGTACAGAACAGTATGCACAGTATATACAATCATTCAGACTAGGGACTCCATCCCTTACATAGCAGTACAGTAAACGTTCAGTCTATACAATCCATTAGGTTAGTACAAAACAGTAAGACAGTACAGAAAAGGGGGGGAGTCCTAAAACACCCCTAAGCCTTAGCATGATAGGCTTGGAACCTCGCAGTGAGGCACGGTAGTTGGCTGGACAAAACTGGAGTAACCCTGACGCTCCTTGCCGCGGTCTAGTGCCTGTACACCTACATATATATATGAGCAGTGAGCTAAAGCCCAGTGAATAACATAATGCGTAAAGAGATTAAGAATGAATGTCCTTACAGTAATGAAAACAGTTCATTAAATCAGTATTTCAGTCGTTCAGTCAGTACAGTCATATGTGGTACATCCATTAGCATAATAGTACAGTAAATAGTAGGTCTTGAAAGACCGAGCAGTAAATGATGGCCATCAGTCAGTAACAGTAGTGGTTCCAACAAGGGAACCGACAGAGATCTCTGTAACAGTAACAGTAAACAGCAAACAGTAGGTGCTAAGGATGCCACAATACAGTTCAGAATATAGGACATATATTCATTCAATTAACAGTATTCAATCCAGAAACAGTATAGTTCAGTTGTTCAGAAAATAATCATTTTTGAACATATCTTTACACAATCGTTACTCACAGAGTTTGGGCTACAGTATGCTAGAGCGTATCTCACCAGTCGCCAACCCTACACAGTTAACAGATTGAACACATTAAGCTACATAGCTGGGAAAGATAATAACTTAATCCCTAATTTGCCTCGGTGTGTTCTACATCTATATCCTCAATAAAATGTCTTAAACTAGGCCTAAGAATGCCTAGGATGAGATGAGGATGCAAAGATGTGATCAGAAAACAGTTTCAGGAGTTTTCAGAAAAACAGAGTCCCGCTCGAGCTCAGGTTTCCCCGCTCGAGCGGTCATGCAACAAAGGTACACGCTCGAGCGTCAGATATCTCGCTCGAGCGTACTGTAAAAGTACTGGATGAGTGCAATCTCCGCTCGACGGATGCTCGACGCCCGCTCGAGCTTGAGACACATGACTCCGCTCGAGCGCCCAATCCTCTGCTTGAGCGGACTGTAAAACAGTGCCGAGATACTGGATGCTCGGATTCCCCGCTCGAGCGTCACTAGACCCCGCTCGAGCGGAAGTGCAGAATCTGGAAAACCCAGATTGCACCTCCAAACTCAAACCAAGTTTTAACAACCCAAAACTCGACCTCTTGGGCTGAATTTCCAGAAAACATTTGTAAACACACATAGAATAACATGGTTCAAAGCTCAATTTTGAGAAATCAAAGCCCAAGGGTGTTTATCAAATCCAATTTCAAACCATTTTTCAAGGACAATCCTCAAACATGACATGCATGATCTTTAAATAACTTTCAAGCTTCAAAACATGCTCTAATGAGCCAATTGATTCACAAACAAGATGAAAACATGGCCTACACTCAAAACATGGACATGCATGTGACAATTTGCCATGAACTCAACTCAAAATCCAACAATACAAACATGCATGCATGAATCAAGCTATAATTCAACATGTAAGAGCCATAACTTGGCTCAAGGCTTCAATTTGCTATAAATCATGCAAGAATTTACTTAAACACAAGAATGAGGAAATGAAATTCTACCTTAAGTCTTGAATGCAAGATGAACAAGCTCAATCTACAGGTGAACTCAAGTCTCTCACTTCCTCTCTCTCTAAATTCGGCTGAGTGCTCAAACAAGGCTGAGGAAATGTTTTGATTTAAGTGTATACAAGGCTCAACATGTGTGGAGTAGTGGCCACTAAGTGGTCTAATGGTAATTAAGTCCAAAACTTGCAATCCATCAATATTTAATCTAATTTAATCATACCTAATCAGTTTTCAGATAAATTTACCATAAAGTCACATTAATTATGAGGATCATAAAACATCAATCAATTCTCGGTTCGGCCGCCGATAAGGCCTTCAATTAGCAGTTGAAACATAAAACGTGAACAGATCAAATAAACAATCAAACAGATAGAATACAAATTAACATACGTACACAGTCAATTCAGTTCCAGTTTTCAGTCAGTCAGTTCAATACTTTAATCAGTTCAATTAGCAGTCATAATCAGTTCAGTTTAGCGGTAATCAATGTTTATCGGTAAGCAGTGGGGAGGGTTATTACAAATCAAAACGGCGAGACCGGCCAAGACGCCTACTATTATGGCTACTGTTTTTCCGACCTCATCCTTGTTGCAGAATCTACACACAAACACACAATCACCAAAAGCTTTTAAAAAAAATGAATTGGAATAAGTACTCACCATTTAATCATATAGAAATTGGACCGAACTTTTGAGTACAGAAAATATAAAGCACATCCATCTATCTATTCCATTATTAAAACCAATAATCATATAAAAACAAATGCAAAATACATACAAAATAGTGAAGATGTTCAGAACTAACCAAATAAAAAAGGGAAGATGACACACACACTACAACTGCATGAAACTGTTCCTATGTATAGCATCCAAAACAAAACTACATAATCATTCTGTTCTGGAGAGGTTGATAATGTGGATGGTTGTTGTTGTTGTTGTTGCTGCGGCTGCGGCGGCGGCGGTGTTGGTGGAGTTGTGCTGGTGTTGGGGAGAGGAACACTGCAGAGAGCATGAAATTCACAGAAAATGCAGAGGAGGACAAGGTCAATTCTTAGGTTGATTGGGCTGCTGGAAAGTCACCCCAGTGAGCGATCTTATAGCGATCCCGAGTTTACCCTTGTTGTACAGTGATCCGGACATGTGTCCGTGGATGTTGGTAGTTGGTTATTATCGTGTTTACATTCCATTTTCTTCATATTTGAGTTATAGGTTGTGTTAGGCAGGTTTGTTACAGGTTGGTTGTGTTCGGGAGCCTAGTGTTGCTGCCCAGAATTTTGGACCTTCGCTCAAGCAAGGAGTTGGTCGCTCGAGCGAGAGTGGGGTTCGTGTCTGGTGGGTCGAGCCAGAGTGGCTCGCTCGAGCGAGCGGTTGCACCTGGTTCTGGACCTGAGAGTTGCATTTCTTGGCTCGAGCGAGCTTCTTTCGCTCGAGTGGTCTGGGTTTTTCTTCGCTCGATCGAGAACTTCTTGGCTCGAGCGAGAGTTTTTGTGTCTGGTCGCTCGAGCGACGAAGGCTTCGCTCGAGCGAGCGTGTTTTATATCAGCGGACAGTAGCGGTTTTGAGCTTCAGTTTTTCACTTCTTTTTTTGATTAAACCCTAAATCTGAGCCTCTCTCTCTCTACACTTGCACTCTCTCTAAGATTTGATCTCCCTAGAGTGTGAATCTAGCCTAGGGCCTTTGTTAAAAAGATAGAGGGTGTTGAGAGTTTCGACTTAATCTGAAAAAGTTTGGATTTGGAGCACGTTGATCTTTGAGTCTTCATCTCCTTTTTGGCTAAAACTTCAAGGTAGGGATATCCTACTCCTCTCTATGGGTTTTGTCTTTAAATTTTGGTATTTTGAGATGTTGGGCTTAGTTTGGTAATTTTGTGAAAGTTTGGGGCTTTTGTGTAATTTTACAAAAGTTGGAGTTTTATTCATACTAAACCTAGATGCATGTTTGGCATAGAGAAATGGAATGATTGTTGAATCATTGATGAAAATGGGACCTAAGGGTTGAAATGTTAATTATGGGAATTGACCTAATTACATTGTTTAATTAATTGGGATAATTAATTGAGAAGAATGAAGAAATGAAATGTTGATTGAATATCCATTGTGCATTTACTTTCTGTTTAGAAATAACTGCTTTGGGCTATCGGTGGAGGATAGTCGTGATTGCTGTAGACAATGCATGATGATTAGGCAAACTGAAACTAATCAATGAAGTGTGTCATGGAATTTGACGGTTGATAGAATACATTAATTGTATGTATTGGGTGATTGTATATAGAACCAATGTGTTTGTATACGTTATGTGTAGAGGAGGAGATAGGGGATGTACTCCGCGGTTTAGGGAAAGATAGGGGATGTACCTCTAAACCGGTTAGTGTTGGGAGAAGATAGGGGATGAACTCCGTAGATACAGCTTATATGCTTGTCTAGAAGTGAAGATATAGCTTATATGCTTATCTTTGTGATGTGTGGATATAGCTCATATGCTTATCTGTGGGTATTGTGGTTATACATATCTGTTGTAGAATGTGGATATAGCTTATTTGCTTATCTGAGAATATGGATATTGTTGATATACATATCTGTTGAGAATGTGGTTAGTGCTTATATGCCTATCCGTTGAAAATGGGAAAATGAAAGGAAACTTGGACTCATAAGTCGTATGACATCAATATGTGATTTATGTGATTGTATCAGTGTTGGCCATCTATCAATTGCTAATATTTTAGTCATTGTTCATGGTTGGTTTAGTGTATTTCTACTGGGCTGTGGCTCACCCTATATGGGAATATCATTTTCAGGTGCAGGTAGCATGCCACCTCCAAGGACATAGCTTGGGAGGCTTGAGACGGACAAGTTTTGTCGTTTTACTTTTGATGTATTACATGTAACTTCAAGCCAAGGGCTTAATGTGTAAACGAGTTAGTACTCTTTTGTTGTAACCAAGTGTTAACTTGGAAAGCTGTAAGCCCGTAGGGCATTTTGTTATGATGTTAACATGTAATACTTATGTAATGAGACTCTAATGAATAAAAGAATGTGGTTAGTTCATATGTCAATGCATGTCTTATTTGATGGGTTTAATGTTATTATTTTGAGGGCGTTACAGATCTCCTTCCATATATGTTACTGTTTGATATACAACACTTAGTTTTGATCCTTTGTCAAGTTTTTTCTTTTTAAATGGCCATATTAATATGGCACCACTCTAATACTATTTTTAAATTCAACACTTTAGTTTTGATGCTTTGTCTAGAATACCTACACATAACATAACATGTGAAATTGAAATCGGATAGAACCAAATACAAAAGAGAACTTACCAAATACGGATAACTTTCAGAAGAGAACTTACCAAATACAGTGAAGATGGACAGAACTTTTGAATGAAATCGAAACAAATGGAAAATGCAACGAAGATGTTCGGCACTTTTTGGAAGATGTTGAACCTGATTTGGAACTGGTGTCACCCAATTTGAAACTGCTGTGCAGTTTAGAAACGTGGGGTAGTGAAATTGAATGGTTTAAATTTCCCATGTTACCCTCAACTACAAACTGATATAAGTGTAAAAATAATATAATTATTCAAGAAGTTATGGTCATTTTCGGAAAAATTGGAAAAAAATTCTAAGCTATGCTTCATGACACCAAAGTTGGTGTTGGCTTTTAATAATAGAATAGATATATATATGTATATATATATAAGGGCAAAATAGTGATTTTACATCGAGGCATATGAGCGAGGAACAGGGCGGGGATCGGGGTTGGGGTTGGAGCGGATCCGGGGCTGAAACATGTATCCCCATCCTCGGCCCGTATATCATCGGGGATTTAATTTTTAATACCACCCCCGGCCTGTTAGGGTTATTTTTTAGGGAATCACCACTCAATTCGGGGTAGGGGGATCGGGTCCCCGTCGGGCCGGGTTCCGATTGCCATCTCTAGGAGAAAGGGACGACAAATTTGGTTCAATCAGACTTGTGAAATTACAGGTTGAGAAAGTGGGATGGGTTAGGCTGATCTGGGCTGGTTTGGGCAGGATATTTTCGTAGGTGGGCTTTCTACTAAAAAATAAGGAAATTTTTGGTGAAAAGCCCTCTTATCGGGATTTTTTTGTGTAAAACCCATGGAATAAAATAATGGTTCTAAAAGTTCATTAAATAAAAAAATATATAGTGAAAAAACTGAAATACCCTTTTATATAAATGGGCAAATATCAAATGACGGAATCGTTTGTCTCCTTCACTTTGTTTTATCGCTTGAATTCGTTGCTCTGAAAGCGGTCAATCGAACATACCAGAATAAAATTTTACTCTCATTTTATCAAATAAAAACATAGTACATACTAGAGTAAAATTTTACTCTCATTCTATCAAACAAAAACAGAGCACATACCAAAGTAAAATTTTACTTTCATTCTATTAAACAAAATCAGATCATACACAATAAAAATAAAAAATAAAATTAATCAACAAATCAACGTACCTGATTTAACTCGAACAACAATCAAACACGTAATTAAAGCAAAACTTCTAAAACTCCAACAACACTTACAAATCTCGATGAAACTCTCTAAATCTGATACAAATTTATGCAGATTTAAAATGTAATCTCTTATTTAATTGAGAGTGTTGATCTTCAATGGCGAGATTGTGTATTGTTGACCAAGGGCGAGATCTTCAAATTTTGAAATCATCTATAGCTATTTCGGTTTTGACACATCACTTGTAGTACGCCGGACTGGGGTTTGTATGATTTTGAATAGAGATTCATATCTTGTTTCCCTTGTATCCCCTCTGTTTTGGTTATTAGATTGTAGTTGTGCATTTAGAACAGATGGTTGCTTATTTTTCCAAACCTTTATTGCCCATATTTTTGCTCTATCGCTTGAGCGGTCATTCTTGCGCTCGAGTGGGTTTTGCGAACTCTCAATACTTCGCAGGTCTGCAAAACTACTGGAAAAGTGTTTCTATACTCGAGAGGCATTTCCTACGATCGAGCGGGTGGATGCTCGAGCGACCTTTCCTGCGCTCGAGTGTTGGTTTATTGTCTGCAAAAGTTCTGGAAGTGTATTTTCTACGCTAAAGCGGCGAATTCTTGTGCTCGAGCGATGAGCATTTGTTGCGTCTTGGTGCTCGAGCGGCCTTTCTTGCGCTCAAGCGGAACAACTTTTTTGTGTCTGATGCTCGAGCGTCAACTCTTCTGCACGAGCAGACTGTGCGTATATCAAATCGCGAAAATGATATTTTATATCACTTTTTCATTCTTCTCTCTCTCTAAAACTTTCCAAAAACCTAGATCTTTACTCTTTATAGTGATCCCAGGTTTACCCTTGTTGTATAGTGATCCGGACATGTGTCCGTGGATGTTGGTAGTTGTTTATTTTCTAGTTTGCATCCTCTTTACTTAGTATATTGAGTTATAAGATGCGTTGGGCAGGTTTGTTACAGGTTAGTTGCGTTTGGGAGCCTAGTGTTGCTGCCCAGATTTTTGGTCCTTCGCTCGAGCGAGGAGTTTGTCGCTCGAGCGAGAGTTGTGTTGCACCGGTTCTGGACCTGAGAGCTGTCTTTCTTGGCTCGAGCGAGATTTTCGTAGCTCGAGCGGTCTGGGTTTTTCTTCGCTCGATCGAGAACTTCTTGGCTCGAGCGAGAGTTTTCTGTGTCTGGTCGCTCGAGCGACCAATCCTTCGCTCGAGCGAGCGTGTTTTGTATCAGCGGACAGCAGCGTCTAAAACATCACTTTTTCAGTCCTTTTCTTTGATTAAACCCTAAATCCGACACCCTCTCTCTCTAAACTTGCACTCTCTCTAAGATTTGATCTCCCTAAGGTGTGAATCTAGCCTAGGGCCTTTGTTAAAAAGATAGAGGGCGTTGAGAGCTTCGATTTAATCTGAAAAAGTTTGGATTTGGAGCAAGTTGATCTTGGAGTCTTCATCTCCTTTTGGGCTAAAACTTCAAGGTAGGGATATCCTACTCCTCTCTATGGGTTTTGTCTTTAAATTTTGGCATTTTGAGATGTTGGGGTTGGTTTGGTAATTTTGTGAAAGTTTGGGGCTTTTGTGTAATTTTACAAAAGTTGGGGTTTTATTCATAATAAACCTAGATGCATGTTTGGAATAGAAAAATAGAATGATTGTTGAATCATTGATGAAAATGGGACCTGAGGGTTGAAATAGTAATTATGGAAAATGGCCTAATTACATTGTTTAATTAATTGGGATAATTAATTGGTGAGAAATGAGGAAATGAAATGTTGATTGAATATCCATTTGTGCATTTATTTTCTGTTTTAGAAATAACTGCTTGGGCTATCGGTGGAGGATAGTCGTGATTGTTGTAGACAATGTATGTTGATTAGGCAAACTGAAACTAATCAATGGAATGTGTTATGGAACTTGACAGTTGCTAGAATACATTAATTGTTTGTATTGTGTGATTGTATATAGAACCAATGTGTTTATATACGTTATGTGTAGAGGAGGAGATAGGGGATGTACTCCGCGGTTTAGGGGAAGATAGGGGATGGACCTCTAAACCGGATAGGTATTTGGAGGAGATAGGGGATGTACTCCGTAGACAGAGCTCATATGCTTGTCTAGAGAAGTGAAGATAGAGCTCATATGCTTATCTTTGTGAAGTGAAGTGTGGATACAGCTTGTATGCTTATCTGTGGATATTGTTGATATACATATCTGTTGTAGAGTGTGGATACAGCTTGTATGCTTATCTGTGGATATTGTTGATATACATATCTGTTGAGAATGTGGATATAGCTTTTATGCTTATCTGAATGTGAGATATAGTCTTTTATACATATCTGTGGAAATGATGATAGAGCTAGCATGCTTATCTGTTGAAAAAGGGAAAATGAAAAGTAATTGGGACTTGTAAGTCGTTGACATAAATATGTAATTTATGTGATTGAATCAGTGTTGACCAACTATCAATTGCTAATGTTTTAGTCATTGTCCATGGTTGGTTTAGTGTATTTCTACTGGGCTGTGGCTCACCCTATATGGGAATATTATTTTCAGGTGCAGGAAGCATGCCACCTCCAAGGACATAGCTGGGAGGCTAGTGGCGGACATAGTTTTGTCGTTTTACTGTTGATGTATTACATGTAATTTCAAGCCAAGGGCTTAATGTGTAAACGAGTTAGAACTCTTTGTTGTAACCAAGTGTTAACTTGGAAAGCTGTAAGCCCGTAGGGCATTTTGTTATGAGGTTAACATGTAATACTTATGTCTTGGAATTCTAATGAATGAAAGGAATGCGGTTAGTTTAAATGTAAATGCATGTCTTATTAGATGGGTTTATTGTTGTTATTTTGAGGGCGTTACAACTTGGTATCAGAGCGTACCGGGTTCGAATACTTTGGGTACGTGGGAAGTGATTAGGATCACAATGGGTTTGTCTCGCTTGATAGAGACTTAGATGTAGTATCATATGCTATGTGCTCAATTGATAACATGCTTATGTGACTATATGGGTATGGGATTTAATTTCTAGGATGTTGATTGGGTCCTTGAGTTTCTGGGAGTCTTGTTGGAAAAGCACTTGATCAATGCTGTTTCTAACCGGAACTCTAGTAACGTCTCGGGACTATCATTATCCGGAAATGAAGTTCGTAAGTGCTTATGTGTTTATGTGCTTATGTGGAGTGAATTACAGTTGTCCATGCACTAGGACGTGAGTGTTTAGTTTCGGCACATTTATGAATGTGCTAACGTTCTGTGTTGCCTTTATTAGGATGTCAGGACGAGGAAGAGGTGCTAGGCGTGGTAGACCTGCGAGGCAGGAAGTACCGTTACAGGGTGAGATTCCGGCAGTGCAGGAGGGAGTTGGGCAGGCCAATGTGGCCGAGCCAGTAGGTCAGCAGGCTATGGGTGCCTTGGCCAGAGAGATAGCAGGAGCTTTGGGTATTCTTAGAGCTGGGAATCAGGCAGCTGAGGCAGGGCCTTCTTTCTTGAAGAGGGAGTTCTTCCGGTGTAATCCGGACGAGTTTATCGGGGATCCTAAGGAGCCACTGAAGGCAGATGAATGGCTCGAACAGACAACGAAGACGTTTGAGATGCTTGGCATCGAGGACGGAGCACTGAAAGTGACCTTGGCATCCTTCCAACTGAAGGGAGATGCGGGTCAATGGTGGAAGTACGAGAAAGCTCGTGTTGGTGGTACTTGGGAGGCGTTTATAAATGCTTTTCAGGAGAGGTTTTTGTCTGCAGTAGCAAGGGAAAAGCTGAGAGATCAGTTTAGTCGGCTTAATCAGCAGGGCTTGTCAGTGGCCGAGTTTGAGGCTACTTTTACCAGTCTGTCTAGGTTTGCACCTGAACTAGTGGCGTCTGAGGAACGCCGTTGCTATGAGTTTGAGCGGAAGTTGAGGCGGGGCCTCAAGTTGAGAGTTGGTGGGTCTTACATCCGAGAGTATAGACACCTAGTTGATGCTGCAGCTCATATGGAGCTTATGATGCAGGAGGAGGATGAGGGTCAGAGAGGCTCCAAGAGGAGCCAGGATAGTCAGGGTGATGGCAGGAGACAGAAGGGTTATAACCCTCAGCAGTCTCAGGGTGCAGTCTCTAGATCGACCTTTCCAGTGCCGAGTGTTGGCTCGGGGAGAGGCAGTCAGGGGGAATTCACTTGTTACAAGTGTGGCCAGCTGGGTCACAAGGTTTCTGTTTGCCCGCAGAAGGGTGGGGGTCAGAAAGCTGCTTCTTCTTCAGCTAGACCGCAGAGTCAGAGTTTGGGCAGGGGGCAGCTCTTGATTTGTTATCAGTGTGGACAACCTGGGCACATGAAGAGGTTTTGCCCACAGTTGAGTGCCACTTCGGGAGCGTCTGGTTCTAGGCAGACGCAGGGTTTTCAGCCAGCTCAGTCTGTGCAGGCCTCGAGGGCCAATCCGGGAGCTTCGTCATCCCAGTCTGTGCAGCAGTCTTTTGCTCCGAGAGGTGAGCAGGTAGACCAGGGGCCTACGGGGCGCGTGTATGCTGTTACCGCGCAGGATTTAGTACCGGCTCCATCAGTAGTGAGAGGTACTTTTCTGTTTTGCAACTCAGTTGCTAATGTGTTGATAGACACGGGTGCATCTCATTCTTTTGTATCTGCTGCATTTGCATCTGTTTTGGAATTGGAGTTAGCACAGTTAGCATCTCCTATTTGTGTGGTATCGCCTTTGGGCGGTGAGTTGATTCTGAAACAGGGTGTTAGAAGATGTGAGATTGAGGTCGCCGATTATAGGCTTCCTTTTCCGTTTGTTGTCATGCCCATGAAGGGTTTTGATGTTATTTTGGGTATGGACTGGTTATCATCATACCGGGCTGTTATTGATTGCTACCGCCAGAGGATTACATTGTGTACCTTGAGCGGGGAGTGGTTCCATTTCTTGGGAGACCGGGTTGGTAGTGTTTTGCCACCGGGGTATGATTCGCGAGGGCGAAGTGAGCTTAGTAGTCTACTTGCTAGCTTTGAGAGTGGTGAGTGTGGTGAGACCCAGCATGTATTGCCGAGGGTGGTTTGTGAGTATTCGGATGTCTTTCCCGAAGATCTTGTTAGTTTGCCACCTCACCGAGAGATAGAGTTCTCTATTGATTTAGTGCCTGGTACGGCGCCGATTTCTATGGCACCTTACCGTTTTGCTCCAGCAGAGTTGGTTGAGTTGAAAGTTCAGCTCCAGGAATTGCTAGATAAGGGCTTTGTTCGCCCTAGTGTTTCACCGTGGGGAGCACCGGCACTCTTTGTTAAAAAGAAAGATGGTGCCTTGAGATTGTGTATAGACTACCGGAAGTTGAATCGGGCTACGGTTAAGAATAAGTATCCTATGCCCCGTATAGATGATTTGTTTGACCAGTTGAAGGGTTCCCGTTGTTTCTCTAAGATAGACTTGAGATCGGGTTACCATCAGTTGAGGGTCAGGGAGGAAGATATTCCTAAGACGGCATTCCGTACGCGGTATGGCCATTATGAGTTTCTAGTGATGCCATTTGGACTTACCAATGCACCGGCAGTCTTTATGGACTTGATGAACCGGATTTTCCGGGAGTTTTTAGATCGATTTGTGGTTGTCTTTGTGGATGACATCCTTATCTATTCGTCTTCTGAGGAGGAGCACGAGGCACACTTGAGAGTGGTGCTTGAGTTACTTAGAGCCCATAGGCTGTATGCCAAGTTTGGGAAGTGTGAGTTCTGGCTGGGGGAAGTCAAATTCTTAGGCCACGTGGTATCCGGGGAAGGGGTGTCTGTTGATACATCCAAGGTTGAGGCAGTGCAAGATTGGGCACAGCCTAAGAGTGTGTTTGAGATCCGCAGTTTTCTGGGATTGGCTGGGTATTACCGTCGGTTTGTGAAAGATTTCTCCAGGTTAGCGTCACCGTTGACTAGATTGACTCGGAAGGGAGTCAAGTTTGTGTGGAGTGAGACTTGTGAAAAGTCGTTCCAAGAGTTGAAAGTTAGATTGACCACCGCTCCGGTGTTGATTATTCCGGAGAGAGGGTTGGGTTATGCGGTTTATTGTGATGCCTCACGAGAGGGTTTGGGTTGTGTGTTGATGCAAGAGGGGAAAGTGGTAGCTTATGGCTCACGTCAGTTGAAAATACACGAGAAGAATTACCCCACACATGACCTAGAGTTAGCAGCTGTGATCTTTGCCTTGAAAATCTGGAGGCACTACCTTTATGGTGAGAGGTTCGAGGTATTCTCGGATCATAAGAGTTTGAAGTATCTGTTTACACAGAGAGACTTGAATCTGAGGCAGAGGAGGTGGATGGAGTTCATCGAGGACTATGATTTTGAGTTACATTATCATCCGGGAAAGGCCAATGTTGTGGCCGATGCCCTTAGTAGGAAGACCATTAGTGATGTAGCTTGTATAGCCATCCGGGAATGGGAGATGTTGGGAGCACTTGGCGAGTTTGATTTGCTACTGGGCGAATCTGTCGAGGCTGCGGCCTTGTTTTCTGTTGTAGCGCAGCCTACACTTGTGATTAGAGTGTTAGAGGCACAGAGAGGTGACCTTGAGGTAGAATCCCTCCGAGAGAAGATCTCCAGTGGGAAAGTTGAGAAGGGTTTGACGGTGTATCCCGACCTGAGTATGAGATACCGAGACCGTTTGTTTGTACCGGAGGCTTGCCGTGAGGAAGTACTCCGAGAGTTTCACCATTCGCGCCTTGCGGTGCATCCGGGAGGTACTAAGATGTATCGGGATTTGGGTCGCCAGTTTTGGTGGCGGGGTATGAAGAGAGATGTGGCTGTTTTCGTATCGAAGTGCCTTACTTGCCAGCAAGTGAAGGCCGAGCATCAGAGGCCAGCGGGTTTGTTGCAACCCTTGCTTATTGCCGAGTGGAAGTGGGAGCATGTCACTATGGACTTCGTTGTAGGTCTTCCGAGGACTCAGCGGGGTAGTGATGCTATTTGGGTGGTTGTAGACCGGTTGACTAAGTCGGCGCACTTTATCCCTATGCGCGTGAGAGATTCGGTAGATCATCTTGCCGATTTGTACATTCGGGATGTAGTGAGATTGCACGGGGTCCCAGTGACGATTGTCTCAGATAGAGATCCTCGTTTTACTGCTAGGTTGTGGCAGAGTTTGCAGAGTGCACTGGGCACTAAGTTGACCTTTAGTACGGCTTATCATCCTCAGACTGACGGGCAGTCCGAGCGTACTATTCAGATCCTCGAGGATATGCTTCGGGGTTGTGTCCTGGATTTCAGTGGGACGTGGGAGAGGCACTTGCCATTGGTAGAGTTTGCCTACAACAACAGTTTTCAGTCTAGCGTCGGTATGGCACCGTTTGAGGCCTTGTATGGCCGACCGTGTAGGTCTCCAGTGTGTTGGGCCGAGGTGGGTGATGCACCTTTGTTGGGTCCCGAGTTAGTTAGGGAGACGACGGAGAAAGTTGAGCTTATCCGTAGAAGGCTTGTTACAGCCCAGAGTCGACAAAAGAGTTATGCCGACCGTAGGAGGAGGCCTTTGGCGTTTGAGGTAGGTGATCATGTCTTTCTGAAGATATCACCTAGGCGAGGCCTGATGAGGTTTGGGAAGAGTGGGAAGTTATCCCCTCGGTTTATTGGTCCTTTTGAGATTCTTGAAAGAATAGGTGAGGTTGCTTATCGGTTAGCCTTACCGCCGCAGTTGTCCGGAGTGCATGACGTGTTTCATGTGAGTATGCTTCGGAAGTATGAGCCAGATCCATCACATGTGTTGGATTGGACTGATTTAGAGGTAGATGAGAATGCCTCGTATGAGGAGAGACCGGTACGGGTCTTGGATAGGCGGGATCAGGTCCTGCGTGGCAAGACCATTCCTTTGGTGAAAGTCTTGTGGAAACATCACGGAGTGGAGGAAGCCACTTGGGAACGTGAGTTGGAAGTCCGAGAGAAATATCCGGACTTGTTTGTTGATATGTAATCTTGTATTTAAATTTTACATTTTGTTGAACTTAAGAGCTTTTATATATGTCTTAAGTTGTGAAACATTGAAAATGTTTTGGTTATTGGAAGTATGTTTTGGAACTTGCCTCATATGGAAGTTGAATGTAACATTATAGGTGTTAAGTATATTGTTGACATTGGAAAGTTAGTGCATAATGTTGGTGCATGTTAATAATACATATGTTGTTTACATATTGTGAAATGTCTCTTGTTAAAGGGATGGGATGACCGGTAATGGGTCGAATTGTTGAATGTTCAAGTGTAACATTGTTTAAAATGAAAAAAAAACTTGTTTTTGAAAACTTGTGCTTAATTTCGGGGACGAAATTCTTTAAGGGGGGGAGGTTATAGTGATCCCAGGTTTACCCTTGTTGTACAGTGATCCGGACATGTGTCCGTGGATGTTGGTAGTTGTTTATTTTCTAGTTTGCATCCTCTTTACTTAGTATATTGAGTTATAAGATGCGTTGGGCAGGTTTGTTACAGGTTAGTTGCGTTTGGGAGCCTAGTGTTGCTGCCCAGATTTTTGGTCCTTCGCTCGAGCGAGGAGTTTGTCGCTCGAGCGAGAGTTGTGTTGCACCGGTTCTGGACCTGAGAGCTGTCTTTCTTGGCTCGAGCGAGATTTTCGTAGCTCGAGCGGTCTGGGTTTTTCTTCGCTCGATCGAGAACTTCTTGGCTCGAGCGAGAGTTTTCTGTGTCTGGTCGCTCGAGCGACCAATCCTTCGCTCGAGCGAGCGTGTTTTGTATCAGCGGACAGCAGCGTCTAAAACATCACTTTTTCAGTCCTTTTCTTTGATTAAACCCTAAATCCGACACCCTCTCTCTCTAAACTTGCACTCTCTCTAAGATTTGATCTCCCTAAGGTGTGAATCTAGCCTAGGGCCTTTGTTAAAAAGATAGAGGGCGTTGAGAGCTTCGATTTAATCTGAAAAAGTTTGGATTTGGAGCAAGTTGATCTTGGAGTCTTCATCTCCTTTTGGGCTAAAACTTCAAGGTAGGGATATCCTACTCCTCTCTATGGGTTTTGTCTTTAAATTTTGGCATTTTGAGATGTTGGGGTTGGTTTGGTAATTTTGTGAAAGTTTGGGGCTTTTGTGTAATTTTACAAAAGTTGGGGTTTTATTCATAATAAACCTAGATGCATGTTTGGAATAGAAAAATAGAATGATTGTTGAATCATTGATGAAAATGGGACCTGAGGGTTGAAATAGTAATTATGGAAAATGGCCTAATTACATTGTTTAATTAATTGGGATAATTAATTGGTGAGAAATGAGGAAATGAAATGTTGATTGAATATCCATTTGTGCATTTATTTTCTGTTTTAGAAATAACTGCTTGGGCTATCGGTGGAGGATAGTCGTGATTGTTGTAGACAATGTATGTTGATTAGGCAAACTGAAACTAATCAATGGAATGTGTTATGGAACTTGACAGTTGCTAGAATACATTAATTGTTTGTATTGTGTGATTGTATATAGAACCAATGTGTTTATATACGTTATGTGTAGAGGAGGAGATAGGGGATGTACTCCGCGGTTTAGGGGAAGATAGGGGATGGACCTCTAAACCGGATAGGTATTTGGAGGAGATAGGGGATGTACTCCGTAGACAGAGCTCATATGCTTGTCTAGAGAAGTGAAGATAGAGCTCATATGCTTATCTTTGTGAAGTGAAGTGTGGATACAGCTTGTATGCTTATCTGTGGATATTGTTGATATACATATCTGTTGTAGAGTGTGGATACAGCTTGTATGCTTATCTGTGGATATTGTTGATATACATATCTGTTGAGAATGTGGATATAGCTTTTATGCTTATCTGAATGTGAGATATAGTCTTTTATACATATCTGTGGAAATGATGATAGAGCTAGCATGCTTATCTGTTGAAAAAGGGAAAATGAAAAGTAATTGGGACTTGTAAGTCGTTGACATAAATATGTAATTTATGTGATTGAATCAGTGTTGACCAACTATCAATTGCTAATGTTTTAGTCATTGTCCATGGTTGGTTTAGTGTATTTCTACTGGGCTGTGGCTCACCCTATATGGGAATATTATTTTCAGGTGCAGGAAGCATGCCACCTCCAAGGACATAGCTGGGAGGCTAGTGGCGGACATAGTTTTGTCGTTTTACTGTTGATGTATTACATGTAATTTCAAGCCAAGGGCTTAATGTGTAAACGAGTTAGAACTCTTTGTTGTAACCAAGTGTTAACTTGGAAAGCTGTAAGCCCGTAGGGCATTTTGTTATGAGGTTAACATGTAATACTTATGTCTTGGAATTCTAATGAATGAAAGGAATGCGGTTAGTTTAAATGTAAATGCATGTCTTATTAGATGGGTTTATTGTTGTTATTTTGAGGGCGTTACACTCTCTCTCTCTACATTTTCTCCTAAATCTATTGATCTCTCCGCCCTAGTGTCTTTGGAAAAAGGGTAGAGCACCTTGAAAGCTACATTTTGATCCGATTAGAGTTTAGTTTCGACATTGTTGAAGTTCCATCCTTACTCCATTGGTCTTCTAAACTTGAGGTGCGGATTTTCTATACTTTAATATGGTTTTTAACTTAGTTATTTGTCGTTGTGTAACAATGATGGGATTTTGGGATAATGTGAACAAATCTAGGGTTTGAGTGTAAAATGGAAATAGGGGTTTTGATGAATGAGGGATAAATGATTGTGGGGTTTGAAAATGCTACTTGGTTGATACTTGAGAAAAGAGGGGGTTTGCCCTAAAATGATCATAATATTTATTTTGTATGAGTAAATGAAATTGATGTTGTAAACATGAAATTGAATGAGTTTTGAAATAAATAGTGGATGAGGGTAGATCATACGCCTCATCTTTGGAAATTTTGAATAAATTATCTATCTTCAGATTGTATATCTATTTAGAAATAACTGTATTGGGTTATCGGTGAAGGATAACTATGATTGTTGTAAAAATTGCATGAGGATTAGGTGAATTAAAACTAATCTATGGTTGGTTATCACTGAATATGATCATGTTTTAAATACATTGTATATATATGATTGTTTGGGAGAGGAAAATGGATGTACTCCATATATGATTATATGTTTAAATACATTGTTTATATATGATTGTTTGGGAGGAGAAAGGGGATAGGCTCCATTGTTTGTAAAAAGATTTAGTCATCACTCCCTCCATTCTTCTTTCTCATTATCTAGTTTTATGCCCATTGGAACAAGTCTTCAGAGTTCCATGGTAGGATGGAAAAATGGGAGGAAAGGGATGGGGGAGGAAGAGGGTAAGGATGTATACGCTTTCCTTGTTCGTTAGGAAGGAGATTGAACTGGTGGGTTAAAGTAGAAATGAAGGCCTTCACTTCCATGCCGACCAAATTACTTCCTCCCCAAAATGGTGGAACTTGTGAAAGACCAAATTTGTTATATTATATTCAAATGATTTCAATGATTCTTACAAAACTTCAAAATCAAGTATTATCAATAATGGGTATTGCACTTTGAATTGGATTCGAAGTCGGTGTAAGTAAATATTGCTTTCTCTTAGTGACCTCGTCAACTAAGCTTTAAAAAACAAAAACAAACAAACAAACAAAGTACCATAACAATATTAGAATAGAGTCAAATAACTTTTGATAATTGAATTAAATTCTCTTCCCATATTTCAATACATTTCCTTCTCTTGAATTTTCAAAGAATTCAATATAACTTGCTCATAGTTAAGACTACCGGATTAACAATCATCACCCTGCTTCAACCAACAAAACAATTCTTTTTTTTTTCTTGGGTGCAGCTTAACTGGTCCTGGTGCATATATATTTCAAGGTAAAGCTTACCATTCATTATATATATATATAAATAGAGAGAGAGAGAGAGAGAGAGAGAGAGAGAGAGAGAGAGAGAGAGAGACATAGGGGAATATAAAGTACCGTGGCTTTTGGGAATAGAGGAAGTGAAGGGCTTTCCATCAGGGGGTGTGGGTTTTGAGTTTTGCGACTGTTGTAAGTCGTTGTTTTTGCAGACAAGAAGTGTAGATTCTGCACTATATCACATACATTGAATGAGAGAGAGAGAGAGAGAGAGAGAGAGAGAAGCTAGGCAAAAAGTGAGGAAGAAAGAGAGACCTAGGTTTGATGAAGATGAATTCTTGAGCTCCAAGTCCAGAAGATCTTTACTGCTATGTGCCATTTAAGAGCACCACAAAGTTGAAGTATCAATGAGCTTACACTATAAATCGTTGGCAAAATTTTTAGTGGTAAAATTTATGTGTAATCTTAGTGATTACAAATTTATTTGCGGTAATCTCAGTGATTGAAAGTTAGGGTTTGTGAATTCGAGTGCAGAGAGGATTTAGGGTTTTTGAGAGAGAGAAAGGGATGACAAATTTGGTTCAATCAGACTTGTGAAATTATAGGTTGAGAAAGTGGGCTGGGTTAGGCTGATCTGGGCTGGATTTTTTCGTAGATGGGCTTTCTACTAAAAAATAAGGGAATTTTTGGTGAAAAGCCCTCTTATCAAGGATTTTTTTGTGTGAAGCCCGTGGAATAAAATAATGGTTCTAAAAATTCATTAAATAAAAAAATATATAGTGAAAAAACTGAAATACCCTTTTATATAAATGGGCAAATATCAAATGACGGAACCGTTTGTCTCTTTCACTCTGTTTTATCGCTTGAACTCGTAGCTCTGAAAACAGTCAATCGAACATACCAGAATAAAATTTTACTCTCATTTCACCAAATAAAAACAAAGTACATACTAGAGTAAAATTTTACTCTCATTCTGTCAAACAAAAACAGAGCACATACTACATTAAAATTTTACTTTCATTCTGTCAAACAAAATCAGATCATACACAATAAAAAATAAAAATAAAAAAAACTAATCAACAAATCAACATACCTGATTTAACTCGAACAATAATCAAACACGTAATTAAAGCAAAACCTCTAAAACTCCAACAACACTTACAAATCTCAATGAAACTCTTTAAATCTGATACAGATTTAAAATGTAATCTATCGTTTAATTGAGAGTGTTGATCTTCAATGGCGACATCGTGTATTGTTGACTAAGGGCAACATCGTCGGCGGCGAGATCTTCAAATTTTGAAATCATCTATAGCTATTCCGATTTTGACCCGTCACTTGTAGTACTCTGGACTTGGGTTTGTATGATTTTGAATAGAGATTCATATCTTGTTTTCCTTATATCCCTTCTGTTTTGGTTATTGGATTGTAGTTATGCATTCGGAATAGGTTGATTGCTTATTTTTCCAAACCTTTATTGCCCAGATTTTTGCTCCATCGCTCGAGTGGTCATTCTTGCCCTCGAGTGGGTTTTGCGAACTCTCAGTACTTTGCAGGTCTGCAAAACTACTGGAAAAGTGTTTTCTACACACGAGCGGCATTTCCTATGATCGAGCAGGTGGACGCTCGAGCGGCCTTTCCTGCGCTCAAGTTTTGGTTTGTTGTCTGCAAAACTTCTGGAAGTGTATTTTCTATGCTCGAACGGCGAATTCTTGCGCTCGAGCGATAAGCATTCGTTGTATCTTGGTGCTCGAGCGGCCTTTCTTGCGCTCGAGTGAAACAACTTCTTTGTGTCTGACGTTCGAGCGTCAACTCTTCTGCTCGAGCGTACTGTGCGTATATCAGATCGCAAAAGTGATATTTTATATCACTTTTTCATTATTCTCTCTCTCTAAAACTTTTCAAAAACCTAGATCTTTACTCTCTCTCTACATTTTCTCCTAAATTTATTGATCTCTCCGCCCTAGTGTCTTTGGGAAAAGGGTAAAGCACCTTGAAAGCTTCATTTTGATCCGATTAGAGTTTGGTTTCGACATTGTTGAAGTTTCATCCTTACGCCATTGATCTTCTAAACTTGAGGTAGGGATTTTCTATACTTTCATACGGTTTTTAACTTAGTTATTTGTCGTTGTGTAACAATGATAGGATTTGGGGATAATGTGAACAAACCTTGGGTTTGATGAATGAGGGATAAATGATTGTGGGGTTTGAAAATGCTACTTGGTTGATACTTGAGAAAAGAGGGGGTTTGCCCTAAAATGATCATAATATTTATTTTGTATAAGTAAATGAAATTGATGTTGTGAACATGAAATTGAACGAGTTTTGAAATAAATAGTAGATGAGGGTAGATAATACGCCTCATCTTTGAAAATTTTGAATAAATTATCTATCTTCAAATTGTATATCTATTTAGAAATAATTGTATTGGGTTATCGATGAAGGATAGCTATGATTGTTGTAAAAATTGCATGACGATTAGGTGAATTAAAACTAATCACTGAATATGATCATGTTTTAAATACATTGTATGTGTATGATTGTTTGGGAGGGGAAAATGGATGTACTCCATATATGATTATATGTTTAAATGCATTGTATATATATGATTGTTTGGGAGGAGAAAGGAGATAGGCTCCATTGTTTGTAAAAAGATTTAGTCATCACTCCCTCCTTTCTTCTTTCTCATCATCCGGTTTTATGCCCATTGGAACAAGTCTTCAGAGTTCCATGGTAGGATGGAAAAGTGGGAGGAAATGGGTGGGGAAGGAAGCGGGTAAGGATGTATATGCTTTCCTTGTTTGTTAGGAAGGCGATTGAACTGGAGGGTTAAAGTAGGAGTGACGGGCTTTACTTCCATGCCGACCAAATTACTTCCTCCCCAAAATGGTGGAACTTGTGAAAGACCCAATTTGTTATATTGTATTCAAATGCTTTCAATGATTCTTACAAAACTTCAAAATCAAGTATTATCAATAATGGGTATTGCACTTTGAATTGGATTCGAAGTCGGTGTAAGTAAATATTGCTTTCTCTTAGTGACCTCGTCAACTAATCTTTAAAAAACAAAAAAAACGAACACACAAAATTCCATAACAATATTAAAATAGAGTCAAATAACTTTTGATAATTGAATTAAATTCTCTTCCCATATTTCAATACCTTTCCTTCTCTTGAATTTTCAAAGAATTCAATATAACTTGCTCATAGTTAAGACTACAGGATTAACAATCATCACCCTGCGTCAACCAAAAAAACAATTCTTTTTTTTTTTCTTGGGTGCAGCTTAACTGGTCCTGGTGCATATATTTCAAGATAAAACTTACCATTCATTATATATATATATATATATAAATAGAGTGAGAGAGAGAGAGACAGAGGGGAATATAAAGTACCGTGGCTTTTGGGAACAGAGGAAGTGAAGGGCTTTCCATTAGGGGGTGTGGGTTTTGAGTTTTGCAACTGTTGTAAGTCGTTGTTTTTGCAGACAAGAAGTGTAGATTCTACACTATATCACATACATAGAATGAGAGACAGAGAGAGAGAGAGAGAAAGAGAGAAGTTAGGCAAAAAGTGAGGAAGAAAGAGAGACCTAGGTTTGATGAAGATGAATTCTTGAGCTCCAAGTCCAGAAGATCTTTGCTCCTATGCGCCATCTGAGAGCACCACAAAGTTGAAGTATCAATGAGCTTACACTATAAATCGTTGGGAAAATTTTTTGTGGCAAAATTTAGTTGTAATCTCAGTGATTACAAATTTATTTGCTGTAATCTCAGTAATTGAAAGTTAGGGTTCGTGAATTCGAGTGCAGAGAGGATTTAGGGTTTTTGAGGGAGAGAAAGAGACGACAAATTTGGTTTAATCAGACTTGTGAAATTACAGGTTGAGAAAGTGGGCTGGGTTAGGCTGATCTGGGCTGGTTTGGGCCGGATTTTTTCATAGGTGGGCTTACTACTAAAAATAAGGGAATTTTTGGTGAAAAGCCCTCTTATTGGGGATTTTTTTGTGTGAAGCCCATGGAATAAAATAAAGGTTCTAAAAATTCATTAAATAAAAAAATATATAGTGAAAAAACTGAAATACCTTTTTATATAAATGGGCAAATATCAAATGACGGAACCATTTGTCTCCTTCACTCTGTTTTATCGCTTGAACTCATTGCTCTGAAAGCGGTCAATCGAACATACCAGAATAAAATTTTACACTAATTTTATCAAATAAAAACATAGTACATACTAGAGTAAAATTTTAATCTCAGTCTGTCAAACAAAAATAGAGCACATACCACAGTAAAATTTTACTTTCATTCTGTCAAACAAAATCAGATCATACACAATAAAAAATAAAAAATAAAAATAAAAAACTATTCTACAAATCAACATACCTGATTTAACTCGAACAATAATCAAACACGTAATTAAAGCAAAACCTCTAAAACTCCAACAATACTTACAAATCTCGATGAAACTCTCTAAATCTAATACAGATTTATACAGATTTAAAATGTAATCTCTCGTTTAATTGAGAGTGTTGATCTTCAATGGCGAGATCGTGTATTGTTGACCAATGGTGAGATCGTCGGCGGCGAGATCTTCAAATTTTGAAATCATTTATAACTATTCCGGTTTTGACCTGTCACTTGTAGTACTCCGGACTCGGGTTTGTATGATTTTGAATAAAGATTCATATCTTGTTTCCCTTGTATCCCATCTGTTTTGGTTATTGGATTGTAGTTGTGCATTTGGAACAGGTTGGCTGCTTATTTTTCCAAACCTTTATTGCCTAGATTTTTGCTCCATCGCTCGAGCGGTCATTCTTGCGCTCGAGCGGGTTTTGCGAACTCTCAGCTCTTTGCTGGTCTACAAAACTACTGGAAAAGTGTTTTCCACACTTGAGCGACATTTCCTACGATAGAGCGAGTGGACGCTTGAGCGGCCTTTCCTGCGCTCGAGTGTTGGTTTGTTGTCTACAAAACTTCTGGAAGTGTATTTTCTACGCTCGAGCGGCAAATTCTTGCGCTCGAGCGATGAGCATTCGTTGTGTATTGGTGCTCGAGCAGCCTTTCTTGCGCTCGATCGGAACAACTTTTTTATGTCTGACACTCGAGCGTCAACTCTTTTGCTCGAGCAAACTGTGCGTATATCAGATTGCGAAAGTGATATTTTATATCACTTTTTCATTCTTCTCTCTCTCTAAAACTTTCCAAAACCTCGATCTTTTCTCTCTCTCTCTACATTTTCTCCTAAATCTTTTGATCTCTCCGCCCTAGTGTCTTTGGAAAAATGGTAGAGCACCTTGAAAGCTTCATTTTGATTCGATTAGAGTTTGGTTTTGACATTGTTGAAATTACATCCTTACTTCCTTGATCTTCTAAACTTGAGGTAGGGATTTTCTATACTTTAATATGGTTTTTAACTTAGTTATTTGTCGTTGTGTAACAATGATGGGATTTGGGGATAATGTGAACAAACCTAGGGTTTGAGTGTAAAATGGAAATAGGGGTTTTGATGAATGAGAGATAAATGATTGTGGGGTTTGAAAATGCTACTTCGTTGATACTTGAGAAAAGATAGGGTTTGCCCTAAAATGATCATAATATTTATTTTGTATAAGTAAATGAAATTGATGTTGTGAACATGAAATTGAACGAGTTTTGAAATAAATAGTGGATAAGGGTAGATAATACGCCTCATCTTTGGAAATTTTGAATAAATTATCTATCTTCAGATTGTATATCTGTTTAGAAATAACTGTATTGGGTTATCGGTAAAGGATAGCTATGAATGTTGTAGAAATTGCATGACGATTAGGTGAATTAAAACTAATCTATAGTTGGTTATCACTGAATATGATCATGTTTTAAATACATTGTATATGTATGATTGTTTGGGAGGGGAAAATGGATGTACTCCATATATGATTATATGTTTAAATACATTGTATATATATGATTGTTTGGGAGGAGAAAGGGGATAGGCTCCATTGTTTGTAAAAAGATTTAGTCATCACTCCCTCCTTTCTTCTTTCTCATCATCCGGTTTTATGCCCATTGGAACAAGTCTTCAGAGTTCCATGGTAGGATGGAAAAGTGGGAGGAAAGGGGTGGGGGAGGAAGATGGTAAGGATGTATACGCTTTCCTTGTTTGTTAGGAAGGAGATTGAACTGGAGGGTTAAAGTAGGAGTGAAGGGCTTCACTTCCATGTCGACCAAATTACTTCCTCTCCAAAATGGTGGAACTTATGAAAGACCCAATTTGTTATATTGTATTCAAATGCTTTCAATGATTGTTACAAAACTTCAAAATCAAGTATTATCAATAATGGGTATTGCACTTTGAATTGGATTCGAAGTTGGTGTAAGTAAATATTGCTTTCTTTTAGTGACCTCGTCAACTAAACTTTAAAAAAAATAAAAATAAAAAATGAACAAAGAAAATACCATAACAATATTAGAATAGAGTCAAATAACTTTTGATAATTGAATTAAATTCTCTTCCCATATTTCGATACCTTTCCTTCTCTTGAATTTTCAAAGAATTCAATATAACTTGCTCATAGTTAAGACTACAGGATTAACAATCATCACCCTGCTTCAACCAAAAAAATAATTCTTTTTTTTTTCTTGGGTGCAGCTTAACTGGTCCTGGTGCATATATTTCAAGATAAAACTTACCATTCATTATATATATATATATATATAGAAAGCGAGAGAGAGAGAGAAAGAGAGAGAAAAGGGAATATAAAGTACCGTGGCTTTTGGGAACAGAGGAAGTGAAAGGCTTTCCATTAGGGGGTGTGGGTTTTGAGTTTTGCGACTGTTGTAAGTCGTTGTTTTTGCAGACAAGAAGTGTAGATTCTGCACTATATCACATACATAGAATAAGAGAGAGAGAGAGAGAGAGAGAGAAGCTAGGCAAAAAGTGAGGAAGAAAGAGAGACCTAGGTTTGATGAAGATGAATTCTTGAGCTCCAAGTCCAGAAGATCTTTGCTGCTATGCGCCATCTTAGAGCACCACAAAGTTGAAGTATCAATGAGCTTACACTATAAATCGTTGGCATAATTTTTAGTGGCAAAATTTAGTTGTAATCTCAGTGATTACAAATTTATTTGCGGTAATCTCAGTGATTGAAAGTTAGGGTTCGTGAATTCGAGTGCAGAGAGGATTTAGGGTTTTTGAGGGAGAGAAAGGGACGACAAATTTGGTTCAATCAGACTTGTGAAATTACAGGTTGAGAGAGTGGGCTGGGTTAGGTTGATCTGGGCTGGTTTGGGCTGGATTTTTTCGTAAGTGGGCTTTCTACTAAAAAATAAGGAAATTTTTGGTGAAAAGCCCTCTTATTGAGGATTTTTTTTGTGTGAATCCCATGGAATAAAATAATGGTTCTAAAAACTCATTAAATAAAGAAATATATAGTGAAAAAACTGAAATACCTTTTTATATAAATGGCCAGATATCAAATGACGGAACCGTTTGTCTCCTTTACTCTGTTTTATCGCTTGAACTCGTTGCTTTGAAAGCGGTCAATCGAACATACCAGAATAAAATTTTACTCTTATTTTATCAAATAAAAACATAATACATACTAGAGTAAAATTTTACTCTTATTCTGTCAAACAAAAACAGAGCACATACCACAGTAAAATTTTACTTTCATTCTATCAAAAAAAATCAGATCATGGCCAATAAAAAATAAAAATAAAAAAAACTAATCAACATACCTGATTTAACTCAAACAATAATCAAACACGTAATTAAAGCAAAACCTCTAAAACTCCAACAACACTTACAAATCTCGATGAAACTCTCTAAATTTGATATAGGTTTTTACAGATTTAAAATGTAATCTCTCGTTTAATTGAGAGTGTTGATCTTCAATGGCAAGATCGTGTATTGTTGACCAAGGGCGAGATCGTCGGCGGCGAGATCTTCAAATTTTGAAATCATCTATAGCTATTCCGGTTTTGACCGGTCACTTGTAGTACTCCGGACTCGGGTTTGTATGATTTTGAATAGAGATTCATATCTTGTTTCCCTTGTATCCCCTCTGTTTTGGTTAGTGGATTGTAGTTGTGCATTTGGAACAGGTTGGTTACTTATTTTTCCAAACCTTTATTGCCTAGATTTTTGCTCCATCGCTCGAGCAGTCATTCATGCCCTCGAGCGGGTTTTGCGAACTCTCAGTACTTTGCAGGTCTGCAAAACTACTGGAAAAGTGTTTTCTACACTCGAGCGGCATTTCCTACGATCGAGTGGCCTTTCCTGCGCTCGAGTGTTGGTTTGTTGTCTGCAAAACTTTTGGAAGTGTATTTTTTACGGTCGAGCGGCAAATTCTTGCGCTCGAGCGATGAGCATTCGTTGTGTCTTGGTGCTCGAGTGGCCTTTCTTGCGCTCGAGCGGAACAACTTCTTTGTGTCTAACGCTCGAGCGTCAACTTTTTTGCTCAAGCAGACTGTTCGTTTATCAGATCACGAAAGTTATATTTTATATCACTTTTTCATTCTTCTCTCTCTCTAAAACTTTCCAAAAACCTAGATCCTTTTTCTCTCTCTCTCTCTACATTTTCTCCTAAATCTATTGATCTCTCCACCCTAGTGTCTTTGGAAAAAGGGTAGAGCACCTTGAAAGCTTCATTTTGATCCGATTAGAGTTTGGTTTCGACATTGTTGAAATTTCATCCTTACTTCCTTGATCTTCTAAACTTGAGGTAGGGATTTTTTATACTTTAATATGGTTTTTAACTTAGTTATTTGTTGTTGTGTAACAATGATGGGATTTGGGGATAATGTGAACAAACCTAGGGTTTGAGTGTAAAATGGAAATAGGGGTTTTGATGAATGAGGGATAAATGATTGTGGGGTTTGAAAATGCTACTTGGTTGATACTTGAGAAAAGAGGGGGTTTGCCCTAAAATGATCATAATATTTATTTTGTATAAGTAAATGAAATTGATGTTGTGAACATGAAATTGAACGAGTTTTGAAATAAATAGTAGATGAGGGTAGATAATACGCCTCATTTTTGGAAATTTTGAATAAATTATCTATCTTCAGATTGTATATCTGTTTAGAAATAACTGTATTGGGTTATCGGTGAAGGATAGCTATGATTGTTGTAGAAATTGCATGAGGATTAGGTGAATTAAAACTAATCTATGGTTGGTTATCACTGAATATGATCATGTTTTAAATACATTGTATATGTATGATTGTTTGGGTAGGGAAAATAGATGTACTCCATATATGATTATATGTTTAAATACATTGTATATATATGATTGTTTGGGAGGAGAAAGGGGATAGGCTCCACTGTTTGGGAGGAGAAATGTGATAGACTCCATTATGATTAAGTTGGCCGAAGTGTCCTTGGTGAAAGCCCCGAAATTTATACATGGGTGCTGATCCCGCGGACGAAATTTCTATGAAATGGCAGTTTGAAGTGTTTGTGTGTTATTGGTGTGATTATAGAACCATTGAGTTATAGTTTCGTTTGGATTATCGAAGGAATAATAAAATTGGTTCATGTATTGAAATAAGTTGAAGGAAAATGGAAAGAAATGTAGTTTTGATATTCTATGACTATATAAAATGTGAATGGTTTATCCCTGGCATTGTTTATGCACCTTGCACTTATATTTTTGTTAAATCTTATATATTGTGTTAGATTATTCCTTCTGGGCTGTGGCTCACCCTATTTGGGAAAAACATTTTTAGGTGACGATAGCATGTCTCCACCAAGGCATTGGAGAGACTTTTGGGAAGCAAGAACTTCTTTGTTTTGTTTTATTTTTGTATAGCCTAGAGCTTAAATTGTATGAGCTAGTCTCATTTTTGTTGTAACCAAGCCAAGGCTTGGAAAGGTGTAAGCCTATAGAGCATTTATTAATGTTAAACTCTTTTGTACTATTAATTCTATGAAATAGAAGAACGTTACACTCTGATTCATGTAGTTATTCATTTATATTTCGGTTGAATCTATGGTTACATTTTAGGGGCGTTACACCATCTTCATGGATTTTGTAGATCATTTTCACTGATTTCACAGATCCTCCTAACTGATTCAAATATACAAGATCCATGTATACATGAGCCCATATTTTCAAATATATGATATATATATATAAGGGCAATATGGTCAAAAAAATATAAATTATAGAATATCCTTATTGAGCCACACGTCTCCTACTTAAGGACTTTTTGAAGGAGAATTCATTGAATTGTCCTTTATCCTAAAAAAAACCAAAAAGAGGGGGATTTTACTAAAAATCCCGTTGTGGGCATCTCATGCACTAGCCCATCAATCGATCTTACTGATCAAACGTATTTATTTGCTAACAGTTAGACTGTGCGATACATGGATTTATTTTATTTTGAGAAAATAAACAATCTTTTTTACTTAATCAATTTAAATTATATTTTTTTTGATTTTTTGTTAATTTAAATTATTTATTTATTTCCGTTAACTAAGCCAACGGAATAATAGTATTTTAGTCTTTAAATTTAATGTAGGTATACATAAATATCTAAAATACTCATTTTCATTGAGTTTAATGACAAAAATATCCATTTTCTGACGATTTTACCTAAGGAAAATAGATAAATGATTTAGACTTTAAACAAATCAAAAGTCAAGGATTTAAACTTATAAAATAAAAAATTCAGGACTTATTTTGTTGTAAGGATTTTTTTTTTTTTTTTTTTTGTGACTTTCTTCTTTTTTTTAAAAAAAAATGTTTTATAAAATTAACTTAAATTATTTATATATGTTTGGATGTAAATTATTTTTAAAAATATATTACGATGTATGCATTACAAAATAATAATATTAATTTTATTATTAGTTAAATTATATATAGTGCTCTTTTGGCAATTTCGTAAAAAGCTACGTTCGTAGCTTGTTTTTTTAGCAATGAGTGGTGTTTTGGGAAGTTGGTCGAAAAGTTATGTTGTGTTTAGAGAAGCTCTCCAAATACATTTACACCCTATGTTTTGAGTATTTTGTTTGTTTAGAGTTTTCAAAAATTAATTTTACACTCACTTTTGAAAACTCTTTTTAAGGCGGTAAAATTTGCGCTAATTGGTCGTCCTCCTAGACGTCCGGCCAGTTGACCGGAACAATGCTATTTTTTTATTTATTTTTTATTTTTTACAATTGGCACCTATTAGTTTGTATATTTTAAATAAAGAAAATTTTTAGCCTGCGTTTGGTTGTGTTTTGTAAATGTGATTTGAGAGTATGAGTTGTATTTTGAGTTTGTGGGTTGTAGAATTATGATTTCAGTGTAAAAAATTTGTTTGGTTATAATTTTTAAATAGAGTGTTGAATTGTGTTTTGAAAATGTATTTTGAATTAAGTTTTGAAAGTTTGATGTGGCATGTGAAAGGTGAAAATTTGTTTGGTGATGTGTTTTGAAAATAGTTTTCAAAACTTAATTCAACCAATAATTTATCATCAAAAACACAACTCATATATCGATATCCATATTTTTTTATCAACAATAATAACAAAACTATTTTTAAAATACTAAAATTAAAAATTGATTTTTTTGTCAATTAATTTTTTTTAGTAATTTTTTTGAATAATTGTTTTTTCCAAATAATTTTTCCATTTTAAAATAAAGGTTCAAACAGTTCTCTTCGTGCATAATATCAAACAGTTCAAAGTAGAGAAGTTGGCAAGAAGGGATGACTGTGGGATGACCTGGGAGACAACCGGCCGGATGACCCGGGAGACGACCGGCTGGGTGTCCTCGGTACTGCGCCTCAGGTTCTCTTCGTGCAAAGGTTCGAACAGTTCGGAGTTTAAAATACCAATAGATCTGAAATGAAAAAAACTCGACTACAAATTCTCAGAAATCATTTGGGAACTGATTTCAACTTCTCTGAAATCATTTATACATAACAGATGAATATTGATTTACTAGATTAGTGGGGAGAAGGTTGAAACAGTTCGAGAAAATCGGAAAACATCTGAAACAAAAAAAATAGTCGGCTACACTTCTCACAAAAGATTTGAGAACTGATTTCGACTCCTCTGAAATCATTTGCACATAATAGATAAAGAATTTATTTACCAGATTAAGAGGAAAAGAGGAAGAAGACAGACACGTTGAAAGCGGAGAACTGAACTACGAGATGCCAAACGAATTTTCAAATTGTAATTTGAATTAACACGCGGAATCAACTTTTGAACTTCGTATCCAAACGTCATGCGCGAGCTCACGTGTTGAAAATTGATTTGAATTCACAACCAAACAGAGCCTTAAATTTTAAAATTTTAAATTTTTTTTTGAGTTTTGAATAGAATTTTAAGTTGTATATTTGGTTATGAGTTATAAGTTTTGTATCAAATATCATATGTTACATAAAAAATTTCCCAAAACTCTTTTCAAAACTTATTCACCAAACAAATTTTCCATACTCAAATCATAATTCCAAAACTCACAAACTCAAAATACAACTCTATTCTCAAATCATATTTAGAAAACTCTACCAAACGCTACATTGGTTTTTT
The DNA here is from genome assembly GCF_055761805.1 of Camellia sinensis. Lineage (NCBI taxonomy): Eukaryota > Viridiplantae > Streptophyta > Magnoliopsida > Ericales > Theaceae > Camellia > Camellia sinensis. The sequence goes on along the minus strand of NC_138961.1, from coordinate 2,222,643 downwards.
GTTTTTTTAAAACTTTTTTGTGGTTTTTTGTGTAAAAAAACTAAAAAACCAAAAAGCTAGTTTTTTTAGCAAGTTTCCAAATCATTTGGCAAGTCCAAAAAAGCCACATAGAAAATTACAATTATATATTTTATGTTTTTTTATATTTACATGGATGAAAATATAAATTTTCTACATTGGGTGGGAGCAGTTAAGTCATTTTATTGTGATGTGATATCATAAACAAATATTAATCAAAAAAGTCAAAAACAGTTTTTTACCAACTTCCCAAATTACTTTTATAAAAAAGCCAAAAGCTTAGTTAAAAGCCAAAAAATTAACTTTTAACCATCTTCCCAAAATATCCCATATATATATATACATACGTATAAAATAAAGAAAAAATATATAAAAAGGATAAATTACAAAGAGCTTTGTTTAAAATACGAATTATTTCCTGTAGTTTTAAAAAAAATAATGCTACGTAGCTCGAAAAAACTTGCCCCGAAATGGCTTGAATATCCAAAATGATGTCATTTTGAGTATTTTATTTTATTTTTTTCTTCTTACCCTTCCCTCTCTGAAACAGACAGAAGAAAGAGAGAAGAGGCGAGAGAGAGAAGGGGAAAAGATGGAGAGAATGAGGAGGAAGAGAAGAAGAAAAACAGAGAAGGGGAACAGATCTGTATACACATAGAGGAGACTTGATGGCGGCGCTGATCGGTGATGGCGACACTGGTGGGTGGCTCTCTCTCTCTCTTATATATGTATATAGATATGTGTATACGCATAGATTTGGCGACGCCGGTAGGCGGCTCTCTCTTTCTCTCTCTCTCTCTTCTCTCTTTCTTCTTTCCTTTATCTGTTTCAGAGAGGAAAGAGAAAGAAAAAAAAAAAAATCTAAAACGATGCTATTTTGGAATTCGAGCTAGTCTGACTAGCTCCCTTTCAAGCTACTTAGCAGTGCTGTTTTGAAAATTACATCCCGCTCCCTGAAATTTATAATTTTATAACAAATAAGTTTTTTTTAACAATAAATTATCAAGTTAATTAACAATTTTTTATGATATTAAAAATTTATTTCAATTAATAATCAATGTAATTTTATTATTATATAAGAAAGAAATTATGAATTTTATTTTTTTAATTAATTATGTTAAATAAAAAATTATGATAAAAAATATTTATAATTTGTGTAAAAAACAGAAAATAATATATATTTTAAACAAATATCACGGAATCCATTTGCAATTTACCCGAAAAAAAAAAAAGAAAAAGAAAAAAAAGGGAAAAAGTTGACCCCCCAAAAAAATAAAAATAAATTTGCAAAATGCAAATGAAACAAAAAATCATCCTTATTTGCCGGTGACCACACACAAGAACGAAGCAAAAAAGAGTCGAGAACAGGAACGCTTTGAAAATCCAAGTGAAAATCCAACCATTAATCATCAATTCTACAAATCTTTTTTTTTATCTTTCTGGAACACACACCCTCTTTCTCTCTAGCCTAGGGTTTGGATTTCTGCTATAATCTTTGGGTTCCAAATCGTTGTTCAGAGAGAGAGAGAGTTGGGTTTGTTCACAATCGCAAGTAGAGATGTCTATCAAAGCACCCATTACGGGAATAAGCATGGCCTCAACACCATCTGCTTCTCTTCCCCCCTCCTCTAGTAGGCTCATGGCACCACCTCTCAGAACATCTTTTTTCGGCGATGGAGGTACTCAACTCAGTAATACCCACCATATTTCGTTCTGGGTATCTGTTAATTTCCAGATTTGGTAATTTGTTGCTAACAGTTTTAATTATTTTGTGTTGGTACTTGGCATTTATGTTTCTTTGATCAATTGCAAATTCAGTTAAACACACAATAAAATATCTGTTCATTTTATGTTGGATGTACATATGAATTATTGGAAAGAAAAAAAACTAGTGTGAACTAAGAACTTGGGTCTTGTGTTGTAGTCTATTTAATCAATTTATTGACTTGCACTGCTATAGTGTGTGTAATTTCTTATGTATGATTGGTCTTGTATATTATTTGAACAAGTGGAAAAGGACTAACAAGGCACCTCACAACAGAAAAAATGTATGCAATTAGTCCAACAAAGCAAACATTAATCATCGTAAAACCTCTTGAGGTTATGGGTAAAGGGGCAGTAGTTCAAATCTGGTTTCAGGATTTTAGAGGCTTAAAGTAAAATTATAGAAATTTGTAGAGAAGAAGAAAATGGAAGAAGCGGCTTGTTACGTGAATTATTATTTGACTCACCCAAAATGGATCCCATCTGTTGAATGTTCTAGATGTTTCAATTGGATGATCTAGATTTTTAGTCAGGCATACTGGGGTGTTCATATTGGATGACCAAATTTTGCATCGTCTTTGTTTTAACAATTTGAATCTAGCTACTCATCTTCTACATTATTTTTTCTTCGTGTTCTTTTGTATTTTGTCTTTTCATCTTCTCCCGTTAACTTAGTCTCATTCATCTTTGTTTTCTTTTGTCATTTCTTTATCTTGTTTCCCTTTTCCACTTTCTCATCATAATTTTAAAAAAATTGAGACAAATTTTCAAGATCATTACTACGTATCTTTCAATCCAAATATATCCTGCTGCAGCATTGGGCATTTTCTTTTGGACAACTTGTATTCATATAGTATAACATTTTTCAGGTTAGATTTCTGGATGGACCAAATTAAACTTGTAACGCACATAATCAATCTGTCAGCTGATTACTCTTAAAATTTGAAATAATATTTTGTTTTTGTTTCTACTATATTATCATATTAATAAATGAGAAAAGTAATTCTAAAATATTTTTCTCATACTTGCTGACCAAAGTTTGCTAAGATGAGATTCAATTAAGAATGGAGTTAAATAATCAATGTTCTTAGTAGATATCTTATGGATCATATTGAAACTTAATAATTAAATTACAGAAATGTAACAATGAGATTTTATGTTCCAAAGATGAAGGAAATTTTTTTTGTAGGTAATCCCATGATTCTAGATCTTTGTGATGAGAATGTACCCTTTTAAAAACTAGAATATCATAAGTAACACCATGGAATTTTTCTTGCTCTTTCTTGTTGCTAGAGTTGCCTGTTAATGTTGTTGTAGGATTGATATCTTATATCCAAAGCAGAAAGATTCTATTCTCTTAATCTTTTTGGTTCAGTTTTTCTTAGAATTCATTCATTTTTCTTGTAGTGGGAGCTATGAAATTTACAGGGATACGACTGTCTCACTCCATCAGATCCAGATGTAATGGTCCTGGTGGAGGTGCTCTCGGTGCTCGAATGAACCTTTTTGACCGATTTGCTAGAGTGATCAAGGTTATTAGAGGGTTCTTAGTTTGTCATTCTTTGTTTGGAAATCACGGCTTTGATTTTCTCTGACTTATACTCGAATGTTTTTTTTTTTTTCCTTTCTTTTGTTGCTTAATTTTGTCACAAGTGTAGTCATATGCAAATTCAATTGTTAGCTCCTTTGAAGATCCAGAGAAGATTTTAGAACAAACTGTGCTTGAAATGAATGATGATCTAACAAAGATGCGTCAAGCTACAGCACAAGTATGCCTCATTTTCAGTTGCTTTCGTACTTTTAAAAAAAAATATTTATTCTCACTCGTTGATAGATCTCTCTAATTCGTTTTCTTCCCTTTTTTCATATCAATTTTCTGTGAATTAAAGGAGAATGTAATAAATCTATATCTATTTTACTGCTTAAAGTGATAGAGATGGAGGAAGACTTACCAAAAAACCAACAAACAAACGAAAAGAGATGGAGGAAAGGTGGTGAAAAAATTTATGGTAGTGTTTGGTAGAGTTTTAGAATTATGTTTTGAGAATAGAGTTGTATTTTGAGTTTGTGAGTTTTGGAATTATGATTTGAAAAAAAAAAATTTGTTTGGTTATAAGTTTTAAAAATAGTTTTGAATTTTTGATGTGTCATATGAAATGAGAAAAGTTGTTTGATTATGAGTTTTGAAAAGAGTTTTCAAAACTTAATGGGAAAACTTATAACTCATAACCAAACATACAACTCAAAACTCTATTGAAAGTTTTATTCAAAATTCATAACCAAACTCTTTTTAAAATTCAATTCAAAAAAATAATTTATCGTTTTGGTATAAAAAAATAATTTCTATATTTAAAAAATATCAAAAACAAATATAATATATATATATATTTTAAAATAACATGTGACAATTGGCAATTGCAAAAAAAAAAAAAAAGTACTGTTTTGGTCAACCGACCGAACATCCGGGAGGATGTTTGGCCGGACGACTGGGTAAACCAATAATTCAAAAAATGTCTGGTTTACCAAATATGTTTTCTAAATGTGTTTTGAAATTGATTTGGAATAACTCATAACTAAATACACAACTCAAACTCTATTGAAAGTTTTATTCAAAACTTATAACCAAACTCTTTTTAAAATTCAATTCAAAAATTTTTTTTATCATTTTGGTCTAAAAAAATAATTTCTATATTTAAAAAATATCAAAACAAATATAATTTTTTTTTTCTTCCAAATAATAGGTGGCTATTGGCAATTGCAAAAAAAGAAAAAGAAAAAGAAAGTACTATTCCGATCAATTGGCCGGACATCAAGATGTCCGGGTGGACGACCGGGTAGACCAAAAATTCAAAAAAATTTTGGTTTACCAAACATGTTTTCTAAATGTGTTTTAAAATTGTTTTGGAATCATAATTTGAAAACTCTAACCCAACATAGGATTAGAATGTAAACGTAGAATTAATTTTGGAAAGTCTTACCAAACACAGCCTATGTCTTTTCCTTTTTTCTGAAGGTTCTGGCATCACAAAAGCGGTTGGAAAATAAATACAAAGCTGCACGAGAAGCCTCTGAAGAATGGTAATTTGCAAAATAGCTATTAAAAGCTTTAAATCAATTGTTCCAGTCATGTTGGTTTTATCCTTCCATTTTACAATAGGTACAAAAGAGCACAACTTGCTCTTGGGAAGGGAGATGAGGATCTTGCTCGTGAAGCTCTTAAACGGCGTAAATCTTATGCTGTAAGTCTTTGTTCTGGTGAACTGGTTAAGTGGTTGTGATTAATATGTAATATACCTTATTAATAAAAACTGCTCGATGAATTGCATTACGAGGTTTGAAATTTTCTTGAGAATTTAAAAGT